>NC_071985.2:191932500-192625833 GCF_028885655.2 Pongo abelii
GGTAGTGGTGGTGGTGGTGATGCTAGTAGTGGAGGTAGAGGTAGTGGTGGTGGCGGTGATGGTGGTGGTGGTGGTAGTGGTGGTGGTGGTGATGGTGGTGGTGGTGGCGGTGATGGTGGTGGTGGTGGTGGTAGTGGTGGTGGTGGTGATGGTGGTGGTAGTGGTGGTGGTAGTGGTGATGGTAGCAGTGGTGGTAGAAGTGGTGGTGGTGGTGCTTCACTGGGGCCTATGGTGACGGTTTGCAGTGGAGAGACATCCCCTTCCCTGTCCAGTTATTCCATGCCCTAGAGAATAGTTCTCCCCCTAGCAACATCTTCAACCATGAGAGCCAGAGGGTGTTTAATCAATTCAAAGAGGGGGGATTGGTGCCCTTCTTTTCCTGCCCACTGGTTGTGTGACCTCAGGCAAGTGACTTTACCTCTCTGAACCTCCATTTCCTCACTTGAAAAAGAGGACTGACATAACCCCCCTCACTGGTTTTTAGTAAGGATGAGGAGGTCCTGGAGTGAGGAGAATGCATTGTAGTGCTAGAGGATCACAGATGTTCATTTGTGTTCTTGCGGCTGCTGCTGTCTATCCCATGTAGAAAATGGCTGAGCAGTGTGGGGTCCAGTTAGCCACGAGGTACAGGCATACCATGGGGCTGGAGAGACGTTCCTCTTCATCTTGATCATAAAGGTGGCGTGGTGCTCTGATCAATAAAGGTATTGCCTCCTACTCCAACAGAAGATAAAGACGACCCTTTGGTAGCTGTGTCAGGACCTGTAAAATCCTTTATGGCTTGCAGCACCAGGAGGAGCCCTTATGACTGGAATGAACAACAGCAAGGCCACCAGCGCCAAGATATGAAGGCCTGAGGAGAACAGAGCATGACAAAGACTGGGCAGGAGATTGGACCGTCGTAGGAGGTGCTGATCCCAGTCAACGAAAAACTTTCAACACGGCGAAGAAGCGTCTCCACTTCCCCTGCGCTTACATTGGAGGAGACCAAAGAGCCACGTCTATAGCAGCCTCCACCTCATTTCCCTGTTCTGACCTTGCTTTCTCGTTTCCAGCATCTGGTTTGTGGTCAGGTTCACCGTGCAGCTCTCAAGAAGGTCTAGCCCCAGTCTCAATATGGATACGCCAGGAAGGACCTAAATAATGAGCCCCCAGGTGTTGAGGGGTCTATGCTCACCCCCTGGAGCTATGAGGCCTTGTAGAGTCAATGAGGTGACTGGAGACCAGAGAGGGCAAGGGCCTGGGCCTAGGACACACAGCCAGTTACCCACCTGTGACTGGGAAGAGACAAAGTGTTCTCTGCTAACTGGTTACCACCTCCTTTAATCTCTGACAAGTTTTCATAGAAATGGCTTTTCTGAGGGATAGCTGGGCCAGCAGTGACAACTCTCACAGTCTGATCTTTACATACGAGCTCTGGAAGCTTTTCAGAGCCACATTTTTCACCCTGCCTACCTCCGTGAAAACCATCTATCCATCTGTCATGCTAAGAACTGCCCAAAGCATTAAGTACTTTGAACTGAAGAAGATGAGACAGGATCAGCAGGCAGGAGCAGGAGCTGAATCATGCCAGCTCGTGGCTGTGCCTTGACTCCTCGACCCCACTTTCTGCTGGTGAGGACACTAATTTGGCCCCCACTTTGAGCAGTTAGACATTTAAGACAGCGGGTAGGTGAGGGGCTACTTACAGATCTAGAGTGCACATGGTCCAGCCTACCGTCTCACCAAGGGAGTCCTGCTTCATGTTTGTCAAGTGCAGATAAGCAAACCCCTTTATTCTTCATCTTGGAATTTCTTCTAAACGTGTCACCCATTTTGCGCCTCCGTTATCCTGATAGAAACCTAACAGTTAGGTTAACTTTCCTGAGGCTTTTATTGCCCCCCGTGTATTGCTAATCTGGACCATGATCCTGCATCCCACTGATTGCCATTTTAAAAGTGGAAGAGTGGTTCAAGCTCTGTGTCATATGGATCATGTGTCATAGGAGGAACTGAAGCCTGCTCTTCAGCACTGTATTCAGTGTCAAAGTTTGGAAGCTGAAATGCTTCACATTCCATGTTGGAGGCCCTGTCTTCATCCCTGGAATTTGTTCCCTGCCATCATCCCCTTGCGCTGCCTCTGCCTCTGCAGGATACTGTGGCTTTGTGACGATCTTTCTGTTTGCATCCTCTCTTTCCTCTACATCCATGTCACCTTCATCATCTTCCTCTTCCTCATGCTGCTCCTCTTCTACTTCATCGGAATATTGACTTTCCTGGGTGGGGACAAGACTCTCATCAGGAGAGATGGGCACAAAGGAATCTTCTCTGTGAGGAGCTTCCTCCGCCTTGGATCCCATCCTGGCATGAGCATGGTCATCTCTATCATCCTCCAGCTGGGGGGTCCTGGGGAGTTCATGGTCCCCTTGGCTGCGATCTTGGAGAGCTTCCAAGGGCTTCTGTATCCGCATCAGCATGTTATGGATTCCTCCACAAACCTGGCCATGGCTGGAGAGAAGGAGGAGATGGTAGAGAGACTCCATCATGGCTTCTTACTCCATCAATTGGTCCCAATATTGCCAGGGCTAGACAGTTGAGCCAGCCTCTTAGCGCGAAACCATTGGCTTCACTTTTGAGGTGGGTGAGGGAGACATCTCTAGGCTTCTGAACCTATTGAAATCTGGGGCACTTGGTTTTCCTTCCACTGTTGAAGAATGAATCTGACTGTAATGAGTGCTATCAAGGCAGAGTGCCAGATACAGCAAATACTGATTGAGCCCCACTCGGTGCTAGGCACTCTTCCAAGCACATAACCTATATAAACTAAGTAAAATGTGCAACACCTCTTGGAGCATATGCTATTATTTTGTAGTAATTTTTTAATCGAAACAGATCATACATATGAAAAACAATCCAAGTCATAAGTATACAACCATGAGTTATTACAGAGTGAACATACCTATGGAATTGTGCCCAGTTACCCACAGGTCAAGAAATAGGACATTATCCCCATTTTACAGATGAAGAAACTGAGGCACAGAGAGGTTAAGTAACCTGCCCAAGGTCACACAGCTAATAAGGGACAGAGCCTGGTTTCTGCCTCAGGAGTTCTGTCTGGTAAGCCCAGCTCTGTTTTCTACTGCCCATAGAAAAGGTGGACCTGGAGAGCATGACCCATCTCAGGGTCAGGGGAAGTTTCTGAGAAGCTGGGGTTGGATCTGAGCTCAGGGAAGAACTGGAGCTTCATCAGAGAGAGCGAAGGAGAGCATTCCAGGCAGGGTGATCTGCTGAGAGGCCTGCAGATCTGCTGTGGGGATTCAGGAGGGAGGCGATGTGGACAGCCTGTCATGGCCACAACACACAGACTCACCAGTCACTGGAGGGCAGACATGGGGCTCACAAAGGGATTCTTCCTTCCACAAAAGGGCTCACAACAGGCATCCCTAAATAGCTTGCTGCAAGGAAAACCCGCTTTGAGTTGGGAACGTCACATTTCCATAGAGTGGGTTAGAGAAATAGGGCTTTCATTGGAAGAGGTGGCTCAGTCTGAGAATAACAGCTGGGAGGTGTAATAGTAAAACCATCCCACAGCCACAGGCACAGCTGGGCTCCTCTGGGCAGCATCAGCACACCCTCCATGGGCGGGTGCTTGCTCAGGATCACACAGCTGGTCGGAGGAGGCAGGATTTGAACTCGGCAGTCTGATGCATCAACACCCCATGCCTAACCACTGCACTCCGCAGCGTCCTAATCAGACAGGCCACCTCAGTCCTCTGAGCCGTGACCACACCCTCCCTTCCTTCCTGTTTTCCCACCCACTCACCTACTGGCTGTTTATGTCTGGAGCACCAGTGTGGTTGCAGTGTCCATTTAGAGTCCAGCTAAACCCACTGGACCTGGAGTCCAGCCCAGCTCCTACCATTAGAATCTATTTTGCCCCAGACTTACATTGTCATTTAATCTGGGCTTGAATACTAGACCGGTTGGGAAGCTCACTACCATTCAGGCTTGCTTTTTTCCAAGTTTGTAGCCCTGGGGTCAGAAAACTCTTTCTCAAAGGGAGCCCAGATCTTCCTCCATGCCTGGTTCTGCCTGTCGGCTGAGCTACCTCCCAGGAGGCTGAGACAGTGGTCCCAGATATGACCTGAGGTGTCCAAGGACAGGTTTTCCTTGGTTCCTGTTTCTCCTCTAATCTTAACTGGTGGGGAACAGATCTGCTCGGGGTATGGGGTAAGAAGGTGGCTGTTGTCATGCGGCAATTAGAATGCCTTCTCTATCCGTCTCCCTTCCAGATTGGAGTAACTCTGGGGTCTGAGCACGTATCCTCCCCCACACCCCAACCCGGTGTTCTTCAGGTTTAATCTATAAGGACAGCTGCAAGAGATGCCAACCAGCTGCATTCATGAGCCCTGGCTACCTTGCCCCATTCAGATAGATCAAAAGCTGTTTCACGGCCTTCATGGTGCTGATGCCTTGAGCTCATTGCAGGATTTAAAACTGTTCACAGCCTTTTCTTACCTAATCTGTATCTCAGCATGTGTGTATTTCTGTGTGGCCAGGAACACCGAGGTCTCAGGTTGTGGTAGCCCAGCGTTGGCCAGGCACCTGGTGTACGCATATTGTCAGCTGCTACTAGAGACAGCCTTGGTCAGTGTCCTCTCTGGCTGCTGCCCCCCCGCACAGCCCCAGTCGGGGGCTTCCAGCTGCAGCTCCGCAGGTCCCACCTCTGACAGTACACCTTTCCTTTCCTATCCTTCACCACCTGTAAGATGCTGGCCGAATTTTAGAGCTGGGCACTGAGGCTTTTCTAAGCCAGTCTCCAACTGGCCTTTCTGCCTCAATACCTGCTATTTGTACTCAGGACTGTCATAATAGAATTGTACCAAGGTTTCTACCATATAATTTCTGTAAAAAGTGCCTACCACAGAGTCAGCACTCAACAAATTGTAGCTGTTTATTTTTATGTGATAAAAGATTTCACCTATGACCCTGGTTGACTTTTTTTAGTGGTTTTTAGCAAAAATAATAATGAGAAGAAGAAGTGTTCATAAATGTTAACCAAGAAGAAAGGAGCTATCCTATGGAAAGCGTGTGGCATGTAGCGAGGGCCTGGTCACTGTGAGGTCAGGTGGTTTGGGGAGGCCTCAGCCCTCCCAACTCTGGCCATTTGTGTGGTGTGGAGCACCAGACAGGCTCCCACCTCTTCAGGGTCTAGTGACTTCCCCATTCTGGGTCTGGGACATAAGGGAGTGAGGCTGGAATAGTGGAAAGAGGAGACCATGGTCCTGCATCGGCCTGGGCTAGGTCCAGCCCCACCTGAGGGCTTCTGTGCTCTGGGCCATTCTGGGAGAAGATGGACAGTCTGGGGAGAATTTCTCACATGTGGAATTGTTTGAGGACATGGAAATGCTGAGACTAGAGGAAAGAAGTCTTGAGCAGCATCATAGCTTTTGGAGACGTGTGTGAAGGAGGAGCTGGACTGCCCAGAGCTCAGAGCATGGGTGTGAGCACAGGTTGACAACTTCAGCTTAATAGGGAGAGAGCTGCCCAGAAGTCGCAGGAGCTGCCTGGGAAACTGAGTCCCCTGGTGCCAGAGGAATATGCACCTGTGGGAGGGTGTGGACGGGATCCACCTGAAAATGGCCTAATCTGAGGATGCAGCAGGCTTCTCTGCATCAGAGGTTTTAAGGACCTTACAAGCATGAATGTTCTCTAACAGTAATTTTCAAATTGTTTTTAAATTCACAGAACTCCTTTTTACAAAGTTCAGTTTACATACATACTCACTCTGAAAAACAACGCAATCCAGAGCTGCTGTGGGTGGGGGAGGAGGACCCAGGGCCCCACTGCTCAGCTTCCCCACCCCCATGCCCCATGAATCCGGAGCACAGATTGGAAGTCACTGTTCTAGAACCCTGCAGGCCAGGGCTGCTCATGGCTGGAGCAACTCCACCTAATGTTCGCAGTGAAGGCATCCACTCCTCTGACAGTTTCATTTCATTTCAACCCAGCTTCTGGGTTCCTGCCTGCCTCCCTAACCCCACTGTCTGGTCAGAAATGGGGTATCAGCTGCGTTTGACGGACCCAAGCTGGCTTCAGCCCAGGCTTGGTGCCTGCTTGCTGGCTCTTAGGCCTCTGCTCTTGGTCACCCAGAAGTCACTCCACAGGATCTCCACCTATCATATCCAATTCTGTAGAATAAAGGCGTTTGCTATTCTTAGAGCTGTGCTGGGCATTAGACCCCTGAGCTGCTGCCATCTTCCCAGCTGCTGCCACTGGGAGCTGATGTTTTCCTAGTATTAAAAAAATCACAACAGTAAAACCAAGGAAATGGTGAAAATGCCACTGTAGGTAGCAAGCCTGCAAAATGACAAGAGCTTGCCTCATCAGCAAGAATCCTTCTGAAAGGTGTAGAAGAAGGCATCCTTGACCCACTCTCCCCTCTTATTTCTCTCAGGCCACTGCTGAACTCTCTTAAATCTAGGTCCTCTTTCCTCTTGCCCTCGCCTCTGTCCAGCTGGGCTCTCTACTGTCACCATAGCCTCTGCTGGCCTCCAGACCTCCCCACCCACACCATCCTCCACACTGCACTCAGGTGGAGACTCATAAAACAGGAATCTCAGGTCTGACCCTGTGCACCCAAAAAGTCTCAGACAAAGGCATTTCTTCTGAAGAAGCCACCTGACACCCACCCCCGCTGGTTCCTCCTCTCATCATCCGTAGCACTTTGCTCATTGTCTGTATTACTGTTTCCATCTCTTTGCTTTACGATCTTTTAAGTGCCTGTTAGTCACACTTGAGACCAAGGTCAGGGTTTTATTTAGCTTTATATTTCTGGCCCTGGCCCAGCGCCAGGCTCAGACCAGGCCTTAGGAAACACTGTTGAGTAAATTCACATGCTTGCAGCTCACGTCGCCGTTTAGAACAGAGACTGTGCTGGTGGGCTCTGTGCCTGCGTGCTGTGGATTTCCTGGCACAATGGCCTGTCCCTGGACGGTGTACCTAATGGCCCCCAGCCTGAGCGTTGTGACATGATGTAGTTTCTGCAGAACCCCGACAAAAGGAGAATCTGGGGTGTACCCAGAACCCAGTGTGAACTTTCCCCATGACCCACACAGCCTCCCCAGTTCACTTTCCACCAGGGGATGTGTCTACAACCTCTTGGCAACTGAATATTTTTAAGAGAGACACAGCTCAGCAGGCTGAGCTCAGCAGGCAAGTGACCACCTGGCACTTGCCCCTCTTTCCACAGACATCCATTCCTCTGTGAGTTTCACTCAAAGAGCAGCGTGTCACTGCGGACAAGCCAGCCAGCTCACCATGGCTGGACCTCCCAGGGCACCCAACCTCTGGGAACTGGCCCTGAGCCTCACTTTACGGACACAGGCTGTCCGCCAAAGTGGGTCTCAGAGCGACAGTGTGTGCATTGCTCGTCACATCTTCCTCTTGCTTTGCATGACTGACTACACCCAAGAAGTGTGCCCCCTGGGAGGAAAGCATATTTGGCAACAAGATCATAATAAAATCAGAAATTCAGCAAACCTTTAAAATATCCAGACTTGGAAGAGATGCAAGAGTTCTCTAATTAAATATGAATAATAGGTGGAAAAGTCATAATATAAATGTAGAATAGCTTAATACATAGAATCTCAGATTAAGAAGGTAACTTGGAGGCCATTTAGTTCATCCCTTCATTTCAGAAAATAATGCAGCTTGGTGGAGAGAAAAGTCACAGGCTTGAAGGTCAGACATGCCCCTATTTAGCAGCTATATGACCTTGGGGAAATTACTTTGAGCCAGAAGTTTAGCTCCAGGCTGGATCCGCCTCTTGTATTTTATTTGGCTTACACAGTGTTTTTTAAAAAACAGAATTGCACAGCAGTTAAGTACATGAACTTTGTAGCCAGGTGACCTGAGTTCAAATTCTGGCTCCATTAACTAACTGGCTGTGTGACCTTGGGCAGGTTACTTAACCTCTCTGGGACTGTTTTCTCCTGTGTAAATGGGAATCATGACAGCCCCATCACATAGGGCTGTCATGTGATTTAATGAGGTAACGCATGTAAAGCATTTAAAATCATGCTTGGCACCGAGTGTAAGAGTTTGCTAATATTTCTAGTTTTTTTAAAAAAATCTGGATTTGTGGTTTCATTGAAAAAACTGGAAGATGTAACAACTTCATGTGACATTTGGTGGGACAGGAGTAGCCACTGCCCCTTCAGAGAGGGATCTGCCCTGCCTCCCAGGTCACCGCAGTCCCCACCGCTTCCCCTCCTACGCCTCCCCTGCTTTGCTTGATCATGTTGCCAGTCCATCCCCCTCTAGTGCCCTGAGCCTCCACTTGGTCTTAGGAGTAAATATATCCATTTATATTTACTGGAACAAATATGCTAAACTAAATATATCCAAGTGAACTAAATATATCCACTGTACAATGTTATGACACTCATACACAAGCTAATCCACCCAAAGCCACTCTGTCGGTGTGCTGGACGTGTCCTGAGCACGTAGATGTCATGAATTCCCTCCCACTAGCTAGGAGTAGTAGAATAATGCTATTCTACCTACTACCTACTACTAGAAGACCTCATAGCCTGTTCATCTGGCCTCTAGGTGGACAGTGCTAGTGACGGGGAGCCCACTGCATGGCAGAGCGGCTTCTTTCCATCTTTGTTATATTCAGAGTCCAGGAACAGGAACCTCCTCCATCACCTTGCCTGAAATGCCATGCAATTTCCACCACAACCCCTCTTTGGCATCTTGAGCAGAGGAACGTGTCATGTCCTTTGGGGGCTCTGTGCTGAGTTCCTTTGTGCTTAGTAGAAGCTGTGGGTCTGCTACAACCCAAGATATCACATGCTGATGGTTCACAGTCAGGCAGCTCAGTATCACCAGCCATGGGGATTGCAGGAGAAGCTGCCAGGGGCAGGAGAGGACATCTCACCAGATCATACTGTGCTGTACTTCAGGGCACACGAGTCAGATCTGAGGTCCAGTCCTTGCTTCACCACTTTTGAGCTGCCTTGTGACTTTGGGCAAGACACTCAGCCTCTCTGTTTCTGTTTCCTTCTCTATTCAGTGAAGATTGTAAGACCCTCCTGATCAAGGGGTTGTTTAAGGATCTTTTTCTTTTCCTTTGAGTCTACGAGTCTTAAAGCCACAGCATAAGAATGAAAAGATCCATCCATGAAGACCCAGGTCTCGCCATACCCTTCCCCATAGCCTCTGTCCTGCCCTGACCCCAGGCGTGGGGCAGGAAGCTACTTCCAGACAGGGGTCTGGAACCCCTGGTGACACAATGATTGGTCAGGAACTCCATTCCTACCTTCTTGCATGGCCTGGAAGTCACAGCCCTGAGCCTTAGGCCGTCAGGCTGTTCGATTTCAAGGTCCCTGGAGGCAGCTAAGATATTCAAAACCAACAGAAACAGCTCTTTTTCTTTAAGAACAAACCCAAACATTGTTTTTCACACTGACTGACACCCCCGGCTTGCGAGGGCAGCAGAAACCAGGTGAGCAGGGGGACTGGGAGAAATTACTCCGTGAGTCAGCCCTGCCAGGCCCACCAGCAGTGGACCATCTTGCAGCCTCAGAACAGGCAGGGAAGTCGGTCACTTGCTCCCTTGATAAAGGGCAGCCTGTGGCGTAGGCCTCCAAAGGGCTGCCTTGGTTGGAGGAGGGAAGAGGCCAGCAGACCAGGCAAGCAGAACTGTATCCCCAGGGACCCCCATCATGGTATTCTGGTTTCCCACCCTGGCTCTTCCCCGGCATTTCTCTACAGCTGTCAACACCCGGGGTTCCACCCCAGCGCTGGCTGGAAGGGCTGGGTGGGGAGTGATGCCATTCTTATTTGTCTGCAGCGTAACAGGTCCCTGGGAGAGGGAAGATGCTAAAAAACCTTGGTCAGCATCATCTAAAAGTGTTTAGATGATGTGCGGGAACAGGGTGCTGCATGGTAAAATTGCTGGCTGGGTGGTCTTGGCCATGTCAATGAACCCATTGGGCCTTGGTTTCCTTTTCTATACAATGGGGACAATGGTAAAATGATTGATGGGAGGACCGAGTGATGCCAGCCATGTGACAGTGCTCTGCCGTGTCTCAGGTAATGAGGACTATTTCCGAGCGAAAGAAAGTGACTTGCCCAAGGTCATCCAGCAAGTTCCAACAAGAGCAGAACCGAGACCCAAGTGTCCTGCCCACCTCTCCCCCTCTGAGCAGAGTCACTCCTCTCAGAAAGTGGGCAGCGTATCCGCTCATCAAGGTTCTGAGGCACTGCCTGTGTCCCGCCTCCTTTGGGAGCCCAGCATTGAGTTAAACTTGTGCTCAGGAACTCCTGGAGTGGGAAAGTCAAGGCTAGAATCTGAGGATAGCAGGCCCCAGGAAAGAAGGCCTCGCTAGTCTCTCTGATGTGCAGCTAATGAATATTTATCGGGCACCTGCTGGGGATGTCCTGACAAATGAGGTAGATGTGGTCCTCACTCACGCAGGGATGATGGGGGCTGTGCTTGTGAAAAGGCCATTGCAGTACACACAGCCTGACAAGTGCCCTGAAGCAGGAGCGGGTGAGATCCCCAGGTCCAGAGGAGGAGTGTGGGACAGGCCTCCGAAGGACAGGACCTTGGTGCAAAGTTCTGGTAGAGTGGAGGAGCTGGTCTTACAGGAGAGGGGGTGGTGCTGGGGCAGGGACACAAGGCCCCAGGTGACCTTTGGCATGGCTGGAGGGGGAGTGCAGCAGGAAATGGGGGGATCAGTGGGAATTGGAGGGAGATGAGCTGGGGAGGTGGCAAGGGCAGATGGTGCCCTGGGCCTTTCCTGCCAAGGAAAGGAGCAGGGCTTCTCTCTGATGGTAGTGGGAGAAGCATGAAGTGGGACCTCTAGGCTGGGAGGAGTGGTAAGCCTGGATGGATTTGGGGGCAGCTCCTACTGGCTGTTTTGTGAAGAAAAGAGGCAGTGGTATAGGAGAGAGGGTGGTGGCCAGGGCTGGTGGGGACAGAGAGGTGGCACCCTTGGAGCATGCATTGCATGTAGCACTGATGGTTGTGGTGGTGGATTGATTATGGAGCATGAAGGAAATGGAGCCATCAAGGATGACGCCCAGCCTGTGGGCTGGCCAGCCACACGGGTGCAGGTGCTGCTTACTGAGAGAGACGGGGACCCAGGAGCAGACACTGCAGGTAGAGGGACTTGGAAGGCTGGTTCTGGGCACGCAAGGTATGAGGTGCCTGAAAACCACCAGAGGTGATACTAAGGAGCAGTTAGATGTATAGCAAAGGCATCGGAACTCGAGAGAGAAGTGACTGGGGGCCATCAGCACCCAGGTGGAGGATCACCTGGGAAGGTGTGTGGTGAGAAGAGTGCAGGTCGGAGGCTGGCAGGGGCCATGTCGGCATGGGAAAGGGTGGGCAAAAAAGGAGCTTGCAAAGGAGACACAAGCAGGAGGGAATGAGGTGCCTCCAGAAGGCCGGCAAGAGGGCAGACAGGATAAGGCAAATGGACTTTCAATGGAGCAAGCTGTGACCTTGGCAAGAACAGTTGGTCATCAGAGCTGGGCTGCAGCGGCTCAAAAGCATAGAGTGGGGAGAAGGTGTGGACAGCCCTCTCCAGATCTGGGCTGTGCAGGAAAGTGGGGCAGCAGAGCTGGCCCGGGATTTGGGCCCAGGGAGGCTTGGGGCTGGTTGATTTGCGATGGGAAGAGAGCTGGGCTTGTGTCTGTGGTGGTGGAAGGGGCTAGGAGAGGGAGGCGGTGACGCTGCTGGGAAGCTGTGGGAGAGGACAGTGGGTGGGGTGGGCCCTGGCACTGCAGGAGGAGCTGGACCCGGAGCCCGGCAGGTCTACCTCAGGCTTGGGGAGGTCCACACTGATAGACAGCTGCCATAGGCCTGTCCCTGGGCTGGACCCTTTGGGAACCTCAAAGCTGGACAAGCCTCGGTCCTGGCCTTCAAGGAGCAGAGGAGCCACAGGTTCCAGGTCGTTGAACCAGGACTGCCCTCTTTCAAGTCCTGGGTCCTCAGTAGCCGTCCTCCTCCAGCTCTCCGGGATGTCCAGCCATGGGCCCCTCCTCTAAACCCCTCCTCTTGGCTAAGCCACAGTTCTCTCCCAGTATCCTGCTTCTCTGACCTTTCTCTTTTTGAGGGCAGGGTTTGGGGTGCCATTTGTTCTGCCCACCCTTGAATTTGGGTGCCACCCAGGTCTCTGCCCTTGGCACCACCCTCTTCTGTCTTGTGGGGTCATCCTCCTCCCAAATCTACACATCCCCTTCTGAGTCCCACTGATTTCTAACTCTGACACAAGGACGTTTCTTCATGTCTTCCTCATGGGCATCTCATACTCAATGCTTAAAGACTAGGGTCCTCCATCACTTCCCCGCAAGCTCGGGGGTGGTGCCACTAGAGCCAAGTTGAAACTTCTGGATCTTGGTTTCTCCTTCATTCTGACCCCTGCCCCATCCAAATGGCCACTGAGGCCTGTGGAGCCTATGCCCAGAAGGCATCTCAAATCCCTGTTCTAGAACATGAGCCTGGGCCTGGATTCATTCTCTCCTCCTCCAGACCATTCCCATGGCCAGGGAATATCCTCTCTTGGAGACTTTATATTTCTCTTTAAGGCTTTTATCAAGCCCAAACTTAGCATGGTGTTCAAGGCCAGTGGTGATCCAGCCTGCCTTTCCTCCAGCCTCATCTCCTCTCTGCAACCAAATACTCCAGGATCTCAACACTCTGCCATTGCTCTAGGGGTTCCTACCCAACTCCTCCCTTCTCTCCTGTCCTCCATCTCTCCTGTCCTCCCTTCTCTCCTGTCCTCCCTCTCTCCTGTCCTCCATCTCTCCTGTCCTCCCTTCTCTCCTGTCCTCCCTTCTCTCCTGTCCTCCCTCTCTCGTGTCCTCCCTTCTCTCCAGTCCTCCCTCTCTCCTGTCCTCCATCTCTCCTGTCCTCCCTTCTCTCCTGTCCTCCCTTCGCTCCTGTCCTCCCTTCTCTCCCATCCTTCATCTCTCCCGTCCTCCATCTCCCCTGTCCTCCATCTCTCCTGTCCTCCCTTCTCTCCTGTCCTCCATCTCCCCTGTCCTCCCTCTCTCTCCTGTCCTCCATCTCCCCTGTCCTCCATCTCTCCTGTCCTCCATCTCTCCTGTCCTCCATCTCCCCTGTCCTCCATCTCTCCTGTCCTCCATCCCTCCTGTCCTCCATCTCCGCTGTCCTCCCTCTCTCCTGTCCTCCCTCTCCCCTGTCCTCCCTCTCCCCTGTCCTCCCTCTCTCCTGTCCTCCATCTCTCCTGTCCTCCCTCTCCCCTGTCCTCCCTCTCCCCTGTCCTCCCTCTCTCCTGTCCTCCATCTCTCCTGTCCTCCCTCTCTCCTGTCCTCCCTTCTCTCCTGTCCTCCATCTCCCCTGTCCTCCATCTCTCCTGTCCTCCATCTCCCCTGTTCTCCCTCTCTCCTCTCCTCCCTCTCTCCTGTCCTCCCTCTCTCCTGTCCTCCATCTCCCCTGTCCTCCCTTCTCTCCTGTCCTCCCTTCACTCCTGTCCTCCCTCTCTCCTGTCCTCCCTCTCTCCTTTCCTCCATCTCCCCTGTCCTCCATCTCTCCTGTCCTCCCTCTCTCCTGTCCTCCCTCTCCCCTGTCCTCCCTTCTCTCCTGTCCTCCCTTCTCTCCCGTCCTTCATCTCTCCCATCCTCCATCTCTCCCGTCCTCCATCTCTCCCGTCCTCCATCTCCCCTGTCCTCCCTCTCCCCTGTCCTCCCTCTCTCCTGTCCTCCCTCTCTCCTGTCCTCCATCTCCCCTGTCCTCCATCTCTCCTGTCCTCCCTCTCTCCTGTCCTCCCTCTCTCCTGTCCTCCATCTCCCCTGTCCTCCATCTCCCCTGTCCTCCCTCTCTCCTGTCCTCCATCTCTCCTGTCCTCCCTCTCCCCTGTCTTCCATCTCTCCTGTCCTCCCTTCCCTCCTGTCCTCCCGCTCTCCTGTCCTCCATCTCCCTTGTCCTCCATCTCCCCTGTCCTCCATCTCCCCTGTCCTCCCTCTCTCCCATCCTCCCTTCTCTCCCATCCTTCATCTCTCCCGTCCTCCCTCTCTCCTGTCCTCCCTCTCTCCTGTCCTCCATCTCTCCTGTCCTCTCTCTCTCCTGTCCTCCCTTCTTTCCTGTCCTCCATCTCCCCTGTCCTCCATCTCTCCTGTCCTCCATCACCCCTGTTCTCCCTCTCTCCTGTCCTCCCTGTCTCCTGTCCTCCCTCTCTCCTGTCCTCCATCTCCCCTGTCCTCCCTTCTCTCCTGTCCTCCCTTCACTCCTGTCCTCCCTCTCTCCTGTCCTCCCTCTCTCCTTTCCTCCATCTCCCCTGTCCTCCATCTCTCCTGTCCTCCCTCTCTCCTGTCCTCCCTCTCCCCTGTCCTCCCTTCTCTCCTGTCCTCCCTTCTCTCCCGTCCTTCATCTCTCCCATCCTCCATCTCTCCCGTCCTCCATCTCTCCCGTCCTCCATCTCCCCTGTCCTCCCTCTCCCCTGTCCTCCCTCTCTCCTGTCCTCCCTCTCTCCTGTCCTCCATCTCCCCTGTCCTCCATCTCTCCTGTCCTCCCTTCTCTCTTGTCCTCCCTCTCCCCTGTCCTCCATCTCCCCTGTCCTCCCTCTCTCCTGTCCTCCATCTCCCCTGTCCTCCATCTCCCCTGTCCTCCCTCTCCCCTGTCCTCCCTCTCCCCTGTCCTCCATCTCTCCTGTCCTCCCTTTCTCCTGTCCTCCATCTCCCCTGTCCTCCCTTCTCTCCTGTCCTCCCTCTCTCCTGTCCTCCCTCTCTCCTGTCCTCCCTCTCTCCTGTCCTCCATCTCTCCTGTCCTCCATCTCTCCTGTCCTCCATCTCCCCTGTCCTCCATCTCTCCTGTCCTCCATCTCTCCTGTCCTCCCTTCTCTCCTGTCCTCCCTCTCTCCTGTCCTCCCTTCTCTCCAGTCCTCCCTCTCTCCTGTCCTCCATCTCTCCTGTCCTCCCTTCTCTCCCGTCCTCCCTTCGCTCCCGTCCTCCCTTCTCTCCCATCCTTCATCTCTCCCATCCTCCATCTCCCGTGTCCTCCATCTCTCCTGTCCTCCCTTCTCTCCTGTCCTCCATCTCCCCTGTCCTCCCTCTCTCTCCTGTCCTCCATCTCCCCTGTCCTCCATCTCTCCTGTCCTCCATCTCTCCTGTCCTCCCTCTCTGCTGTCCTCCCTCTCCCCTGTCTTCCATCTCTCCTGTCCTCCCTTCCCTCCTGTCCTCCCTCTCTCCTGTCCTCCATCTCCCCTGTCCTCCATCTCCCCTGTCCTCCCTCTCTCCCGTCCTCCCTTCTCTCCCATCCTTCATCTCTCCCATCCTCCATCTCTCCTGTCCTCCCTCTCTCCCGTCCTCCCTTCTCTCCCGTCCTCCCTTCTCTCCCGTCCTCCATCTCTCCCGTCCTCCCTCTCTCCCGTCCTCCCTCTCTCCCATCCTTCATTCTCTCCCGTCCTCCCTTCTCTCCCGTCCTCCATCTCTCCCGTCCTCCATCTCTCCCGTCCTCCCTCTCCCCTGTCCCCCATCTCCCCTGTCTCCCTCTCTCCCGTCCTCCCTCTCTCCCGTCCTCCCTCTCTCCCGTCCTCCCTCTCTCCCGTCCTCCATCTCTCCCGTCCTCCCTTCTCTCCCGTCCTCCCTCTCTCCCGTCCTCCCTCTCTCCCGTCCTCCCTTCTCTCCCGTCCTCCCTTCTCTCCCGTCCTCCCTTCTCTCCCGTCCTCCCTCTCTCCCGTCCTCCCTCTCTCCCTTCCTCCCTCTCTCCCGTCCTCCATCTCTCCCGTCCTCCCTTCTCTCCCGTCCTCCCTTCTCTCCCGTCCTCCCTCTCTCCCGTCCTCCCTCTCCCCTGTCCTCCCTCTCCCCTGTCCTCCATCTCCCCTGTCCTCCCTCTCTCCTGTCCTCCCTCTCTCCTGTCCTCCCTCTCTCCTGTCCTCCCTTCTCTCCTGTCCTCCCTCTCCCCTGTCTTCCATCTCCCCTGTCCTCTCTTCTCTCCTGTCCTCCATCTCTCCTGTCCTCCATCTCTCCTGTCCTCCATCTCCCCTGTCCTCCATCTCCCCTGTCCTCCATCTGCCCTGTCCTCCCTCTCTCCTGTCCTCCCTCTCTTCTGTCCTCCATCTGTCCTGTCCTCCATCTCTCTTGTTCTCCCTTCTCTCCCATCCTTCATCTCTCCTGTCCTCCCTTCTCTCCTGTCCTCCCTTCTCTCCTGTCCTCCCTTCTCTCCCATCCTTCATCTCTCCCGTCCTCCATCTCTCCTGTCCTCCATCTCTCCTCCCTCGTGCTCCTCCAGGCTCCTCCCTCGTGCTCCCCAGCAGGCTGCACTCCCTCCCTGATGTGCCAAGATGCTGCACGTGGTTGTTTACACCCTGCCCCAAGTCAACGCACCAACCTTGAAGGCTCAGAGTCCTCTCTCTCCCTCCCCTTCCTGTCTCTCTCTCTCTCCATTTGGAAAGACCATGTACCATTTAAGCTTGATGTGGAGGAGGAAATGAAGGGGTCGGAGAGCAGCTGGGGCAGATGGACCCTGGCACCTGCTTCTAGGTTGGCTGGCACACAGGCCCAGTAGACGTCAGAGTGGCTGTGGGCCTGTGTGGGGATCAGCAGGGTGAAGGCTAGGCTGAAGGACACCATTAGGCTGAAGGACACCATTGCAGGTGGTGGCGGGAGGGGAGCAAGTGCCACGGACCCGACGAGCAAGGCCAGGTGGTCGCTAGTGTCCAGGAGGTGGCGGGGCTTCCAGTGCAAAGGGGAGACCAAGCCGTCCTCACTCTGTCTTCTTCTAGCTGGGAAAGGGGGCCCCATCTCAGCCATCTTCCCTGGCCACCAGGTCCCAGGGGCATGGAGGGACATGGGAATTAAGATGCAGGTGTGAGCAACTGGTTTTGGTCCTGGAGATTTGCTGCGTGAGGGTAAGCTGCTGTCACATTGAGGCAGATACCTCGTGCTTGGCCACAGAGTGCCCTTCCTAAGAGAACTGAATCATTTCTGTGCACCGCCGCCACAGCCTTCAGTTCCTCCTCTCAGACGCAAGGTGGCCTGTGTCCTGGATCCCGTGGAAAGGTGGCCCCCAGTGGGGACACGGCCAAAACTTGCTGGTCAGGGCAGCCACGGTGGAGAAGGGGCAGTTTTAGACTTTGGCATCAGTTGGCCAAATCTGAGGTGACAAAGAAAACAGGGTCCACCTGTACTGGTGGACAGCAGTCCATGTGTGAGGTGAGGGTGAGTGTGCCAGGAGAGTGTATGAGCGTGAGCGTGATCTGAGTGTGCAAGTGAGTAAGTGTGTTGTGTGTGTGCATGGGTGTGAGCGTGTGTGACTGTGAGTGTGTTAGGGTGGGGGGTGCATGTCCATGTGGTGGGGGGGTGTTGGTGTGTGGGTTTGATTGTGGGAGTATGCATCAGTGTGAGTGGGAGTGTGAGGATGTAAGTGTGACTGTGGGGGTAACTGTGAATGTGGGGGTGTGGGGGATGTGATTTTGGGGTTATGTGTGTATGAGTGTGTGGAGATGTGGAAGTGAGTCTGGGGGTGTGTGTGGATGATTGTGAGGGTGGTGTGTGTATATGTAAATATGGGGTATATGAGTATTCAAGTGGAGATGCAAGTGCCTGGTTGTGGGAGTGTGTAGGGGCGTGAGTGTGGGGGTGTGTGAGGGTGTGGGGGGTGTGGGGTGAGTGATGTGAGTGTATCTGTGTGTATGAAGGTGGGGACGTATGTGTGAGGGTGGGGTGTGGGGGAGGGTAGGGGTGTGTGGGGAGGAGAGTCAGGGGTGTGTGAGGGTAGGGGTGTCAACATAAGTGTGAGGATGGGGTGTGGAGTATGAGTGTGGGGTGTGAGGGTGGGGGTGTGGGGTGTGAGCATGTGTGAGGGTGTGTGTGAGGGTGTGGGGTATGAGCATGTGTGTGGAGGGTTAGCATGTGAGGGTGTGTGAGTGTGGGGGTGTCAGCATGTGTGAATGGGAGGGTGTGGGGGGTGTGAGCATGTGTGATGGTGAGGGTGTATCAGTGGGGGGTGTGAGCATGTGTGTGAAGGTGAGTGTGGGGGTGTGAGCACGTGTGAGGGTAAGGGTGTGAGTGTATGGGTGTAAGCATGTGAGTGTGAGGGTGAGGGTGAGTGTGGGGTGTGAGCATGTGTGAGGGTGAGGGTGTGTGTGAGGGTGAGTTGTGTGAGGGTGTGTGGGGGTGTGAGCATGTGTGAGGGTGTGGGGTGAGGATGTGAGTGTGAGGGTGAGTGTGGGGGTGTGAGCATGTGTGAGGAAGAGTGTGAGGTCAGGGGTGTGAGTGTGAAGGTTAGTGTGAGGGCAGGGGTGTGAAGTGTGAAGGTGTGAGGGTGGGGGTGAGTGTGAGCATGAAGGTGAGTGTGAGGGCGGGGGTGTGTGAAGGTGTGAGGGCAGGGTGTGGAGTGTGAAGGTGCGAGGGTGGGAGTGTGGAGTGTGTGAAGGTGAGTGTGAGGGCAGGGGTGTGTGAAGGTGTGAGGGTGGGGTGTGGAGTGTGAAGGTGAGTGTGAGGGTGGGGGTGTGGAGTGTGTGAAGGTGAGTGTGAGGGTGGGGTGTGTGGGGGGTGTGAGGATGAGTGTGAGGGTGGGGTATGAGTCTGAGGGTGAATGTGAGGGCAGGGGTGTGAGTGTGAAGGTGAGTGAGGGTGGGGGTGTGGAGTGTGAGTGTGAAGGTGAGTGTGAGGGTGGTGTGTGTGAGTGTGAGGGTGGGGTATGAGTCTGAGGGTGAATGTGAGGGCAGGGGTGTGAGTGTGAAGGTGAGTGAGGGTGGGGGTGTGGAGTGTGTGGTGAGGGTGGGGTGTGAGTCTGAGGGTGTGAGGGCAAGGGTGTGAGTGTGAAGGTGAGGGTGGGCGTGTGGACTGTGTGAAGGTGAGTGTAAGGGTGGGGTGTGGAGTGAGGGCGAGTGTGAGTGTGGGGGTGTGGAGTGTGAAGGTGAGTGTGAGGGTGAGTGGGGGGGTGTATGTGTGACGGTGTGTGAGGGTGGGGGTGTGTGAGGGTGAGTGTGTGAGGGTGTGAGGGCGGAGTGTGAAGGTGTGAGGGCAGGGGTGTGTGAAGGTGAGTGAGGGTGGGGATGTGGAGTGTGAGGGTGAGTGTGAGTGTGGAGGTGTGGAGTATGAAGGTGAGGGTAAGGGTGTGAGGGTGGGGTGTGAGTGTGAAGGTGTGAGGACAAGGGTGTGAGTGTGAAGGTAAGTGAGGGTGGGGGTATGGAGTGTGAATGTGAAGGTGAGTGTGAGGGCGGGGTGTGGAGTGTGACGAGTGTGAGTGTGGGAGTGTGGAATGTGAAGGTGAATGCAAGGGTGTGGGGTGCATGTGTGAGGGTGAGCATGTGAAGGCAGGGGTGTGTGTGTGAGGGTGAGCATGAGGGTGAAGTGTGAGTGTGAATGTGTGAGGACGGGTGTGAGTGTGAGGGTGAGGGTGGGGTGTGGATTGTGAATGTGAAGGTGAGTGTGAGGGTGGGGTGTGGAGTGTGAGAACGAGTGTGAGTGCGGGAGTGTGGAGTGTGAAGGTGAATGCGAGGTTGTGGGGTGCATGTGTGAGGGCGAGCATGTGAGGGCGGGGGTGTGTGTGTGAGGGTGAGCATGAGGGTGGGGTGTGTGAATGTGTGAGGACAGGGGTGTGAGTGTGAGGGTGAGGGTGGGGGTGTGGAGTGTGTGAAGGTGAGTGTGAGGGTGGGGTGTGGAGTGTGAGAACGAGTGTGAGTGCGGGAGTGTGGAGTGTGAAAGTGTGAGGGTGTGTGTGTGTGTGAGGGTGAGCATGTGAGGGCAGGGGTGTGTGTGTGTGTGAGGGTGGTGTGTATGAAGGTGAGTGTGAGGACAGGGGTGTGAGGGTGAGGGTGGGGGTGTGGAGTGTGAGTGTGAAGGTGTGAGGGCAGGGTGTGGAGTGTGAGTGCAAGTGTGAGTGTGGGGGTGTGGAGTGTGAAGAGTGTAAGGGTGGGGTGTGAGTGTGTGAGTGCAGGGGTTGGAGTGTAAGGGTGTGAGGGTGGGGTGTGAGGGTGTGTGAGGGCAGGGGTGTGAGTGTGGAGGTGGGGGGTGGGGGGTGTGGAGTGTGAGTGTAAAGGTGAGTGTAAGGGCAGGGTGTGGAGTGTGAGGGTGTGAGTGTAGGGGTGTGGAGTGTGAAGGTGTGAGGGTGAGTGTGGGGGTGTATGAGGGTGAGCATCGTGGGTGTGTGAGGGTGAGCGTGTGAGGGTGTGTGTGAGGGTGAGTGTGGGGGTGTGAGCAGGTGTGAGGGCGAGTGTGGGGGTGTATGTGTGAGGTTAGCATGAGGGTGAGCATGTGAGGGTGTCAGGGTGAGTGTGGGGGTGTGAGCAGGTGTGAGGGTGAATGTGTGGGGGTGTGTGTGTGAGGGTGAGCGTGTGTGTGTGAAGGTGAGCATGTGAGGGTGAGTGTGTGAGGGTGAACGTGTGAGGGAGTGTGAGGGTGAGGATGAGGGTGTGTGAGGGTGTATGTGAGGGTGAGTGTGTGAGGGTGAGCATGTGTGGGACTGTGAGTGTGAGGGTGAGTGTGTGAGGGTGAGTGTGCGTGTGTGGGTGTGTGTGAGGGTGTGTGAGGGTGAGGGTGAGTGTGTGAAGGTGTGTGTGAGGAAGAGGGTGTGTGAGGGTGGAGGGTGAGTGTGGGGGTGTGAGCAAGTGTGAGTGCAGGGGTGTGGAGTGTGAAGGTGAGTGTGAGGATGAGTGTGGGGTGTGAGCATGTGTGAGTGTGAGGGTGAGTGTGAGGGTGAGTGTGGGGTGTGAGCATGTTTTAGTATGAGGGTGAGCATGTGAGGGTGAGTGTGTGTGAGGGTGAGCGTGTGAGGGTGAGTGTGTGGGTGTGAGCATGTGTAAGGGCGAGTGTGAGGGTGGGGGTGTGGTGCTGGTGGTTCCGTTGCTGCCAGCGGGCTCTCTCCCTTAAGTCCCCTCTTCCAAGCCCTTCCTTCTGAAGTCCTTTCAACTGTAAGCTGACAGCCCCATTGGAGCAGGGTGGAGCCCCCCCGCCCCGACACGCTGTCCCTTGCTCACCTCCTCCCAGCCACCTCCTGCCCCTCTGTGCTGGAACCAGGCAGGGGCAGGTGGTGCGGCATGAGTAGGGCACGGGCAACTCTGGCTGGCGTTGGAAGGTGCGCGCCACAGGCTGAGAAGCCACGCCTCCTCCACGTGCGGTGCCAGTGGCCTCTCAGGCTTCACGAGTCAGAAGGCTCTTCTGGAATTATGCCAGGGTCCCCTCTCCTGGCGCGCCCCCTGCCACCCTCCCCACCGCATCTGAGACTTGCACATGTATAGCATCAGACCAACAAGACAGCTTCATCGTGATCGTGTTGCACATGTGGGACTCGTGGGTTTCCTTCTAAGTGGAAATAAGAGCATTCTGATTCGTGCTTCAGGCGCAGCTTCTGAAAGCCGATGGCACTTCCAGATGGAACCCCAAGCGATGTGGCAGGTGGCTGGGACCTTGCATCCTGCAGAGCTTGCAGGCTGAGGTGCAGGTGAGGGAGAGAGCTCAGGACTCCTCATTCCAAACTCTGAAGCCAGGGAAGCAATGGTGGTCCCTGTTCCTTCTCCTCCCATCAATATCAGGGCGGCTTCCTGGCAGACTGGACAGACTTTGGGGCAGGCAGGTTCAAAGCCTGGTTCTGGCCCTTTCTGGCTATGGGATCTTGGACAAGTCTCTCACTGTCTCTAAGTCTCGGGGGTCTCACGGGCTCTCCATGGTGAGGTGGTTGTGCTTTTTGATTTGGGTAAAGTGCCTGGCAGAGTGAGCACTTGGTGAATGGCAGCTGCCCGAGCGGCTGCTGTTGTTTTATTATCATCATTCCCTCTCTGGGACTCTGGTGGCCTGCGGTGGCTGTTCTTTGTGAGCGAAGCTGTAGCTGGGCTGGCTCTGCCAAGGAGGCTGTCTGGCACCCTGCAGCTCCACGTCCCCTCGGTGGGAAGCACCAGTGTCTGCTGCTCTGGGGGAGGAAGAATAGTGCAGCTCCCCCGTCTGAGGGGGAGGGGCGCAGGGGTCCGCGGTGGATCACCAGGGTGACTCAGCTCCTCCCACTGTCGTGGTCCCCTCTGGTTCCGTGGCCTCCATTCCTTGCGTCTGTAACGGGCTGGATGAAGCTAGGAAGCGCGTGCATCTTCTGAGGTGGGAACCTGCCTCTTCTCCTTTTTTTTCGCTTTACTATGACGCCTGTTGCTCATAGGTACAAATCAAACGAAGAGTATGTATATGTGCGAGGCCGCGGCCGAGGGAAATATGTTTGTGAGGAGTGTGGAATTCGCTGCAAGAAGCCCAGCATGCTGAAGAAACACATCCGCACCCACACTGACGTCCGGCCCTATGTGTGCAAGCACTGTCACTTTGCTTTTAAAACCAAAGGTAAGAGAGAGTCAGCTGGGGCACTGCCCCAGCCCGCTGCAGGGAGCTCCCCTCTGGGAGTCCCAGCACAGAGTTCAGGCGCCCAGACCTCTTTGCAGGGGGCCTGGAGCAGCCCCATTTCCTGGGTTCCCACCCAGCTTGGTGCCCAGTGGCAGAGCAGCTGGCTCCAGACTGGCCTGTGGCTCCCCATGGCTGCCCCAGCCATCCTCCTGGAACACACACACAGCCCCTGCACCTGTGGCCACCTGGCCCTGGCCTGCCCAGCCTGGTGCGGCACTCTTGCTCACCGTTCCTGATTTTGCATCTTCTCTCATCTCCCCTCCCTTCTGCATGTCTCCTGAGCCGTTTATCCACTGATCTGAGGCACTCCAGCATCCATGCTCGTCACTGCCACTCTTGCATTTGGAAATCCATTCCACTCCCAGCTGCTTAACACACTCACATGCTCACTTCTCATGCCAGAGTGCGCCGACCTCCACCCACCTCTCCACTCCCACCATGTCCCTGCTCCACCCAGCTTCTCTGCACCTCTCAGCACAGGGCCGGCCCCCCACTCCCAGACTGGCAGCCCTGTCACCCCTGCCCCAGCCACACCCCACATCAGGGTCAGGATAGGCTCTGGCAGTCACTGGTGAAAGGAGGGGCCTGCTGTGAAAGGCATGCATCCCAGAGAGCTGTGATGGGTGATGGGCATGGCCTGGCCTGCCGCAGCCACCCAGGCCAGGCCCCTGGTGTGGACAAAGGAGCTGAGTCCATGAGATTCTTGGATTGCACTCTCCTCCTGCAGGATAGGCAGGGAAGGTCCTGGCAGCTTGCTCACTCCAGACTGAAGCGCCTTGGAGGGAGACCCAGGGCTCTCGGCACCCCGGTGTCTTCAGCCTCTTGAGCTTGATAGATTCCTGGGTCAGGGTTTGGACATCAGGGTCCTGTCTTCTCCTTTGAGCAAGTTGGGGGCTTCTGGGAGCCCCGCGGTTTCTCAGGGGGTGAAACTCAAGGGCATCCTTCAGCTGTGCCACCCGTTGACCTTTCTTCTGTTGGCAAAGTTGCTCCCAGCGAGCGAGGCTGGGCAGCTGCTCTGGAGGGGGCCCAGCAGGGTCCCTACCCTTCTTCACTTCCTCCGTGCTCTTGCTGCCTGGCCCCTTCCGTTCTCTCTATACCAGGTCAGGGGCCAGTTTATCACATCCCCTGGGAGAGTGGCCTCTTCTCTGACTGTGTTCCCATTTCTGGTCTCCTGACCCCATTAACTGAACCCCTGCCCTCCTCTGTCCCCTCGCCACCATCTGCAAGTTGAGCTCAAATTTTCCTGCCAAGGTTTTGGTTTAAACGGAGGTGCCTGCCCTCCCACTGCCTTTCCCCCATCCTCTTCTCTCTTGGTGTCTCATAAACAATGTCCCAAAGGTTGCCCAGAGAGGGCACATAGGCCCAGGACTCCCCACCCACCCCATGGGTGCTTTGAAGCTGTCTTCCATCCCTGCAGCCCTGCCCAGCATGCGTCGCCCTGGACATGGGCTGTCCCTGACACGCCCTCCAACCGCACTTCCTCTGGCCTTCTGCAGCCAGTCGAGATTTTATGGAAGAGCAAGATGGGGATAACTGACTGACAATTCAATGGACGGTCTTCAACTCTAAAAGCGGAAATCTTATCACCCAAGTCCCCTTGAAGGTGAAGAAAGGGATCCCAGAAAACAGAATAACTGTTAATGCTGGAGCTGTAACTAGAACACGGGACCCGAGCTCCAGGGCATCACCCCATCACCTTCCATCCAGGGAAGGGAGCAGTTAGTTCCCTCCCTTCGCTGGAGTGGGTGGCAAAAAGCTGCACTTGGAGTAGCCTGTGTCCAGAGGACCACACTGTCCTCAGCCTGAGGAGCCCTGAGAGCTCCCAGCCCAGGGCTATGCAGAGCACACCTGTGCCCCACACGCAGCCTGGGCTGCCCATCGCCTCAGGAAACCATCACTCTGCCACGTGAGACTGGAAGTTTCCAGCCCAAGCAGTTTCCCGCAGGGGGCCCACTCAATTCCTTTTGCCTTGGGTCCCTAGCAGGAGCCCCTACTTTCTGGGAGAAGTCTTCACGGGAAGCCACACTGAGCCTGTCTGCAGTCCCTTCCTGGGTCTCTCTGAGCCAGCACAGAGCCAGGGCCCTGGAGGGCTTTGGAGGGTCCGGAGTGCGTAATCTGAACAGAGGGGCTGTAGGCCCTCCCCATTTCCAGGGGTGTAGAGCATCCCCTGAGGTAAGGCTGCCCCTGCTGTCCTGAAGGCCAGGTCTGTGAGGTCATGCTCTCAACCAGTGATCAAGCAGTGCCCTGAGCTCTTCCTCAACTGTTCACAGGGGCTTCTAGAAGACTAGAACCTTCCAGAACCAACGCAGGGAGCTGATGGGAAATGGTGGAATCTGAAACTGTTTGACTAACAGAGGGAAGGCCAGGTTGGGCTGGTGGCAATGGAAGCAGGGAAGGCTCCCTGTTAGCTCTCTCTGCAGTATGGGGGTGAAGGGAGAGCAGGGCGCTGGAGCTACTGTCTGTTTCTGGGGCCAGGTGTCTTTGTGGAGGGCTGGGCCCCGTCAGCCATCAGCTCAGACAACACAGGCCCCTTGTGTCCCGGGCTGTGTGCCTCCCCATTGGGCCACCTCCAGGCCTGCCCCAGGCGGCCCTCCCGGCCCTACCAACCGGCTACACCAGGGCCTGGGGAGCCCCTCCTGCCTTCCTGTCTGTCTCTGTCTGCCGTGTGTGTCTCGTCTCTTGTGTCAGACGTCGTGGCAGCAGCTCAGGCCTCTGGAAACTGGCTAAGGAATGCGTCAGTAGGTGGGGCTGGGGAGGCCTGTGGGTGGCCCTGTGGTGGCTGGGGGTCCCTCTTCTCAGATGGTTCCCAGAGGCCAGCGGATGGCTGTGCCATGTCCAGGCCCTTGCACTGATCGCCTCAGGGGACAGAGATGGCCTCAGGTCTGCCAGCAGCAGGAGCGGGGAGAGATCGGTTGGTCAAAGCCGAATGAGGCAGGCAGGGTTGTTGGTGGATGCCCTTTTATCGGAGGTTCCGCCTCTTCCCGACACCCATCACTTTACCTCTCACTTGCCTTTCCTCTTCATTCCAGGCCTGTCAGGCTTTGGTGGGGTCTGGGATGACTGTGAGAAGCTGTGGCTCTGCCTGACAAGCTGAGGCCCTGGCCCTCAACAGGAAAGTGGTGTTCAGGCTGCGCCTGCAGCCGTGTGCCCCACCTTCCCCTTTCACAGAGGAGGAGACAGGCCTGGAGAGGGGCAGTCACAGAGGGACCCGGACAGCACTCAGGGCTGCCCATCCAGTGTCCACTCCTGGACCCGCAAAGTCACCTCCGATCCTGACTCCTCCCTGCACCCCCGTGGCGGGGGCAGAGGAGAGGCAGGCCTTTGGGGGGCTCCCTGGTGCCTTCTCCTGAGAAAGGTAAAACCATTTCACCAAAAGCATCATCTTAGCATCTCTTCCTCCACACCCAGCATGGTGCGTGGCAGAGCCCCTGGGCTGCTCAATAGAGTGACTCGCATGGGGACAGGGGTCTGTCCTCTGCCGGGCACACTCTGCTGCCACTCTACGTGTGTCACCTCATCAAGTCCTCCGGCATCCCCATGAGGTAGGTATTACTTCACAGTTGCAGAAACCAGGGCTCAGAAGGTTAAGGAACTTGCCCAAGAGCCCACAGCTAGCAAGTGGCAGAGCCCACAGTCAAACCCAAGGCTGCCAGGTTCCATCTAGGTTCCATTCTGCCTCCACATGGAGTGGGAAAGGGCCCAGAGTCTTGAGACCTGGATCTAGATGGAACTCGGCACCAACCGGCACTGGGACTGTGGGCCACTTGATTCACTGTGTTGGTTCAAGCAGCACTGCCAGCATCCAAGACAGCCAGTGATCTTGTCTAATGGTGCCATCAGCACCTGGGCCCAGAGTTAGATCAGAAGCAGGGAGAACCTCAGCCTGGCGGGGGTCGAATTACATGGACTTTGAAGCTCCTTCCAACATTTTCCTCCTGCGATGACAAGGGCATTTCCCATACATGGCTATTGTGCACCCATTGTGTGCCCAGCATCTAGCTTGGTTCATTAGAGACCTAAACCTTCCAGGCAGAACAGGTGCAGCAAATGAGGTAATAGCCAGAATTAGCAGAGTCCGCAGTGCTCTGTGGCCTGGGGTAGTCAGGGTAGGGTGGGCCTGGCTCCCGGACCTTAGGACAGTGGGTATCTCTGATCCACGGAAGACCCCAGCTGCCTTTTCCCACCTCTTGACTGTCCTACTCCAGCTTTGCCTTCTCATGACAATGAGGGCAGAAGTCCACAAGTTTGGCTAGGGACCTCTGAGGACCCTCTGGCTACAAGATGACTCTGGAAGTTATGGCTTTGCTCCCACTATGGCCAGGAGTAGGACATGCAGGTTTATTTCCGGTTGTAGGAAACCCAAATTGGGACGGATAGAGTCACGAACTAGGACCAAGGTGAAGAAAGAGGAAAGGAAACAGCTCCGCTCCCATCCCTGCTGCCCTTGACTTGGACACCTCAGGGAATCCCAGCTTAAGTTTCCCCCATTAACCTCTTAGCAAAACCCTAAAGATTTCTTCTAATTCTAGGAATGATTAAGAAGCACCCTTCGGTTCATCCATGGGCCCTCTCCCTGGTCACCTATCCATCCATCTCATCTAATAGTTTTCCTGTTCATTTATCTGCTCATCCTATCTGTTCCTACCATTCTCCCATTTGTCCTCCCACCCATCCAACTTCCCCTTCTTTCATCCTTCTGTCCGTACTCACGTGCATGTAAAAGTGCATGTATCCATTCATCCAACCAACCAGCCATTCGTCCATTCTTCCGTTCATCCATGTCTCTGTCCTCCCATCCAGCTCTCCATCATCCCATCTGTTTATTGACCCATTCTCCATCTATCCTTCCATTTGTTTTCATTTACTCACCTATCCTCCGTCTGCCTATTCATCTCCTTATCTGCTCATCTATTGTTCCATCCCTCTGTCTATCCTCTTCCTGTTCTTCATTCTCTTTATATTTCCTTTATCCACTTTATCTATCCACGCACCAATCACTCTATTCATCCACTCCAGGAGGCTTAGCTCTTTCCATTCTTCTCTCCTCCATCCATCCATTCAAACTTACCAATTCATTAGACTAATGGGACAGAGCACCTGACTCAGGGAACTTATGACTTACGATGTTAATGACCATATGGAAATATAGCCATCCCCAGGGCGACAGTGAGCACATCACAGTTTGGGAGTAGCTGCTGGGCCCAAAGGAATATCCTGAGGCATCTGGCCTGTGTTCTTCTGGGGCAGGCTGGGATGCTCTGCCTGTCCTTCCTAGAATGCTCCTGTCCACAGAGCTGTGTGGCCTGTGAAATGTTGTGCACCTGTTGGGGAACTGAAGCTGTTGTTACTGTTCCCTGATTCCACAGAGCTGCTGCCTCCACTCTTCAGCTTGTGGACTGGACCTACAACTTGGGGCAAAGTCAGCCTCCCCTCTGAGGGCTTTGTAGGCATGGAGCAGGACAGAGGCCTTGCCCGGGCCTTCCCTGAACCACCCTGGTCCTGTGTCTGCACTGTAGATAGGCCTGAGGAAACTGAAGGCCCAGAAATGGGACTTCTCTACGGAACCCAAGCTTGGGCCCCCAGCCTTGTGGCTCCTGAGTTCCTGGCTAGTAGACTTCCCTACTCTCACCTTCTGCCATCTCGCCATACGTAATATTAAATTTGCCCGGTTTCCCTACCTACACTTTAGAATTCTGCCCTGTGGGCTGCCCTAGAAGTGTCCTCACCCAGAAGGGCATGCTGAGTCCTCACCCGTCATGCCGGTCAATGGGAGCCTCCCACATCATCCCACACTTGAGATGGCCAATAGTCCTCCTGATGAGTGTCACCAGCTACTAGGGCCAGACTTAAATCAGAAGCAAAAACAACAACAACAAAAAAAAAAAAAAACTATTGCCCTTGAGTTGTCTTTTAATTTCTTTTTTGTTTGTTTTTTAACCAGCATCTCACTTCCTCATTATACTCTCTGTCCCCTCACAGCCCACGCCCACCCCACCTAGCTCCTGTGCACTGCCCTGAACAGCAGCTGTGGCTACACATCTGGGCCTGAGCACCAGGGCAGAGGGATACCCCAGGTCCTGCCCAGCCCTGCAGCTGGCAGGGCCTTGACTGGCCTGAGAAACCATGGCCTGCCGGCCAGGTGCTACTTCCATGAGCCCTGGGTCCACCCTGCCCTCCTGCCCCACAGCAGAGCCTAAGTATTCTCGTTTCTTTCTAGGGAATCTGACTAAGCACATGAAGTCGAAGGCCCACAGCAAAAAGTGCCAAGAGACAGGGGTGCTGGAGGAGCTGGAAGCCGAAGAAGGTAACAATTGCAACCTCCTCCATCCCTTTTCCTCTCGTCCGCTTTCCCTGTCCTCCTCTATCTTTCCTCCTTGCGTTCCCTGCTTCCTTTCTGTCTGCTTTGCCCCATTCCCCCTCCTCCCCTCTCTCTCTCTCCCCCATGCCTTCACCTTCAGTTCTCCCAATTATCAGACAAAGGTTAAATTCCCTGAATGATTGAGCCACCTCCCCACATGCTGATAGGATATGCTCTGCAGCCCTAGCTATCATGCATTACCATCTGCCATGCAGGTGGAGCGCCTGGCACCCATGGGTGCTCAGTGAATGTTTACTGAATAAATGCACACAAGAGAACTTACAGCCAACGTTGATTGAGTGCCCACTATGTGTCAGGCAGGTTCTAAATGCATGCCCTGAATTATCCCAGCCAACCCCTCACAGTGACACTGTGGGACACATACTTTCCAAAGCTCCACACCCACACTCCTGCCTACACACTCTGGCATGGGCCTGACACATGGGCCTTTTGGAGCTAGGAGAGTTTCAAGAAAGCCCAAACCAGACCTGACAGCCACTTGTCACCTCCCAGTCCCATCCCCATACACACCCCGGCCATGGTGGTCAATCCCCAGGAGGCATCTTAGAGTCAGTCTCTGAGAAGACAGGGCAGAGGAGTCAAAGCCAGTGGGTCTGGCTGAGCACTGCCCGGCCTCAGCAGTCAGGCAGGTGGCCAGAGGGGCTTTGGTGGTGGACGGCAGTCCCTCCAACAGAAGGAGGCTGGAGCCATTTCTCCAGCACCAAGCAAAGCAGGAAGCATACTGATTCCCTGAAATCAGCCCCAGGACTTAGAGTGTGACAGAGAGGAGTGTGTATGCACGCACCATGTGTCTTGTTCTGTTTTTGTTTTTCCAATTTGGGGATGTATTTGTGGTCTTACAAAAAAGAGTTAAGTCATATTTCCTTTTAGGTTCCTTATAGAGCAGAACACAGTGAACTTGGGACTGTTCCCCCCAAAGCTAGAATGTGGGTTCACTATGCTTGTCAAGGATACACTGGGCCATACACACACGTCGTCTCATTGAGTCCTCAAAACAGGTGGCAGAAACTTGTGTCACACATGTTAAGTCAGGGAAGTCAAAGCTCAGACAGGTAAAAATAGCCCAAGGTCACACAAAAACCCTGGCCGCATGCCACTCCACTGCCTGGTGGGCTGGACCAGGGGAGCCTGAACCTAAGCCAGAGCCCTCCCCTGAGGTCCCTGCCCCGCCCCAGCCTCATTTTCCCAGTGGAGCGAACGAGGATGCTCAGAGCCACTTTTTTGAGGACGAAATCCATGCATTCATTCCAGAAGTAATTACTGGGCACAATCTCTGTGCCTGGCTCTGTTCTGGGTGCTGGAGGTTCCGCAGTAAATAAAACAGCTCCTGCCCTCAGGCAGTCGGCATGGCAGGGGAGCTGGGCAAGGAACGAAGGTGGAGTAGAGCAGGGGCCCTGCCTGTGAAGCCAAAGAGAAAGCAGAAGAGCCGTGTGCTAGACAGGGCGGTGTGAGCAGAGAACCCACCAGGAGGAACCGGGGTCAGGAGCCACGTGGGGTCAGGGAGGAGCTCTCCTGCAGAGGGAGCAGCAGGTGCGGGGTCCCCTGGGGCCACCGCGCTTGGCCCGCGTGATGAAGCCCGCTGGGCGCGGGGGCAGCCGGTTCAGAGAGAGCTAGAGCCCGAGGGCTGAAGGGCACGGCGGGGTGGGGTGCCCTGGAGCGGAGGAGAGAGGCAGGGCGTCCTCTGGCCTGTGCCGTGGGCGCGGGGAGGCCGAGTGTGCTCAGGAGGTGGAAAAGCGGCGGGATTCTGGGTAGGCTCCGGAGGGAGAGCCCACAGGTTCAGCTGACCCCATATGGGGCAGAAGGGAGGGGGAAGGACGAAAAGGAGCCATGGAGGACTTCAAGGTTTACGGCCCAAGAGACTGAAGGATGGAGTTTCCACTTCCCGCGACGAGACAGATGCCGGGGGGAGCGGCAGGAGTTCGCGTCTGTGGGACGCGAGGTGGCGCGTGGGAGAACTGCCTGGAAGGAGCGAGGCGCCCCGGCACTGCCCATGGTGCTGGCCAGGCTGGGCGCCAGCGCCACCGTGTGGCCTCTCCCAGCGGCGCCCGCCGCGGGCTCAAGCTCTCTCATTTGTGGAGCGTTGGCCTGGATCCCAGCAGGGGCGGGGCCGCTCCAGCAAGGGCCCTGGGAAGGGGCCGCCCAGCCAGGCGCATTCCCCAGCGCCCTGCAGGAACGCAGATGTGGAGGGCCCGGCCAGCCCCGAGCTGGGCAGGGGACTCTTGGCTTCCAGCATTCGTGCACTGAGTGCCCAGGACGGGCCATTACCCCTACTGGGTCTCAACTTCCACATTAGTAAAGAGGATCTTTAGGAGCCCTCCCTGCTGGACATCAGGAGACGCTGGTCCTGACTCTCCTTCACTCCTAGCAGTACCCCTGTGACCTTCATCTGCAAAATGCTGACAATCCCACCCCAGCTACATGCCTGCTGAGATTGGGGGGACAGGGTATCATGGGATGACAGGAGCTGAAGTTTATTGGGTACTTACTGTGTGCCAGACCCTCACAGTCCTCTCAACAGCTTCCTAGAGTGCTTTTATTGCTACCCAGTTTACAGATGAGAAAACCAGACACACAGAAAGTAAAGTAACCAACGTCACACAGCAAGGAAGTGGTAGTGCTGAGATTCAAACCCGACCACTCCCTGCTTCTTAGTGCAGCACATCATTTTTAAACTGTCAGCGTAATAATGCAAGGGCTGTAAACCTTAGTTCTGACTCAGCCACCAGCTCTCACTGGGTCATCTGTGCCTGGATTTTGCTGTATGTAAATGAGGGGCAGGGCCAGGTGAACGGGTGATGAAGTAGGCCCCTGCCAAAGTCCTAGGCAAGGGAGGTAAATGCCTGGGGCATAACTGCAAAGTTCACCCCCATCCCCAGCCCTGCTCTCATCCTAATCCTTCATTCCTTCTCTGGTCTCATCACCCTGCCTCTAGCCTCAGGGGCCTCCTTTTGCCTGCCAGCCCCAGCTCCACCCCATAGCTTTTGACCTACATCCGGCTGAATGCCCACTTTTGTCCACTTTGGACATCTGACTGCTGCATATTGAGTGACTTGGAAGTGCTAGTTCCGGGCTTTCTGGCCCCGGGGCAGCTGGGCATGGTGGAGAGCCAAAGCCTAGCTGCCCCAGCGGCCTGAGTCAGCTTCTGTGCCAGCCCTCCTGGTCAGTGGTGGGTGCGGTACTGATATGTGTGAGTGATGGGGCTGGCTGGCTGGCTCAACCCACCTGTCAGCAGCCTTACTCTGCAGACCAGAAACAGGTTCCAATGGTCTAGTGATGGGCCAGCGAGCAGGCCAGATGTTAGCGGAGCTCTCCCCAGCGTCTGGATTGCTGTCCATTTCAGAGATGCCCAAACTAGACTCCTGACATGTTAGAGGTGACCCAACTGGTTGGGGCCATCCCAGAGGAATCAGACCAGGAAGCTAGTATTCCAGAGCCCTAACCCCCACTTTTAGACTCTATTCAGTAACTCTGTTATTATTCTTGTAGTCTGTTTAAGGAGTGCAAGTGACCTAAATGTCCAACAATATCTGAAACAAGTATCACAATTTTGTTTTTTGTTTACTCTTGTGAACAATTGCTTCCAAGTCACTCAACATGCAGCAGTCAGATGTCCGAAGTGGACAAAAGTGGGCATTCAGCTGGATGTAGGTCAAAAACTATGGGGTGGAGCTGAGGCTGGCAGGCAATGGGAGGGCCCCAAGGCTAGAGGCAGCCTGGACTTCAAAAGGGCAGTGGCCCCTCAGATAAGAGCGTGGCTGGGATGGGGACCTGCTCTGCAGCCTGAGGCCAGCTTAGCCAAGCCGCCCACAGAGGCCAGAGTCCGCCACCTGCCAGATGCCATTGTGCCAGCCACCGGGAGCCTGGTCACCATGGCAGATGTGTGTTTACACTGACCACGGATGGCTCTGTGCTGCTGCACCAGCCAGTGTGACTGCTCTGTCCTGGAATAATAGATTTCATCATTAATGTATTAATATGGTAGCTATAATTATTTTTAAGCCCTTGATATGTGCCAGGCCTTCATTTTACTCCTCCTAGAAAACCTGGTGAGGTGAGACCATCACATTCATTCAACAAAGGGGGAGACCAAGCAGAGCAAGGTGGTAACTTGCCCATGGTGAAGCCAGCACTGAGATGCTAGTGAAACAAACAAACAAAGACTCTCTTCTTTGCTATGGCTCAATCCCAGCCCTACTGCTGTCTTCCATGGGCAAGTTACTTACTTTCTTTTACCTCAGTTTCCTCATCTGTAACATGAGGATGAGAACAGTACCAGCTTCACAGGATTCTCTGAGGTCTAAATGAATAAATATACCTAAAGCTCTCAGAACTGAACATTGCACATTCTAGGCATAAGGGAATTATTGTTCACTATTGTTATTTACAAAGCGCTCCCATATCTGTTGTTTCTTGGTTGTCCCAACAATCTTGTGCCCTTGCCATGGCTATTTTGCCCAGTCGGCAGGCAAGGAAACTGGGGCTCAGAGAGGAGCAGCCGTGGGGGCAGTGGGGCCAATGCCCAACTGTGACTTTGGGTCTTCTGCGTTTGCCCTCAGGAACCAGTGACGACCTGTTCCAGGACTCGGAAGGACGAGAGGGCTCAGAGGCTGTGGAGGAGCACCAGTTTTCGGACCTGGAGGACTCAGACTCAGACTCAGACCTGGACGAAGATGAGGATGAGGATGAGGAGGAGAGCCAGGATGAGCTGTCCAGACCATCCTCAGAGGCGCCCCCGCCTGGCCCACCACATGCACTGCGGGCAGACTCCTCACCCATCCTGGGCCCTCAGCCCCCAGATGCCCCCGCCTCTGGCACCGAGGCTACACGAGGCAGCTCGGTCTCGGAAGCTGAGCGCCTGACAGCCAGCAGCTGCTCCATGTCCAGCCAGAGCATGCCGGGCCTCCCCCGGCTGGGACCGGCCCCTCTAGGCTCTGTGGAGAAAGACACAGGCTCAGGCTTGAGCTACAAGCCTGTGTCCCCAAGAAGACCGTGGTCCCCAAGCAAAGAAGCAGGCAGCCGTCCACCACTAGCCCGCAAACACTCACTAACCAAAAACGACTCATCTCCCCAGCGATGCTCCCCGGCCCGAGAACCACAGGCCTCAGCCCTGAGCCCACCTGGCCTGCATGTGGACCCAGGAAGGGACATGGGCCCTCTGCCTTGTGGGTCTCCAAGACTTCAGCTGTCTCCTCTCACCCTCCGCCCCCTGGGAAGAGAACTGGCCCCTCGAGCACATGTGCTCTCCAAACTCGAGGGTACCACCGACCCAGGCCTCCCCAGATACTCGCCCACCAGGAGATGGTCTCCGGGTCAGGCCGAGTCACCACCACGATCAGCGCTGCCAGGGAAGTGGGCCTTGGCTGGGCCGGGCAGCCCCTCAGCGGGGGAGCATGGCTCAGGCTTGGGGCTGGCCCCGCGGGTTCTCTTCCCTCCCGCGCCTCTACCTCACAAGCTCCTCAGCAGAAGCCCAGAGACCTGCGCCTCCCCGTGGGTGAGTTCCTGCCCCTGGTGGCTGGGCCGCTTCTCCCCTGTGGGTGCAGGGGTTGCAAGTTCACACCCTCCTGGGTATCACACCTGGAACTAAACAGCTCTGCCAGCTCAGTAGTTATTAATAATTTAGCAAACATTTATTAGGCACCTACTGTGCCATGCACCATGCTGGGTGCCCTAAATCAGCTGGCTTATTAAACTTTATTTGAGCCTCAGAAGCACAGAGCATGGACTCTGGAGTTCATGGGAGCTGGGTTCTACCACGTATTAGTCCGTTCTTGTATTGCTATAAACAAATTCCTGAGACTGGGTAATTTATGATGAAAAGAGGTTGAAAAGGCTCACAGTTCTTCAGGCTGTACAGGTAGCGTGGTGCCAGCATCTGCTCGGCTTCTGGAGAGGCCTCAAGCAGCTTTTACTCATGGCAGAAGGCAAAGTGGGAACAGGCATCTCACATGGCAGAGTGGAAGCAAGAGAGAGAGTTGGGGGAAAGGTGCCACACACTCAAAATGCCAGATCTCATGAGAACTCACTCACTATCTGGAGGATAGTATCTGGCCCTGAGGGATCCATCCCCGTGACCCAAACACCTCCCATCAGGCCCCACCTCCAACACTGGGGTTTACAATTCAACACAAGATTTGGGTGGGGACAAATATCCAAAGTGATATCATGTCACTTGCAAGGGGTGTGACCTTGGATGAGGGTGTAAATACTCGTGCAATTCCCCACCCCTCACCCCATCCCTATCTGCCTGTGTTCTTTGAGCAGATGGCAGAACTTAACCAAAACCATCACCATCTCCAATATCACTGTCACCAGCATCCTCAGAGACACCATGACCAATATCATCCTTGTCAACCATCAGCACTATCCCCATGGCCAGCACCACCACTGTCACCATTGCGCCAACACACCACTGCTGCTACCCCATCAGCATAGTCACCATCCCTGTCCCCTCAGCTGCCATGACCCCTCCACTGACAGCACCATCATTGTCAGCTGACCACCTTCCGACACCTTCTCTGTCGCCATGTTGCCATGACCCAGCCCTGTCATTCCTGGAGGAACACTGATCTAGGAATCTTTCGTTGATTTTTAATTTTGGGTTCACATTCAAATTCCTGGAGGTGGCAGAAGGGCAAGAGCCTCAGGTGGGAACTCATGTCCAAGGGTGAAGCTGGGTGAAGACCATTTTAGGAACAGGAGAGGCAGCAGACCCACATAGAGGCCAGGTTCATGGGTGACAACAGGGCCCCACGTCGCTCAAGTATCCCTTCCTTTGAAGACAGATATGCTGGCCAGAGGCATGGAGACCATGGGGCTTGAGCATACTCATGGTCACTGTCGAGCTGGAGATGGCCCATTCCAGAGATGGCAGCTGGCTCAGCATCTGAGGGCAGGGAGTCAGGAACTTGGTTCTGGGCTCAGCCGGGACCCTGGACTCGCTCTGTGATCTTGGGCGAGTCCCCCTCCCACTTCCAGGCCTCGGCTCCCCATGTGCCCAGCATGTAACCTTCACCTTACCTTGTCTTGTTTTCTGACCCCAGCAGAAGGCCGAGTCCCGAAGTCCCTCCTGCTCACCCGGCCCTGCTCATCCTCTCTCTGCCCGACCCTTCTCCACCCTCCATGACCTCCACGGCCACATCGCGGCCCGGACAGAGGAGAACATCTTCAGCCACCTGCCTCTGCACTCCCAGCACTTGACCCGCGCCCCGTGTCCCTTGATTCCCATCGGTGGGATACAGATGGTGCAGGCCCGGCCAGGAGCCCACCCCACCCTGCTGCCAGGGCCCACCGCAGCCTGGGTCAGTGGCTTCTCCGGGGGTGGCAGCGACCTGACAGGGGCCCGGGAGGCCCAGGAGCGAGGCCACTGGAGTCCCACTGAGAGCTCGTCAGCCTCCGTGTCCCCCGTGGCTAAGGTCTCCAAATTCACACTCTCCTCAGAGCTGGAGGGCAGGGACTACCCCAAGGAGAGGGAGAGGACCGGCGGAGGCCCGGGCAGGCCTCCTGACTGGACACCCCATGGGACCGGGGCACCTGCAGAGCCCACACCCACGCACAGCCCCTGCACCCCGCCCGACACCTTGCCCCGGCCGCTCCAGGGACGCCGGGTAGCACAGTCCTGGAGCCCCCACTTGGAGTCCCCGCGTGCACCGGCCAACCCCGAGGCTTCTGCCACCCCGCCACTGGACCGCAGCAGCTCCGTGGGCTGCCTGGCAGAGGCCTCTGCCCGCTTCCCAGCCCGGAGGAGGAACCTCTCTGGGGAACCCAGGACCAGGCAGGACTCCCCCAAGCTTTCAGGAAGTGGGGAGCCCAGGGCACCTCCACATCAGCCTGAGGACAGGGGCCCCCCCACCGCTTAGCCTCTCTCCAACCGCTTCAGCATCTGGCTTCCAGTGTCCACCAACAGACGTTTCCAGCCACTTTCCTCGAATCATCTTGCTCCCTCAGCCCCATCTGTCCCTCCGTCCAGGAGCTCTCACGGCCCCATCTGTTGTACCTTCCCATGTATGCAGTTACCTGTGCCTTTTTCTACACCTTTTGTTGCTTAAAAAGAAACAAAACAAATCACATACATACATTTAAAAAAAAACAACAACCCACGAGGAGTCTGAGGCTGTGAATAGTTTATGCTTTTGGGGAAAGGCTGATGGTGGAGCCTCCTGACCCTCCCCGCTGCAGTCGGCAGCCACCCACCCCAGAGGCTGGCAGAGGGGAAGGGGTACACTGCGGGAGAAAGGAAAAGGAAACTTCAAACAATATAGAATTAAATGTAAAAGGAAGCACTCTTGTGTACAGATGCGATCAAGGTTCCTGTTTATTGCCACTTTACCCCCCTGCCCAGCTCGTAGCCACCCCTCTCTGCCAGCAGAAAGGCCAGTGTCCTCAGGCAGAGGGGCGCAAACACAGGCAGGTGACCCCCACCCAGGCCCCAGCAGGCAGGCCCAGAAAAAATAATCTTTTCCTTTTTTTTTTTTTTTGCAAGAAAATAAAATGATACTTTTCCTAGTATTTCAACACAAAATAATAGGTGCAGGTAGAAGGAGGAGGGCTGGCTCCCCAAGGGCTCCTGGATACTCTGGTAGTCTGAGTCATAGGCCCATCCTGGCACTCCACAGGTGGGCGGGCCACCCCACCCACGCACCCCCGCTCCCGACACCTCCCTTCTGCACCCCACCCTGGCCCCCTGGGCTGGGGAAGGAGCCCGGACTGTCCATCCCTGGCTCCCAAGCCCCTGACCGAGGCCTCACTCTCCTGTTGCCTCCTCTGTTCTAAAACTACCCACAAAGGTGGAAGTGGCAGGGCCCAAGCCCTAGGGGCCGTTCCTGAGACTGGGTTTTGGGTTTTGTTTCATCTTGGTCCCTGGGGTACAAGGGAGCCTGTTCCCCTCATGGCTGGGTTTTTCCAGTGCTCCACAGCAGAGGTTTGCAGGGAACTGTTTCAGGACCACTTTGCCACAGGACTGTTTCCCCCTGTCCCTGCCCCTGTCTCCACTACCCCAAGGAAATACCCAGAACTGTGGCTGGTGGATATGGCCTGGGCCTGTTTGCTGTCTTACACCTCTTTTTTAAAAAGAGAGAGGACAGTGTTTGATACTTCGCCCAGCCACCACAGATTCTCTTGACCTAGAGGATTTTTGAATTGTCCTAAGTCACTGGAATTCTCCAAAGTAATCAGTGCGAGCCAGTGCCTCTTCCTTACCCACATCTCTACCTTCAAGAAGCTGCCCTGCATTTCCTGGGGCAGAACTCTACTTTGTAAGAAAAATAATAGGACCAGAAATTTAAATCCCAAATTGAACTATGGAACTTGAACTCTAGTGTGTTTGCCCCAACTGGGAGAGGTGAGTTTTTTCCCAGTGTTTCAGAACTGATTTTCTTTACTTTCTACAAGGGAGGGCAGCACAGGGACTACGGTTGTGGCCCATGAAGGCTGGGTTTGATGCCACCCTATACAGAGCAGGGACCTCTCTGGCTAATCCCCAGTCCTCAGCCAGGCTGTGTGAATCAAGTGCCTGCCCCAGGGCTCTTGAGCTGTTGAAGCTGTTCGGGTACAGGACACAGTAGGTGGGGAGGGTTAAGACCCTTCTGTGAGTTCCCTGTGTGGGGCTGTACTTGCCTCTTCCAATTCGTGGCCTTTCCCTGCTTGGTCCCTACTAGACAGACAAACCAGCCACAGTCCAGCCTGCAGCCAGACCACCTTGTTCATTCATTCTCCTTTGCCTCACTCAGAGCTAAGACAAAAATGAGACAGAAGGCAGGGCCTCCCTGGGAGTCCACTGTGCTCCAGGGTTCTGGGGAGTCAGGGTTAGCCAGCAGCTCCTGGCTGCTTCCCTCAGAGACTAGAGCTCTCATCCTCCCCAAGAGAAGCAGCAAGCCCAGCCTGGACCACACTGTCCATATTGCTGGACAGCGGCCTGGCAGAAAGTGACTCCTCCAAGTCCCAGGAGGCCAGGGCTTTTCCCACCCTTGCCTTTCAGCCCTAACCCATGGGACTGCCCACGGATTGGAGGCTTCAAGGGCTGAGGTCTGGGAGCTGCATAAAGGGCATTGCTTCAGCCCAGGTTAGAAATCTGCCTGGGCAAGCTCTTCCTGCCCCAGACCTACAAAGCAGCAGACCGGGGACTCTGGTGGACTAGCCCCTGACATTGGTGGGGGGTCCCACACCACTCCACCCCACCCTGCCTTCCAGCTCTCCTGGGCATTTTTCTCCCTGTACTCAAACAGCCTACCCACCCAAGGTTTCCTCCCTGGGCAGCCTAGCAATGAACAGTGCAGCAGGCGGGGCAGAGGCCTGGCAGTCACCCGGCCTGTCAGGCTCAGGCAGAGAAGCCACAGGGGCCAGGAGTCACTGGAGACTATTTCTAAATGATGGGGGGAAATGCACAAATAGAATCTCACCAAAGGGCTGCCTCCACATTGATGCCGTGCCCAGAGGGACAGAACCAATGCCACCAGGCTGGGTATATGTCACTGGGCACAGCTCTAACCCCCTCCTCCGGACTGTAGTCTCACTCCTCTGCCCACAGAGCCCCCAGCCCACAGGTACACCTTCATGATATGGAGAAAGACGCTCGCCCCATGCACGCCCTCCCCTGGGCCTTCTGCCCTGCTCCCAGTCACTTCCGAGCTTCCTGTTTGCCTGTGATGTTATTGTGCCTGTTGAGGGAAGAAGCAGAGGAGGCAGTGGCTGACTTGGCACAGATGCCTGCTGCGTGCTCTGTTGAAATGCGTGGGGTGGCCATTCCTCAGTACAGGCTAGCCCTGGACCTTGGGTGTGGGCAGTGGGGGAAGAACCAACTAGTCGAGGTTTCAGAGCCAAACCTTGCCTTTGGTTGGTGAGTCCTTGCCCCCCAGGCCTGCGCTCCACGATGCCTTTCACCTTTGGCAATCTCAGGGCCATCCCGGGTAGTAACCCCACTCCTCTCTGCTCCCGCCCTCACCTATGGCTCTCACTCTGGGCTCAACCCCTGCAACCCTCCAGGAGCCCGACAGCAGCCAGCTGCCTGCACTGTCACCTCCGTAAGCTCCAACTTCCAGACCCAGAAGTCCCTCTGCTTCCCTCTGTTGGAAAAAGCCTAAAAGAATTAGCTTCCAGATTCCTCTAGCCCCTGCTCCATTCCCACCCAGTCCTTCTGAAGAGGAATGAGCAATACATCTGAGCTGGATTTCTCTCTAGTCCTTTCTCCAGACAAATCCTTCTTAAAGCAAAAGTCCTGGCTGAGCACCTGTCCTTGGGGACCGATCTGCCGTGTGACCAGGGGAAGAAAGTTCCCGAAAGCCTGTTCCACCAATTCTGCTTCTGTGTTGTGAATCCAGTCTGCTTTCCATTAGAAAACCGCTTTGGCACTTACGGTCACTTTACTAAATCTAGTATGTAAAAAAAGAAAGAAAAGAAACAGAAAAAAGAAACGTGCAGGCAAATGTAAAATACAATGCTCTTCTGTAAGATAAATATTTGCCTTTTTTTCAAAAGGTGTATGTATTCTGTACGTGAAATTGTCTGTAGAAAGTTTCTATGTTCTTAAATGGCAATACATTCCAAAAATTGTACTGTAGATATGTACAGCAACCGCACTGGGATGGGGTAGTTTTGCCTGTAATTTTATTTAAACTCCAGTTTCCACACTTGCAATGTTGGTATGGTATATATCAGTGCAAAAGAAAAACAAAATCCACGCAGGTCTAAAGCACAGAGTCTGACGTACAAAAGGAAAAATGCTCAGTATTGATGTGTGTGACCTTTGTTGTAAATTACATCTGTACTGTGAATGAGAAGTTTTTACAAGTATAATAATTGCCTTTATTACAGCTCAGGCTGAGTGTTCAGCCTGAGGATATTTTTAAAAAAAAAAAGAATTAGCATGTTGGAATAAATTTGAAAATCCCAACATAGCCCTGCTTGCCTGGCTCATGGTTTTTCTAGAGGGTTCCACAATGTCAGAGTTGGAAGGGCACTTGGCATCCCAAGTGCTCATTTTGCTTCAGAGCAGTCAGGCCAAGAGAGCGGAGGTGAGTAGCCTGCAGTCACACAGCCCAGGACTCTCTTGCAGACCCTGGAAAGGCCTTGCGAGGAAGCACCAGATATAGCACCATGTGGTTTGGGGCCTGTATTTGTTCTCTAGTCTGCTGTGACAAATCACCACAAACTAGGTGGCTTTAAACAACAGAAATTTATTCTCTCACAGTTCTGGAAGCCTGAACTCCAAAGTCAAGGTGTTGGCAAAGTTGATTCCTCCTGGAGGCTCTGAAGGAGAATCAATTCTATACCCCTCCTAGCTTCTGGTGGCTGCAGGCAATGCTTGGCCTTCCCTGGTTTATCCACTCATCACTCCAGTCCCTGCCTCCACAAGGTCACGTTCACAGATTCCAGGCTTTAGGACATAAACTTAACTTTCGAGGGGACCCCCATTCACCTCACTTCAAGATGAGTAGTGAATTGGTTCTTGAGTGTTGGCAGTGGGGGAGGCACAGCACTTACTGCCTGTGAGACCTTGGGCAACTCACCTAACCTCTCTGTGCCTCTGTTTCCTAACCTGTAAAGTGGAGGGTCATGATCCATATCTATAAGGGCTGGTGTGGGGATTAAATGAGGTGGCATATACAGGGTGGCTAACACAGCCTGGAACATAGTAAGCCTTCAACAATTTGTTTCCGAGCAGGCTTTGCACAGGGTTCTGGGGTTACAAGGGTGGAAAAAATATGGAGTCCTCACCTTTTGTATTCAGCAATGATTTGCCGAGTGCCAATGAGAGGCAGTCACTGATACAACAGCGAGCAAGACAGACACAGATCCACCATGAGGAGCTCACATTGTAGCAGGGGAGGCCATCATCAGTTACTCAATCACAGTAACCATCACTGCTGTGGTGGAAGAGAATGACAGTGCTAAACCAGAGTGAGTCTGCATCACCCGGGGGACCTTTCCTGGAAAAGTCCTAAGGGTCGGGAGGACGAAGGGAGCCATGAGAAGGAGATACTGGTGGACGGTCAAGGGGGATTCTCAGGGTAAACGCCGTCCAGAAGTTTAGTGCAAAGAGCCTAAGAGGGTCTGTTCATTCAAAACAATCAGAGGATTAATTGTTGCCGGCTTTTGGGAAAGCTGGACTAGTACAGTTCCTGGCACACAGTGGGCCCTTCATAGATGCTGCTGAGTGTTGAATGAATAAATGGTGGCGGTGGATGGTGGTGGTTGAGGAGTGAGGGCAAGATGGGGAAGTGGAGGTAGCAGACACAGACACCTTCTAGGGGCCTGGGCTAGAGACAGGGGAGAGCTGGGGCAGTTGTGGCGGGGGAGGGGCGTGGGGTGCAGGGAAAGGAAGCCGAGTGTGTGATGGGCTGGTGAGGAGACGAGAATTCAGCCTGGCTTGATGAACAGATGTAGACTCCTCTCCCACAGTGGCCTAAAGGGAGGGGAGGGAGGAAGAGCAGATGAAGTCAGTGTGTCTATTTGGTGACAGGAAGTTGAGGACACTCTTGAGGATGGATTGTATGTGGGAAATAGAGTGACGTCACCTGAGGAAGCTGCAGGGTGAGAAGATCAAAGACACCTGAGTAAGTGTGAATGACCTTTGAGGGGAGCCAGAGGAAGCAACCAGGGAAACAGGGAAGGCACCTGCATAGCATCACGGGCCAGCTGCCCTCTGTCTGCTCAGCAGTGTGGTTTATCCAGCAGTCCTCAGCCGCTGGCTGTGGTCATGGGGAAGGTGGCCCAGGGTTAGCCAGGCCATGGGACACAAGGACAATGAGTTACTGAGTCACTGGCGAGTGAAGAGGTTGAGGCCACTAGCCACTGAGCCCACACGCTGAGAAGGGAACAAACAGGCCTGGTTGATAAGGAGAAAGGCCAGTGGTCAAGTGACCACTTGGATGAAAACAGGAAAATGTTGTGAGTTGTCTTAACTCGTTGGATGAAAACTGTGTCAGCCACAGGCGTGGGTGGCTGAGGTGCGATGAAAGAGATCAGGAAGTTAGAGTCCAGGGTGCTGAGTGGGCTGTGCAGGTGGCAGATGAGGCCATCACTGAGGATTGCAGGGCTTAAGTGGAGGTCCGGGCTGTGAGCCAAGGCCTAACAGTCAGGATGGGTTCTGTTACGCGGCAGAAACCAGCAACCCAGACACTCAGTGGCTGAACGCAAGGGAAGTGTATTTCTTTCCCTCACTATATGTTCAGTGTGGGTCAGCAGGGGAATTATGCTTATCCTAGTCAGAAACCTAGACTGATAGAGGCTCCTTCCCTGTGCTTCCATGACTCCAGGGGCTGAGGCAAATACAGTACTTGCCGCCTCCCACTGGCAAGTAAATGCTTCTACGTGGAAAAAACAACTATCCCTTCCATGCATATTTTGCTGGATAAAGCAAGTCACGTGGTCATGCCTAATGGAGGAGAATGAGAATAATTGGAAACAGCCCTAATGATAATCATACAAGGCTAGGACTTCTCAGAATTGGAAGAGGAGATGAGCAGATGTCAGCGATGGGAGGGAGGAGGGCCTGACAGTGTTAGCCTCAAAGGTGCTGGATTTTTACAGTGAGTGAGTGAAAAAAATAACAGTTCAGAAGAGGCCCTGGGAGCAAACGTGGCAGCTGGCTTTAGAATCACGGGATGAAGAGCCATCGTTGGAGCAGGTGCCTGGGGAGCACGTCCTCGGGTCATGCGGGGGGCATGTCTCAGTCTAGGCCAGTGGGGAAGGAGACCCCCCATCAGCCCCAGAAGGAGAAGAAGAATAGCATAGTATGTGCCAGGCCCAGTGTCCAGCATTTTACAAATTTGATTTGTAGTCCCTACAACAACCCAGCAAGATAAGAGTTACTGTCCCCATTTTTAGAGAGGAAAACAGAAGCTCCAAAGGGCCCCCAGCAGCCGAAGGTGCACAGCTAGGTAGGGGCAGTATGAGAACAAGAAAACCCTGTGTGGCTCCCATGTAGTCCTTCAGGGAAGCTGAGGTCCTCCCTCCTCCTCCCATCTCACACTCGTGCTCCAGGGGAGAATCTCAGACTGTCCAGCTGTGACCACTCAGGGTCCAGCTGGGGCTTCTCTCCACCAGCCTCCTGACTTGTCAGTATGGCCATCTGGTAGCCATTTTAGGTCCCTGTGCCTGAGGCCACAGGTGCAAGGAATCACCAGCAGACACCAGGGCCTAGATTCCAGTAACTGAGAGCGTGAAAAGTGCCTGTGAATTCTTTCCTCCACTGGCTGCCAACAGGCCCAAGGCCCACCGATCATTCACACATCGCTGGCCAGCCGGCCTCCCAGGCTGCTCTCTAAGGTTCATGAAGCGCTTTCCCATTTGGAGTGGACTAGGACAGGGTGCACACTCCCATTTGCAGATGAAGGGGAGAGCCCAAGATCACACCCTGGCAAGCGGCAGGGCCGCTCACCTGTCCCCCTGACCCCAGCCTCAGAGGGTGGTGGCCACTGCTGGCTGCTACTGAGGCCTTCACCAAGCTTTGTCTGGGTCCCAGTCCAGGTCTAGGCTGGGGCTGCAGGACTCGGGGATCCTACACTCACCCTTAGGCCTGGGTCTTCTCTGGGCTCAGAACCTGGAGGCCACACTCTGTCCTGGAGACTCCGGGCGGGTGGGCCACTGTAGATAGGAGGGGCCAGCCTGAGATGGGCATGAGTGGAGAGAAGAAGGAAGAGCTGATGGAGGACAGACAGCAAGTGAAGAGGGTGCAGACGGGGCTGTACTGCTTGGGATTCATTATGGGCACTGCTCAGGAGACCCTGGGAGGAGATGCCTTATAACCTCATCATCTATTCTAGAGTAGAAAGGTAGGAAGTATCAGCCCCATTTAACGAGCAAGGAAATTGAGTCACAGTGAAGTTATCTGCCCAGATTCAGGGTGCCAGAGTGGTGACACTGCTTTCCCAAGGACATCATGGTAAGTGGCAGGGCCAGGAGTTGAAACCAGGTCCCCATATTTGGGAAGTGGTTAGCTTCCTATGGAAAGAGAATCTGGGCCTCTTTGCTACTAAGCAGCCCTGGAACCTGGGTTGGGGCTGGGGGACCCCAACATGCATATTCTTCAGTCCTTTCCAGGCATCACCTACTTCAGGGGGACCCCGCTGCCTACTGCTTCCCTTCCAGATGAGAAAACTGACATCCAGAGCTGGGAAGTACTTGGCCCAAGGTCAGGGCTATGATTCCCGATCCCTCAACAAAGCCACCTGCACCACCCCACCCATCCCTCCTCTACCCCAGGCCTGAATTCAACTGTCCGTCTCTCCTGCCCAGCTCTGCCTTTTTAGGAAAGGAAAAGAGCAGCCCTGGGGCGGGCAGGGCAGGCGGGCGGGCGGACATGCTAATCCACCTGCTCCCGGCGTCTCTAGTTACCCGTGGTTTGGGGCTGGGCAGCCCCAGCTGGGAGTGCCAGTCCAGCCAATGGGTGCTGCCAGCTGAGCTCTCCGCCAGAGCCATACAAGGCTTTGCCACAGCCCAGGCCTGAGCTGGCATAGGGCAGCCCCAGCACCAGCGCCCACCCCGCCCCTGAGCCTGCCAGCCCGGCACGTCCTCGGACTCTGCCTAATCCAGCCTGGGAGCAGATGGGGCTGCCGTGCACGTGCACCAGACCCAGGCCGCTCCAAGGTCAGGGAGGTGGCACCACCAGGGCAGAGGCCAGCGTCAGGGCAGGGGCCTAGCTAGCCATGGTGATCCTGGTGAGGGTCCAGGGTGATGACGCCTAGGCCTGGTCCAGGCTGCATCATCTCTTGTCAATGGCCACCTAGCCTGCCTCCTCCACCTCTGAAGAGGTTCTCAGCAAAGTTAGTATCTGGCTCCTGCACCTTCTGGGGTCTTCCCAGGGATCAAGCCCCAACCCATTTAATCCACCCTGGGTTCAGGCTGCATGTTCCTCTCAAAAGTAGGGGTGTCCATTAGTGTGTGCCTGTTGTGAGAGCCATGTATATATGTCCCCTGTGGCCTGCAGGTGGGGACAGACAGCCCCTCCCCAGCACAGCCCATCCAATCTGTCAGCACATAATGCCTCTAACTTAACGCTCCTATGATCCCTGGAAGGTAGGAAGTATTGGTCCCATTTAACAAGCAGGGAAATAGAGTCATGAAGAGGTTATTAGCTTACGGTCAGGGTGCCAGGATCGAGCTTCAGAGCAGTCTGACTCTAGAGCCTGTGTTCTAGGCCTCTGGGCACGCATACCTCCTCTTGGAATTTACTATCCTGGAGGGAAGGGGGACCAACATCTAGAGCAACGTGTGAATGCGGGAATGAAAGGCATGTCAGGCACATATGAGAAAAGAGGACCTTTGTTCCTGAATGCTGAGAGTAGAGGGTGCTTCCCAGGCCTCCAATGCACCGACACTGCCCAGGCTATGACTGCCCATGTCTGCAGCAACCAAGACTGGAGAATCCTTGGCCACCTCTGACAATTAGATTCCTCACAGAAGCCACTGGGTTCAAGCACCCTTTTGTGTGTCCTATGTAGGCCAAGCTGAACTTAGGGCCAAGACTGCGGTGTTCTCCAGGGCCACCCTACAGGTGAAGGAAACGTGCTGGCATGGGCGGGGGGGGGGGTTGGCGGGCCTGGCTGGCATCAGGCTCTGTTTGCTCACCCAGGAAAGGAGGAGATAAATATAGACACAGGATTACTCAGATACAGCCTGGGAAAACCGGCTCCGGAGCCTTGACTTCAGCCCTGGCCCAGCCTCGCCTTCACCAGTCTGCCCACGCAGTGCCCGCTGCCAGGCCTGCCCCGCCTCCTCTCAGGACTTCCTTCCTACCTGCTCTCCCTGGGAACTGGGCAAGCACTTGTCTCAACTCCCATAGCAAGTGAGGAACAGACAAAGTCAGCGCTTGCTTGGGCACCGGGAGTACCTCTGAAGGCCCAGGCACTATACCAGTACAGATACAGTTTCCTCAGTTTCCCCGTCTGTGAGGTAAGAGGCTGGTGCACCCAGCCCTCAACTTCCTTGGGCCTGCATGTAGAGACCACCCAGCAGAAAGGGGGTGAGGTCGGGGTCTGTCTCACGCACAAGGAGATGCCAGTCAGAGTGGCATGTGTTGGGGGCTGCCCTCGGACCCTGGAGCCAAGCTGTACGGGCTGGAATCCCAGCTGTGCCAGGTATTAGCAGTGGGACTTCAGGCAAGTTACTTTACCTAACTGTGCCTCAGTTTCTCATCTCTAAAATAAGAATAATAATAGTCTATTAATAATTATTATTACATATTACATAATATAAATCTTATACATAGCATAATAATAATGAATAATAATAGCACTGGCCTCCTAGGGCATTAGAGAGAATTAGATGCGTTGTTGTGTGCAAAGCACTTACACCAGGGCCTAGCACAGAGTAACAGCTATACATGTTTATTAGAATAGTAACCAGCTGTAGCAGCTGGGGTCCAGGGTGCACATAGCCTGGGCAGGCCACTCAGAGGCTCTCACCTTCCAAAGGACCTGCTGGGCCCTGGGCTACACAGTGGATAGGTCTCTGCTGTTCTCAGAGCTCTGCAGCAGCTCCTCTGCCTCCCTTCCCTGACTGACAGCTTCTACAGTCAGGTAGACACAGAGTTGGCAGTGGCTCCACCACTTACAGGCTGTGTGACCTTGGGCAAGTGACTGGCCCTCTTTGAGCCTCAAATAGCCATAACCCTAACCCTAACTTCAAACAGAGAGGCTCAGAGAGGGCCATTTCTCCCGCATTTATCCCTCCAGGGATTGGTATGAGAGTAAACAGGGGAACATGTGGGAAGCTTCCAGCTCTGCTGGGCAAATGGGTTCTCTGCATTTGATTTCATCCTGACCCCCTTCTTTCAATTCCTCCAACTTCTTCCTGTGGCTGTGAGCTTGACCTGAGAAGGGCCACACCTGGGTACATGACCCTCACATATGCAAGGGCCCTCAGGTATGGGAAACATGCGTGCCTCACCATCATGCATGAGTGCAGGTCCACACTCACAGGCCCATGGGGGCCCCTAGGAGCTTGTATGTTTCCTCCCACATAGGCCTCCACTGCATGGCACTCATGTGTATCCACACAGCTGTCTGTGTCCACTCTGCATACCTGCCAATGCACGCACAGACCTATGCACACACGGACACACAGGCACAGCCATGCACGAGCATGGAGAAGCAGGTGCCTGAAGCTATGTCCCCACACATCCTGGCCAGCACGCACGCTTCCACTCTCAGGGGGCGTCCTAGCCAGGCCTGGCCCCAAGGTGGCCGTCCTCATGGCACAGGAATGCAGACAGCTGGGGATGCTCTGCCAGCGGACGTGATAGAAAGGCCAAGGGGAAACCACACGGGCAGAAACCCAAGCAGGCGTGCCAGGCCAAGGCGGGGCCCGTGAGTGCCAGGAATTGTGTAGTTGCAGGGGGTGGGGCACGTGCAGATACTTGCTTGCTCCAGTCTCTCCTGTCACCTTGTGTCCTCAGACTCTCTGAGACTTGGAGGTCAAAAGGGCTCAGAGACCATTCTGTACTGGAGGCAGAGGCCAGGTTCTACCTCCCCAGCCATGCTATGTGGCAGGGCTCTGCCGCTCTCTAGGCTACAGTGTGAGCTATTAGGGGCCACACCGAGCAGTCTTCCTTGCTGGGAAATCAGAAGAATCTATGACCACAGAGATCTACAGGAGAAGGACTGGTGTCACTGACTCCAGTCAAGAGAGACAGTAAAGACGATGTGGAAGTCACTATAACACTCCAGGTGCAGGCTTGGGGGGACTCATGCTGACTCATCACTGTGTTCTAGGATGTTTGCATCTACTGACTCCCTGGATGCTCACAAAGGGGAGCTGGCCCCCCAATTATGGATGCAGAATCTGAGGTGCAGAGAAGTGTCTCAGAGCTGGCTGACTTCAGAACCAGCTGACTTCAGAGCCCGGCAGCTAACCACTGTGCTGTGTGGTCTCTGCCTCCGTGCACATTTCACACCCTGGCAGAGAGGTTTGCAAATGAGGCCTCGGTATTGCTGGCAGAATGAAAGACACTCTCCCAAATGCAGGGACCTCTGGCCCCAGACAGGACAGCAGCCTCCCCAACCCCTACAGCATCAACTTTGCCCAAGGTGCAGCCATGCTATCTCTGGGTAAGACCGCCACACAGGGAGGAGCCAGGCAGAGCCAATGGTTGCAGGGAGGGAGGGGCGGGGGAGCTTCAGCCTCTCCTGCCAGTGCCAGCCACAGGGGGCCAGCTAAGGCTGGGTGGAGATCAGGTCAGGGTACCAAGAGAGGACAGACATGAAGGTATGAACAAGGCCATGCAAGATAGGCCCTGGTGTAAAAAGAGGTCATCCTCTTTAGAGGACATCCGTGTCCCCCATATAGAACATATGGCCTAAGAGGGACAGAAGCCAGAGAGTTCCAGAATACACTGAGTCCCAGGGGCTGGCAAGGACCCCAGTGAGGACCTGCTCAATTGCGGAGTCCCTGAGACCAAGGCTGACAAAGGTGGCTTCCTGCAAAGGGCCTCCAGGCCAGCTGGGACCCCCATGCTCCAGCCCTGTTTACTGGGCAGAACTGTGGGCTGCTATGCCCTGGTGTTAGGGATCTTGCAGATGAGGGGGAAGGAAGAGAGCATTAAAAAATTCCATCCAATCGCTTGAGCCCAAGAGTTAGAGGCTGCGTGATTCATGATAGCACCACTGCACTTCAGCAGCCTGGGTGACAGAGCAAGACCCAGTCTCTAAAAAAAAAAAATACCATTCAGAGGAACCTCCGGTCCTAAGCACAGACTTGGCCATTTAGTTGCTGCCCCCCACCAGGGATGGGGAAGCTAAAATGGAATTCCTCCTGTGAAGACAGAGCAGTCACAGGAGTACCCAAAAGGCAAGTGGTGCCCAAGGCCACACAGGGCAGGAGGGACCCCGATTCCAGCAGCTTCCGCACCCTCTCAGAGCAGCCCTCAGTGGAGCCTCAAGACTCCCCACTCCCTCTGCCAGGGCTGACGGCCGGCAGCGTCCAGCAGCTGTGGGAGCCACCCTGCCATTCCCCAAGAGAAGGGTCTTCACTCATCCAGGAGAAGGGGTGCCCAGTCAAACTGCCCTGGGGCTTTAACCGCCCTGCCAGTCCTCGCGTGGCTGGGGGCAGATGACTTCACCCCCTCTGCACCTGCATTTCCACAGCAGCAATGTCCAGCACTCAGGGTTACCGGTCAGATCCAGACATAGCCTGGCACCCGCAAAAGGCCCTCCGCGTGGCCATCTGGAGTTTGCCAAGACTTCTCGAGGTGGTTACACTCCTTTCCAAAGCACTTCTGGGCTCGAGACCTCGTTTCCCAGCCCAGGATTCTGGGGAAGAGCAAGACAGCCAGGGTCATCCCATTTCCCACTGGACAGGCCCAGGCCCAGAGAGGAGAGTGGCTTCAGGGAAACACCCCGCAAGCTGGAGGCAGGACTTGGGGGACCCAGCCCCCGCTTCCTTCCCACACCAGCCTCCATGTGGAGAAGGGGTGATGGGCCCCACACGGCCTCCCCAGGGCAGCGTCAGGTCTTGCTGTGGCCGCTCGAGGTCTCCGTGCCTCCCACTAGTCTTTCCGGGGTAGCTCCCCTCCTCCTCCCGGGCAGCCCTCCCCGCAGTTGCTGATTCTCTGTGAGCCACCCAGGTGCTTGGGCGGCCAGGACCACTCAGACCAGACCCCCCCGCCCGAGGCTTAGGGAGGGTGCCGGAGCTCCACGGGACTGCTGGAGTCCGGGCTGGGCCTTCAGGGTCCCCGCAGGGGTCCGGGCCCCAGGGGGAGGCGAGGCGCGGGCGGCCCTGCGGTTCGGAGGTGGGGTTGGGGGCGCACGTGGCCGTGCTGCCCGTGCGGTGATGTCAGGCCCCGCCACGCCCCGGTCCCAGCACGTTCGTCCGCGGCGCGGGGAACAAAGCGTCCTGCGCATTCCTGCGCGCTGACTCATGGCCGGCACGTAGCGCGCCGCCGCCGCTGCTTTGCCCAAAATTGGTCGGGAGGCGAGGGCGGGTGGAGCGCCGCCGCCTGCAGGTCCGCCGCGGCCGCTCGCGCTCGGGCCCCCAGCCCGAGGATTTCCCAAAACAGGCCCGAGAGGGAGAGGCAGCTGCAGGAACCGCCCGGCCGCGGGGCCCGTGGCGGGGGGCGGATCCCTGCCGGGGAGGCCTCTCTTCTCTTTCAGCCTCATTTTCTCCATCTGCCGAGGGGGCATTTGCCAGGCACGGCTGTAAGAACTTGGTATGAGTTATCTCACCTAAGTCGCACACCTACCCCTAGGAAGGTGCTATTAGCGTCACCATTTTAGATTTAGCATCACCCTGTGCCTCCTGAGGCACGAGGAGGTTCCAGGCAGGGAATGAGACATGGACACTGCCTTGCTTGAGGTGAGGTGCTAGTGAGCTGCAGAGCAAGGATTTGAATCCGGGCTGTAAGGTTTCAGAATCTACATGTGTCCCCTCAAGTGAGCTGCGCAGCGTGTGGCCCGCAGGGTTCCAGGCTCCCTGCCCTTTGGTGGTTGAGACTGGTCCGTGGGGTTCCGGGATGCGTCCCTCTCTAAGCCTCCATTCCCTTATCCATCAAGTGGGTGCCGGCAGAAGGGGGCCCCCCAGGGGTTGTTGGGGAAATTACAAGTGAGGATCCAAGTATTACTGTCTGGTGGAAGGAAGAGGGAAAGGGTTCAACAAACCTGCGTCCCCAGCACCCTCCGGTGATACGGGCAACACCAAAGTATAGAGAAGGGCGAGCTAAGCCCCGCCGGGCAGGGCCATACTGGGATGGGCCTCCTTAGGGCAGCCAGGCGACTTCCGAGCTGTGAGCTGCCTGTCCCCCACTGGGTAAGCACTTGTCAGAGCTGGAAAATGAGGTAGTGGGAGGGGCCCTGCCCAGGATGTCTCTGCCAGCCTTACCCCTTTCGCCCTTGCAGCCTGGTTTCAGAGACCGTGGAGTTCTTTGGAGCTGTGGGGTGCTGGGCTCATCAGAGGCCCTCTGACCCTGAGTTTGCAGGAATGAGGCAGCCAGCAGATGGCCTTGTTCTCAGATGCCAAGATAGACTGGGCTGTGGCGTCACCCACCTGGGGCCCTTCTGAGAGTCCAAAGGAACCCACCCCACGCCCACTGGCTCGAGACCACCTGGCCTAGGCCTCAACAGAACAGATGCAAGGCCACTGCCCCCACCCTCACCTTTTCCTCTGACTCCACTTTGAACTCAGGAAAAGGTCAGGTCCTCTGCTTGGTATTCAAGATCCTTGTGGTCTGGCCTCAACCTCCTCTCTTACCACGGAATCCCTCAGGCTGTTCACTCCCTATCCTAGGGTACTCCATGCCCTTTCAGGCCTACCGGCCTTTGCCTGGGCCATCCCTCTACCAGGAATGCTCGCTCCACCTCCACAGCCTCGCTCAAAGTCTCTTTGGCTAGAATGCCCTCCCGAGTCTCCAGGCAGAGGCATCCCTCATTCCTCCGGGGTCCTGCAGGTCCATATTTGTCCCTCCCTTTTGGCCAACAAAGAGCCAAGCACGGAAAGGCCCTCCACACTCCCAGCTCCCTCTCCCAGGCAAATAGTGATGCCTTTGGGGTACCTTTCCCCAAGTCCCAGCTGGGCCAGAGATCCACAGCCCCAGCCCTGGGCCTGACACTGAGTGGGCTTGGCATGTTTGCTGCATGATGGCAGAAAGCACAGCCGTGGAGCTGAAGACCCTTCTTATTTACCCCTGGCTGTGTGACCTTGGGCAGCTTATGCAGCCTCTCTGAAGCTCACTCCCAGGCCTTGCCCTGCCCTCTTCCTCGGGCTGTTTGGAGGACCAGATGAATGAAGGCAGGAAGAGTGCTTGGCACGTGGGCACAGCTCCCCACACAGCTGTCATTCTCACCAAGTCATTATTACAGACCTCCCTTGTGCCTGAGGCCTGGGTTCCAAGGCTGGGTGGCAGGCGATGAACTCAGAAGCATCCGCAGCCCCTCGCTGACTCAGGCTGAGGAGGTACCAGGAGAAGCGGTTGCCTTATGGTTAGCCTGGGTCAGCCAGGCTCTGGCCCTCCACTCCCCACCCCCAGGTTCCACCCATATCTGAGGCCACGAGGCCTTCCCCGCCCATTCAGGGCCTCTTATCTGGGGAGATAAAGGCCCCCTTCCCTTAGGTGGTGGACATCAGCTGGCTGTTGTGTGACCTTGGACACCCCCAGCCTCTCTGGATCAGCCTTGGGGAGTGCTGGGTGGGGGGCAGGCAGTTGACTCCCAAGGCTCCCAGGCTTAACTTCCAAGTGGCATGGCAGGGGCTCACCCACTGCATCTGGGCCCCAGAGGAATGGCTCTGGCTCTCTTCCGCCCCGCCCCCACCACCATATCTGGTACACAGGGTTGGTGGGAACTCTCAGGAACCCTGCGACATCATCCCCTATCTCCTATTGAGAGTCTGAGCCTATTATTTTTATTTGATACGTTGGGAAACTGAGGCCCGGTGATTGGAAGGCTCTCACCCAAGGCCACACAGGCAGTGGCCAGGACACTGGGGTGTGGCACTGAGCCAGGGTGGTCAAGGTCAGTCTGCTACAGCCCCCCATTCTCTGGTGGGCTCCTGGCTGGTGATGGCCATCCGCTCTTCCACCTGCCTCTCCCAAGCTTCAGCTATGTGCCAGGGCTTGGACAAGACCATCAGCTTCTGAGATACTCACATGAACCCATGGGACAAAGTGGAAGCCAAAGCTCAAGAAGCTGCGATTGCTGCCCAGGGCACACGCCCCAAGGGGCAGAGTGAGATTCTGTCCCTTTTTCCCCACTCTGCCTCCTATACCAGCTGCCTCCCCAATCTGGCAGGGTTTGGGGCTCCAGCAGCAGAGGCCTTAGAAAGCCTAAAGGGAGACTCTCTGGTATCACAGATACCCCCTGGCTATGGACAACCAAGGAAGGGGTGTGCCTGTTCTGCCAGGTTGGGCTCACCAGGCCTGCTGGGCCCATGGCCCCTTGACAGGCTCAGATGAAGGTGTGAGTTCATCAGGCCACCCCAGCTCCCTGTCTGACCTCACTGCCGTGACTCAGCCCTGCCTCACCCAAACCTCCTCCTCCTAGGGGACCCCAGGATTGGTGTGACCAGGCCAGTACTGTCTCCACTGTGTGCCTACCCCCTCAGGGCCTCCCATCCTGAGTCATTGCTCACCTCACCACCCAGCACACTGCGTTAACGGCCGGCTCCTCCCGGCAAGCTCCCAGAGATCCTGCTCCTAAAGGCTGGGACCAGGCTGAGGGATGGAGGAACTTCTCCTGCTGCCCCCAGACTCAGGCCCTGAGGTCGATCCCCAGGACCTGTTCTGGGGGACTCTTTGGTTCTGACAAGAAAATCCAAATTGAGGTTGCGTGCTGAGGCCAAGAGCTCAGGGTGACCTAGGTTCAGATCCCAGCTCCTTTCTTGCTAGATGGACAAGATACCTCAGTTTACCCATCTGAAAACTAAAAGTAATAATAAGCTGCATCCTATGAAAATTCTACCTGGGATCATATGTGCTGGGATAGTGGATAAGAATGCAGGCCATATAGCAGGGAGATCGACTCAAATGACCTTGAGCAAGCCACTTCACCTCCTGAGTCTCCTCACTTCCTCAGGCTCCTCATCTATAAAGTGGGAATAATACTAAGTGCCTTCCCACGGGGATGATTAATTGTGATGATATATATTATATAGTGGGTTTTGTAAGTGTTGGCACATTGGAAAGTTCAGTAAACAGTAGCTATGATGAATTCTTATGATTCACATAGATTCTTATGATAGCACATAGTAGGCCAAGTTGGTTTCAGCGGATGATGGGGAGGTGGCCAGGTTGGTTTCAGTGGATGATGGGAGTAGATGGCTGGGCTCTCCTGTTGCTGATGGAGTAGCATCAAGGAAGGGCTCCTGGGGTTCTGTCGCTCTGGAGCGCCCTCTGCAGGTCGAGTACTAAACTTACCCAGGTGGGTGCAAAGGCTCTAAAAAGTCTTTCTGGGCTGCTGCTGGCTTCACGCTTTAGTCCCCAAGGCACCACCAGGGCCACGTCACTTCATGGAGGACAAAGCTGATGCTCAGACAGGAGAAGGGGCTTGCCAGCAGCCACCCAGCCAGAAGCCAAGCCCAAGCCTGCAACTCCATGTCCCCCTCTTCCCAGCCTGGGAGCTGCCTGCCTGGACCCAGGACACCCTCACTTCCCAGTCTCAAGAAGGCCCTCTGGGAGTCTCAGAGCTCATCTGTCCACTGAAGATGCTTGGACAGAGTTGGGAATGCTTCCTGGGAGAGGTAACATTTGAGATGGGCCTGGAAGAATGGTCAGAGTAAACCAAGTAAGTAGGAATGGAAAGAGGATGGGAGGCCCCAGTTTGCCCAGAGGCATAAGGTGAGGAAGTCTGCTATGCATTCAGAGTGTGGCCCACCCTGGGGTCTGGTTGACTAAAGTCTTGGACACCCAGATCAGCCTTAGTGGGATGAGGCAGGAAAGACAGCTGAGGGTCAGAACCCAGGCAGGTCCAATGCCAGGGTGGGCATTTCGAGTTGGTGAGACATTTCACCCTGGCGCCAAGCTGGGATCAGACCACACATTTCAAGCTGAAGCCTGGTTCTTGCAGGAAGGCAGCTTTGCCTAGAAGCCTCCCAAATCTCCGCACACTTCTCGTCTGGTGTGGTGCTGCATGGTGTGCCAAAGCAAACATGAGTGGGCAGATGAAGCCAGGGTGGCCACTTGCCTTGGAGGGATTTGGTGACCCAGAGCAGAGGAGGGACCTGTCATGGGGATCTGGTCCCTGGCATGAAGATGGCATATTCTAATAACACCCTACACACACACACACACACACACACACACACACACACACACACACACACACACACACCCCACTTCTTTCCAGGACTTTGTCCACACTACAAGGCCCACAGCACCCTGCCTCCCAAGGTGAGTGGGGAAGGGAAGCAGAAGTGGGTGGGCAGTGCCTTCCTGAGCCAGGCAGAGGCCAGCTCTCACACTGGCTCCACCATGAAGCACTCCCAGCAGCTGCCAGGTGGGATTTTTCTTCTTAGATGCTCTTGACAAATGTGGCCTCTGACACTCAGGAAGACTAAACCATGGTGTGCCCTTAGTTACATGGTTAGTGAGCCACAGAACCAGCCCCCAGACTGGACAATCCCAGCCCACACTACCCCCTGGCCTGGCACAGTCTCAGGCGCTTGTCCATAATGGGATAGTGGGTGAGGGGGGATTCAAGCCTGAATCACAGAGCTTTGAAGCTGGAACCCGGATCTGCCAGCCCTCAGAGGTGCCAAAGGTGGGCTGGCCTCTGACTCACCCCCACACCCTGAGCTCCCCCTGGACAGTGGCTTCAGCTCCTGACCACCTTTCTGTCCACCGGGGCCCAGCTGTGCCCATCTAGGTCATTCATGGCTCAGGATTCCCAGTAGCTGGGCAGGAAGGCCAAGGCCTTCAGGCAAGGAGGCGCCCCAGGCACACCTCTTCTTAGGAATGCTGGCCTAAAATAACAGTGGGAACCCTGGCTTTGCCTGCCTCCTGGGCACCAAGTTATCCTGATGATAGAAGCACCAGGCACTTATTTGTAGCTGACATTTCATTCTAGCATGAAGTACTGTACTCCTGCGTGGCCCAGCCTCCTGGTGGCTCACCCCTTCCCAGAGGGGAAAGGCGGCCTCCTGGTGGCTCACCCCTTCCCAGAGGGGAAAGGCAGCCTCCTGGTGGGGCCCTGGGTGCGCCTTGGAAAACATCGGTTCTAAGCAACATAGTGGGTGTGACTTTGAAAAAATACCAGCTACATGTCTTGGCTGGTGGTGATGGTGGGATAGAAGAGAAGGTTGGGGTTCCAGCCCCTCTGAGCACAGGGGCCTAGGCCTCAGAGAGAAAAGCATGCAGACATCCTGGGTCTCCAGGATCCAGGCCTGACAGGGAGACCTCTGGCAGCGTCCTCCCTAGACCCCAGCTTCATCATCTGGGTGTAGACCAAGGGTCCTTTCATCTCTGACTTTTTCCTTAAAGATGATCTCAAGTCTTCATCATTAGAGCATTTTGAAGAATGGCATCAGACGGGAAAAGGGGCCTAGACCTCCTTAGAAGGGGTGTCTATGCAAAGCTTTGTCTGGTGAGATGAAGCCGTCTAGTTGCATTTCATTTCACCCCAGTGTTTGGCACAGATCATGGGCCCAGGCCCGTGCTAGGCTCTGAGGCAGGAATTCCAGAGAAGACCGTGTTTCAATTATCTCATCATATCAGTGGGGAGACACACCCACCTCTAGGAAGCAACCAAATAATGTTTCCAGGACAGTGTAATATATCATTCAAAGCTCTTCAAGCCTTGACCCTCCTAATCTGTCCAACCTTGTTTCTCATGAAGGAGGATGGGTGCATGGGAGGCTGGTTGAGTAGATGTGTGAACGGAAGGATGGATAAAAGGTTTGATGATGAGTGGATCAATGGAGAGAAAGAAGGCAGATGGGAGGAAAGGTGGATGGATGGGTGGGTAGGCGGATGGATGGATGGATGAATGGATGGATGGATGGATTGATGGATCAATGGATAGAAAGAAGGTGGGTGGGAGGAAAGGTGGATGGATGGGTGGGTAGGCGGACGGATGGATGGATGAATGGATGGATGGATTGATGGATCAATGGATAGAAAGAAGGTGGGTGGGAGGAAAGGTGGATGGATGGGTGGGTAGACGGATGGATGGATGGATGGATGGATGGATGGATGGATCGATGGATAGAAAGAAGGTGGATTGGAGGAAAGGTGGATGGATGGATGGATGGGTAGACGGATGGTGGATGGATGGCTTAATGGATCAATGGATCAATGGATAGAAAGAAGGTGGATGGGAGGAAAGGTGGATGGATGGGTGGGTAGACGGACGGATGGATGAATGAATGGATGGATGGATGGATGGATCAATGGATAGAAAGAAGGTAGTTGGGAGGAAAGGTGGATGGATGGGTGGATGGGTGGATTGATGGATAGATGGGTAGGTAGGTGAATAGATGGGAGGATCATTGGATAGACATGATATAGATTGTTGGTCCCATAGCAGATAAGCATAAGGGGAAAAGTTCTTGCCTAGGGCTCTCTGCCTGCTGAGAGCAGGGAAGTGTGCCCTGGAGAAGAGTTGCTGTGAGGCGGGAGGGCTCCCCAAGGGCTGGGAAAGCACACTGGGGACACGTAGGCTCAGGGCCGGGCTTTGGAGCTACACTGACTTGCTTTCTAACCTTGGCTCTGCCACTTCCTAGCTGTCTGACATGGGGCAAGTCACCCTCTCTGAGCCTCGTTTCTTCATTTATAAAATAGGGACTCATTACAGTAACTACCCCACAGGTATGTTGTGACAGTTCACGAAGCTAATATACCTAAATCACTTAGCACAGGGCTCAGAATATATTAAGCGCTCAATAAATGCTTATTTATCCTCTATTCCTAAAAGGCTAAGTGGGGAATCTGGCCCTTAGCCCATTAGAGGTAACTCAAAGCCTTGGAGTCCAGAGATTTCCATCCTAGATGCTGAGTCCTGAGTTAGTTTCCTCACTTCAAAAAGTCCAGGAGGACTTACATGGCCTCTTAACAAGGGTGTCTTGACTGAACCATGTCTGCTTTTGGCTGAAATTCCAGCAGTTCCATAGGCCTAGTTGACCCTGCTCTGATTACCCTTAGACTGATAACAAAGAGAGCACATGAATTATTCTTTTGAAAGTATAGTTTATGTGGGAGACATAAATCTTTCCAAATGGGCTGAGATAGAGGGAAGAGGACCAAGGGTGTCCTCCAAGGGAAGCCGTGGAGACCAGGGAGCCGGCCCTGCAGGCTGAGGCTGCCCTCGCAGAGACCCAGTTTGAGAACAGTGGTGTGGGTGGTGGCTGGTCCTGCTGGCTCAGGGTGAGCTGTGGCTGATGGCAGGAGGCCCAGACCACCCACCAGAAAGAGGCCCTGAGGCTGAGTGGCCCCAGGCCCGAGTGGGGGCAGCCCGACCCACAGCATTTGGGACAAGTGGTGATGGGAATGTCTGAGTCTCCTGAGTCCCTAAGCCCCAACCCAGGCCGGCTCCAGGGCCAAACCCTCCCCAACCCCCAGCCCCTGCAAGCTCCTGTCATCTCCCCTGGCCAGCCCCTCTTCCCAGCTGCTCGCTCTGCTAGGCCGTCTGCACGGTGTGTGCCTACAGCAAAGACACTGTGTCCCTTCCACTGGGGCTGCAAACAGAACTTCCCAAAACCCGGTGGGGCCAGGTGTCGATGGGGAAATGACTGGTTTTGCACAGGTGAAGGAGCAGAAGGCCTCAAGCTGCAAGAGCCATGCTGCTGGAGTCTCCTGGGCCTCCATCTGGGGAGCGCTAAACTCAGGTCAGCTTGATCCTGAATGTTACAGGCAGTTAGAGGTGAAAGCACCTCTCGCCATCAATGGGAAGGCAGGACACCTGAGGCCAGGGAGAGGAGCCCTAGGCCACATATCATGAAAAGCAGAGCTGGGACAAAGCTTCCTGGTCCAGGGCCTCGATCGCAATCCCAGGCACCTGCTGCAGCCCAGCCCTGTTGTGTCAGACATCACCAGGAGACTTAGTCTTCACTCCCATGCAACCTCCATTCAGCTCAGTGTCCACAGCTGCTGGACAGCTGCTTGATGGGACCATATTTGCTTTTAGAGCTGGGACTATAGAGGGAGCTTTGGGGTGCACAGAGAGACAGTCTAACCTCATCCCAGTGCCCCAGCCTTCCTGCCACTGGGGTCCTTCCTGACAGCCTTTCTCCAAGGGACCCAGGATCCTGGGCTCAGTTTGGACCCCTGGGAGAGCTTCACGGGTGTATAGGAAAGGGTGAGGCAGGTTAGGAACCAAGAGAACATGCCCAGCCCCATCAGTGTCTTGAGCCAGTTGCTCCTCCTCTTGCACTTCAGTTATCTCATCTACCAAATGGGAGTGGAGACGGGGATTTCTAGGGGGCAGTTTCTAGCCCAGTGTCTTACTCAGAAATACACTCAACTGCTCTCTTCTGCCAACCCTCCCTCCCCACACATCCCTCTTTCTTGGATAGGGCTGCTGCAAGCATAAGGGAAACAAATCACTTAGTGAGTAAAGCAATTCTCTTCAAATTCTGAGAGAGTGACCTTTGGTGGCTCCCTGCTCTTCCCCCCTGCAGCCTCAACAAACTAGGGCAGGTGCCAGGGCCAGAGCAGTAGGGCCAGGGGGCCGTGAAGCCAGGCCACCTAGAAAGGACAGGGACAGTGAGGCCAGGACAGTTATAGGTGGCAGGGTCATGCAGTCCGACCAGCCATGAGGGGCAGAGGCGAGGGACAGAGGCCCAGGCTAAGCGACCCAGGGAGCTGGGGCTATAATTAACTCAGCTTAATTTTCCCTACCTGGAAACTAACTCTTGTCAGTGGGGTAGCGCTGTTCCGGCAATGATCTGGGCTCGCTCAGGTTCCTGGGCCAGTCCTCTCCATTTCACAGGAGCCCTGCTTGTTCAGCTCAGGCGGAGGGCAGAGAAAGAGAGAAACCGGAGCCAGGCCCAGCTCGCAGCTCTCTGTGCTGACCCTGTGGGGCTCCGGCAGCAGCCCCTGCCTTGTCGTCACCCTTCTTTCACACCCGAGAGGGATCCTGCCTCTGGGTTCATTTAATGCTTCTATTATGTTTCCCCGGCTCAGAGCCTCTGGTTCCCTATTGTCTTGAGCAGGCGTTTTGCATTTGTGTAAAGATTAGACACCTTATAACCTTCCCTCTTCTCCCTATGGTTTCCCTCTTCTACTTTCTCAAATCCGAATTCTTTCTTTCTGGCTATGCACTGCTTCCTCGTTCTCCTCCTCTCTCCCTGCCTGTCTTTATCTACCTCCCTGTTTGTTTTCCTCCCCACCCTGACCCCCTCCGTCTCCCCGCTGACCTGCTTTTCCTTCTTTCTTCTCTTCACGGTCCAGCGGCTTGAATTCTCTATCCACCCCCAACCAGCCCCCAACCCTGCTTAATTCCGTATTCATATTCTTGCAGAGGCTGATAGAAATGACTGTGAGTATTGCTCACCTCATTCCAGAAATACTCTTCTAAATTCTTCGAGAGGCACGACGTGGGAGGGCAGCGAGCACCTCATGGGGAGTCCGTTGTGCTTTACTTGATAGACCAAGCCACCTGCCCGCTGGGTGGCCTTGGCCAGGCCCTGCTCCTCTCTGAGCCTCCTTGTGGGCAGTCCTGAGCTGACTCCCCTCTGATAATAGCTGCCTCCTGGGGTTGTGGTGAGGAAGAGTCGATAGTGCTCCAAGCACGTAGTAGGTGCTCAGGAAACGTTTGTTTATTTGTTTTCACAGGAGCCAGCTCAGCCTCCGGGAAGGAAGATCCTGCTGTCACCCTCCATCAGTTCTGCCAGTTTCTTCAGGATTTCACACATGCACGCTTGCTCTGGGCACACCCTAGGAAGATGCAAACTTGCCTGTTCCTGGTGGTCACCTATTGTCCCCTTCATAAATGTCCAAGGACAAAGGAGCTGCTGAATACAGGAACTGAGCATTGGGCATCCTGGGTTCTGTAAGTGGAAAGCCAGGTGTGCATCTCTTCATCCCCCTGCCCTCAGGAAGCACTCGCAAGGCCCCTACTGTGTGCAGGGTAGGTGTCAGGCCCTGCCTCCTCTGGGGCTCTGGACCTTGAGATTGCAGGGGAGATAAGTGCAATGGGATGAGTCAGGCAGGCACGAGAGATACAGGCCCTGGGAATTCCAAGAAATGAGAGAGCCTTTCCTGTTGTGCCTGGAGACAGGGTCCCTGAGAAGACTCCAGCAGGAGGTGGACTCTGAGCCAGGCCAGGGCAGGAACAGAGGGTGCCTGCCAGTTCCCCGAGCTGCTCGGCACAGCTCTGGTTCATCCCTGCTTTCCCCTCCCCAGCAAGGCTTCTGGGCCTGCAGACGGGCAGGAGCAGAATGCCAGTCCCCAGAGAAATCTCCTGGCTTACTTCTTTTGCAGACAGTAGCCACCAGTGGGAGCCAAGACATCCTGTCATGGCCAGGACAGGAGACTGTTCAAGGGGCGCTTTGTGTGTGTGTCCTCAGGGACATCTTTCTGGAAAGGGGTCTGAAGCCACCTTCTTAGTCTCAAAGGAGCCTGTAAGCCAAGCAGGGTGAAGTACCTTCTTGTTTTGGCCTTGTTTGCAAACAAGGAAGCAGGCCCAGGAAGGATGCCCTTGGCCATGGCTGCATACCTGAACACCTTCTGGAAGGGACTAGAACTCCTGCCCCAGGCCCTGGGGTGACAGGGCAGGGGTTGAGTGGGGCATTTCCTGGGTGAGGTGGGGATGAAGCAGTTCCAGGCTGGTCAGAAGTCAGGCGTGAGCTGTGTCCTTCACAGAGGGAGGCAGGCCCAGAGAGGGCTCTGACTCTCCCAAGGCCACACAGCCTTGCGTGGGTCTTTCACATCCCACACAACAGAGCGGCATCCTCAGCCTGGTTGGCAGAGGGCAGGCAGGATAGATGGCAGAGTCTTCTCCGAAGAGAGGGGTTTTGCTCATGGAACCTCCTCCTCCACACTCACAGCCCTGGGCGAGACCTGTGGAGCAGCCGCCAAGAGAGTGAGGGAGGGGGCTCGGGGCAGCTGAGGGTGACTTGAGGAAGTCCAGCTGGACTGCGAGGGGGCCCCTGGGGACTGCCAGGGAGCCTCAGGACTCCCAGAGGTGCTCCAGGCACAGAGGGAGGAACGGGCCTTCCATCTCCCTCCCCCCTTCACTGCCGAGGCTGGGTCGGGCCAGGCGCCCGGGGAGGAGGCGGTGTCCCTGGCTCCCAGCCCGCCGGTGCAGCAGGGCAGGGCTGGACCAGAAGGGGTGGGGCACCGTGCCTGGTATAAGAGGCAGCCAGGGCACCGAGGCAATGAGCTATCTGCTCAGCTTAATAGCAGGACGCTGGCAACAGGCGCTCCCTGCTCCAGTCCAGCCTGCCCGCTCTGCCACCGCGATGGTCTCCGTGCCTACTACCTGGTGCTCCGTTGCGCTGGCCCTGCTCGTGGCCCTGCATGAAGGTGAGCTGCCCTGGCCTCACCTGCCGCCTACAGCTCCTGGGTCTGTCTATCTCTGTCTCCCCCTAGGGCTGCAGTGCCTCCCAAGCCAGCTGGGGGCAGACAGGGGCGGGAGCCTGGCGGCAGTGGTGGCAGGGGAAAGGTTCTGCAAATACAGAGGTGCCCAGGCTCCCCACGGGCTGCTGGGACTTCCCTGGGCTGGCCTGGAGCTCTTGAGCAGCAAGAGTGCCAACTCCCTCGATTATGCAAGAGGAGGAGCATGGTGGGTCTCCCACTCCGGGATGTGCCGGGCACCCCAACCCACCTCTCCACCTCTCTCTCCCTCCTGTGCATGCAGGGAAGGGCCAGGCTGCTGCCACCCTGGAGCAGCCAGCGTCCTCATCTCATGCCCAAGGCACCCACCTTCGGCTTCGCCGTTGCTCCTGCAGCTCCTGGATCGACAAAGAGTGCGTCTACTTCTGCCACTTGGACATCATCTGGGTGAACACTCCTGAGTGAGCAACCATGGGGATTGGGGGCAGGGAGAGCTCTGGGGCAGGGTGTCAGGGTGGAAGCTACTGGCAAGCTAGGGAACGTTGACACAGTCCATCTTTCCCTGGGCCTCCAGATGGAGGCATTGGCTAGTATCCATAGTTAATTGCTTCAATTCCTGAGTGGGGACCACCTGAGCCATAGAGAGGGCTGTCACCTGAGAATTCTTAAGACAGCCTGGTAAGCAAGTGTTGGCCCCGTTTTCCAGATTCAAGTACTGAGGCTCAAAGAGCTTAAGCGCCTTCCCCAAGATCACACAGGTAATCGTAAGGGTAGGCACCATCCTCGGTTGGGGAATGCCGGAGCTCACAGTCTCTGTCATGCTGCCTCTGCATGGTCTTCCAATAATAATACGATTAGTGACAGCACCCGTGCCTTGACTATGCCAGGCTCTTTGCCAAGCACTGCACGTGCATGATCATCTCAGGAGCCCCCCATCCTCCCCATAAGGCAGGATAGTCCCTCAAACGACAGATGAGAACCTACCCTGTGCTACTGGCTACACCCAGGTGGGAGCCCAGTGCTGTCTGTTCCGCCTGCACCCGTGCTGCCTCCAGGCCACTGCATACCTTCAGTTGAAGTTTCTGTGTGTGTTTGTGATTTTTTTCCCTTCCCCAAATTGCAAAAGGCAAGAGAAGCCCTGCACGTAAGCGTGTGTGAAGCTAATCCGCATCCAAACACTTGCTTAGGGCGGGAACCCTGCCAGTCCCTGCGTGCTGAGTCTACCTGGAGTCACTACGACTCCAACCACACCATCTAAAATTAGCTCTGTCTCTCAAAAGTGCTGGTCCAGCCAGCCACGGGGCCCCTGCCCTTCCCCTGGCCCGCTTGATCAGACTCTGAATCTGAAATCAATCCCATCAGAACACACACACGCACACACCCCACTTTCAAGTCAAGCCTCTAAGGCACATTTGTTACACCCCCCCCCAGGCAAGTGGGGACCAGGTCGGGGCAGCTTAGCTATGAGCCTGTGTTTACTTCTGTGAGATGGAGTGGCCGCCCTTCCTCCAGAGCTAGCTGAGAGCCTTCTTTGAGAACAGGGGGACCAGCCTGTCTGAGAGGGGAGAGAGAGTAGGAGGTTCCCAATTCTCAACTTCGGGTAGGATCACAGATTTCCTTGCCCCCATGCTCGGAGCTCTCACTGAGCCAAGCCAGGCCCAGAGAAGGGGAGGGTCTTGCCAAGGGCTACCAGGACCCTTGTGGAGGAGCCTGTGACTTCAGTGGTATGACTTCTTGAGGTCAAGGTCTGGTCACCTTTCATTGGCACCCTGCTGGCATAGGTGGCTGTCCCAGTGGGCAGTGTGGACAGTCCCTGCTTGCCAATGGTTGTGGTTTATTTAATCCTCTCTCTCTTTATTTTTTTTTCTCTCTCTCTTTCTCTCCACCCCACACCACTACCTTGCTGGCTGCCCGCCCACAGACAGACAGCTCCTTACGGCCTGGGAAACCCGCCAAGACGCCGGCGCCGCTCCCTGCCAAGGCGCTGTCAGTGCTCCAGCGCCAGGGACCCCGCCTGTGCCACATTCTGCCTTCGAAGGCCCTGGTAGGTGGGCACCCAGCCTGCAGGGGCATAGGGTAGCTGCAAGCCCGGGCATGCCCTGGGGAGCAGGTGTCTGGGAGACTAGCAGAGGAGCGAAGTGGCAAGTTGGGGGTGAGAAGCGACCCAGGGGCCCACAGGCTGCTTTGGGTCCATGGCACCATCCCTTCCTGCAGGAACAAGTCACCCCTGGGGGCCTCCTGATGCCCAGCTCTGGTGGCTTCTGGGAACACTCATGCCCTCACTCCTGGGCAGGAGAGAGTCTGCCAGTGACAGCTGAGGCAACTCAGGCCCAGAGAGGGGGCAGGACACATCAGGCTGCATAGCTCATCAGAAGGAGGGCCAGGCCTTGGGCCTGAGTCTGTCTGATCGAGTCCTACTGGGCTTTGGATTCCAACCTGAGGTTCAGGGGGACTTTGAAGCTTGCTCGGGGAAGAAATGGCATCTGGAGTTGGGAAGCCATGTCACCATCCCAGGGTGGCCCCAGAGTTGCTGGGGGGCCTTTGCCATGGTCTCCTATCTTACCTGAGCCTAAGTTTTCCCATCTGTAAAGTGGTGGGAGGCTTTGTTCCTTCCCTCATCCACATGGAGAATTTGGGAAAACCAAACTGGCTTCAAAGTCCCAAGCTTCTGGCCGGGCACGGTGGCTCACACCTGTAATCCCAGCACTTTGGGAGGCCGAGGCGGGTGGATCACCTGAGGTCAGGAGTTCAAGACCAACCTGGACAACGTGGTGAAACCTAAAATACAAAAAAATTGCTGGGCATGGTGGCGGGCGCCTGTAATCTCAACTACTCGGAAGGCTGAGGCAGGAGAATCTGTTGAACCTGGGAGGCAGATGTTGCAGTGAGCCGAGATCGTGCCATTGCACTCCAGCTTGGGCAACAAGAGCGAAACTCAGTCTCAAAAAAAAAAAAAAAAAAAAATCCCAAGCTCCAGTTCCCATGATGGTTTACGAGAAACTCCTCCTCTGGGTCTCAAGCTGAGGCCCCGCCCCTGCCTCAGTTTCCCCTGCAGCTGCAGGAGGCCAGATTCTGGGAAGGCCAAAAAAGCTGCCTCTTTCTGGGGCTAAGAACACGTTCCTGGTAGCTCAGTTTTCCTCGGTCCCCACCCCACCTGGAAAGGGAAAGATGCCAGGTGCACAGGGGTGGAAATGGATCTGCTCCTGCAGGCAGGTGGGGATGGGGAAGGGGTGGGGGCTGGGCTGGGCCTGCAGCCAGGTAGCTTCAGGGCCCTGGGCAGTCCATCACTTGGGCCCTAATGCTATTCATGCAGGACTGAAGCCGGGGCAGTCCCTAGCCAGAAGTCCCCTGCAGACGTGTTCCAGACTGGCAAGACAGGGGCCACTACAAGAGAGCTTCTCCAAAGGCTGAGGTGAGGGCATGGGACACATGCACAGACTGAGCACCTCCTGTGTGCCTTGCACATTTCCCATATTTTCTATGTGAGGCAGGTCTGGGTCCTCATTGGGTAGCAAAGAGAACTGAGGCTCAGAGAGGGAAAGCCACTTGCCCAAAGTCACACAGCAGTCAGCGGCATCTGGCTGACCCCAGAGTCTGTGCTCTTACCTACTGTGCTCTTTGTTACCACTAGGCCTGGAAGTGGACTTTTTAGAGGGTTTGAAGGCTCATGACTGGGAAGGACCGCAGTTGTTGGTTCAGGCTGTGCTGAATGGAGCATCTCACACATGCTGGTGTCCAGAGGGGCCAACTGCCCAGCCTGCTCCCTCTCTGCTGCTCAGATTGCATCTCCTCCCTGGTGCCTCAGTGTGACTCAGACCTGGCCCCCAGGAGGTGCCCATGAATGCTTGTTCAACCAAACCAACTCAAGAACAGACACTTGCACCTGCTGGGCAGCAGAGTGGCTGTAGGGGCAGCCTCTGGGGCAGACTGCTTGATCTGAACCCCAGCCCAGCCTGGAACAAGCTTTGTGACCTTGGGTTTGCCCCTCAACTTCACTGTGCCTCTAGTTCCTATGATTTGAACAGGGAAATTGTGCCATCCATCCCCGCCTGGGGTTGCTGTGAGGTCAGATGAGTGGACGCACATGAAGCGTGTAGCCCAGGGTCTGTGCCCGTGGGAGCTGTGGAGGGGTTTGCCATTTCCACTTCTGTCACTGAGGGTTCCTTGCAGCTGGCCAGGTCCCAGGGCCCAGCTCAGCCCCTCAGAGATTCTCACCTTTTGGGGGCGGCAGAAAAATAGGAGAAAAGGCAGGATGGTGGGATGGACAGGACCCAACATATGCTTAGGAACTTTCTGAGAATGAAAAAAATGAGTACAAGACTTTTCAAATGCACACACTTCATAGTGTGCAGAGCTGGCTCGGCCAAACTTGTACTCATTCTCGGTAGCTCAGGCCTGTTTTTGTTTTACAAGCTAAGAAAGGGGATCAGAGAAGCTAAGATTGTTGCCCAAGTTTCCTTAGCTGGGAACTGAAGCCAGCCTCCTGGCTCCCAGTTTAGAGTTCTTTGAGCCAGGATGTGGCCACCCAGCCAGGTTCAAAGGGCAGCGGGGTGCCCTGTTTTCTGGGCTGGACTACCTTGAGCTGGACCTCGAAGAATAAGCAGAACTTTAGCAGGTGGCTTCTGGGTGAGGGGAATACACACAGCCTGGAGGGAAGAGCAGGAGCAAAGGTATGGAAAGGTGTGGAAAGAAGTGGGAAGGCAGATGACGGGAGACCTACAGGGCTGTGCTTGGCTGTCCACTCATTCTGGCAGCATTTGATGTTGAACATTAGCTCTGTCAAAGCCCCCATGTGCAGAGAAGCTTCAACGCCTGGGCTGGCCTGCACTGGTTGTGCAGACCTTGTTTTCAGACCACTCTCTGACCCCAGGGCAGCTGTGATCCCAGGATCTGGGCAAGGGCTGTAGCCCCATTGCCCCTGCTCTGGGGCAGTCTTGGACAGTCCATATCTCCTGAGATGCTAAATTGACCCTTCTTGATTCCCAGGGACATTTCCACAGTCAAGAGCCTCTTTGCCAAGCGACAACAGGAGGCCATGCAGAAGCCGCGGTCCACACATTCCAGGTGGAGGAAGAGATAGTGTCGTGAGCTGGAGGAACATTGGGAAGGAAGCCCGCGGGGAGAGAGGAGGAGAGAAGTGGCCGGGGCTTGTGGACTCTCTGCCTGCTTCCTGGACCGGGGCCTTGGTCCCAGACAGCTGGACCCATTTGCCAGGATTGGCACAAGCTCCCTGGTGAGGGAGCCTCGTCCAAGGCAGTTCCATGTCCTCGCACTGCCCAGGGAAGCCCTCGGCCTCCAGACTGCAGAGCAGCCTCGAGCGCTGGCTGCTGGCCCACAGCTCTGCTGGAAGAACTGCATGGGGAGTACATTCATCTGGAGGCTGCGTCCTGAGGAGTGTCCTGTCTGCTGGGCTACAAACCAGGAGCAACTGTGCAGCCACGAACACGCATGCCTCAGCCAGCCCTGGAGGCTGGACGGCTCCCCCTGGGGCTGGCATCCTGGCTGGCTGTGTCCTCTCCAGCTCTCCCTCCCCAGAGTCCTTGCACCCTCATTCCCTCGGGACCCTCCCAGTGAGAAGGGCCTGCTCTGCTTCTCCTGTCTGTATATAACTTATTTGCCCTAAGAACTTTGAGAATCCCAATTATTTATTTTAATGTATTTTTTAGACCCTCTATTTACCTGCAAACTTGTGTTTATAATAAATGAGGAAACGTACTCTGGTTTTTTGTCTTGGCAAAGGCAGGGAGTTGGAGGCTCCTCTCAAGAAGGGGCCGCTTGGAAGTTGGAGGACACAAGAAGGAAAGGGCTGGGGCAGGTGGCTAGAGCCCTAGGTTCCACTCCCACCCTTGCTGGGTGTCTCTGGCTGCTAGCCTGCCCTCTCTGGGCTTTTGTCTGTCATGTGCCTCGACAGCCACCTGCAGCTGTGACGTCCAGATTCCAGGACCTATATTCTCATCAGGCCAGTAATCAACTGCCAGCCCTTTTCTAGGAGCGTGTGTGGAAGAAGCCAAGACACGAGGGTGGAGGGACTCATCGCCCCAGCGGCTCTGTCCCAGCAGAGGCTGACAGTAAGGCCCAGAGCAAAGCTGTCCAGCGAGGGAGAAGACCAGGTGAACCCCAAGGCTGTGGGTGCCCCATTGGTCGGTGAGGGGTGCTGTGATGGAGCCACAGCCTGGCCCTGGCCTGGCCCCTCACCTTGGGCTTTGGACATGATAAATACTTGCTGATTGAAGTCGTGAGTCACCACTGCAGTATGATGTTGAACAAATCTCTTTCAGTTTCTGAACCTCAGTTTTCTTCATCTAGAAAATGGGAAGCAATAGTCCCCACCTCACAGAGTTGCTGTGGGCACTAAGCAGAGAAGTAATGGTACCAGGCTCAGCCCAAGGCCTGACAAGAGGCAGAGGCTGCTTGTGGTGCTGGCAATGGTGATTATGGAATGAGTGGGACGGGGACAGAGCTAAGGGGCCTGAGGGGAGGGCGAGATGGGGGCTAGCTGGGGTGGAGGTGGGTGGTCATAGGAAGACTCTGGACAAAGGTGCTACTCTTGTGGCCTCAAAAGATATGCAAAATAAATAGAAAGACTCAAAAGAGGCCAGGGGTGGCAACTCACGACTGTAATCCCTGCACTTTAAGAGGCCGAGGTGGGAGGATCACTTGACTCCAGCAGTTCAAGACCAGCCTGGGCAATATAGGGAGACCCTGTATCTACAAAAAAAAAATTGTTTTTAATTAGCTGGGCGAGGTAGTGTACACCTGTGGTCCCAGCTACTCAGAAGGCTGAGGCCAGAGGATTGCTTGAGCCCAGGAGGTTGAGGCTACAGTGAACTATGATCGTGCCACTGCCTTGTAGCCTGGGCACCACAGGGAGGACCTGCCTTAAAAGAAAAAGAAAAAGAAACCCTCAAATGACTTGAATACATAGAAAATAGGGAGAGAATTCCAGGCAGAGGGAGTGGGGAGGATGAAAGTATGGAAATGGGAGTGACAAAGAAGCTTCCTTAGGAGGGGCCTCAGGTGTCTGGACCACGGCAAAGGGACAGCAGCAGGAGACAAAGCCAGAGAGGCCTTGAAGGCCAAGGTTAGGAGCCTGAACTTCCCCTTGTGGGCCGCAGGAAGCCACAAAAGCTCTGTGAGTAGCAGGGGACCTCGGCAGAGCTGAGCTTTGGAAATATGCCACAGAGGGCTGGTCAGGGCTGAGTGAATGAGGACACCAGTGGCAGAGAAGCAGTCATCATAAGTCCTTAGGGATCCTCCATGCATCCTGGTGATGAGGCTGGTGTCACGGGGTCAGCCCAGGCACTTATTGCCTACTCCAGCCCAGGGCTAGAGCGCACCTCTCAGGTTTCAGCTGAGCCTGATGCCAGGGGAGCCTCGCTTCCTGGGAGTGCATCACAGGCTCCCATTCAACATGACCCTACCCCTCAGAAACTCAAATGCAACAGCCCATGGCCAGGCCAGGCAGCTGGGTAAGGCAGCCCTAGGGCCGCAGCTGTGACAGAGGCCTGGCAGCAGCATGAGGAAAACCTGGCGGAGGGTGTGTTGGAGAGAAGCATTCACCGCCCTTGGCACAGGCCCTGGGGACCCTGGCCAGGGTTCAGAGATCAGTGACCCAGATGATTGAGCAACAGAGATGATTAAAGGAGTAGAGGAGGCCCAGAAGGCAGGGACAGGTAAGGGTGACACCACAGTCCTTTAAACCCATACACCTGGGAAACAGGGGCCTCTGGCTGGGGCCCTGCACTGTAGGGGGGCCCTGTTCTGGCCCTCATCCAGCCATACCTCTCTATGGGACAAGAAGTTTGCAGGGCCACGGGGCCACGTATGCCCGAAGTCTGTCCTTGCTTCCAGCCCACACTCCAGGTAGCTGGGACTTCAGCCATGCTGGGGAAGGTGGGCTAGAGTTTGGAAAGAAGCAGAGAAAAAGCTACGAGGAGCAGCTACCAGGTCAAACCAAACCCGGGGAAGAAGGCATCTAAGCTTCAGGAAGCTTGGGTTTTCTGGGACAAAATCTCCCCTCCTCCTGCCTTTTCCATAAATATAGAACAGGCTTTCTTCAAGGCTTTTTGAGTCAAATTTGTGTTCCTTTTGACTGGAACACTAGGCAGAGACAGGCCAGAAGGGGGCACAGGATGACCCAGATTTATTTGGATTATGTGGACAGGAGGAAGTTGAGTCAGAGAGCAGTCAGGTCCTGTATCCGGGGCTGTGAGGCTGCAGATGGGGCCCTTCGCTGCCTCTCCACAGCCCTCACTCAGGAAAAAGCCCTGTGGAATTCTCTCTCTCTCTCTCATTGAAAATAGAGCCCAGGCAGCTAGGTCTTCAGTTCAGAAAAGTCATTTGCCTAATCACGGTGACAAACTATTGGAATGTGGCCATCCATTAATTCAACGGTTATGAATAATCACCTCTGGGAGGACTCTCGTGAGCAAGACAGACACAGTTCCTGCCTCACAGGCCAAGAGGACAGTCATTCAAGAAAACAACGGTTAAATATGAAGATAAGAATCATAGCAAACATTCACTGAGCACCTACTAAGTGCTTTCCGCATATTAACTCCTTGCTTCCTTACAGCAACCTTATGTAGCAAATTCTGTCATTACTATTTCCATTTGGTAGGAAAGGTTACTGAGGCACAGAGCTGTTAGTAACTTGCTCAAAGTCATACAGCTAGGATGTGGCTTCGCTGGGTTTTAAACCCCAGGCTTTTAACTTCTGTGCTATCCTACCTCTCTAATAGGCTATGTCCACACTGTGATGGAGCTCCTGAGGAGGGAGAGCCCAGGGTGGCTTCCTGGAGAAGGGGACATCTAGGCCAACTCTGGGGAAGTCAGTCAAGGAAGAGGGTGGAGAAGAGCATTCCAGGCAGAGGAAACAGCATAGGTGAAGTTTCCTGTCTTCATAGGAAGGGAGCTATTCCCAGCCTCTTTTGGGGAGTAAAAGGAGAGGTCCTGGGAACGGCTGGAAGGGGCAGGCAGGAAGGGGCAGTGCATGCCTGAGCACCAGACCAAGCCCCGAGCATCTGGCATGGGGGTGCTCCAGGAAGCAGAGGCCACCACTGCTCTCACCCCCACCACAGCCTCAGAAAATACCTCCCCGGAGAATACTATCATGCCCAGCATGCCCTCCATGAGGGCTTCAGGCCTCTGGAAACCTCTCTGGCTGCCCGCCGGGGTCTCACAGCCTGGCAGGGGAGACAGACAAGAGCAAAGTGAAGGGCCAGAGGTGGAGTATGTTGTGAGCTGGACTTCCAGCTGGTGGGATGGGGGGTGAAGGACTAGCAGGGCTTGTGCAGGCTGGGATGAGGGAAAGGGCTTGGTGGGAATGGTGTAAGGCAGATCTGGCCAGGGCATGAGAGAGTCCAGGGAGGAACAGCAGGCCTGATCAGCAGGGGCCAGGCTGGGAATAGCATCCGATGCCAGGAATTTGAACTTGAGTGATAGGTAGCCAGCGAAGGTTGCTAAATGAGTGAGAGCCAGGACGGGAGCTGGCCTTGGGTGGCTGGTTTATTGTTGGCTCCTTCCCGGCCAGTGCTTCCAGCTCACAAGGGCCCTCCCAGCCCCTCTCAGGGGAGAGCAGAGTGTGGGCCTCGCCTTGGCCTGCCAGGGATCCAAGCCAAAAGCCCTCAGCAGCTAAGAAGGGGGCCGTGTGCGGGCCCGCCAGGAGCCCTGGAAGAGGAATGCAGCCTAATTAATTCTCTGCAGCTCACAGGGCCTCGCCTTGTGGGAGCAGCTGCCAGGACAGGCCTGCCAGGATGCCACTGGCCCAGCCTGTCGATCACTTGGTGCTGAAGGCAGCAAGGGGGACTGCAGACTGGGAACTGGGGGACGGGGACTTGGGGGGCCAGCCCCTGCCTCCAGGCACACACGTGTCCTCCAGTCCCTTCACAGCTAATAAAACAGTCATAGTAACTGTAATAGCCAACAGGCCTTGAGGCTGTCAGAGCACCAGACTCTGCCAGTACACTGAGTACTAGTGAGAACATTGCATTCACTTTTCTTACAAGAAGTAAGGTAAGTGTTGCTTTCATCTTCATTTTGCACATAAGGAAACTGAGGCTCAGAGAGCGAATTTCCCTGCCCAGGGTCAGGTAGTCAGAAAGCAAAAGCAGGGAAGGTGGGATGTAGACCCAGGCAATCTGAGCCCCCAGACTGTATTAATCATAACCACCATGCTAGACTGATTCAGCAAGGGAAACTGAGGCCCTGGGAAGGTGGGGTGTCTTTCTCAAGGACAATTGGCTAAAAAAGGGCCTGGGGACACTGGCTGCAGGGGGAAAGGCCATGCCCCTGGCCTCTGCTTGATTGCCTCCTCCTGAAGTTTCCCTCCCTGGCCTGCAGGTCACCCTGAGGGATGTCTGGCTCACTACCTCCAGGCGAGGCAGGCTGTGGAAAGTGATCCTGTCTCTGGGGTCTCTACCTATTTGGTCCCAGTTCCACTGCCTGGGGCCTGTCACAGAAGCATAGTACCAACATTACCCAGGGAGTCTCAGGCTAGTCTGCACATGCTCAGAGAATCCTTCTGCAACGCTATGACTCCCTCCACAGGCAGGACACTGAGGCCAGCAGAGGCTCAGAGTGGTGCAGGAAGGTCCTGGACCAAGACCTTGCCACTAGAAAGTGGCAGAGCCTGGGCGGGCTTCAGAATGGCCTGATGCCAAGACCCTGCCCTTCCCTGACAGCAGACCGGAAGAAGGGGCAGCACATCCATGTCATGCCACCTCTCCAAGCCTCAGTTTCCTCATCTGCCATATGGGAATGAGGAGCCCAAGGTTACAGGGTTGTCCTAGAGTTCATTAATAACAGCCAACACTAAGGGCACTTAGTAGATGTCAGATACTGTCCTAAGTACTTTATTTAATTTTTTTTTTAATTTCCAAAACCAAAATTGTATTCATAGCTACATAATACATCATGATAAAGCTGCCCCATAATATACCATATGTTGGCATTTATTACCCTGTAGGTGTATATTTAAGTTTGTCCAATTTCCCACTGAAGAAGATCAGAACGTGCCACCCCAAATATGCCACTTTTGCATTAGAATTGTTTTGAGCTAAAGGCAATTAAGAAACTGCACGTGTAGAAAGAGCTCTTTGCCCTCCCACATCTGCCCAAAAGCAGGACATAAATTTTCCTTTGTGAAGATTCTTCTCCTTCCCTCTCTTATAGCAGGAAGAGAACAACCGTTAGTTAGCACTGAAGACAAAAAGTCAGCAAGAAGATGAGTCTGCACAAACCAGTCTTGCTGAAATCACCCTGATCTTCCCACACTCCCCATGTATTTATCTTCCCACAATTTGCCACCCCTAGGAACCCAAAGCCCTTTTCCTTTATCTTGTCATTTCTCCACAAATGTATCATCCTTTGTTAAAATGGTAGGGGGCTTATATACCATTTTAACAAACGGTCTTCACTTCTTTTCTATGAATGCAATCAATGCCTTCATGCACATCACAATTAAAGTAGGAACATCAAATAAAATCTGTATGCCTTTTCTCCTGTTCATTAGTCTTTTGTCAGTTTAATTTGCAAGCCCCAGTCACAGTCTATAAAAGGATACAGGAAAAAAATTTTTTCCTCCCCTACACCACCAATAAAATAACACTGTGTGGTACACTTGTACATAAATTTTTCTATTTATTCCCTATTTATAGTTTGGCTACATTTTAAAATTGAGATATAATTTATACACTATAACATTCACCCTTTGAAGGCACACAATTCAGTGGATTTTAATCCTCACTTAACGTCGTTGATAGGTTCTAAGGAACTGTGACATTAAGCGAAACGTTTTTCTCATCAATATAACGACAAAACTCCATTGAAGGAAACATTATTCGAGGATCTACTCTACATTTCTTTTCCACTAAAGTCACCATTTCCAAGAACCTATCAACAACATTAAGTGTGGATTTATTGTTTTCACAAAGTTATACAAGGATCACCACTGTCTCATTCCAGAACATTTTCACCACCCCAAAAGGAAATCCCCTACCCGTTAGCAGTCACTCCCTTATCCTACTACCCCACTCCCAAGCCCTAGACAACCACTAATCTACGTCTACCTCTATAAATTCACCAATTCTGGACATTTCATATAAATGAAATCATACCAGATGCGGCCTTTTGTGTCTGTCTTCTCTCACATACCGCAATACTTTCAAGGTTTATCCATGTTGTAGCATGTATCAGTACTCCATTCCTTTTTATGGCTGAATAATATTTCATTTTAGCACCAGATCATATTTTGTTCATTCATCCGTTAATAGACATCTGGGTTCTTTCTACTTGAAACCTCAATGACCCTATGGGAGGTTCTATTAGTGTCCTATAGACAAAAGACTGCGATCTGGAGAGGTTAAATAACCCACCAAGGTCAGTTAGCTAGTGAGTAGCAGTGGTGAGATTTGCCCCAGGAGTCTGGCTCTGGAGATGATGGCCTTAACCACTGTACCATACTGCCTCCTCAGTCAAAGTAACACAGCGTATGGAGGTCAGCACAAAAGGAGGCACTCGGGGGGCACTTAGCAAAGCGTGGCACTTCTCCACAGCATTTCTACAAGTGGCAGAGCCAGAGGCTGCCAGGCAGGACCCTAAGCTAGGACAAGGATGTCAGGACAAGTGATAAAGAATTGCCATCTCAGCACACAGGTGATTCTCCTAGGAAGGGGACATCCGTTCACACCCAGGTGGGCCTGCTCCCTCCACTGAGCATCATTGGCCTGCATCCCAGACCTCATCCTTCCACCAATTCCTACCTAGGAAGCCGTGGCTGCTCCTTTCTGGGCCCCAACGCCTGGCCACCGGGCAGCAGAAGAAGATTTTTGGGTGAGGTCAAGGTCTGAGCTGCAGTCCTAGTCAGCACAACCCAAAGCATGATCTTGAGCCGGTCTCTGCCTCCTCTGGGCCTCCATCAATTAAATAATAGGACGAGAAAGCTTAATACTTTCTATTTAATTATAAAGGTAATATAGTATATGAACAAAAGCTTCTGCTAAAAATATGCAAAGAATATAGGAATATCTGGGTTAAAAAGAAAGTCTCAGCCGGGCACAGTGGCTCACGCCTATAATCCCAGCACTTTGGGAGGCCAAGGCGGGTGGATCACAAGGTCAGGATTTCGAGACCAGCCTGGCCAACATAGTGGAACCCGTCTCTACTAAAAATACAAAAAAAATTAGCCGGGTGTGGTGGCACAAGCCTGTAGTCCCAGCTACTCGGGAGGCTGAGGCGGGGAATCGCTTGAACTCAGGAGGCGGAGGTTGCAGTGAGCCCAGATCGCACCACTGCACTCCAACCTGGGCAACAAGAGCGAAACTCGGTCTCAAAAAAAAAAAAGAAAGTCTCCCTGCCTTGTCAGCCCAAAAGTAGAATATGTAGGCCTTTTCTATGGATTCAGATATGTATTTTATATCTAACTTTTTGGAGGTGTTTTAAAATAATAAATGGAAACATAAATCTTACGCTTCTGCGACCTGCTTTCTTCACACCACAGAACTCGTTCTGGCCCAGTACATACGGCTCCATCTCAGCGTTTGTTTCAACAGCTCCATGGTGGTCCACAGTGCACACAAACTGTTGTTTGTTTTAACTGTTTGCCTACTGATGCCATTTGGATGGACTTCATTTACTGTTTTTACAAACATGCTGCAGTAAACACCTGTTTATACATCTTTGTCCAGTAAAGACAGATCGTTAGAGGTAAATCACTGGGTCAGAGGACACCACATATTAAATATCCTGCCAGAAATGGGGCTCTTGTTTGCACTCCTACCACCACTTGGAGATAAATGCTCATTTCCTTTCAGCCTTTCCAGCACTGGGTTTTATCATTCTCTTATTTGTTGATCTAAGGAGGAAAGCATTTATTAACATGGAATCCTGATGTGTAAAAGATCAACCTGGTTGGATTCTGGTTGGAGGGAGTGAGGGGCATGGAGTCCCATTCCATCTTGAGTTGGTACAGAGGATCCCTCTATCCCTCTAGTCTTCCAGCGCTGGTATCTAGGATCTGCTCGGCTGCAGGTCTGTCTCTCTATGGCTGATGTTAGCTCTCAGCCGCTCCGTCTCAGTCCTTCCCTCCAGGGCAGCTTGGGCGTGGAGGAGGGACTGGTCTGTCTTCCTTCTCAGCTGACCCCACCTCTCATAATAAACATGCCTTTTAACAGGGACATTTTGGGGACAACATCTTCATCTGAAAGCATGTGCAATGAGGGGACTTTAGGCATCTGAGCCTGCAGGTGTTTTGAAGGCAGGGAGCATGGGGTGTCCTGGTTGCCTCTCAGCCTTTGGTCCAAACTGGCTTGTTGCAGAAGGCTGGAATTCAGTCTCACCTCTGTCTAGGCCTTGCTGTGTAGACCCAGGCAGGCCCCTGTCCCCTATGGGTTCCAAGTTCCCACCTCAGCTGCAAGACTGGGGACATTCCTTCCAGGGAGTAGGTGCAGAATCTGTCCCACTAAAGGCTCTTCACATGCCACACACAATAATTACTCTCAGAGTGAGAGGAGGGCTCCTCCTGGGAGGTGGCAGATGAGGGCAAGGGAGGGGCGGAGAGGGCAAAGGAAGTGAGTGCACCTATGCCTCCTTAGGGCCTGAAATCTGAAGCTCCTTCCCTACCACTTCGCATGGTGGTGTCCCAACTGGCTAATATGAGATTGTACTTGTGCACATATATTCATGTGTGAGCACACATGCATGTAGGAGTGGCCTGTGTGTAAAATGAGTTCCTGTACGTGCAGCTGGAGATCTTTCTGCATGTCTAGAGGCGTGTGGGTTTGTGTCTCATGTGATGGGTACACATGCACAACCCACATAAGTGTATGTTCCTGTTGCATGTATTTGTGTGTCCATATTGACATGTACATAGGAGTGTCGTCAATGTGCGTGTCTTTGCTGATTGTGGCTGCACAGATGTGTGTGCATGGGTGAGGATGCATGCGCACCTGTGGGATGTGAATGAAAGGCCATGATTGCTGCTGTGTGGGTGCACGTGAGTGACATGAACACACACACCAGGGAGGGTGTCTGAGTATGTGTAAGGACACATGCGTGATGTATATATAAGTGTAGATTGGGGTGTGCATTGGGGCGTGCACCCAAGCATGTGGATCCAGAGGTGCTTGAGTACACGTGTGGACCTAACTATGTATGACAATACTGCCCCGTGACTCTCAGCAGATGTGAATACAAACAGGCATGCATTTGCATAGGTGAGTGAGGGACGCCCCCGAGAGGACACTTCAGGGTCTGTGAGACAGGACAGCTCCTCCGGCCCCCATCTGCCCCTGGCCTGGACCTCTACTCACCCTGAGGAACAACACCACTGTATAAATTCTGAACGTCTTGTTTTATTTACATGTAGATTAATTATTTTAGTAATTAGTAAGTCATTATAACTGTTATTTCTTTTAAAAACAAACATGTCTATATCATAGACGTAAAATTCGGATGGCATTTGAATAAAAAGCATGGATTTCCCACCCCAACCTCCAGGGCATCTGGGAGAACTGTGCTGGATAAGCTCAAGCAGGGGTTAGGCAGGGAAGAGGAGGGAGGAGCCAGAGCAGAAAGCCTGGCCTCAGTTTCTTGGGCTGCCCAGCCCCCAGCTCCATCCTCACCTCCCGTGGCTCAAGGGAGGGTGGGAGAGGGATGTATCAGGCAAGCCCTGGCTGGGAATCAGGAGGCCGCAGGCCAGCCCTGCTCTGGTAGCAACCGGGCCAGGCTTGGCCGCTGCCTCACCTGCAGCATCTGGGATTTCTGTTGCACGGGAGCTCAAAACACAAGCGCCGCCCTCTGCCCACCTTCCTCTGCTCACCTCCCTCTGTCCCCAGAACCATCTGTACCCACCCCACCCCTGCCTTCACTGCCTCCTTGCCCCTCATAAACATCTACTCACCTGTCAAAGCCCACGCCCGTGTCACCAGCTGGCCACATAGTTGTCTAACTTTCCAATTGGACTGTGAACTCTCGAGGGTAAGGACAGGCTCGGGGCACTCCTGGGTCTCCACAGCCCACTCAAGCCTGGCATGCCTTAGATAGCAGTCACTATTAGATTTTTTTTAAATGAAAGATAAAGAGGGAAAAGAAGGGAGGGTGAGGGCTCTGTGGACGGCAATGTTTGGTACAAACAGCAGGTCACTGGGTGCCCCCAGACCAGGTGAGTCAGCCTGGCCCTTGCCCCGGAGGAGGGCAGACAGAGTATCATTTATCAACCTCCTCCCGTGCAGGCAGCACCCAGGCTGTTTACAGGCCTTGTCGCTTTTGATCCTCACCTGACACCTGCAGGAAAGCAGTATTTCACTCCCATTTTCTAGAAACTGACCCCCAGAGAAGACGAGTCAGCAGCTGCCTGAGATTCAAGCTCTCCAAGGCCTTCTTTAGGTTCTCTCTGCTGCAGGCTCTCCCTCTCCTTTACGGAGCCTCACCCACATCCCCTTGGCACTAAGCAGTATCTGTGATTCTGCCCTAAGGACTGCTGAAAGCTCTCAGAGGTCAGAGTTTGTGGGCTCAGGAACCGCCCCTAGTGATGGATAAGTGATCTGTGTTGGTGGATAAATGCCCCAGCTTCCTCCCTCCCCAGAACGGACAGCTCTGAGCCTTGCTCTGCACCGTCTCCTGTCTCCCAGAGGTCCCAAGTGGGCAGGGCCCCGGTTGCCTGCCAGCTGCTCGTGAACTTGCCTGTACTGGCTTCCTTCCTGTCTCACTTCCCACATCCTTCGTGGCTTCCTGGAATCACCTCTCAAATGAACTCCTTGCCCTCAAATCCTAGTTCTGGTCTGTTTCCAGGGACCCCCAACCCAAGACAGAGGAGCAGCGGGTGCAGAGACTATGTGTTTCTGAGCGGCCAAGAAAACCTTGGTCCAAAAGGGCCCCTGTCTCAGAGAGGACATGAGACTTGGTTAGGGTCTGAAGCACCTCGGTGGAGGTCCGGGGCAATCCCGAGGAGCAATGGCAGGCGTGAGGCCAGCCCAGTTGCAGCCCCGGGCTGTGCACTGTGTCAGTTTGGGGTGTGGAGCTGCAAGGGAGAGAGGGCATGGGCATGGGCTATGGGCATGTGCTATGGGCATGAGCCAGGCAGCCAATGAGAGGCAGGGCTTATCTCAGGCTTGAGACCACACCTAGGCCTCCCTCCTTTCTCCAGAAGTGCACCGCAGGCACCTACACCCTGTAGGTCCAGGGCGGACTCCACCTGAAAAATCCCCAGTTTCAGCAACCCTCTCTGGCTCAGCCGCCTTTGGCCTGGGTCCTTCCAGGGAATGCAGGGAGGCTGCCTGGGGTAAGACCTTGGATGTGAGTATGAGCAACTCAGTGCCCTTCTCTGGGTACAGGGCCCAGGTTAGGATGAGAAAGTGAATGAAGTGATCTCAGCACCCCTTCAAGAGCTCACGTTCCTCAGTTCTACCAGAGTCATCTGCACATGCCACATTAGATCTTACCCCACATCTACCACCATACCACCCTGAACATGCCTGATCTCGTCCATTCTCGGAAGCTAAGCAGGGTCCAGCCTAGTTGGTACTTGGACGAGAGATCTTGCCCCTCATCCCTATATGCTTTTGGAAGAGGGCATTCATTATCCCAGAGGAATGAAGCTTTCATGGTGGAAACTCGAGCACTGGGAAAGACACAGCTTGACTTTGGGAACTGACCTTCCTTAGACCCCTCAAATCACACTATGTCAGCCCCAAGGCAGCCTCAGGAAGTTAGAAGACTGCAGTCTTTAGATCACAGCCAGATGGACTTGGGTTCAAATTCTGTGTAATTCAAAGGAGCCCCTTAACCTCTCTGAGCTTCAGCTTCCTTGGTGGTGAAATGGGCAGCCAGTGACCTGCTGACCCCAAGTAAGCATCTACAATCTCCTTTAATCCTCACTCAGGTGAGGAAGCAACTCCGTTTCCCAATTGACAGAAGAAGGCCCAGAGAAGAGGAGGCAGGCACTGAGGAAGCCAGGCCGTGCTTGGGTAGGTACAGAGTTCCCAGATCCATCCAGCCCCCACCCAGGAAACCCTGGGCCTCTCAGCCCCAGCCACCACCTAGCCTGGCTCAAGCCCTGTCCATTCCAGCCTTTCCCCTGCCTGGCCTGGCCCTGACCCGAGGCTCACCCACTGCCCTTCTCCCTGCACCTGGCCCATGGAGCAGCTGGGGCTGCACCTGCCGTTATCAGCCCTGCTCTGGGACACCTTTGGCCTCAGGTATGCCAGGAACTGGGCCAGGGCGTTAAAGAGACTACAAGCTGATCCTGCTCCCTCATATGGCCTCACAGCACCTGGAGTAAGCAGGCATGCCCTAGCCAGAGGGGGAAACTGAGGCCCTCTGACTTTAACCTGGAAGGGTTAAATCAGAGACCTCCTTGATTCCCGTAAGTGGGAACCAGGAAAGCAAAAAGGGTGGGGTTGGGAGGATGGGTAGGTGAAAAATGAAATCAAAGCCAACAATGGACCAGCTATTTCACTTCTAGGTATATACTGAAAAGAAATGCCTAGACATGTTCACCAAAACAATGTGTACTAGAATGTTCATAGCAGCATGATTTATGGTAGCCCAAATGGAAATGACTCAAAAGCCCAGCAATAGCAGAATGACTATATAAATTAAACTACAACTGCAGAAAGCCATATAGATGGTCTCTCAAACAAGAAGTCCAAAACAAAATAGCACATACCATACCATTCCCTTTCTATACAGTTTTAATACAGGCAAAACTAATCTATGGTGTTAGAGGTCAGGAAAGTGATGCCCCTGGGGAGTCAGTGACTGAAAGGAGGGCAGGAGGGGCCTCGGGAGTCGTGGCTGTAGTCTGTTTCTTGTCCTAGATGCAAGCTACGTGGGTGTTTTCAGCCTGTGAAATTTCACTGGGCTGTACATTAATGTTTTGTATCCTCTTTTGTATGAATCTTACACTTTTGCACTTTACATAAATTGAGTCTTCTGGTGTGCACTCATTTGCATCTGGCTTCTTCTGAATAACACTGTATTTTTGAGATTCATCTGTGTCCTAGCAGGTAACAGAAGTTTCTCCTTTTTCATTGTTGTATAGTGTTTCATTGTGTGATTATACGACAATTTGCTGATCTATTCTGCTGATGGAAGTTGGGCTGCTTCCAATTTGGAGTTACCCCAAAGAGTGCTACTTTGAATATTTTTGCACCTGTCTTTTGGTGAACATCTGTATGTATTTCTGCTGAGGTATACCTATTAGCGAAGTTGCTAGGCCATGTAGTTTACATAGCTTTAGCTTTATTTCATACTGACAAACAGTTTTCCAAAGTGGTTTGCCAACTCACACCTCCAACAGCTAAACATGACAGCTTCCCAACCTCACCAGCATCCTATGTGGTCAGATTTCATTCCGGTTAACCTAGTACCTGTGACATGGCATCACATATGGTTTTCATTTACATTTCCCTGGGGCCTAATTAAGCAGAGCATCTGTCTGAGTCCAGGTTCCCTAGAAGCAGACCCTGAGACAACAAGTGGAGAACGAGTAGTTTAATTAGCAGGTGTTATTAGTCTGCTAGGGCTGCCATAACAAAATACCATGGACTGGGGGGCTTACACAACAGTACTTTATTTTCTCCCAGTTCTGGAGGCTGGAAAGTCCAAGACCAAGTTCCAGCAGGGTTCATTTTCTGGAGAGGCTTCTCTTCTTGGTTTGTAGACAGCTACTACCTTCTCTTGTGTCCTCATACAGCCTCTTTTCTCTGTGTGTGGAGACAGAGAGCTCTGGTGTCTTCCTCTTCTTGTAGGGACCCCAGTCCCATTGGATTAAGCTCCCACTTATGACCTCATTTAACCTTCATTGCTTCCCTAAAGGAATTATCTCCAAACACAATCGCATGGCAGGTTAAGTATTCGACATATGAATTTGGAGAGACACAAATCAGTCCATGACAGCTGGTGATCCTAGGGAAACCTAGAGGGAAATGAGAAAGTGAAGCAAGGAAAAGGAGGAGGCCAGTGTGCTAACAAGCAAGTGGTCACCTTGGCCATCTGGAGCTTAATCCCACGGGGAGCCTCTGGGAAACTGCAAACCACACACCTTATAGCTCTCTGACCCATGAGTATGGGAGCTGGATTATCATGCACCAGTTCCTGTTGCTCATGGATTGAGGTCAATTTCAAGGTATCTCTGCGTGGTCTGGGGAGAAAGGTGTTAACTCTCAGGCCCTTGCGGCAGTGCAGCCTCCCCAGACACCCTTGGGCCCAGCGCTGCAGGCCCTGGTGATTGCAAGGAGCACACTGCTACGGTGGCTTCACTATTCAACATCGGATTCTGGCTGTCATGAAGTGGCTTATCCAGCAGAGCTAGACTTTGAAGAGTGAATATTGATGGGCCAGGCAGCTGAAGGCACTGCAGCAGGGGAAGAGCATGACAAAGGCCTGGATGGAGGAAGCACGGTGTCCAGCCTGCAGCTACGTAGGGAAGGGGAAAGACTGGAGACAAGGTGGGAGTCAGCAGAGCTCCACCGTGAAGATCAGATGGGAAGGGAACCTCTTAGTAGGCTCTGGAGAGGGTACCCCATCTATGTACCTAGCTGCTCAGAAGCCCAAGCTGGCCTAACCCTAAGAATGTTGTCTTCCCGGGACACCCTCCTGCCCCCCTGCCTCTGACTGTCCCCACTTCAGCTCCTCGTACAGCAAGCACCCCCAAATCCAAGAAGGTCTCCTGTGCCCAGGAGACACAGATATCTCCCCAGCAGAGGATCCAAACTAGGCCCCTTCCCAGGCCCGAGGGCAAGTGGTGGCAGATGCTCCTCTCCCTCAGAGGCCAGACCACAGCCTGGACTTCAGGGGGGTCAGGGGCTGACCTCAAGGGTTGGGCCTGATAAAGGACTGAGCCAAGGTAGAGGGTATCCTAAAACACCAAAAAGCAGCCACTTGGTGTCCAGCCTCAGCCTCCTGAATTCAGACTGTGCTTCTCCTCTGGGGTCTTCTAGCAGGTTAGGAAGTTACCTCTGTTTGTGCTGTCTACAGAGACTGCACAGGGAAGGCCGAGGGTCAAGGAACAGCTAGACCCAGGAGTGTCGGCCTGGAGGGGCCACCTTCACCCCCACTACCACCACTGTTTTGGCCTGAGGGAGATTGGGAAGTGAGAACTTAAGACAGGTCTGAGCAGGGTCCAACTGCTCTGGATAGCTATGGGTTTGGAGCCAAGCCATATCCAACTCTATATCCAAACAACAAGCATCTTCTCCATAGACAGAGGTGTGGTCCTGATGGAACCTGATAGAGGACGGGCACAGTGGGCACCTGGTTTCTTTGACAAGGCATGTCTCCCTCCCCCATTAATTCTGCTCTGGGCCAGGTGTGGTGGCTCATGCCTGTAATCCCAACACTTTGGGAGGCCAAGGCAGAAGGATTACTTGAACCCAGGAGCTCGAGACCAGCCTGGGCAACATAGGGAGACCCCCATCTCTACAAATAAAAAATAAAATAGCTGGGCATGGTGGTACAGGCCTGTGGTCCCAGCTACATGGGAGGCTGAGGCAGGAGGATCCCCTGAGCCCTGGAGATTGAGGCTGCAGTGAGCTATGACCCCTCCACTGCACTCCAGCATGGGTGACAGAGTGAAACCCTACCTAAAAAAAAAAAAAAAAAAGCAAAAACAAACAAACATAAATCCTGCTCTGTTCATGTGTGTGGCTCAGTGGGGCAGCCCCCCCACACAGCCAGGCAGGGGGAACTCTTGAGCCATGCCTGGCCATTGGAGCACCCATCCCCTGGGCACAGTTACTGGCTTAAGGATAAACACATCACCCAAGCCAGGCCAATAGGAGTCTTCCCTGAGACTTTTTCTAGTGCTCTCTAGAAATTTTTCTTTTGAGATTGTGAGCTGTAAGGATGAGTTTGTAGCAACTGGTGGACATCTTGCATCACAACAAGAAAATCTGCCCAGAAAAAAAAAAAAAGGCAAAAACAGGCAGGCATAAATGAGAGACGGAAAGAAAGAGTTTTAATGACGTCAATTAAACACCCAGATGCAGCCATGACTGAAAGTCGTTGGACTTCTTGTTTACATAAGCCAGTGTATATCCTGCTCTGTTTATGTTTGATCAGAGTTTCTGTCACTTGCAGTCTAAAGGGTGCTGATTGAAACAGTAGGTGAGAACACAGCCAAGCCCTGTCTACACCTTCATATCCCAGAGATACATAAGATTGCAGGGAGTTCCTTTTAAAAGGGCCACTGCAACTGGAATGTTGTAATGAGGCAAAGATCCACATCCTGCTGCCCTTCTTTGAGAAGTGACAATTGGCTAATGCAAAGCAAGCTAACGCTGCCAGCAGTTTATGTTCAAGAGTCCAGAATGTCACTCACACCAGAAGGGCCAAGTCTTGGCAAGCTACCCTCAACCTCACTTTCTGGAGTGTTTTGGAAGGTGGAGAGGGCTGCGATGCATTTTTCTGACCAATAATTCTGGGGTCATTTAATTACTTTTTCACTTGCTGAAATGTGGAGTCAGAGCTATATAGATTTAGGAGAGAGGGAAAGAAATATTTCAGTTTTGCAACCTCAGCATAAATAGGCATTGTTGTACATTGTTTAACTGATTCACTTGTTAGTTCAATCCAATTCAACAAATAACCTGAATGTTCATCAAATAAAGGTTTGGTTGGCTAGATGTGACGGCTCATGCCTGTAATCCCAGCACTTTGGGAGGATGAGGCAGAAGGATGTCTTGAGCCCAGGAGTTGGAGACCACCTGGGCAAGACAGTGAAACTCCGTCTCTATGAAAAAAAAACAAACTTTTTTTAATTAGCTGAGTGTGGAGGTGCACACCTGTAGTCCTAGCTATGCAGGAGGCTGAGGTGGGAGGATTGCTTGAGTCCAGGAGTTCGACGTTGCAGTAAACTATGATTGTGCCACTGCACTCCAGCCTGGGCAAGAGAGTGAGACCCCCTCTCTAAAAAATAATGATAATAAGGGTCTGGTTAAACAAATTATAATATGTGGATTTAAAAAAAATAAGGTAGCTCTAAAATATCCTGTCATATAAATATGTCTATAATGTATGAAGTGTATTCAGCAGTTTGCAGAATGATGTGTATAGCATGGGCCTGTTTTTGCAAGTAAAACCTGGAGGCCCTATTATTTGCAGAAGACTTACCATTTATATACTTGGAAGAAAAGGAAAAAAAAAACTTACCCATGAAGGCTGGGCATGGTGGCTCACATCTGTAATCCCAGCACTTTGGGAGGCTGAGGCAGGTGGATCGCTTGAGCTCCACCTTGGAGTGGAGCTCCAAGATGAACCTGGGCAACATAGCAAGACCTGTCTCTACAAAATATACAAAAACAAGGCTGGGCGTGGTGGCTCATGCCTGTAATCCCAGCACTCTGGAAGGCCGAGGCGGGCGGATCACGAGGTCAAGAGATAGAGACCATCCTGGCCAACATGGTGAAACTCCATCTCTATTAAAAACACAAAAATTAGCTGGGTGTGGTGGTGCATGCCTGTAGTCCCAGTTACTCGGGAGGCTGAGGCAGGAGAATCGCTTGGCATAGTGGCATGCATCTGATCCGTAGTCCCAGCTACTCAGGGGCCTGAGGCTGGAGGATCACTTGAGCCCAAGATCTTGAGGCTGTAGTGAGCCGAGGTCATACCACTGCACTTCAGCCTGGGTGCTAGAGTGAGACCCTAAATTTAAAAAAAAAAAAATTTTTAAATAACTGACCTATGAAAGGTAACTCATTCTCTTTGGGGGATTCAGTTGATGTAAACTTCAGTTCCCATCAGAGCTGTCTCCCCCTCACAAGGAGTCCCCCTCCTAAGATGGGGTCTGCAAGCTGGAAACTTCGGTGTCCTCATAGCATCAGGTCAAGGGCCTCCAGGCCTCAAGTCACCTTCCTGTTAGAGCATCTCATCCTGTTGGTTTCTGTCCTAGCTGCTGTTACCAGTGCAGCAAGTGGAACCTGGGGTCTGTTCTGACTTGGGCAAGGACTGGTGAGAGCTCCAGCACAGCTGGCCTGATTAGATCCACAAGGGCAAATCTCCTGTGATCTGGCTGGGACTTCAGGGTCATTGTGCCCCTGCCAGGGTCCTGACAGACAAGCAGCCTACCAGAGCTCTCAGTGGCCTTCTGTGTCCTCCCATTGTCAAGACACTGGACCTTGGAGATCCCTCCCACACCACACAGGAGACAAGCTAGTCTAGGGGCACTATCTCTGGTCTTCTCTCTGCCTAAATACCCTGTAAGAGGTTGAATGTTGGCCACAAAAAGATATGTCCACATCCTAACTCCCTGAACTTGTGAATGTGATTTGGAAAAAGGATCTCTGCCCAGGTAATGAAGTCTCTCAAGATGAGCTCATTTTGGATTATCCAGGTGAGCCCTAAATCCAGTGAAAAGTGCCCTTAGAAGAGAAAGTCAGAGGGAGACTCGGCACAGAGGTGATGACTCAGAGATGAAGGAGAAGGCCATGGCAAGATGGAGGCAGAGATTGGAGTCATGATGCAGCTGCAGGACAACCAGGGGAGCTGGAAGAGGCAGGGAACAGACTGTCCTCCAGAGCCTTCGAAGAGAGCACAGCCCGGCCGACGCCTGGGTCTCAGACCACCAAGGCTGTGGTCATTCATCACAGTAGCCCTCAGGAAATGGGTACACACCCCACGCTGCCCTTTCTAGTCTCCTGTGGTCATGGGCCAAGCATCCTTCCAGACAGCACTCTACAGAGTTCTAGAGTTCTAGATATGAGCAGAATCCCCCATCTGGGCTTTCTATCTTCCCACAATCCCTCCCCTGGCTGGGGCTCGGAGGCAAGGATGGGGCACTGGGTCTTCAGGCAGCTGCTTTACGTCACTTTTGCCTCGTTTTTCCAACTCCTTAGTGGCTCCTCTGAGAAGTGGAAGGACTCCCTACTTCCTCCTGAGCTGATAGGGACTTCCCTTACATCACATCCTAAATTCTCTCTACCTGTGGCTTAGGGTAAAACTCCATGTCCTGTCCTCCAAGATTTGCTGTGAATATCTACAGGGAAGCTTTGGGAACAGAGAAATCTGCTTTCTCTCTCTTATAGTAGATGATGGTGATTCTCTACCTTCTTCGATTTCCCTGTCCTTCTTCTTGAATATGCCCCAGTTTTTAATCTGGAATCCAGCCCATCCTCACATCACCAATGAGCTTCAGGGAAAGTTGACCCCAACTTCAGTTCCAGGGCAGCTCTAACTGGTGCCATGAAATCCCACCCCATCTGCCATGGTGATTGGTCCAGAAACTCAGGCCTAAGCCCCACTGCAAGGCACACTCTTGGCTCCAGGAATGGGCATGTGACCCTAGCCACGATGCAAGGGGAGAGTTGCTGGGAGCCTGGGGGAAAGTGTTTTCTTGCTTTTAAGAACAGACATGCTTCCCCTTCCTCAGAATGATTGTATTGTCCAGCCACACGGTAATTCTAAGGGATGCCATCCCACAGATTAAGCCATTAGACAGAGCAAGGTACACCAAGGGAACTTTAGAGAGATGGGCCAGCGTCACTGGATGAAGCCAGCTCTGAAGCCTAGTCTGTCTCTGGAGTCTGGGGACCTGAGTCAATGTGTCTCATTGTTTATCAAGTTTGTGTTGTACTTAACTGTTACCTGCAGCCAAAGCATCCTACCCAAAATGTTAATCAACAAAGCCCGCTTTCAAGACTTTTGTCTCATATGGACTTCGAGATTCTCTTTTGAATCTCATTTTTAACTAGGCCTTGTTCTTTAGTCCTCTTTATATCACTATCTATTTTAATCCTCTCTGAAGCAAATGGATGCTTCTGGCTGAATAGGAGGAAAATCTCATACAAGAACTATGGGAGGAAATACTCATTGCTATGTCAGAGCAATTATCCACATAACACTAATATTTAGACAGAAGTCTGGGTGAACTTCTAAGCTGTTAACAGTGGTCATCTCTGGGGAAGAGAATTTGTGGGGGAGCGGGGGTAGAGATTTCCCCTTCCAGGTTGTGTATGACTGAAATGTTTGACTGTTTAGTGTAAGTTTTAATTACATTTGTAATTTAAAATCCTAAGGATTAAAAAGTAATCCAAAACATCCTGAGTTCCTTGGTGTTTGCTCTGCAGGAAGTCTATCTGCTAGACAAAGAAATGACTCAAGAAGCAACAATACTTCTTTAAAATTTAGACATAGATTTTCAACAATTTACAATGGCCTGATCCTAGCTGGTCCAGAAGAGTAAACGTTCCCTGCCACAGGAAAGCCTCAACGAAAGCTTTGCCACATGGGGATTTGTAGGACTTTAGTATCGTTTACTGGGGGCCAAGGTAGGGCTGTGGCTCTGGGGGCCAAGGCCTGGATCCTCCTCCTCTCCCATCCCAGAGTCTCAGGGCAGAAGGCACCCCACCCATCTGAAGTCTGAGTGTCCTCACAAATTTCCAACCTCTGCTCACGCTCCTCCTGCAGGAGTGGCGCTACCCCCTCCAGTGCCCTGTGCTCTCCTTGGTCAGAGCTGAGGCCCCTTAGCATCTCTGGAGGGGTCTGCAGGTGCTGGGGACCAGAGGCCACACCCCAGACCCCAGAGCCCCTGTGCGCTCTGCTCTGTCCCAGGGTCCTCACCTCTCCCTAAGGCCATGGCTTCAGGATTCTATTCTCAGATTAGTCCTAAGCAGTGCAGGCAGGACTGTCTCTGACACTCCCCCAGGCTGGGTGAGCCCAGGAACCCCTGAGTGGGTAGAAGGAGCCTCTGCCACTAGCCAGGACAAAGCCCAGGGCTGACCCATACCTGCAAGCAAGAGCTGGAGAGACTGGGCTCAGAGCTTGGGGAAGGAGAGGAAGAAAGACGTTCAGAGCTAGGGAGAGAGGGGTTCTACAGGATCTACTCACCCCTGCCCAGTTCCCTCTCCTCCCTGGGCCTAGTTCTACACTTGGTCCCTGGACTCTGTCCCTCTCCAGAGCCACTGGTTCCAGGAGCAGAAAAAGCCTCAGTGTGATCCTCAGAGGGTACCTCAGGGGCCCCACTTTCAGAACCTCCACTCTCAGAGAGACTGGAATGGGGGCCCTCAGGGCTGCCCCTGCTGCTTTTCCTGGGAGCAGGGATGGGTCTGGAAGGCCAGGCCTGAGAAGCAGGGCTGACTATTTTGCCCTGTTTCCGCCATGCACCCCTCCCTGGTGAAGGGCTGGGCTCCTACTGCAAGATGCCCCATCCCCCAGGGCACCCAGAACCCTCTGGGCCCCCTGAGCCTCCCCATCCAACCCTGACACCTGCCTGGATGAGCAACAACTGCCCAGGGTCTACAGTCCCATCTCGACCCCTGTGTTGCTTCCTCGTCCTCAGGGAGGCCACACATGCCAGGCCCTGTGCTGAGCATGAGGGTTCACAAATGAAGACTCAGCCCAGTGGACTGGGCAGACCGAGACCCAGAGGAAAACACAGCCAGGACTGCCATGGCTTGCACAGCCGCTCCGTGCTCAGCCCAGTGCCGGCTGCTGGTATGATATTGAACTGGCAAGCAGAAGACATTCCCAGCAGGAAATTGCTTGCACACCCTCACCAGACACTGCATTGCTCATAAGCATTGCCTTGTCAGGAGGCCCTCCACGAACAAGCTACTTAACAAGCCATCCTCTGCTCTCCGGCTCTTAAGCACTTAGCACCACCTGACATTACATCCTTTATTAGTTATCTCAGTTTTCTGCCTCCCCGCACTCAAATGTAAGCTCTTTGAAGGCAGGGCTTTGTCCGTGTTGTTCTTGTATCCCCAACCACTGTCTGGCACACAGCAGGCACTGAATATGTATTTGTGCACTCGGGATTTCTGGATGGAGGATAAGGACTGAACACAACTCTTGTCCCTTCCTCTGTCTCCCCAGGCACCCAGCCAAGCAGTCCCTAAGTCCTCTAGAAACCATCTCCTCCCCATCCCGGAGCTCAGAGCCCAGCCTCTGTAGGCCTGGCTTGGGACTTCTTAATCTCCAAGACTCTATGCAAATGCCACCTCCTGCATGAAGCCTGTGTAGATTCCTCTGCTGTCACATCACGTATTCCTCAATCATAGCTCCTCTCACTCTGACTGCAGTTGTTCATTTATATGTGTGTACCCCCCATCACCACCACTCTGGAAGAAAAGGTCTTTAGCGCTGAATCTCCAGGACTTCTCTAGAGGTCAGAGTGGGATGTAATATCAGAGCTCAGGAAAGTTTGTTGGATGAACAGAGGAGTAAGTGAAGAAATGAATGAATGAATGAATGAATGGACAAATATAAAAGTGAATGAATGGATGAGCTCCCCTATTAGTGAATGAGTCTGTGAAGGAGCACACAGATGCATGAATGAGCAAGAGAAGTTGCTGAGTGAATGAGTCAGTGACAGAGGGGAGGAGGAGGGAGGGCATGGTGAGGGAGCCTGGGAAGGAGGGCCCTCAGCCTTCTCCAGCAGCACTGGCATTGGCCTGGCCCCGCCATCCCGCAGCCCTGGACCTGTGCTCCATGCCAGCCAGCCCCACAATGCCTCCTCCCAGAGACAGCTCTCACCGGTACTGCTCAACACACGCTCCCTGATGCCGGCCAGACCCTGTGCCTGGCAGTGAATCAGACAGGGCCCTGCCCTGGGGCTCCTGGGACTGGGGGCAGACAGACAGCCTCATAAATAAACTGGATGCCATGCTGGGCAGACATGTGTTCCAGCGGAGCGGTGAGCTCAGGGTTGGCTCTGGTGCCCGGGGCAGGCGAGCTGTTCTGATGTAGGAATCTGGGAGAACCTCAGGAAGAGGCAACTTCACAGCTAGGCCTGGAGGGAGGGGAGAGGTGGAGAGAGGGCTCTAGGGGCAGAAGGGACAGCATCAGCAAAGGCACAGTGGATGGAGGGTGCAAAGAGAGCTCGGCAACTGCAGGGGACGGTGTGGTGGGAAAGGATGTTTAGGGAGATGGGGACAAGCAGTGAATGCTGGGCACGGGGGTCCTTTTGGCAGTCTGAGATGGGGACTGCAGCAGGATGTAGAGCAGAGTGGAGCACAAAGACAATGGGCTGGTGGCCATGTATATTCCAGGAGGAAGACGGGAGGCTCCAAAGAAGTGTCATGGGGAACATTTCAAGGAGGTTCCAGGATGCTCAGGGTTGGGTCTTGTTACAGCTCTTACATAATTAAAGATGCCGCCATCATCCTCCATGTCCAATGCTCATTGTGAGCAGCCTGAGGCATTTGGGGCCCCTAGACTAGGGAGATTATTTTGCAGGGAGGGAATACTTACAAGTTATTTTGCAATGATTCAGACCATGGAGAAGAATCTGGGGTTCCTAAAGCAAACTAGGGAATTTCAGAGTGTAACAGAAACCTTGAAACTGGGTCAGTTGATGCCAGGGATGCTACTAAACATCCTAGAATGCACAGGACAGCCCCTACAACAGAATCATCCCGTCCCAATGTCAACAGTGCCAAGGTTGAGCAATCCTGATTTGATAGATGAGCAGACCAAGGACCCTGGATCAAACGGGGTCCCCAATAATTATAATAGCTCTTCCATGTGCCAAGAGCTATGCTGACAGCTGTGCACCCATGAGCTCCTGTAAGCTACCCCTGCTTGATGGATGAGGAAACTGAGAATTAGAGCAGTCTGGGACTTGCCCAAGATCACACAGCTAGAGGTGGTGAAGGTGTGGTTCCAACTCTGTTGGTCAGGCTCTTGGGCATGACATCCCACGGCCTCCCCTAGCACCCCTCAGCCAGAGAAGAGCAGGGATGTGGACCCAGGGCTCCACCCTCCAGGTCAAATGCCCTTTCCACTGCTCTGTGCCCCTGGCCCACATGGGAACCTTGGGCTCCTTCACTACAGAAGTAGAGCTTGGCAGCTGGGGACCTCGGTTTGTCAGGGACACAGTGGGCAGGCAGGAAGCAGATCCCAGGGACAGAGGGCTTTTGTCTGCCTGCAGTTGGGCAGGCAGGCCTGGGCTGTGCGGCCAAGCCCAGGGGCCAGCCGGGTGCAAACTCATTAGACAGCTTCTGAGGCTGCCAAGGAGATGGCAGCAATTACAGGGCTCAGCCCCAGCCAGGAAGTGGAAGCTACACTGTGGGAGCTGCTGAGCTCTCCCACCCCCGAACTTGGGCCAGTTTCCTGGGAGGCAGCTGCGAAGTTTTTCCTCCGGATGGTAACAGCAGCTCCATCCTCACTGAGCGAGTCTGTTATGTGCTGAGCCGGGCACCTTACGCATCTCGCCCTTCGTCTCTAAACGCCCTTGGGAGGTTGGACGTACTAATTCCAGTGCATTCACATATTCATCCATTCACTCATTCAACAAATATCATTGAGTGCCTATTACCTGCCAGTCCTGTGCCAGATTCAGGGGATACATCGGGGAACAAAACAAATATCCCTGCTCTCCTGGAATGCATATTCTGGAAGGAAGAGACAGACAATAAAAAAGGAACAAATGAGAGAACCGTGGCCTGTGGTCAGAGGTATGGAAGAAATGAAGGGTGGGAGGTGGGCCAGGGAAGGCCTCTTTGAGGAGGTGACTTCGTAGAGGAGGAACTGAACTCAGAGGAGGGAGGTGACTCAGTCAAGGTCACACAGCTGTAAGTGAAGGATCCAGGCTTTGGTCCCAGGCCTGCATGACTCCAGGCCTGACCCCGCTGTCTCTCCTGGAAGCCCCCCTCTCAGCTGGGGCCATTGCCACATGACACTTGGGTGTAACATTGGCACAGCGTCTCCAACTCCTACTCACACTAGCCTCAAGAGGTGGGTGAGCTTATCACCTCCATTTTAGAGGTGGGAGAACCGAGGCCCAGAAAGGAGCCAAAGCAAGCCTGAGGTCCTAGCGAAGGAATGAGAGAGAGTGGACTTGAAGACTTTTGATCCCCAAACATGTGTTCCTTCTGCCATACCTTGACACTTCCTGGCTGGGCACTGCACCCACCCTAAATACTTAGTAGGCACACAAGAAATGGATTCGTGGATAGACCATGCGTCCTTGGGCAAGGCGTCCATTTCTCCATTAGAAAACATGAAACTGATCCAGACCAGCTCTGAAATTCCCCAAGTTCATTCTATTCAATCAACGGACAGAGATGAAGGCAGGGCCCCATCATAGTCCAGTGGGTAAGAAGGTCATGCAGTTTAAAGCGGGTTGGTCAGGGAGAACATTCTAGCAGAAACAACAGATGCAAAAGCATGGAGGTGAGAGGTGAGAAAGAAAACAGTGGGGCTCACCCAGGCATTGTTTAGGACTCGGTGAGCAATTTGGAACTTTCCCTCTGCTACCTGGATGAGGTCTTGGGCCACCATAGCCTCTGCACCATATCAATTCCAGCCCTGGCTTAAGTCTGACAGGGTCTGCAAAGAAGATGCTGAAACTAGCCCCAGATAGATCTGGGTTACCAGCTGCACACTGACTGTGACCTTGGTAGGAGACTACTCCCCTCACCCGACCTCGGCTTCCCTATTGATTAACTAAGGATAGGTGATCAGAGCAAGTCAGGACCGTAATAAAAGGTAGGGTTTATGAGTACTTCATGTCAGGCAACAATCCCTTAATACAGGTAATATTATTATCCTGATTTACAGATAAGAAATCAGAGGCTTAGCGAGGTGGAGTCACTTGCCCAAGGCTAGTGACTAGGAAACAGGCCAATGCAGATTCACCCGCAGGACTATCTGACTCCAGAATCCTGCTCCATAACAAAAAGCTGCCAACTTGAATAAGTGTTCATGACCTTTGACCTGGGCCGCAATCAATCCCCAGGACTTTATCCGTAGGAACGAATCCAAGAAAGCCAAAAAGATGTTCCCTGCAGCCATATTTACAATATGGCGGATAATCAGAAGCAATCTGCCTGTCCAACCACAGGGCCGTATTCGCTTTACAATTAGGCAGCTTCAGAGAAATTGGGGTGTATTGAGCACCAGCTCTTTCTCAATACTGTCTCATAATCCCCACACCAACTCTGTGAAGTGGGTGTTGCTTTCCCCATTTCTAGACAAAGCCTCTAAGTTCAGAGAGGGTGAGTGATTTGCTGAGAGCACACAGATGGTGACAGACATGGGTCTGTTCACAGCCGCCCAAAGGTAGAAATGGGGAGATCTGCTCTATGAGAAAGGAAGCTAAAACTCAGAGAGGGTGAGGGGGCCTCTGCTCAAGGCCACACAGTTGGTGAGCAGGACAGTTCAGGTCTGACCTCAGGCACTGGGACCCTGCACTCTGGGACCACGTCCCACACTGCCACTTCCCACTGGGAACAACTGGATGAGTCACTTAGCTTCTCTAGGCCTTGGTTCCTCGTCTGTAAAATGAGGATAATAATGTCCATGGCATAGGGTGGCTGTAGCGAGGATTAAGTGAGTTTCTGGCCAATAGTAATGGCACCATGTAAGCAGAAGCACGTCCAGGCTGGGGGTGGAGAGTGGTTTTATGTGATGGTGTGGGTGGGGGTGAAAGAGAGGCTGGGGACAAGGTGGGTGTGAGAGAATTTAGGGGGACAGAAAGAGGCCATGACAGGGGTTTGGCAGTCTCTGTGATGATTTTCAGAGGCCTTTTTGTTTTTTGTTTTTTGTTTTTTGAGACAGGGTCTCGCTCTGTCCCCAGGCTGGAGTGCAGTGGTGTGGATCTCGGCTCACGGCAACCTCCACCCACCAGGTTCAAGCGATTCTCCTGCCTCAGCCTCCTGAGTATCTGGGACTACAGGCCCAGCCACCACGCCCAGCTAATTGTTTGTATTTTAAGTAGAGATGGGGTTTCACCAGGTTGGCCAGGATGGTCTTGATCTCTTGACCTTGTGATCCACCCACCTCAGCCTCCCAAAGTGCTGGGATTACAGGTGTGAGCCACTGCACCAGGCCTTCAGAGGCCTTTTGTATGCTGCCCCTTTGACTGTGGCCAGGCCTTTTATCTGTGGACCAGGCCTTTTGCTAGGGTTACCCCTACCCAGAAGGCAGGCCTGCTACAGTGGTTCCAGCTCCAGCCCAGGCTGGCCTCACTGGAAGGGACAAGGCATGTTTGCTGACTGAAGGATTCGGCTCAATCTTTCCAAGACTTTCAGAGTTGGGAAGACAGTAAAGGTCACCTCGTCCACCCCATTCCTTTCCGCACGGAGAGCAAGAGCTTATTCAGGGTCACACAGGGAATAATGTCAGAGCCAGAAATGGAATCCAGAGTCCTGTCACTCAGGACTTTTTCCAATATGGCACTTAACCAGGAGGAGCCTTGCCTCTGGTCCAGCTTTACAACCAGCTGTGGGACCCGGATTCAGGGGCTTATGGCTCAGCTGATGCTCTCACAAGGTTGGAGGAGCATTAAATTGGATAATAGATGGGAACTTGCTTGGAAAGAAAACCAGTGGAAATGTGGAGTGAGGCTGGGGCCTCCCTGAGGCACAGTACAGAAGGGTGGTGGCAAGGAACACACAGATGTGGCATGAAGGGGCTGCAGGGAGGCTGAGGCTGACAAGTCTCCACTGGGGTCCGAGTGGCCCCCCGCCCTGCAGGGCAGGTGGCAGGGAGCTGAGACCCGGCAGAGGGAGGGGAGGCCAGGTAACCCACTGGGCTCCTCCAGCAACGGTGAGACAGAGACACAGCGAGGCCAAGACAGCTGCGGGTTAGAACTTTCGCAATCTCACCCCTGCAGCCAGAGGCCGGAGAGCGGTTAGTAAACAGACAACAAAATCCCAGAGCCAAATACCCCCGGGCATGTCCCAACCCAACTCTCTGACGGGCTCAGAGCTGGGCCTGCTTAGATTTTCTGCCCCTTCCCAAGGAAGTGGGCAGCCCAGCCTTAGACTTGGAGAGGCCGATGCCTCTCTCAGGCCAGTCCTTCTGCTTCTTCCCCCATGCAGACTCATCCACAAATTGCCTCTGGGTTTATTGCTTGCCTTCCTTCTTTGCAGGACTCCAGCATCGTCCCACCTGTCTTGTGTGGATCCTGCTATCGGTTTGCCGACCCTTCTTTCCAAACCTTCCATATACTCCCATTCAGACCCTTCAACTTGGCATTCAGCATCTCCATGATGTAAAATGGGGAGGATGATCCCTCCTCAGGAGTCAAACCTGTTGGCACAGTGCAGATCACAGAGATGCCACTCGGTACACTTTAGCTATTATTACCACCATCAACACTATTATTCCTTCACGCAGCCCCGTGCAGCAAACACACTTTCTGGAGCATCAAGCCACCAGCCACGTAACAAGGTTGCCAACTCACAAAACCCCATGGAAGTATTAGAAACACTCACCTCCAGCCCAACTGAAATATGGGACACTGCGACCCAGGCTCCAGAGCCGGTTAATGGCAGAGCTAGACCAGAAGACTGATCTCCTGCCTCCTGAGCCAGAACTCTTCCCCAACAAGCTGCCACTGCTAGGAGCCAAGTTCAAACACCAGCCTTTACGTATGGTAGTCTCAGAGTACACAAAGAGCAAACCTTGGCTACATATAATAATCTTTATTATTTGTTCTCACTCTTAACTACCCCCTTTTAATACCCCTAGGTACCTTCAGAGGGGGCTTCTCTCTCCTCCTTCCAGCCAAGGCTTGTTTATCTCTCCACTGTTGTTTCTCCCCCTCACTTCCTTCCCCTCTCCATCGCTGGGGAGGCCTTTCTCTGACCTTCCCTGGCAGAGCCAAAGGGCAATTGCCAGCTTGCCTTTTCACTACTCAGCTAAAAAGCCAAATTCCTTTCCTCCTGGGGCTCTACTGGATTTTTTGTTGTTGTTCTTAGCCTCAAGGGTCTATTCTGGGAAAGACACTGAACCTCTCTCTCCTGACTGGCTCCCTCTCCTTAAACATGCCCAGTTCCTCCCACCCTAAAAACCAACAAGCAAACAAATCAAGCCTCTCTATCCTCTTCAATTGAACTCGGTCCCATTCCTTTCCTCCTCCTTCAGCCCCAGTTTCTGGCAGTAACCTGTTATCTCCAAGTCCCATCTCCTCAGCTTCACCTCCCACGAGGCTGTCTCTGCCCCTCCCCACCCTCCACTCAACCTGCTCCTGCTCAAGGCCCCGGACCTCCATTTTGCTAAATCCAACCGGTGTTTTACAGTCGTCAACCTGCCTGGGCTTTCGGCCTCCTCACACCTGCAGACTACACCCTTCACGGGCCTTCTGGATTCCCTGACTTGATATTCCCCCACTGCTCCACCAGCAGCTTCTCGGTGTCCTTGGTGGCTCCTCCTTCCAACAGTCATTGACGTTGTGTCCTGGGCCCTCTTCTCTTCCCATGTTCTCTCCCTGGCCTGCCCCATGGCTGACTTTCCATCTCTAGCTCATAATTCCTAGATCATCCCACACCGCCTCCTGAGCCCCAGGCTGGGGCACCCAGCTGCCTGCACTCAGGTGTCTCTCAGGCACCTCAATCCAAGAGTGGCTAGAACTATCTCATGATTCTTTCTCTCAAGACACCCTCCCTCCCGACCCCCGATCTCCGTAGATAGCCCCTCCATCCACCCCTTCTTCTTTCTCACCCGCCTCCCCAGCCAGTCACCAAGTCCTGCTGAATCCATCTTCCAAGCACCTGCACTGTGTAGGCCACCCACCTGCTTCTGACTCCATCACTGTGACCTGAGCCGGGGCTTTCCAGCTGCTCTTGAGAGCCTGCAGCAGCTGCCTAACTGGTCTCTCAAAGCCATACTTCTCCCTCATTCCATTCTGCTTACAGCAGCCAGGGATCTTTCTACAACACAGATCTTTTGGTCATTTCCCTGCTTAAAACCCTTCACCATCTCCCAACTCTTCTCCAGTCAAACCCCCAAATCTTCAGCATCTCCCTCCCCCTAGCTCTCTGCCTTCCAGCCTCCCTGGCCTTTTTGCTTTTCTTTCAATGCCTCCATTCCTTGCTGCTTCTGAGGCTTTGCGCTTGCTGGTTCCTCTGCCTGGAATGCTTTTCCTTCCCCCTCTCCCCATCCCCAAGAGATCCAGCCTAGAGTTGCTTCTGCACTTCCTACCAGCTCACACTCCCCTGGGGCCCGTGAGTTTTCCATCAGCTGCCAGGTTGTTTGCAGTCAGCCATGGGTGCCTGAGGCTGCTTGATTCATGTCTGTCTCGGCTCCTGGACTGCAAATTCCATGAAGGCCAGGGGCCATGTCTGTCTTGCTTACTCTACAACCACACTGTGCCTGGCCCATAGCACCACAGAACCAGAGCTGACCAGGCTTCCCTGTCCATACAGCCTGTGCTGATGGCCCAGGAGCAGACTCTTAGTGTGGAATTTAAGGGCCTCATGATTGGACCCCACCCACTTTTCCAGCGCTCCCTGGCCCTAACCCTTTCCACATGCCTCCCCCTATCCAGACTGGGGACCTCCCCCTCCTCCCCTTTGCTCCCACCACTTCCCCTCCTTTCTCTTTCTTGGATGTTCTAACCAGTCCAAGCCCATATCCTCCTCGACACCTCCGTTCCTGACCACACAGCCATCTTCCCCTGGATCGACAGAGCACCCACCCACCATCCCTTCAAGCATCCTCCACTATCTCCAGGACAAAGTCACAAAGCACTTGAGGCCCTTCCTCATCCATCCCCACTTACTGTCTCAGCACCCCACTACCCACACAATAAACACCCGTCCCCTCTGGCAATGCCCCATTGCCAAACATGCTCCTTGCTTCATGCCTCCAGACACTCCCTGCCCAGATGGCTCTGGCCCTCATCCCTCCTTGATAAACTCCTCTTTGAGACCAGCCCAAACGTTCTCTCTTCTAATTGCCTTCCTTGGCCCCTTGGCTGAGGTCTGCCCTCTCCAGAGTCCAGCACTCGAAGACTTAGCCTTCAAAGCCATGTTTCCTGGGTTCCTATCCTGCCTCCATCTCTTACAAGCTGCAGGGTCTTAGACAAGTTACAAACCCTCAGCTGCCTCATGCATAAAATGGGAGCAGTAATGGCCCCCACCTCATAGAATTTTATGGGGATTAAATAAGGAAATCCAACTGGGTGTAGTGGCTCATGCCTGTAGTCCCAGTTACTTGAGAGGCTAAGGCAGGAGGATCGCTTGAGCCCAGGAGTTTGAGACCAGCCAGGGCAACATAGTGTAGACCCCATCTCCATTTTTAAGAACATTAAAAACTTAAAAATCCACAATAAGTATTTAAGCAAGTGCTTCGGCACCTATTGCGTGTTACTATGAAGCTTCTAAGCTTCTTTCCTCTCTTTGGCCCTGATTGGCTAACAAGCCTGTCCTCCATCTGGCCCTGTGCTAAGAGGGGAGACTCAGCCCCTTCCATCTCTGGGTCTCCCTTGTCTAGCCCTGTCCTGGTTCTGAAAAAGCTCATTCAATGCTTATTAAAGAGCCAATAGACCACACACTTGGCGCAAATCATCCCATTGTTCCTTCACTTTCACGTGTATAAATCTTATCTCTCCTCACAGGATTTGAGCTCCAGGGTATGGGGGTTGGGGCTTCTGGGGAAGGAGAGCAGAAGGGGTGTCTTCATGTCAGAGCATTCAGACCTGGGAGGGAGCTCTGTACTCCTGCATCCCTCTACCCCCCACAGTGCCCAGCCCAGAGAAGGAGTCAAGGAGGGCTTGTTGACAGATAGGCTCACGGTCTTCCCTCAAGAGAAGGCACGTCTCCCCCTTCGAGATACTGCCCTAATTACTCCCTGGGCTCTCCCCTCCACACGCACATCTGTGTTCTTAGGCAAGAGTCTGCTTGACATACTCCACGGAGTTCTCTTGGCTGTCGGTTCGGAGCCAGCTTGGCCAGTTTCTTCAGAAACTAAAGCAGAAAGAGAAGAAAGTTTTCTTAAAGCCCCAGAGCACAAAACCAGAACAGAGGATGAATTCATTCCCATCAGCAAAAGACCAGCCTAGACTAGCACTGACTAATCTCCACACTGTCCAAAGGGGGCACAGATGGCATAGCAGAAGAGTTAAGTGTGCTGGACTCCGCAGTTGGAGAACCTCTGATTTGAATCCAGGCTTTGCCACCAAGCAGCTGGGTGACCTTGGGCAACTTACTTATCCTTTCTTTTTTTCTTTTTGAGATGGAATCTTGCTCTGTCGCCCAGGCTGGAGTGCAGTGGTGCAATCTCGGCTCACTGCAAGCTCCGCCTCCTGGGTTCACGCCATTCTCCTGCCTCAGCCTCCTCAGTAGCTGGGATTACAGGCGCCCGCCACCACGCCCAGCTAATTTTTTGTATTTTTTAGTAGAGACGGGGTTTCACCATGTTATCCAGGATGGTCTCGATCTCCTGACCTCGTGATTCGCCCGCCTCGGCCTCCCAAAGTGCTGGGATTACAGGTGTGAGCCACTGCACCCGGCCTACTTATCCTTTCTAAGCTGCAGTTTCCTTGTCAATAAATTGGGGATAATATTTGTACTAGCTCAGGAGGATTTAATTAGATGAGTGCTCCAAAGGTTGGTCATTGTTATTTCGCCACTGAATGTCAGAGCCAGAAGGAACTTCAACGGTCCTCTTGGAGAGAGGGCACTGTGGCCTGTGAAGGCAACCAGATCTGGATAAGCCATAGAGCAAATTGGTGGTTTCCCTCTACCCATTGTCACCAATGACATTTTTCAGAGAACCAAGAGGTGTCTGCTCCTTCACCCCCTGGACTCAGAGGTCACCCACCTTGGTTGGAAAAGCTCAAATTTTGGGGGTCTTGAAGGGGGAAAGGCAGAGGCATCCATGCCAACATAGGGCCTGTTGTCAGGAGGCCATTTGTTCATGATGAGGCCCCTCCAGCTGAGGGTGGCACTGCCCATCAGTGATGCCATGACAGGGCAGATCAGATCACAGCCTCCACTTGCAGTCCATCCAGGGAAGTGCTGCAAACACAACTCAGATCTTGCAGGGATGAGGACTTTGGAGCCAGGTAGGCAGGGCACTGCCTACTCACCTTCTCTAGCTGGGCTCAGCTCTCTGGCCTCTGCTTAGCCTGGCCCAGGGGCTCCACCTGCCCACCTGTCTGCCAGATGGAGTGCCTGCTCTGCTATTTCCCTTTTACCCACTCCAGATAACATCTTGCCCACAGACTTTCCCTCTCCCAGATGCTCGGGCAGACCTGGTGGTGCCATCTAGAGGGGTCAGGGTGAGCATGATGGTAGGGGAGTAGGGGGGAAAGGCCTTTTAACTGAAGCTTGAGGAAGCATGGTTTGTTTGTTTGTTTTTGTTTGTTTGTTTGAGACAGGGTCTTGCTCTGTTGCCCAGGCTGGAGTGTGGTGGTACGATCTCTGTTCACTGCAAACTCTGCCTTGCCTGGGGAAGCATTAAAGAGCCTGTTTTATCCTCCCGCCAGGGAGGGAGTTGCATCGAATCAAGAAAGTAGTTGTCAAGCAATCTTTAAGCAAGGGGCCTAAGATGGGTTTTCAGTGCTGAAAGGGAACCCAAACTCCATCCAGAAAATAACAACAGGAGCACCCATCATTCCTTAAGTAGCCACTCTTTTCCTGCCACAAATCATGCATCATTCCATTTAATCCTCACAACAGCTTCTTCTTCACAGGGTGGTTTGTGAGGATGAAAGAGGAAGATGCTTCTATACCAGAGTGCTTGGAAAAGAAGAGTTTAATTTAGGGTTGGCAAGTGGTGAGAGAAGCTGCCAGCTATTTCTCTGTTGAAGTGTAAGTAGAGCTGCCTCTTGGAACAAACGTTCCCTGTTCAGGGAAGTGTCACTTGACCAGTGTGGGGAAAGCATATCTCTCTTAGCTCTCCAGATGGAGCCAGTAGGCTCCTATGGTTCTGGGGAAGGATGTGACAGGACTTACTGTGGCCTGGAAAAGGCTTCTCCCACTCCCCCTTTGTTTGCAGAGCTGGTCTCTGAGGCATTGGTGGGCAAGTCTGCATAGTGACCAAAAATCCTCCATGTTCAGTGTTCTCTCCTATAGGTTGAGATAATCCATTGTCCAGAGAAGACACTAAATACCTTCCTGCCCTCCACGAGTGGAGGGAGGATCTGAAATGAGGCACTGGCCCAGCTCAGGGGCTGGGATGTTAGTAGAGGGCTGGTTTTGGTTTTCCACATGGCTGAGGCTAGAAGCCCTTCTTGGCCTGGCACAGTAATTTGCTTTGGGGGCCAGTCATCAAGTGTGCAGATGTGAGTCTAAGGAAGCTATAACCTTGGAGCCAACCTGTGGAGATCACAGAAGCACAGGCTCCACTGTAGCAGAAGACAAGGGTTCACAAAGCTGTGCAGAACATGTCTTCAACAGCGACCCCATGTGGCAGCAATAGAAGCAGAAACACTGATAGGCTGATGAGAACTAGAATTTCTCAAGTCACAGCATCAGGAGCAGGAGTCTCTCCTCTGGTCAGAGAAATCTCCTGGGTTCATTCAGACAAAGGCAGTTAATGGCTTTGATCAGGAGATATAGGACATCTCTTAAGTGTGCAGATAGGTTTTTGAGCAAGTACCTGGAAAATTTTAAGATGCGTGTAAACAATACTCCCAAGCTAGTGAGGCAGGTGATTCTGGTTACACTTGCAGAGCACTTGACCATCTCATTGGCTCTTCCCAAGACCCTTTCTTGCTTGACCTCAGGTTGCTGCTCTTACCTGTCGACCACTAAAAGGAGAAAATTCCAACCTCAGGTCTGACATATAACAGCTGTGTGAACGCACTTGTTTTTTGACTTCTTGGAGCCTCAATTTCCTTATATATTTAATAGGAATAATCACGCCTACTTTAACTGAAGCCTGAGGAAGTATGTAGGTAGTAGTCATGATTATTAAAATTCCCTTTGGCCTGCCTTTCTCAGGAGAATGTGTGGCCTATGGGGAAAAACACACACTTTTTTTGCTGTTGTTTACCAGCACACTATCTTTTTTGCTCACCCCACAGTGCTGAGCACATAGTGGGGACCCAGCAAGCACCTGTGAGTGAGTGACTGGATAGCTGAATAATGGGAACTTGAAAAAATGTCTTCCTTGGGCTGGGTGCGGTGGCTCACGCCTATAATCCCAGCATTTTGGGAGCCAGATGGGTGGATTGCTTGAGCCCAGGAGTTTGAGACCAGCCTGGGCAATAAAGCGAGACCCCGTTTCCACAAAAAAAAAAAAAAAAATACAAAAATTAGCCAGGCATAGTGGTGTGCACCTATAGTCCCAGCTACTTGAGAGACTGAGGTGGGAAGATTGATTGAACCCGGGAGGTGGAGGCTGCAGTGAGCCATGATCATGCCACTGTACTCCAATCTGGGTGACGGAGTAAGACCCCCATATAAAAAAAAAATGTCCTCCTTGGATAAAGTGAAAGATATGGAGATGGTCACAAGGGGAACTGGAAGATTCAGGGAACACATAAGCTCTGTCTCTGAATTCTGAAGGGTGGTCCTGGAGCAAAAGAAGCTGAAAGAGGAGTTGCTTAATAAAAGCAGGCCTATCCATGATTTGAAGGAACTGGGCCCCGTGAAAGGCAATGAGTTCCCCACACCTGTGGGTACCAGGAGGCCCTGACAACCCCCTGGGCAGGTTCAGAGAGGACTCCAGCAACAGATAGAGGACACCTGTCAGGCCTGGTTATAGCTGCTCGGGAACTCAGAGCAGGGATCTGAGGGGGGCTCCAAGGAGGAGGGAAGCAGCAGGGTTTCCTGGGGGATTATCAGGAGCAGGAATCTTTGGGCAGAGACATGGGTCTGTCTGCCAAAACTTGCTCATTGCAGTTTCCTGGCTTACTGGCCAGATAATTGCAAACAAAATAGACTGGGGCCTGGGCAGCAGCCACCACCCCTTTGTATGGTAGGGGGGCCCTGGGTGGGGCACGCAGGAGCAGGCACCGGGGCCCTGAGTCATGGAGAGAACCAGTCCCACTCAGCACCTCTGAGACTCTGGGGCTCCCTCCACCTTTCTGGGTGATGGTGGGCAAGGCCTCAGGCTTCCCATCTGTAGACTGAGACCTGCGGTACACCCATGCTGCCCTTGGCCAGCACTGGGGGACAGGAGCCATCAACACTGCCTTCGGGGGCACCAATACAGGTGGAGGGAGAAGCTCAGCACAGCTGCTTCTGGGGAGGTCAGGGAGGGGTCCACGTTCTGAGCCCTTTCTCTGCCCTGGTGAGGAAAACTCTCACCAGCTACAGGGGATCAGAAAGTGGCAAAGAAGGGCCTAGCCTGAGTCACTGTATTGGTGGCCAGTGGCACCTCGACTCTGATGTGGGCATTGGCTTCCTGGAGGAGGCATGTGTTTATGTGAGTTTGTGTGTCTGTGTGTGTGTATACATGTGCATCACATATTTGTGTGTTTGTGTATGTGAATATCTACAATTATTTTGTGTGCGTATGTTTCTAATTAATTACATTTTATATGTGCCTGCACATGTGTGTTTGCCCTTATGTATGTGTGTGGGTGTTTCTGGGCATACATGGAAATACAACTGATTGCATGAGTTATACACATTCAGTCATTCCACAAATATTTACATTTATACATATATATATATATTTGTTTATTTATTTATATTTTGAGATGGAGCCTCACTCTGTTGCTCAGGCTGGAGTGCAGTGGCACGATCTTGACTCACTGCAACCTCCGCTTCCCGGGTTCAAGCAATTCTCCTGCCTCCCCCTCCCGAGTAGCTGGGATAACAGGGGTGCGCCACCATGCCCGGCTAATTTTTATTTTTTTATTTTTTATTTTTTATTTTTTTTTGAGACAGAGTCTCACTCTGTTGCCCAGGCTGGAGTGCAGTGGCGCGATCTCGGCTCACTGCAAGCTCCGCCTCCTGGGTTCACGCCATTCTCCTGCCTCAGCCTCCCAAGTAGCTGGGACTACTGGCGCCCACCACCACGCCTGGCTAATTTTTTGTATTTTTAGTAGAGACGGGGTTTCACCGTGTTAGCCAGGATGGTCTCGATCTCCTGACCTCGTGATCTACCCGCCTTGGCCTCCCAAAGTGCTGTGATTACAAGTGTGAGCCACCGCGCCCAGCCAATTTTTTTATTTTTAGTAGAGACGGGGTTTCACCATGTTGGCCAGGCTGATCTCAAACTCCTGACCTCAGGGGATCCGCCCTCTTTGGCCTGCCAAAGTTCTGGGATTACAGGTATAAGCCACTGCCCCCAGCCTACATGAATATTTACAGAGTGTCTACTATGTGCCACATACTGTCTTAGGTGCTGAGAATATGAAGATAAATAAGAAATTCAAGGTTTCTTTCCCCATGCAATTTACATGTAGTATCAGCCACAGGCAATAAATGAGCAAATATATAAATGAATAAGTAATCTGAAGGATCACTGTCACGAAGGTGGAGGAAGCAGGGTAAATAGAAGGAGTGGCTTGGGAAGGACTACTTTCTGTAAAGAGGTCAGGAAAGACTACTTAGAAATGCAGAATCTCAGACCTCAACTGAGACCTCTTAATTCAGAATCTGCATTTTAACAAGATCCCTCAGATAACTGGCATGTACATTAGAGATTAAGAAGCACTAGGTTAAAATATACTAACATAGACATGACAAGGTAGGAAAAAGAAAATGAAGGGAAATACTACATCTCCTTCTGCTGCTGGTCATCACATAATAGTTGGCATTTATTAATTTCCTGTTTTCCCAGGCAGGGTCCTTTACCTGGCAAGATGACTTAAACAGTTATTCCTATGGATCTGAGACTGGGCGGGGCCTGCCCACCTAGAGCTAGAAAGGTCTTCAGTTACTTTTAGATTACAACAGTTTCCATACTGTTACTCTCTGCTCCCACTAAGCATGGGAAAGCTGATTTCCTCTTAGGAGTCAAAGTCAATAACCCCAGCCAAATCATAACTCCTCTTCTCTGCTTGTTCACTCAGCAACATAAGGAGTTTTAAATGGCCAGCTGGCATTCTCAACTTCCAATTCAGTGGAAGCTGAATTGGAATTCAACTTACATCCCCTAGTAGAAGCGCTGCTTCCTTGGGTACTACCCCTTCTAAGCCCCAAGTTTCAGGAGTGATTGGGTGGAATTGTGAGAGGCACCACCCTGCTTCTGCTTCCTGGCTCCCCTGGCCATGGATCTAGCTTTGTTAAGAGTGTCTACGGCATCCTGTAAAATGGCACTGCAGCTTCACACTGGTTTGTATTCTTCCATCTGCCTCTGGAATTGATTCATCATTAGGTCATTCTGTAATCCTATTGGTCCAGCTGTTTCTGGGCAATGGGACACCTGGTATGACCAATGGATCTAATTGGCTTCAGTCCACTGGTGTACTTCTCTCTATGTAAAATAAATTTCTTGGCCCAAAGCAATGTTGTAGGGGACACCCTGACAGTGGAGAAGGAATTTGGTGAGTCTGCAGATGATGCTGCTGGAAGAATTATGGGTTATGGCAGGCAGGAAAAGCGAATCCGAATCCAGAATAAGTGATTATGCCAGTGAGGACAGATCCCAGTCCCCTTCCAGGAAGAAAGGAGTCTGATGTCATCCATCCACCACCAGGTGACATCCTTGGCCAACTTGTTTATTGAGTCCATTGAGCAAATACTGGGGTGCCTGAGAAAAGAGGCAAACTGGCATCCACAAAGCGGGTCACATCTTGTCCATCTGTTCATTAAGATCCTTCCAGGGTGGTTAGGAGCTTCTGGTGAGTGCTCCCATGGGATGTAAGTGTGCGTATGATGCTGGGTCCATTCTAAGAGTCCAATCACATGCCTCTTCCAAGCTTCCTTTTTACCAGTCCTTCAGTCTTGTCTCTTCCAAGTCCCTGTTCATCTGTCCAAATCATTAGCCACTTACCATAAATCACTGCAGAACTTAGGCCTTCTGCTCTTCCAGGTCAAGAGAGTAAAATATACCGCTCAAAGTACTCCCCAGTGTGAGAATTTCCCTACTCTGTCCTTCAGGGATACTCTAAATGGAGTTATAATATCACAAGGTCTCGCTTCCAGCTGGTGCCAGCATACCATGCAGAGTCCTTTGTAAACCAGGCTCAGAATTTTTTCTCTTCGGTAAGTTGGCTATAGGGCATTTCTGTGAGCATAAATGTAGGCTGAGAAAGTCATAGCACGCTGGAAGAGTGAACCACTTGCTCATGCAGTGTACCTGTGCTTTCAGGATGTGCCCGGGGCCAGACCCATTTATACCGTTTCCACTTGAGAGAGGGGCATTGCTGGGCAAGCTCAGTTTAATGGCTAGGTGGGTCAGACGACACAGCGGGTAGCTTGGATTAAATGGTTACCTCGTAGTCTGTGGTCAGATGCTTAGCCTCTGACACTGCCAAGGGGCAAGCCAGGAACTGTTTCTCAAAAGGCGAATGGTTATTTGCCAAAGAAGCCATGGCCTTGCTCCAAAAATGAAGGGCCTTTACTGCGGTTCTCCTATCTTGCCTTGCCAAAGGCTCTGTGCAGCATCGCAGTCTGCCACAGACTCTTCAAGCACCATTGAATCTAATGGATCCTAAGGACTTGGTTTGGAGTCTTAGCCAGCTCTGACCCCATTCAAAGCAAGAAACTTTCGATTGCTCAGGAAATAGTTTAAAGTAGCAGACACAAATGTGGTATATGTTGCCTCTAAAATCTAGAATAGCCCACCCAGTGATATGCCTCTTAGTGGTCAGGGATGCAAAGTTCAATAACCTTCATTCATTTATTCCTCGTTTTGAAGGGAATATTCTGAATTTCCTAAGACATTATGTCCCCAGACTTAACTGAGACCCCTGTATTTTCACAGGCTGCTCTTCCCTCATTCTGGAAAACAATTGTATTTCAAGGTACCTGCTGTTTTATGATCTCTAGGACCTATCAGCATGACATCACCAGTGTACTGGACCAGTGTGATGCCTATAAAAAGATGAAATGATCAAGGTCTCTGTGAACTAACTTACGGCACAGAGTTGGAGAGTTGACTCAGCCCTGAGGCAAGATGGCAGGTGTGCTGTTGTCTGTCCCTGCCATGAGAAAATAAAGTAGTTCTGATGTTCTCTAGTGATCAGGATATAGGAGGGAAAATAGTTTCTGGGTGTCAAATCTACATTAATTTGTTCCAATCATGAGACCACATTTGGAACATTGTGGAACTATAATTGGAATCACCGCCTGATTAATTATAATCATCCATTTTCATTTTTCAAGACTCATCCAATTTACACACTGGCCAAACTAGAAAGTTAACTGGAAGCACAATCCCTGCATCTTTCTTTCACAGTCATGTTAATCTTTGTGCTTCTGCTTAATATGCATTAGTGCTCTTGACTTACTATTTTGATGTGATTTGGGAACCTATAGTGGCTTTCCCTTGGCCTGTCCTTGCTCTATGGGTCAGGGAACCATGCAGTAAGTCTGCCAATCCGGAGAGTATCTAGTCTAACTCTGTACTGAGAACCTGGGGAAGTACCAACTGATAGTACTGCTGTCTGTCATGAAGCAGACTCAGATCAACATTCCATTCAGCATCTGATCCCTACAAACCCCCACTCTCATTGGTAAATCTCTGGGTAATCTGGGTCTTTAGAAATTAGCATTAATTCAGGGTTAATTTTCAAGAGATCTAGGATCTTTGCCAGTACACTGTTACTCTGAAATATGGCCACAGGTCTTTTTGGAGAGGAACAAGAGAAGCTTTAAGGAACTAAATTATATTATTAGATAGTGTTTCCTCAAGGCTGACCACTCCATTCAAGGGACCTGGGTTCTGAATTTTTTTTTTTTTTTTTTTTTAGACAGAGTCTCACTCTGTAACCCAGGCTGGAGTGCAGTAGCTCAATCAAAGCTCACTGTAGCCTCAACCTTCTGGGCTCAGGTGATCCTCCTGCCTCAGCCTCCCAAGTAGCTAGGACTACAGGCATGTGCCATCGTGCCTGGCTAATTTTTATGATTCTATTGTTTTTTGTAGAGATGGGGTCTCCCTACATTGCCCAGGCTGCTCTCAACCTCCTGGGTTCAAGCGATCCTCCCACTTTAGCCTCCCAAACTGTTGGGATTACAGGCGTGATCCACTGTGCCCAGCCTGGTACGACATATTGAGTGGGGTGAGGGTCTGAACATTTTTTATGGTAATGGCTCAAGTTATTTTCCATTGATATAAGGGGTTTATTTAACAATGGCAACTACCACCAGCATGCCTAATACACAGAGAACAGCCTTTGGGTGGGCAGGGGGGTTCAAAGAGGTTGGCACTCCCCTCTTCAATGATAATGTATAAGGTCTTAGACAAGGGAGTAACTTCTGGGGTCTCTTAAGGGTCAGGGTTTGGGATAGGAGGACATCTTTCTCCTGAATTTCTTACGTCAAGAAATCTCTCCCAGCTCCTGGGAGTATTGAATCCAGCGTATTGAATCCAGCGTATTGAATCCAGAGCTCAGACAGGCTCAATGACATCAAGAAATTAAGGCCACTGGTGCCATAGAACAGAATTGAGGGCAGAAAGAATTCTAGAACTGTGAGTTGAAATGTCTGTTTTTAATGGCACCAGGCAGCCTAAAGAAAGAAAACAGCAATGAAAAATCTCTAGATCCTTACCTCAAGGCATGGACCCAAACCCGGGAACTTTCTATGGTTTTCCCCCTTGCAGATGAACACCTTTAGGCAAGGAGTCTTGACTTGAGCTGGAACAGCCCCCTTAAGAGCGGAGAAGGGCCAGCTTGGCCAGCATGGGACACTCTGTAGGGCTTGGAAGTCTGGGTCTCTGAGTGCACCATCCTGTCTGTCCTCATTCTGATTCTCAACTCTCATCTCTTCTGGATTAATTCCTGACATCAGATCTAAAATGATACTCCTTCTGATAAACCATCCACATGTGGTATGCCCAGGATTTTGCCAAGACAAGTTAGTAAAGTCTTGTAATTCTGTTGGTAAGTAAACTTTCTCCTCCAAAGTTTGACTTTATAATTGGTCAACAGGAACATGCTGGAATCTGATCTCGCCACAAGCCTGGAAGCACAAGCAGGGAGTGTTGTTTTCTGCCTTGCAAATGAATACCCTTAGGCAAGGAGTCTTGACTTGAGCTGGAACAACCCCTTTAAGAGGTGAGAAGGGCCAGCTTGGACAGCATGGGACACTCTGTGAGGCTTGGAAGTTTGGGTCTCTGAGTGCACCATCCTGTCTACCCTTATTCTGATTCTCAACTCTCACCTCTTCTGGATTAATTCCTGATATTTATGTAAAAACCCTGCAAAGTTTGAGAATTCAACTAATATTGTAACTCAGCAACCCACCAGATCAAAGTAGGCATCTGGTGTTTGGTCATGTCTGCCCTGCCTTGATAAGAGATGAGATTCTTTTTCCAGACCATAGAAAGTTCTCGAGTTTGGGTCCATGCCTTGGGTTAAGGCTCTAGGGATTTTTCATCACATTTCCTTTCTTCAAACTGTCTGGTACCATTAAAAACAGTCCTTGAATTCCTTCTGCCCTTAATTCTGTTCTCTGGCACCGGTGGCCTTTGAAGTCTTGCCTTTGATGGGCACTTCATTTTAGGTGACCACAAGGGGCAAACAAACCTCACCCCAGGACTCAGAGCACCTGCCACACACACTTGGCTGATCTGACCCACCCAGTCTCTCCCCACTGCTTCGATGCTGGACCCACTGGGTGGGCTGATTGTTCAGGGTGAAATCCCTGCTTCCCATCCCGTAGTCCCCACTATTTCAGGGACCCAGGCTCTTTCTGGCAGGAAAAGTTCCCACCCATCCCAATCTTAGACTGCTAATCCAGCCTGCAGCATCCTGCACATGAACTGCTGCCTCTCAACCCATCCCTCAGCCAGGATGCCGGCACCCAGCCTCACCCCCAGAAGCCAGAGTTCCAGACCTGGCCCAACGAGGCACCAAGAAACCAATCTTGGCAGCCTTTTAACCCAAAACTCCACAGGAGCCGGCTCTAGGGGACACTGTGTGGGCTGAGGGTGGCAGGGGGCGGCACAGGGCAGGAGATGGCAAAGCCAGACACAAGATTCCAGACTAGATAAGCTGCTGGGAACGGGGAGGGGGCCTGGGTGCAGCATTCCTGGGCGGTGACGCCATCTCCCTAGCCATAGAGGGCGGCAGGCAGGAGCCTCTGGTTCCCCCCGGAGGACTCGTCCTTGCCGCTATCTGATGAGGGAGCTGTCGGTTACAGGAAGACAAGACTATTAACAGGACAACTCTGGAGAGCCAGAAATTAACCCACCATGCCAGAGGCGGGAGGTGCTGGGTGGGGTGGATAATTGAGGGGCCTTGCAATTAAGGCATCTTCAGGTTGAACCAGCCATTCTCAGAGCTGGGACTGGGATCCTAGTCAGCTGGGGGCCCCAGAGGACTTTGGGAAGGGGAGTTCAGTCCCTGCTCCCCAACATTCCTGCTCACCCAGGCCTCACCTCCCACCCTCCATCCAGCCACACATGCAATTCACAGGCTATGTTCATTCCCACCTTTGCTCATGCTGTTCCTCCCATCTGGAATGCCTTTCCTTCTCCACCTCACTCAGTCCTGCCCTTATTTCAAGACCCTGCACAGGCCCCGTCTTATTCAAGAAATTTTCCTGTACCAATCCGATTGGAAGAGATTGCTCTGATCTTGCACAATACAGCCCCTTGATGTTATGGTGAGAACACAGACTCAGAGAGGCGCAGTGATTTGTCCAGAGTCACACAGCACAACCAGGGCTAGAACTCAAGACTCCTGAATCCTAGAAATCCCAGACTAAGATTCTTTCCACCACACCGTGAGCTCTCCAACCAACAATCAGCCTGAACATCTTGTGCAAAACTCAGGACATAGAACGAACGCATCCAAGGGTTCAAGGAGGATATGACTATATTTATCAAGCATCTGCTTCATCCCAAATTCTCTGCAGGGATTGGAGCTGCCAAGGCAAGCAGGCATAGAAGCAACCCTGTTCTCAGGGAGCTTGCGGTCTATGGGACAGAGAAGACTCTGCCGTAGGGTCACCCAAAGGTTTGTTCAGCAATAACCAAGAAAGGGCCCAAAGAAGAGGCCCCATACTGCCAGGAGCTTGCAGCAGAGGCATTCAACCCTGCCAGGGCTCAGGACAAGCCTCTCTAGAGATGCTGTGCCTGGGCTGAGATTTGGAGAGTGAGTAGGTGGCAACCAGGCAATGAGGTGGGATGGGAAAGAACATTCCAGACAGAGGGAAAGGTCAGCAAAGGAAGTCCAGGATGGCTGGAGCTCTGAGTGAGGGGAAGGCGCCCTGAAATCTAACAGGGTCTTCATAGGGCCCAGATAATGCAGGACCTGCAGCAGAGACATGTGTTCTTCCTCCTAGAAGCACTGAGAAGCCCCTGCAGGATTTTCAGCAAGGAACCGCATGTGAGCCTGATAAAGTCATTAGCTACAGTGTGGGGAAAGGGTTGGAAAGGAGCTAGACGAATGTGGGAACTGCCAGCAGGCTCCTGCACCAGTCCAGTGGACAGTCAAGGAAGGAGGCAGCAGGAGTGTGTGAGGATGGAATCTTCTGGGGCTGTGGGTCTGGGGACTAGGGAAGGAGTTGAGGGAGAGAAAGGAATCAAGGAAACCCCACCTGGGTTTCTGGTCTGTGCAGTGAGTGGAGAGTGGGCAGTTACTGGGGTGGGGTAAGGAGCTGAGGGTGAGATAAGCTGAGTTTGAGCTGCTTTTCAGCTACTGCAGCTCAGAGGAGTTAGGGACCGAGAGGTGAGAGGGCAAGTGTAGATGCAACCCAGACTGTGGTGGATGTGGGCATGAGGTACCTACTCTGAGCTGCACCTTCTCACGGAGCTCCTTTAACAGGGTGTCATTGCTCCATTTTCCAGAAGATGAAACTGAGGCTCAGACAATGGAAAACAGTTTTACAGGAGTTTCTACGATAAGAACTTGGTGAAATCAAGATTGGAACTGGATCTGCCTCCCCACACCCCTACCTACTTTTTCCACCTGAAGCTGCCCTTAAGATGCCTCCATGGCCTGAGCTTGACCCAGAGAAACCGAGTCAGAAGCTCCTTATGCAGATGGAGCTGCAGGGAGCTCATTAGCATAGGCACCCAGAGGGAACCACTCCCTTCAAGGAAAGAAAGGCAAGGAAGACAGCCCGGAGGTGAGCAGAGTCCCTGTCCCTGTAGTCAAGGCTACCGACCCCCCCCCCCCAGCCCATCTGCCCATCACACAAACATGCACTGACGCCAGCTTTGCACTGGGCCCTCGGCTGGGCCCTTCACACCCAAGAGGAGTGCACTGCCCCCATTGCACAGTTGAGGAAACGAAGGCCAAGAGAGAAGACGATCACAAAGTGAGTTAGTGTAGAAAAGGACCCAGGAGTTTCTGGCTCCAGAATCTCAGCTTGCCCTCTCCAAGAGCTGCAAGGGGTTCAGTGAGCAGCTGGTGGAGGAGGCAGTGAGGGGCCCTGGGCTGCAGGGGGCAGGAGACCCAGGGAGTGTAAAAGGACAGGAGGGAGGTGGGTTGGCATCTGAGAGCCTTGTAGCCAGCCTAGGATCCACGATAGCATATCTTTGCCTCTTCCCTGCCCACTCAGGCCCAAGGCAGCATCCTGGCCCAGAGGCGTCCCATCCCCACCTGGCCTGTTGTGTCCACTTCTCCTCCTGTCAAGCTTCATCTGGGGCTTTATGGCCAGAGCTAGAGCCTCTGGTGCCTTTATTCAGAAGAGACCTGAACAAAGGGGCCTCAGACAGAGCCAGCACTGGCCTTGTTGGGTGGGGAGGGAGCTGACTCATGTGGTCTGTGGAAGGATGCCAATGCCTGGCCCTCAGCCTGGGGAAGCCAAGCCTGGGAGGGAGTGGACCCTGCTCTGTGAATCTTGGGGGTAGGATGGGAAGGCCTGGCTGTGCAGAAGTGGCCAGTGCCCTGCATAACCTGAGGGATGGCACGGAAGGGGCAGGGCTTGGAGGGCCAGATCTGGAGGGAGGGGAACGAACTCCAGGGGGCAGGCACAAGGCAGACGTGGTCTGGTCCAGCAGGGGGCGCTGCTGCAGCAGAAATGGCCCCATGGCCAGCAGGGAGCCTGCCGAGCCTGAGGTGAGTCAAAGGTTACTCAGGCTTCATGACCCTGGAGCAGGGCAGAAAAAACCACCCACTCCACAGACCCGGCTACTGAGGCACAGCCCTAGCACGGGAGACCCACTGTGGGGTCATGAACAGGCCTGAGTCCGCAAGAACAGACTGGAGCTTGAATCCTGTCTGCTCCTCTCTGTGTGACTTTGGGCGAGTGATGGTCAGCCTCGGCCATAACACAGTATTGCAGACTGGGCAGCTCGCAACAGAAACTCATTTCTCCCAGCGGTGGCGGCTGGGCAGCCTGGCACGGGGCCATTTCTGGAGCGGGCCCTCCTCCTGGCCTGCCCTGTACACTCACATGGAGAGAGAGTTCCGGTCCCTCTTCCTCTTGTTATAAGGCCGCGCGGTCCTGTGGGATTATGACCTCATTTTACCTTCATTACCTCCTAAAGACCGCGTCCCACATACAGTCACATAGAGGGTTAGAGCTTCCATATATGAATGTGGGGGCAGCAGGGGCACAATTCAGTCCGCAGCAGCAACTCCTTTCCTCCAAAGCTTCAGCTGCCACTTCTGTAAAGTGAAGATCCTCACGGCGCTTGCCCTGTGGGGTTGCGAGGCATGAACGGGATCGTGCGGGTGAGGCCTGGCCTCTGGCACGGAGTAAGCGTCCGTGAGAAACAGGCAAAGTCCTCCCCCGGGAGCAAAGCAGGGGTGCAGGCATCTGGACCAGCTCGGGGATGTCCATGTCTCCTGAGCCACACAGGGCAGGGCAGGGACCTGGCTTATGGCAGAAGCGGAGCCTTCAGAGCAGGAGGGGGCTCCAGGGCCAAGAAGGCAGGGACAACACCAGGAATGGGGCTGGCCACTTGCCAAATTTGCTTCATTTGACCAGTGGACATTTATCAAGCCCCTGCCTCGTGCCAGGCAATGTCAGGCGCAGAGGTTTCAGGGGAGGAGGCATGCTGGTTCTGCCCTCCAGACCCCGGCAGGGGGGCAGCTCCCACTGGTGTGGCCTGGGAGCATCTGTCCTGCATTGAGACCGGCTGAGTATCCCCTGGTGTCAATGACTTCTCTTTCCCTGTCATTCCCAGGAAAGCTCCTCTGCTTCAAACTAACCCCATGAGGTTGGTATTGGTGTCCAGCTACAGAAAATGGAAGGCTCAGAGAGGTTAAGTGACTTACCCAAGATCACACAGTAGAAACCGAGTTTATCTGTTTCCAGAGCCCGTGCTCTTTCCAGTGTACACACTGCCTAGAGCTGACTCACTGTTCCTTCTCTATGATGGGCCTATCTAGGACCAGAAGGAGGCTCTGGAAGAACCTTCCACAGTGAGCACTTGGGGGTCCTGATGCCCCCTGAGAAACCTCATGTCCTGGGTAATAATTCTGGCTCTGCTGCAAATTGGATGATCTTGGGAAAGTCTCTCATACCAAGCCTCAGTTTTCCCCTCCCTCAGATGGGGCTAGTTCATCACAAAGCATAGGATAGAGCACACCCCCTTCCCCCTCACTCCTCACCTCTACTTGCTCCATTCCAAAGACCCACCCTCAGGATCAGCCCCCCAACCCGGGGCAGGCAGCGGCTGTGCTGAAGCGTCCTCCACCTTCTCACGGGCATGGTCCCATGAAGATAAAGATGCAGGCGCCCAGAGTGAGATGCTCTCTTGATGTGCTGGGCACCCCTGGAGGATTCCTGAAGGCCCTCAGCAGACCAGGTCCATCTGGGGAGAAACAGCATCTGGGGGCACAAGAGACCCAGGACCAGGGGCTACCCTGGCCTGCTCTGGGCTCCTTCCTTGGTCTCTGGACCTTCGGGGCTCCCCTGGCCACAGGGGACGTTGCAGACTTGGCCTGGCTTGGAAAAGGCCCTCAGCCCTGGTATACCCAAATAATAATTAAATTCCCTGGTCAAGCCCATTGGATCAGATGAACTCCCTTCATGTGAATGTGGACATCAGCCAGCTGAAACACCACACCCAATGCCCACCTTTCCCCAGCCCTTGTGCTGAAGATCCTATAGGGGAAAGCTACTTCCACTAAAAACGATTCTGTGCTTTGGAAAATACGTGCAAGAGTTGCAGGCAAAAGAACTGCCAAGACACCCCACAGCCAAGCCTGAGGTAAGACTGTAAGTGCTTTGGAAAGAATTTCTGTCAACCCAGGTACAACATTTTTAACTGAGATGTCCAGTGTTCCTCAGAGAAGGGCAGCATTAGGAAATTCAACATCTGTCAGCCTCACAGGATCTGGCGGTGGGACAGCCTGCACCCTGGCCAGGGTGGCACACTTGGTTCTTGTCTGCATCCAGAAGCAGTTTTGGTTTTAGTTGCATAAAATAAAGGTCTCTCTATCTCTCTCCTCCCCGACCCACTATAAAAGTAATCCTTGTTTAAATAAACTTGGTAAATATGACAATAAGGAAAAAACATAGAAAAGAAAAGTCCCCAGCTCTGTCTCACCCCAAGTGTCCTCGACATTCGCTGACATCCTTTTGTTCCTTTGCTTACCCCTCTGCTTTAGAAGGTGTTCTGTCATCTCCTGCTCAGTACATGTAAGATTTCATGAGCATTTCCCTTTCATTTTAAGTTCTTTCTCCTCCAAGAGGCTGATCCCATGGCTCACAATCTTAAAATTGTTTCCTGCTATTCTGCACAAAGCTGTGATGCATACCTTTGTGCCAAAAGCTGTTCTCAAATTTTAAAATATTTCCTTCAGATTGCTTTTTCAGAGTGGTATGGCTGATCAGATGGGAGAGGAGCATGGAAGCTTCTAGATCCAAAGACCCTCTTGAAAGGGTGATTCTTTGCACCTGTGAGAGCCAGAGACGGTCACAGGAAAGATGGCCCCTCAAACCGAGAGCCTTCTACAGTTTGTCCTTGAAATGGCCAGAGGACATCCCCAGGGATACTCTCCCTTCTGCTGAGGCCCACAAGGATGGGGGTGTCACAAGTGACCCTAGAAAGAGGACTGGGGCTCCTGACCCTGACAGAGGCTCCTGGTTGCTTCATCTCAGAAGCAGTAGCCCCATCAGCTGGAGATTTCTCGTGGGGCTTGAAGTCAGTCATGTGACTGTCATTTTTTTGCCACTGACGAGCTGTGTAACCTTGGGCAAATTACTTAACCTTTCTGAGCCCATTTCTACATCTGGAGAATGGCGACAATAATGGCACCGGCTTTCCTTGGGTTGCTGTAAACATTAAGTGGAGCGTTGTTTGCAGCACCCTGAGCCCAGGGTTGGCTACACCACTGCGGTGACCCACGTAAGCAGTGACGCACGCATTGGAACTGCTGTAATGACTACTTTCACTGCATATTCATTCCACTCTGTCCCAGAGCCTTCCTCTGACTTCTCAGTCTTCATTTCTTCAGGGTAAATGGGGCTGAGCATGATTCCCTCCTCCTAAAGTTGTTGGAACGGAGCCAACACGTGTCAACTGCACAGGCTTCGTGGTAGCTTACTTGGCATGTTGTTGGTATCCTCCAGTGGAGGAACTCGCTACCTTTGGATCAGGCTTCAGGGGCAGCCAAAGCCTGTTTCTGGCTCTACAGAACATGCTGGCTCCAACTTCCACAGAACTCCTCCAGTTCCAAACACCAAGATCCTGGGGTCGCACAGCACTGAGGTGCAGTCCCAGGTTCATCTCTCCCAGCTGTGTGTCCTTGAACAAGTGCATCAGCCTCTCTGAGGAGCCTCAGGCTCCTCATGTGTAAAGCAGGGGCTCCAATCATGGGGTTGTTAGGAAGAGCAAACAAACTCACCAGGCACACAGGAGATGTTCATTATATGTGAATTTCCTTTCCCCCACAGATCCTGAAGGGATTCTGTGTTTACAGGGGAATGAGAAAGATTTGAGAGAAAAAGCCTAAATTCTGGGCAAAATCAAGATGCCTGCTTGAGCAGTGGGGAATCAGCGTTCTCAGCCCTGCCTGCTTCTATCTCTGAGGCTGCTTGGAAACACTGGTTAAGTCCCGGATTCAGCCCCAGAGCCCGACAGTATGGCCCAGAGGCCTGGTTTTTAGCCGCTTCATGGCTCTTCTGCCTCTATGAAGAGAATGGTGATGGGGATGGGGATGATGTCATTGGGCACACAGTTATTAATGCCTGTGTACCAGGCCCTGTGGAAGGCTCCAGGGTTAAAGATGAGGTCCCCACTCCAGAGAACTTCTGTTCTCATGGCGGCTGGAAATAAAGACTGCAAATTAAGGAAGTAAGATGAGTTAAGCTGAGATGAGCTGGCAAGTGAAGGAAATAAACAGGAGGACGCAACAGAATAAGGGAAGGGCTGACTTCCGCTGGAGAGGACATGTTTGGGCGGAGATTTGATGGAGGAGAAGGGGCCCGCCAAGACTGGGGGTGCAAAGGTGCTGGGCGGGGAATCAGGCATGATGTGCACGGAAACAGCAAAGAAGCCAGGGGCCGGGATGTGGTGACCCAGGCTAGTGGGCAGGAGCCAGATCTCCACCGCTCAGCCTGGAGCACAAAGCAGTGGGGTTTTGATGAAAGGATGAAGTGGGGAAAGACAGCAGGTCTGTTCTGTGTAGCTCATGTGGGCAGCTCCAGAGGGGCAGCTTCCAGGTCACCATAAGGCCAGCCTTCCAGACGCACAGAACCATCTAAAGGTGGAAACGGATTCTTCATAAGGAAGTGAGCTTCCCACAGCCAGAGGCATGCAAGCCGGAGGAACAGATTGCTTGGAAGGGAGCTCCGGGTTGCACTGGGCTGCACATATTCATTCACTTGGTCACTCAGTGGACAGTGGACAGTTGTGGATGCTGCTGTGACCAGCCCTGTGCTGGATGCTGGGGTGACTGAGATGGGTCTGTTGTGCTACTGCTGTTGTGGAGGTCATGGCCTAATGGGGAGGAAACCCTGGGAAGAGGGTGGAAAGGATTTGGGGTCACCAGAAGGGGGACAGAGCAAGCATGAGGGCCACAGAGGAAGGAGTGAGAGGAGGAGGACGGGGGGGAGAGAGAGGGAGGAGGGAGCATTTGTGGCTTGAGGGAGCGTCATGGTAGACGGGCACGCACAGGAGATGGGTTCCTGGACTCCCCCGCCCCCTGGCTGTGTGACTGGCTGTGCCTGCTCCTCGTGTGCTAAATGGGAACAGGAACCCCAGCTGCATGTCCCTCTTGGAATGCGGCTGGCTGTGGCAGGCAAGGGCTCCGAACTTTTGTTGCTGCTAAAGATTCACAGGAATGTTGGACAACCAACGCACTGTGCCCAGAGCAGAGAGCTGGGGCAGCCTCGGAGGGGCCTCGAGGCCCTGCTGGGGACTCTCCAGGCTGGCCCGCTAGGAGCCCAGCTTGACCTGAGAAGAACCACCACACGCCCCTTCCTGCCCCGGAGGCCTGAGGACAGGAGATGGGTGAGACAGGACAGCGGGCCTCCCCTGTCATTAAGCAGGTGCCTGGCCCAGGGCAGCCCCTGGCCTGCCTCTCGCTGCTCAGCCCTGGGAAGGGAGGCCCATGCTCGGTGGCATTTCCAGAGCCAATGGGCACTAGGGCGGGAGCTGGGGGCTGGCACCGATCACAGCTCCAGAGCCAACTGCTCATTAATCCATCCCCCACATTCGCTTCAAAATAACTCATTCAGCCTGGAAGAACTGCTGGCAGCCTGCCAGGGAGGGCCCCAGAGGAGGGGCCCACAGAGCCTTCTCATAGGCAGCCCCCCACACTGCAGGCAGGGACCCCGACAGGATGACAAGAGATGCCCCCGTTCTGAGGAATGTGCCCCTTCCTCATCATGGGGACTTCCCCCACTATGGCTCTGCCATGGACAGGTGAGGAAACTGAGGCTCCAAGGGGACAAGGATGACCCAGCAAATCAGACGGGGGCTGCTCTGCAGTGGGCATAGAGGAGGGACACTTAGAGAGGCTGAAAAGAGAGGGCAGAGAGAGCTCCTCTTGGGGTTCCATTGGCCTTCTGCCAAGAGGAACATGCCAGCACCCTGCAATCCAGCCAGAGGGGCCCAAGGCTGAGGTGAGGAGGGACTCCAGGCTTTAGGATGAGTCTGCCTTAAATGCTAGAAGAGAGTGCTAGGACCTGAGTCCTGGATTCTGAGGTACACGTCTGTCCACCGGTGGGGGAAGCTTGGGCCACCAAGACCAGTGCTACAGACTCCTGTCCCTCAGAGAGCTTGGCCACAGCCAGGCCTCTAATAGAATGGTGGCCATGTCTTCCTCCTACCAGGCCCGGGGACAGCCTGGAAATGGCCGGGGCTCAGGACTTGCTGGTCAAGGTGGAGCTCGGGCCGAAGCAGGATGCAGCCGCTGCCCTCCAGACCCTTTCTGACTCTTCCCATCAGCTGCCAAGCTGGGGAATAGCCCAGGTGCACTGGGGGAAGTAGGTGTGTATGTGCATGTGCGGGCGTCACTCAGAGAAGGCCACAGAACACCCAGAAAGCAGGAGCTCTGCCCCACATGTCAGGTAGAGGGCTGAACTCACTGCCTTCCCTTTCTGCTCCTCTCTCCCACCTCAGAGAATGAGCCCCCATCAACCACGCAGGTTCCCACAGCAGACACTTGCTGCCTCCTCTTGCCCATCTCCCACATCCAAACCACCACCCAGCCCTGCCCAAGCCCCTCCTAACTCACATCCAAACCACCACCCAGCCCTGCCCAAGCCCCTCCTAACTCACATCCAAACCACCACCCGGCCCTGCCCAAGCCCCTCCGAACTCACACCCAAACCACCACCCGGCCCTGCCCAAGCCCCTCCGAACTCACACCCAAACCACCACCCGGCCCTGCCCAAGCCCCTCCGAACTCACACCCAAATCACCACCCGGCCCTGCCCAAGCCCCTCCTAACTCACATCCAAACCACCACCCGGCCCTGCCCAAGCCCCTCCTAACTCACATCCAAACCACCACCCGGCCCTGCCCAAGCCCCTCCAAACTCACATCCAAACCACCACCCGGCCCTGCCCAAGCCCCTCCGAACTCACATCCAAACCACCACCCAGCCCTGCCCAAGCCCCTCCGAACTCTTGGAATCCATCCTCTCCTCACCCCCAGCCCACCAGAATCCAGGCCACCACCATCACCCCTTGGGACTGCTGCCAGGTCCTTGTCACATTTCCCTGCTCAGCATATCCCCTGCTAGCTCACACACACACACACACACACACACACATACACACACCCACACCCACATACACACACATTTATACACATATACCTACACACATATACACAGACATATACATGTACATACACAATCTATACACACAGCTATATACATACACATATAGCTACCTATACACACAGCTATATACATACATGCACATACACAATACACACACATACATATACACATACACACATATACACACACATACACAGATGCATGCAATACACACACATATACAAACACACAAATGTACAAACACCTACACACATACACATATACACATATGCATATGTACAATACATGCACATATACGCAGACATATACATATGCATACACACGTCTATACACACACCTATATACATACACATATACACAAACACAAACAGATACACACATACATAAACACAATATACACACATGCCCACATATACACATACACACATACACATACACACGCATATACACCAACACATATACACATATGCACACACATATGCACACAAACACACACATACACATATATACACACAAATGTACAAATACATACTAACACACACACATACACAAACATATACAAACACATGCCTGCATACACACATATATATTCACACAAATGTATACACACATACACACACATACATGCACGCACTGGCTGTCAAAGGGATCTTTCCAGAACTCCAGTGTGACCAGGTTATGCCCCCATTGCTCTCTGTAACCTGCCTTTGAGGCCACTGAGCCTGGGCCTGCTTACCTCACTGAGAATCTGGGGAGCAGAGAGATTTTAAACACAAGTTGGGCTTATTATAAATGCATAAATAAATATAAATTATGCTGTGTATAGAAACTTGTACAAATCTAAATCAATAAATCAAAGGCAGGTTTGGGAGTCAGCAGATTTGGGTCTGAATCCTGGGGGCCGTTTCTTGGGTGAATGTGTGACCTTGGAAAAGTCACACCACCTCCCCAAACTCTTTCCTCATCTGGGACATAAGGTTGCTAAGGGCCTTCCGCATTAGACTTCAGGAAGTGCCTGTACCATGCTGTCCAGTGTTGACACCACACCACACACATGCACACAACACACACACAACACATAGGCACATACACACACCACACACAGACATACCACACATACACTCATAACACACATGCACACACATCATACATGCACACACACACCACACATACCTATACACCACACCACACAAACACCACACACACACACATGCACAGACACGCCACACACAGACACACACACCACACATACCACACATAGATATACACCACACCACACACACAACACACACAGATACACCACATCACACACACACAACACACACACAATACACATGCACACACACACCACACCACACACACAACACCACACACACAACATACACAACATACATACACACAGACACACTACACACAGATACACTACACACAGACACACACACCACACATATACACCACAACACACACAACACACATGCACACATACACCACACAGACACACACACCACACATACTACACATAGATATACACTACACCACACACACGCACTACACAACACACATGCACACACACCACACATACCACACATAGCTATATGCCATACACACATCCCACACACATGCACATAACACACACAACACACATGTACACACACCACACAGACATACCACACATAGATATACACCACACAACACACATGCACATACACAACACACATGCGTGCACACACACCACACACACCACACATACCACACATAGCTATATGCCACACACATACCACACACACACACATAACACAACAGACATGTACACACACCATACAGACATACCACACACACACCACACATACTACACATAGGGCACACCACACCCACACAACACACACAGACACACCACAGCACACACACAAAACACACATGCACACACACACCACACAGAGACACACCGCACACATGGATATACACTACACAGAGACACCACACACAGAGATATAGACCACATATCACACACCACACACGCACCAACACACTCCACACACACACCACACCATGTACACAATTCCATCCCACACCCCCGCCACTCACTCAGCGACCTCTTCGCCCTCTGTGGTCTGGGCAGGGTGCAGGCCAGCAGGGCGCCCCTGGGCTGCTCATCTCCACTCAGGTGTTGTGCCCCTCGGGCACAGATGGCCTTAGCTGAACCTAAGAAGAAAGGGCAGAGCCGCTTTTTGAGCTCAGGAGGCTGTGGGTCCTGCCAGCAGCACACAGCCCCGAGGCAGCACACAGCCCCGAGGCTGGGCCTGAGACCCTTGGGCCTGCAGGGGACATCCCAGGAGTGCACCGGGGCTGGCCAGGCAGGGGCCTGTGGGGTGTGGGGCTGGCAGCTGGCAGCCAGCAGTGTCGCCTAACGCCCATTTGCGCTAGGCGCAAGTTTCCAGGGCCTGCTCACGAGCCAGCAGGCATGCCGGGCCCAGACGGCCCTAGGGTGTCCTGCCAGGGAGAGGCGTCCTCTGCGAGGGTGGCCTGGGAGGGGCAGGGCAGGCGGGGTCATCTGACACCTCGCATTCCCTCCAGGCAAGGACACCAGGCTGGCGGCCAGGGCCACCCCCAACTCGCAGTGTGGCCTGAGACGCGCCGCAGACTTCCGTACAATCGGGGGAGCGGGGGCAGGTAGAGGGTCCAGTGCTGCCGCTGAGCTGACCACCCCTTGTCGGGGATTCTGGTCCCCGGGCGCGGGGCGACGTGCGAAGGGGCCGCGGCCACAAGAGGGCGTCTGTCAACCAGCAGGGAGCCGCGGCCAAGAGGTCTCAGGTGGGGTGCAGGGTGTGGGAGTGGTTCGGGTTGAGCTGGAGCTGAATCTTGCGGGAGGGGGCAGACTTACCTGTGTGCGCCCCCAGGCAACCCCTTAGCCACTCTTCATCTCTTTTCATCTGATGGCAGCACTACCTTGCTTCAGGAAATGTTTGCTGAGTACACACATGAATGAATGAAGTGAAGGAGGTATTATCAATAATCAGTATTTTACAAGTAAGGAGGCAGCTCTGTGCCTACAGGGATTTGCCCAGGTCACACAGCTGGTAGGCATGGAGCCAGTGATGCCCCTGGTTCTGTCTGCCACAGAGCTTTGGAGAAAGCACCAGAACCAACCCGTGGCGTTAACCAGCACCCAAGTGCTCAGAGCAGGGACAAAACCCTCGTCCTGGGCCCCTCCAGGGACCCCCTCTGCCACAGAGACCAGGCCTCTCTCTGGTCAGCACTGAGTAATAGTAATCACTAAGAAGAAGGAACCAACTGCCATGGCACTTTACGCTCTCATGAAGCATCACTGTGCCCCAGGTTACAGAGAAGGAAGAAAAGAACTTGCCAGAGGCCACACAGCTTCTGGTTGGAACACTTTGACCTCGGGAATCCACACTCCCCTCGCCATGCTACATCTCCCAGAGACTGTTTTCCAGGAAGGAGCTCCTAGCCACGTCTCCCCAACTGTTCATCCAATGCGGTTTTCTCGCCTGCTCGGTGGTGGCAGAGGTAAATTACAACATAGCCCAGCCCCATAGAATTCACCCAGAGGAAAAGTCAGACAAGACAGCAGGGGACTCATTTAGGGCAGCATGGGCCATTAAGGGCCCTGTGAATACAGAATCCTGATCCATGACACAATTTCATCACCACTTCCAGATTCCCATCAAGAAGCCAAAAATATAAAAACCCTTCAAGCTGCAAGCCAGGACACCCTGCCACCACTTTGGGGCAAAAACCCCTCATCCTCAGCCCCGCCTTCCCTCTCCCCATCCCTCAGCCACCTCCCCCACTTCCCCTCACCTCCCTCCACACCTCCACACCCCCAGGACCTGAGGCCTGACTCGGCCTTCTCCACCAACACCTGCCTTCATCCTGGGAGTTCCCTGGACCCCTGACAACCTGGCCAAGCCCCTACTTCTCCCTCATCACCAACAACTCTCTCCCTCTTTTGTACTTGGCCCAGCCAACCCCACCCATGCCATGGCCTGGGTATCCTCACTCAGAACTACCTCCCCCACCCCATATCCTCCCAACCCCATATTGGCCTCTATCCACGGCCCTCCTTCACTTAGCCCTCCTTCACTCGCTGACCTCATCACAGCACCTTCCTTCTCCTCCTGGGGGCACTTCCCTCCCTGTCCATCCTGGACCCCAAGGAGCCTTTCTATAGCCATAGTCTTGGGCACCCACCCTGCAAAAGTCTCCCCGCCACTCTGCAAAGATGCAACCATGGGATAAACCAGCCGGCCCTCCCCGAGGAGCCCATCTGTGCCCTGAGCTCTGGACTCCACCCTTCCCTCCTCTCATCTATCCCCCTTCTTCACCTTCTCTTTCCCTGCATCAAGAAACATGCTCTAGCCTGGGCAACAAAACGAGACTTCATCTCTACTAAAAATAAAAAACATTAGCCGGGCGTGGTGGCATATGCCTATAGTCCCAGCTGCCTGTAGTACCAGCTACTCAGGAGGCTGAGGCAGGAGGATCGCTTGAGCCTGGGAGATCGAGGCTGTAGTGAGCCAAGATGGCACCAGTGTACCTCAGCCTAGCTCAGGCACTCTCAGAACTTTGGGAGGCCGAGGTGGGCAGGATCAAGACCAGCCTGGCCGACATGATGAAACCTCATCTCTACTAAAAATACAAAAATTAGCTGGGCGTGGTGGCAGGCGTCTGTAATCCCAGCTACTTGGGAGACTGAGGCAGGAGAGTCACTTGAACCCAGAGGCAGAGGTTGCAGTGAGCTGAGATGGCACCACTGCTCTCCAGCCTGGGCAACAGAGCGAGACTCCCCATGTCAAAAAACAAAAAACAAGAAAAAAAAAAAAACCCTTCCGAAGCCCTACACTTGGCTCCAACCAGGACCCATCTTTCTTCCCCCTTCCCAGCAAAACATATTCCAGGGTTACCTTTACGGCCAGTCTCACTCCTGCACCTGCCGTCTGCTTCCCAGGCCTGCTGCTGTCCACCCTGTATTCCACCAAAATGGTTCTTACTGAGTCACTCAACACACTGTTGTTAAATACAGGGAGTGCTTTTCCGTTCTCACTCTGACCAAGAGGCAGACAGCCTGACAACAACCCTGTGAAGTAGGTACTGTGATTGATTATCCCCATTTTGTAGAAGGGATACTGAGGCACAAAGAGGGTTACTGATTTGCTTTAAGTGAAATAGCAGGTAAGCCTCAGAGCTTACCAGGCTCCCTCCCTTGAATATCCCACAAGAACCTCAGACTTGCCACAACCTAAATGAGCTCACTGACTCTGCCCTGACCTTCTTATTCCTGGCCAAGCTGGGCTCTGGATCAGACAATTAGTAGCAGCTGGACCCTGGGCAATTGTATTTAATGCCTGTGAAGTGCTTAGCACAGAGCTCAACGCAGAAATGCTCGATGAAGGCCAGCTTCTATGTGTTGCTATGACACACACATATATACACACACATATACACAAACATACACATACATGCATGCATGTACACATACACAGACAACCCAGGGCCTGGCCACTCAGCATGCTGGCCTTTTTATACTTTATCAATCAGAGCAGCATCGATTTATAGCCCTGTGTGTTTGGCATGAATGCACTATTTTTCAAAAGCCAAAATAAAACTCCAAGAAGCTGCAAAAACCCAGGAGTTTAGAAGATTCCCTGCAGGGTCAATTAGGGTGAATTAGAACCTACAGATGTGAATCTACCCAACCACATAATGGCAACTTGGGCAGTGCACCTCGGAATGCTAATGAAGGCGGCCGCTGATGGGGAGAGAGCCAGCCTGGCCTTCCCTCTGAGGCCTGCGGGGAGGGGGCAGGACCTTGTCCACCCCTGGGCTGTGTGATCGGGACAAAGCTGGGCCTCACTCTGAGCAGCAGTCTCTTCCTCTGGAGATGGGGCTACTATGTACTACTCAGGAGGGGTAAGTTCAAGTCCTTAAGTGAGGACTTAAAATTCTGTGCGCCCCTATTTTCATCCCTCGGGCAAAGATCTCAGGACTTGTGATAGTGGTTACAGGAAAAATGTAAAAGTCACCAACATTTGCTATGTATGACTGCCTCCATAAGACAGAGTCATGCTCCCCTTCCACTGACGGAACTCAAGAGTCCTTGCTTTGGACAAGGGCGAGTGCAGGAAGCTGGATTCAGTCCCAGGTATCGCACCTAGGGATGGTTACAACTTTCCTCATTCTACAGATGGAGACGATACCTGACTCCCAACACCCGGGATCGTAACCTCTCCACGCATGGGACCCAGGCCCAGCCTTGCCCACCTCCCTATGTGGTGAGGTCACAGCTCTGCCCATGGCCCTGCCTGCTCCCTCAGTGCCAACCTGCATAGGAAAGAACAGAGATCTTGGATCCAGAAAGCCCAACTCTGCATGTACACCTGAGCAACTAGGAACAAGCCTGTCCCCTCTCTCTGAGCCTCATTTTGCCTGTCTATAAAATGAGGATGATAACTCAGGTAAAACACACATACAGTGCCTGGCACAGAGTAAGTGCCCAACCAAGGTTAGACAGTTTAAAGATCCTCACAAGCCCTTCAGGAGATAGGATCTATTACCCCCCATTCTGCAGATAAGTAAACTGAGACTCAGAGAGGTTTAGCAACTTTCCCAAGGTCACAGAGCTAAGCAGCAGGAGGAGCAGGAGCTGGGGCTCAGACCAGGTCGGCTTGTCTCCAGAGGGCTCAGGATGGAAGAGGAGTAGACGGGGCCCCAATCCCGTAGGCAAGAAAAGGAAGAGGGAGGGGTAGAGAAGGGAAGGAGGAGAGAAAACAGAAGGGACGGCTGTCATTGGCAGAGGACGCCCCAGCAGAGGTGAGGCCAGGTGCAAGCAACTGCCTTAGGCAGAGGTTCAGAGCCAACAGGCGCCAGTGGGGGCAGTGCCAGGCTGGCGGTGGACGCCCTCACCCTCGCTGTCTTCTCCAGTGACCTTGCCGGCTCAGCCTGTGCCACCGGCATCCCAATGAGGTTCTGCAGGCAGGAGTTTGGAGTGGCACTCCCACATGACAGGACTCAACAGGTCCTCCCCTGCTGGGAACAGAGTCAGGGTTCTGCTCTCCTCCCCTGGTGGCCAAGTGCCCCCAGGAGCTCTATTTGGGGCCACAGGGGCAGGAGGTGGGCCAGGCTCCCTGCCGTCGCCTGCGGTCCCCGCCCATCTCTGACAGCTGGGAATTCCTTGGGCATGACAAAGTTGGCCAGGCGGGGGCTGGGAACCTGGCCTGGCAGCCTAGGCAGGGTTCCGGTTACAGCTCTGGTTGCAAGCTGGCTATGAGGCCATGGGCACGTCACTTCCCCTCCCTGGGACTCAGCCTCGCCATGGCCAGCGGTGGCAGCACTGGCCTAGCTAAAATGACTTTCCAATGCAGGGAATCTCAGAATCTGGATTCACAGAAGCCAGGGGTTGGAAGGAACCTCAGGCTGTGATTTCCTAATACTGGTGTGCAGCTGACAGTGTCAAAATTACCCTAGGAATGTGTGAAAATGTAGATCTAGGGGATCCCCTCCACCCCCAGCAGAGGAGTAGACTGCGGACCCAGGCACCTGCAGATTTGACAAAAAGCATCCCAGACCCACACTCTCAGAGGGCTTCTTGCCACTTCTGCAGAGGGGAGGCTCTTCCAGAGATGGGATGCCCCAGGATCCCTGAGCCTCCCCAGATCTTTGCAGCTCCATCCCCTGGGGCTCCTCAGAAGCCTAGAGCTGGGTTCCAGCTTTCACTCCTACCAGCAAACTTTCCGTAGAATTCTCTGCCACCACCTCTCTGTCTAGGTCCTCTCCACCCAGGCCACAACTACTGGCCACTCCCACTTTCCCTCCCACCCAAAGCAGAAGACTAGGTTTTTTTGTTTTCTTCTTTTTTAATTGAGGTAAGATTTGCATACAGTAAGGGGCACTATTTTGAAGTGAACAGCTAGATGTATTTCTACCTCTGAACCCTCCACGTCACTACCCCCCAGGCTAAGCTCTAGACCGTTTCCCTCACCCCACGGAGCTCCCATCAATATCCCTTGCCTTGCCTCCCGCACTGTTCTGAGTCCATCACCACGGATGGGATGTGAGAGGCCTGTTTCTGGAGTGATCTGTGCTTTCAGCTCCTGGAATGCAGGCTCCATGAGGACAGGCTGTCCTATTTCTTGCATTGCCTGGCACCAGGCAGGTGCTGGGAAACCTGCGGCCCCCTCCAGTGGCTCCCACTGGCTCCTAGACATTTCCCTTCTCCCTCACACAGCTCAGACACTGACCCCAGCCACGCCCATATCCAAGCTCATGCCCACCCTTGCCCCATGCATTTCCTCCAGCGGTGCTTCCCACTTAGGATGGGGTGGCCCCAACTCCTACCCACCGTGGCCTCCCTCACCCCAGAACACTGCACTCATCGTGTGTTGTCTCCTACGCCGGTCTCACACTGCCTCAGGCATGCTGGGCTTGACAATCACACTGCCATCCATTAGTCCTACCATACACCCTCATACTCACACATGTGACCACGGGACAGTCACTCTCCCTCTCTGGGTCTCAGTTACCCCATCTGTAAAGTGATACAATCAGGCTAAGTGGATTCTGTGAGCTCCTTTGGCTCTGATAATAGCAAGTGTAAATACATATTTGTTAGACAAATAAATGGCCCCAAAGAATGGGTCATCACTGATAGTGGGATTGTAGCATCTGCTGGAGGCCTTTTAGAGGCAGAATTCCAAGTGTGGTGTCAAGAGTGCTGGCTGTGGAGCCGACTGCCTGGGTTAAAACCCTGGGTCTCAACTTTCCCATCTGTAAGATGGGGGTAACAGTGGGGCAGGGTGATGACGAAATAGGAGAGTGCACAGAAGCAGTTGTGGTGCAGAGAAGGCTGGCACTCACCTAGTGCTCAGTAGAGTTTAGCTCCTACTGGCATTCCCAGGGCCCAGGGTCACTCAGCAAGGCCCTGGAGTCCACACCCGCCCGGGACCAGAGGGCAGAGCAAAATGTGGCAGCAGTTTCTGCCGCATGCCACCAGAGGGCACCATGATGCAGCCAAGTGCACCAAGGCCTCCCTGACTCAACCCAGGAAGACCACTCCTGAGGGAGGAGGGCAGTGCCAGCCAAAGCCTGCTGGCCAGAAGGACCAGGACGAGTCTCCATCCCCCAGAAGGGCTTCCACCAGCACAGCCCTTTCTCCAGAAGATGCCTCACACCACCTCGGCCTGACATTCTGTCCATTTCTATCACAGCCTGTGATCCACAACAGCCTAGAGAACACGAATACTTCCTACCAAAGCCATTAGACCCATTTCACAAATGGGGAAACTGAGGCCCAAGAGAAGGCAAGATCAGCCCCAGGTCATGAGTGAATTTTTGTCTCCCTGTTCAGCCTGGCTTCCCTGCACACCCCCTAAGCATCCGTGGTATGACTCCCAACCGCGGCTGGGGCACCAGCACCTACGCTGCCTCCCTGGCTCCCTGAAGGCTGCAGGAAACAGGGGAAGCCACACGTGTGAGGGTGGGGAGGCCTCAGCGTAAGGGATGGAGGGAGCCTGGGGGGCTGGGAGCAGAGAGAGGCAGAGCAAAGCAACACGGGAGACAGGGTGGGGGCATGAGAGATGTGGGAGAGACATTCGGAAGAGACGGGTGGGACAGGAAGAGAGACAGATGGACAGACAGAGAAACCGAACCCTGAGGGAGAACTGGGGGAGTGAGGGCAGCTGCAGGAGGCAGAGGAAGGGAGAAGGGAGAGCTCCCAGATGCAGGGAGCACACTAGGAAGAGAGATGGGGACAGACACAGAGAGACAGCTGGGAGGGGAAAAGGAAAACCCCTCCCCTTTCAGCCCCACAGCCCCCCACACCCCAGAAGCTTCACCCTTGGCTGGAGGCGGGGACCCTCTTTCCCTGTCCTGGGGGCTAAGCCCAGGCTTAGCACTCGCCCTCTGCTCTGCCCCCACCCAGTAGGTTCCTGGGCCAGACACCTCCTCCTGGGGATGGCGGTTGAGCTGGGCTCCCTGGGGCACCTGAGGCAGACAGGCAGAGTCCGCAGGGTCCCCAAGGCCATGTTGCTAGGAGATGGGGCCCTAGGGCCCCAGCTTATCTCCTGAGCCTCTTCCAGGGCAGGGCTTGGGACTCATCTGGGGCACCAACCTCCCTGAGCTCCCGCCCCACTCAGCCCTGGTGGGCCCCGGCTGGGCATCCTACGGGCCCCTGTGCAGTGAAGAGGCACCCTTCATCCCTCTCCCTAGCCTCCGAAGGCAGAGAGAATGATACTTGGTAAGCGCCTGTGGTTTGCCAGGCCTCACCAACTCCCAGCAACTTGTCCTGTCCTGTCCCAGCCACTGGGCCTGGTGTGCTCTTGAGAGACACTGAAACCCAGAGAGGCTGGTTCAAATTTCCACCTGCCTTTTACGAGCTGTGTAACCTTGGCCAAGTCACATACCTCCTCTTCCCCCTCATCTAAAGATGAGATCAGCAACCTCATCTTTAAACAGGGACAGTATCTGCTTCATAGGGTTGTCCAGAGGAGGAAAAGCCACAGTGGGGAGAGGGGACAGGAAAAGCTGGTTTCTATCTCTGTTCCTGTCCCTGAGCCTGCAGGGCTGTGGCTGGGGGCACCTCCCAGCACCTCCCCAGTCAGCCCTGTCCTGGCCCTGCTTTGAGCCCAGTGATTCACAGCAGCCTCTAGGAAAAGGGCTGCCCTGACCTCTCCCCAAGGCACTTGGACAGACACAATGAGGGATAAACCCTGGGGCACAGGCAAAGCCACACCCATGTCCCTGTGTTCTGTTTTAGGGACTCAGGTGAGAGCAACTTACCTCCCAGGCCCTGTTTTAAGCACCTTAGCAAACCCACAAGGGCGCCTGGTGCCGGTGTGACCATTATCCCCATAAATGGATGCTCAGAGCTATGCCTCTGCCCAAGCTCCCCAACCAGGAATAAAGGGGCTCTGGTGCTTGGACCCAGGCTGACAGCTTCAAGAGCCCCAGCCCTTAACCTCCAGGCCTCAGTATCTGGAAAACCCAGAGGGTCTCACAGGGAGAAGCAGGAAGGTGGAGGCTGGACCAGGGCTCCTCCCCGATGCTCCCATCCCAACTCTAGTGCCTGGCTTGGACATGGCAGGTGAGAGGTCTGGAAGGCAGCGGGAGGGCCAGTCCAAGGCCAGACTCAAGCTTGATTTATTGTTTGCGCCTTTAGGCTGGGTCGTAAATCTCAGGCTGCAGCACCGGCCAGGCCCCTGGCAGGCAACAGCGGACAGCTCCAGGAAGCCTCAGAGCATGCCATCCAGCGGGGGAGACTTCCCTCACCCTGCCCCGGAGCAGTCTCTTGGGGGAGACCCAAGAACTGCCCCAGGCATCACCAGGATACTCTGGAGCTCAAGGACCTTTGGCCATGCATAGGGTGTCCAGCCCTGAGCCCCTTACCCAGGCCCACTCCATGCCTTCACTCCACTTTCTTATTCCCCCCACCCTCAGCAGGGACAGCAGATGCAGTGTGGCAGTTGGGGTGGGGCGGGGAGGCTGCTGTTGGCAGCTGTGCCCAGGCCACTCCAACCTGTATGTCTGTCCAGCCATGCCCATGGCTATATGGAGATGGATGCCTGAGGTCAAGACCTGCCTTGTCCTGCTCCAGCCGCATGAACACTGCAAGTCCCCTGACCTTTCACTTAAAAATTTAACAAGATGAAAGTGGCCAGCATTCACTAGGCAGTCTTGGTCAGAAGTGGTCCTCCACAGATGCCAGCTCCCTTCCTCCTTCCTTCAGGGGCACCAGGCACCCAGCCAGCCTGATCTTCGTTCTCTTCATGAGACACCAGGACCTTGGCTAGAAGCTCCCTGACTGCGTCCAGGGAGCTGAAAGGAGAGAGAAGCAGAGGGCAACGTGATGTGCCAGCCTGGGGGGTAGGCACTGGGTAATCATATGTCTGAGCAGTTCCATGCCAGGTGTGTAATATCTCTTTCTACCAGCATCAGCCCCCTCCTGCTCCTGGGGCTGCAGCCCTTTGGGGTCTCCTGGATTCACCTTCCATCCCTCCATACAGGCACACCCGCCACCCTCCAAAATGAGTTTAGATCCTGGCTCAGGCCCTTTTTAGCATTGTGAGACATTGTGCAAGTCACAGGCTGTGCGTGTCATTGATGTAAGACTGAAGGAGCATCCGAGGTGCAGTTATGACCTGGGGACATGTGAGGCCTTGGGTCTCAAACTGTGTGAGAGACTGGGGTAGCAGGGGAGGGCATGACCTGGCCAGTGCATACGTGAGTATGCACATGTATGCTGTGTGCTATGTCACATGTATGCTGTGTGCTATGTCACATGTATGCTGCGTGCTATGTCACATGCATATGTGCTTTCATACGCACTCATGTGCATGTGTGTGCAATATGTATGCATGCGTGTATCCTTGCGAGTACACCTATATGCACACTGCATACATGTGTGTTTATGTGCTCTTGTGTGTAGTTGTATGTGTATTTTTTGTGCATGTGCATGAACGTGGGGGTGCAGCAGATCTCCCTGGCTCCTCTGAATCCCTCTTCCCTTTGATTCCTTCCCTCCTCCTCCCTCCATCCCTCTTCCTTGGCCCGGCAGCCAGATATGTAGACAGCCCGGGCTGGAGGCAAGGGTGAGTGGGAGATGATCGCGCTGTGCCACTCACAAGGACCCTCTAATCCTCTTAGCTCCCACTTAACCCCACGGTCCCCTGGTGGGAGCAGCCCCTGCCTGCTCTCAGCTGGCCTGGGGCACTGAGGCAGAGCGGTGGCTAATGGGCGTCCAAGCCAGCCCCCAACTGGTTCATTAGCAACGATGAACCCGGCAGCCTCGTGGGGGTTGGGAGGGTCACTTCTCAACCACTAAGACCCTTTCCTATCCATTATCTCTTTTGATCCTGACAACTCTCTGCAAGGGGATTTTAATGCCCTTTTGACAGTGAAGGGCACTGAGGCTCAGAGAGAGAAAGAGGCTTCCTTGAGGTCACACAGCAGGACAGTGCCAGAGTTGGCTTAGCTCAGGCGTCTCCCACACCTGAGGCCACAGGGAACAAGAAATGCACTGGGATGCTCCCCAGGGGAGGCTCACGATCCTAGGGCTCTGACATTTTGGGGTCTCCTCTCCACCAGAGCTCTGGGGCCCCAAATTCCCATGCAGTCCCCTTTCCCTGCCCCTTGCCTCCACCCACACCCGAGTTTCCTGGCAGCAGCAAGACCTGCCTTATCTCTGTCCTTTGCAAGGTCTGCCTGTTCATCCTGTAGGGCCAAGGGTCCTGTTCAGGGCCATCTCAGTGACAATCCAGCCTGCATGCCACTCCCCATGTTTTCCTTTCCAGAGCCACGTGGGCTCATTTGCTATGCAGCAGGCAGACTGAGGTTGGCCTGGTGGCAGGGCAAGCCCAGATAGGCCCTGGCCTCTCCACATCAGCCCCTTCGCCCTGCTCCAACTTGCTCAGGGCACCCCTGAAGATCCACTGCCCCAACTCACCCCTCCTAGCCAACTCTGCACACTGGGGTCCCTGTGCTTGGAACACCCTTCCCACCCTGTCACCCAAACTCTTTGTCTGCCTGACTTCTTCAGGTCTAGACCTAAATGTCACTGCCTCAGAGAACATTCCCCAACTACCTCATCTAAACGAAGTGTCTTTGTTATTCTCCTACAGGCACGTTTCACAGTTTGTACATACATATCTCTTTATGTCTTTGTTGGTCTACCCCACTTGATGGTAAGTTTCATGCACGAAGTCAAGGGACATGTATGTCCAACATCGGTCCTGGAGATGCCAGACACATAGGAGATTTTTGGTAAAACCTTGTTGAATAAATAAAGGGTGGAGAGATGAACCAGCAAGATGTGCCTCCTCCACACCTGCACAGCCGAAGTGTTGCATGGTGGGGAGGGTGGGAGATGCTGCCCAGGTCAGGTGGAAGCAGCCCTGGCTTGGTGCTCATACTCCAGGGACAGGCTAGGAAGGAGGTCCCACTCCCCAGCCAGCTCTCAGAGAGGTTGGCCAGTCCCTCAGCCTCCCAACTGAGCAGGGGCTGAATCAGCCTCCTGATGGCCTCTCTTTGTTTCTTTCTTTCTTTCTTTCTTTTTTAGACAGTGTCTTGCTCTGTGGCCCAGGCTGGAGTTCAGTGGCACGATCTCAGCTCACTGCAACCTCTGCCTCCCAGGTTCAAGTGGTTCTCCTGCCTCAGCCTCCTGAGTAGCTGGGACTACAGGTGCACACCACCATGCCAGGCTAATTTTTGTATTTTTAGTAGAGATGGGGTCTCACCATGTTGGCCAGGCTGGTCTCGAACTCCTGACCTCAAATGATCTGCCCGCCTCGGCCTCCCAAAGTGCTGGAATTACAGGCATGAGCCACCACACTTGGCCTGGGCCTCTCCTCCTTCTAGGCCTTCCAGGAAAGAAGATCCCGGTCCTCCAGGCTTATGTAGACTCCACCATGTAGCCTTGGTCATGGCCCAAACTTGCTACATGGCCCTGAGTGAGTCCCCACCCATCGCTGGGTCTCGGCTTCCTCATCCAAAAAACAAAGGAGTTGAAGAAGATGACCTCTGTCTGTAGTAGCATCTTCCAAGAAGTCCCCGGTGCTTGTCATCTCCTGGTAGTTGCATCCCTGTGTAGTCATTGAACAGAGCTGATCTTTGTACACAATGGGATATTATGAAAGTGACAGAGTGTGGCTTCCTAGGCTAGGTCGCAAAAGGACAGTGAGGCTTCCGTCTCACTCATCCTTAAATCACTTTCTCTGGGGGAAGCCAGTTGCCATGTTGTGAGGACACTCAAGCAGCCCAGTGGAAAGGAAATGAGGCTTCTTTCCAGCAAGCAGCTCCAGCCTTCAGGCATGAGATGAGTGCCCTTAGAAGCAGATGCTTTCACCCAGGTGAACCTGCAGATGACTGCAGCCCCAAGCCGATATCTTATCTCCACCCATCCTCCACACTGACTGCTGGAGGGAGGACTTTCTAAACTATAGATCTGGGCTGGGTGCAGTGGCTCACACCTGTAATCCCAGCAATCCCAGCACTTTGAGAGGCTGAGGCAGGCAGATTGCCTCAGCCCAGGAGTTCAAGACCAGTCTGGGCAACATGGTGAAACTCTATCTCTACAAAAAAAAAAAAAAAAAAAAAAAAAAATTAGTGGGGCATGGTGGCACACACTATAGTCCTAGCTACTCAGGAGGCTGAGTCAGGAGAATCGCTTGAGCCCTGGAGACTGAGGCTGCAGTGAGCCAAGATCGTGCCACTGCACTCCAGCCTGAGCAACAGAGCGAGACCCTGTCTCAAAAAGATAAAAATTAAAATTAAACATAGATCTGATCATGTTGCTCCTGCTCTAGAGCCTTCCATGGCTCCCTTGTTGCCTACAGAATAAGGTCCAAACCCCTTAGACTGGCATTTAAGACCTTTTATCATTGCCCCCAGTTACCTCTCCAGCCTGATCTCTAGTTTTTATTTGTCTCAACTATAATACCCCACTAAGACTGAACCACCTCTAATCTCTGAACACAAGAGATTTTCATGCCTCTGTGCCTTTGCTCACGCTGTTCTCTCTACCTGAATATTCTTCCCCTTCTTTGCCCAGAAAACTCCTACCAATATGTCAAGACCCAGCCATTCTAATCCACCACGAAGAGCTAGTATCTCTCTTGGCCCCACTGCATCTTGTTGGATTGCACTGATCGGTTTATATGCCTTGCACCTCACTAGACTGACAGCTCAAAAGCAGGATATGTCTTTCTCTGTATCGCCAGTGCCTTGCTCAGTGGCCAGTATACAAAGCCCATACAAGTTCTTAAAATGGAAGACCTTTAGATTGACCTTTAAAGTCAACCCCTTTAAAATCCACTTTGAATGGATATATTGCTAAAAGGTATTATAGACTCCCCTGCTTTTTTAAAACAGTACATGGGACATGACTTAACCTTGCCTGATTGTATGATTTGTGTCAATACAGATGCCGAGTTTTTGTGAAGGAGCCTTGGAGATCATCCAGTAGTGGAGGGATCTCAAGGCTACAGAGATCAAGTAACTTCCCAGGAAAGCAGCTCGTGGGATGATCTTTAATTAATGTCTGAGCTACAGTAAATGATGCTTCCTGCTTTACTGAAGGGCTTAGAGCCCTTGCCTTGCCCCTGCAGTAAATGGCCCCAAAGTCCGTGTTCTTCCAGTCTTTCCGTGTTTTCATGATCTTCCTGTCTCAGCTTGTCACTGCACCCATGTGTTTGTTCCCACTTTATCCTTCTAATTATTATTCCTGACCCACTGGAGGCAGAAACACCAGATAACTGAGTTCATGGAGCCATGTGGAAAGGAAGGGTTATGATTCCGGACTTAGATCTGGGAGTGCCTTTCCCATGGGGAGCGTGGCATGAGCGCAGGGGCTCTGCATACCCTCCCATTCTCTGCTGTACTCCAGGTATGAGAGGTGCAGGGATAAGAGACAGAAGGGAAGGGGTTGTCCAATTGGGTGAAATGTTCATCAGCAGAGCAATCCTACAGGCAGGTGACCCCATGCATGGGCAGGTAACTCCACAAGGGAGGAGAAAGGGGTAGACTCTGGAACTAGGGGTTCTACATGAAGGAAACACCCCTTCCCACACACTCCCATCAGAGGCCAAATGCCTGGTGTAAGGGAAAAAGGGAAGAGTACCGCTGTACGGGTGGGGACGCAGGAGTAACTCAGGCACCTTACGGATGGGGGCAGGAGGGGGAGCAGTGAACTAAGACATGTGGATACAAGTCCCTCCACTATTAGCTGCATGTCAAAGAACAGCTCAACTAACCCCTCTGGGTTTCAGCTCCAGAATCTATAAAATGGAAGTGTTTCCTGCATCATGGTGCTGGAGGGAAGATAAAGTAATATAGATGTAGGAACTTGGTAAATGCCAAGGTCCTGCACGAGAGAACATGATCTTCATACATTCATTCATTCAACAAATGCTTACTGGTCACCTACTGCATGCCAGGCCATGCTCTAGGAAGTGGGGATAGGGTGGCAAACACAACAAAGCCCCTGTTCTCATGGAGAAAGAAAAATAAATGAGAATGTATTAAGTAATGGATCAGTCGGATGGGCAATGTTTTTGATCAGTGGTGTAAAGCCACGAAAAATTGTTTCTCGCTCACATTGCATGCCTTTTGGGGGATCCCTGCAGGGGAGTCTGCTCTATGTTGTCTTCATTTAAGGGCCCAGGCTGAAGGAGGCTCCATCCCCAACTTCCACAAAAGGGAACATGGCAAATGGCCCAATCGTTCCAAAAGCCCCATCCGAAGCCCTGGAAATGATACAGGACACGTCTGTCCTATTTCACTTTCCATCGCAAGTCACACTCATCTCTGAGGGGCGGGAAAGTACAGTCCTACTCATACCCAGAAGATGGGGAGCAGGACGTATTTGGCAGAAAGCACTAATGCCCACCATGGATAGATTCATGAATCAGTACCAGGAAGACAAATAAAATAGCGTAAGGAGAGGGAGGGGTGATACTTATTGAGATGAGAGCCTGGGTGAGGCCCTCTGGGAAGGTGACATTGGAGCAGATATGTAAATAAAGTCAGGGAGCAATCCTGTAAGAAGAGCCTGGAAGGAGGAGCAAGTGCCCTGGGGTGGCCGGAGAGTAAGGAGACCAGTAGGCTGGCGCAACGGGCCAGTGGGAAAGACAGGAGAAAGAGGCATTCGAAGGGGAGATCACGGGGGCACGTGGTTGACCACAGCAGGGCTGGGCTTTCCACGAGTGAAATAGGACTCGTCTGTTGTCCCAGGGTGGCTAGGGGAAGCAGCAGTGTTAGTGAATAAATGCACAACTGCTACGCCCCTCACTAGTCCTGCGACCTTGGGCACATCACTTAACCTCTGGGAGCCTCAGCTTCCTCACCTGTAAGTCGGGGGTTATAAGAGGGGCCACCTCCCAGCGTTATTGAGATGATAAAATACTTAGAACAGGACCTGCCATTTCATGAGTACCATAAAAACATTCACTATTACTACTATCACTTTCCCCCTCTGCCTGGGGACGTCCTTCCCTTCTCCTCTTTCCCCTCTCCCGGTTACCAGTTACTGGTTACCAGCCTCCATCTCTAAGATTCAGTTTTGGATCTTATCTTCCCTCTCTTGAGTCTCAGAGCCCGAGATACCTGAGTCCCTCTCCACCTCTCAGTCTCTGTGATCCTCCTCAAGCCTCAGCTTCTGCATCTGCTAAATGGGATCGATCCCCTCCCCGCCCCCGACCTGACTGGGCTTTGAGGAGGCCGAGCTCACAGTTGAGCTCAGCTGGGTGCTCCCCGTGAGGCTGCTGGGTGGATTCCTGGCTGCCTGCGCTCCCCTCCCCCACAGGAGGCTGGGGAAACTGGGGGCCCCTCCTCTACACTCACCCACCCCAGCGCTGGCAGCCAAGCGCTCCTGTTGGCATGAGCTGGCGCCTCACCCAGGAGGGGAGAGCAGCTGCGGGGATGGTGGGAGAATTCCTCCCGCTGCTGGATTTGTCAAACAATTGATTAAAGACAATGCAATTAATTATTCCTTGATGAAATAGTGGAAATTACCCAAGAAAATGAAGATTTCAGCAGCAGAACATTAAACCCCTCTAATTATGTCATTTCTGAAAAAGGGAGAGGGGGATAAAATGGATGGAAATGGCGGGACAGAGGGAGGAAAAGAAGTTTTAAAATAGATGGGTTGACCCTGGGGGCTCCATGCAGGGTGAACAGGAGAAGGATGGATGGAGCCACAACCCTGGATCTCCACCATACTGTTCATAAGGAAAGTCTGCCATGACAGAGCTCTTTCAGGGGACCAGAAGATGCCTGGAAAGCCAGACACTGGGATACGTGCCTGGGGTGCATTAGCTTATTATCCTCACTACTAAATCCCAGTGCCTTGTTCCTTTCTGTGAGACAATAGGGCTCAGAGAGGTGGCATGATTTGCCCATGGAGGTACAACTCTAACCAGTAGAGACAGGACTTGAACTCAGATATAACTCCAGGAATTGTGCCTTTAAACCCCACCTGGTTGGAGTCCACAGCAGTAGGCATGCAGAAGCCCTTGGCAGAAGCTGCTCTGACAGCCAGCTCCTGCCAAGGGTCTCAGTGGCCCACTAAACCACAGGGCTGGGTGTGGGGCGTAGGTGACTGCCAGGTGCTGACATCTCTGCCAATGCTGATGGAGCCTGAGGCCCCCTGGGAAGGGATCTTTCTAGCCCTCTGTCCTCTATGATTTTTCTGGATGTGCTTTTGAAGGGCAGGGAGGGGTGGCGAGTGGGATCTGTCATAGACTTGGCCCAGCCATCTCTCCCAGGGAGCCCCAGATACTCCATTGAGCCCAGGAGAAAGGAGCTGAAGGCCTAGATTCTAACCCGCCTCTGCCAGGAGTATGGCTGCAGCATAGCCTTAGGAAGTTCACTTGCTTTCCTGGGCCTCAATCTCCCTATCTGTAACAGAGGCTATTGGGCCATTAGATATATTGGTCCATTTGTGGATACGGGACCCAGGCTGCCCCAACTTCGAAGGTGAACTCAGGTCCAAGAAGCCAAAATCAGCTCTAGAATGGGCAGGGGGAGAAGAGGAAAAAAGGAGGGCCACCTAGGGCCAGTGGAGGAGTGGCTGGGGGATTTGGGGGCTGGATGGAGGAGCAGGGAGGGAGCCGAAAGGAGCCCTGTGGGGGGCAGTGGAAGGGGAGAGGCAGCCACCCCAGGATCCCTCCCAGTTTAGGCTCAGTGCTGGGAGGAAACAGGCGAGGAGTAGCGGGAGGGCAAGGGGCCTGGAAAGGGGTTAAATCGCCACCTCTTGGGGACACCCACCGAAGGGACCAGCTTACGGGAATGGCTGGCCCTAATAGGGCCAGATGGGAAAGACCCTCGATTCTTCCTCAGCACCACCTAAGATGCTTCTTCACAGCTTGCTCTTGTGGGTCCTGCTCCTGGGGCAGATCCCATCATTTTTCTGGGCACTCTCAGGCACTGTCAATTTCATTTTGATGAGTTAGAATTTCCAATCTCATCTAGCATCAAAACTTCAATGTCTCATTCAATCTAAAGAGTCCTTCCTCTCTCTAGCCCAGGCCTGGCTACGGCTGAGAAAGCTGAGGTGATGGGGCTGGGAGGCCTGGTCCTCCAGGAAGCTTGGGGCTTAGGGGTCCTCTCTGCAGAGCACTCCTTGTGGGACCTCTGCAGAGCCCCTCAGTGAGATTCTCAACTGGCATTTCCCTGACGTGGGCAATGGGTCTGCAGCGGAGATCACCCCACTGTTCCTGCCCCAGCTCCTGTTTCTGGGGTTCTCTCCACTCAGACTCCAAGAAGTCACCTCACAAGGCAGGTAGAACCTTCTGTGCAGTGTGCCTCGTCCACTCTGACCCACAGCTACTCTGACCCATGGAAGAACCTGGGCTTGGTGGAGTTTGGGCTCCAAACCACCACCCCCATCTAGACTCTTTTCAAGCCAGGGGCAAATTCCAGGCAACATTTCTGTCAGCTTTTCCCAGTGTTTCTCCTGAAGCACCACCCCTCACCCAAATTAAGGTGGGAGTAGTTAGGGGGGCACACCCTACCCCTCGCCAGGTAGAGCACATTGACCAAGGAATCCTTGTTGTCTTTCCCCTCCCCACACTTGTCACTCTCGCCTCCCTTAAAGTAGCATAGAAGTGTGTGCCATGGGCCACACCAGCTTGAGGTCATCAGTCCTGTGAGGCCTGAAGAGATCTGCCTCTCACTTTAGAATGTGGGGGTTTGGGGCACCAATGACTCTCAGAGGCAATTCCAAATGAGCAGCGTTCCATTCAGACATCTCATTGTGAATGCAAACCACTGCTTTTCCTGCTAACTCAGACTCCTTCTCTGGCCACATCCCGGTCCCTGTCACCTATCCTAGGCCCAGCCCCAGCCCTCTCCCTGGGGCAGGACAATAGCCTCATATGTGCTGTTGAGCAACACCTCACCTCCCCTCCAGCCATCTCAAAGTTCCTGGACAAAGGGACTGTGGCCTGGAGCAGGGCTGAGACCCGCCAGAGTCTCACAGCCTGCTCTAGAACTGTGACCCAAACCCAGGCACCAGAATCGCAGAGCAGCGCTCCTTCCAGGAGCTCGCCCCCAGCCTTCACCTCTCTGGTAGGGGTGGACTGACTAGATGGAGAGGCTGAAGCAGGAAGGAGTCCCTCCCTCTCTAAGGCGGCAGCAAGGGTTCCAGCAAGAACAAGGTTGGGAGCCAGGTGGACCTGGGTTTGAATCCTGGTGCTGCCACTTTCCAGCTGTCATTTCTGAAGCACAGTCTCCCCTCTGTAAATGGGATATGGTGACACTCAGCCACAGGGCTGCTGGGAAGAGTGACTGAGAGAAGGTCCCAGCCAGGCTCTGGCACAGAGCAGGTTAGCTCCCTCAGGACCCTCCCGCAAAGAGCCCCTCCTCCCTCACTAGGCTCTGTTCCAAGACCAGAGACCAATTTTCTGACTGCACTGGGTCTTGAACTTCCCATTTATGCCAAGGAAAGAAAGGCTGTGGTGTGCTGAGGGCCCTGGGAGAGTCTTTGGAACGGGGATGGGGCGTAGCCTAGATGGGAAGGGCTGCTCTTCCTACCCATCTGCTCCCAGACCCCTCCCACCAGGGACGGTACTCCAGCCCCTCCCCCAGCTCCCAGCACAGATGGCAGGAAGGAAATGCCAAGGCACGGAGGCAGGGAGGGGCCACCCAGCCCCCAGCGGCTGCAGCCCCTGCCAAGCTTCCCACAGGAGGAAGAAACAAGCCCCCTCCCTCGCCTATGGCACTGCCCCTCAGAGAGCCACAGCCCACTGATGCCCTGGTGCCTTGCATCCTGTTGTCATGGTAACCAGGACTAGCTGACGTGCCGACAGGCAGACCAGGAGCTGCTGCCACATGAATCACTTGAACTTGATGTGACAGACACAGGCAGGCCGGCTGCACAGGGGTAGAGGGAGGTGGTGCCCTGTAGGCAGGGATCCAGGTTGGGCAGGGGGAGCTCGGCTGAGTCCTTCCAATCATGACAGGCTTAGGGGCACCAGAAACCCGTGAGACCCAAGAAGTTCCCACTGAAGGCAGAGCCCCTTGGACCAGCCATGCATGAGTCCCCTCCAAGCTCCCATTTCCTCATTTATAAAATTGGGAGAATGAACTGAGTGGGAAACATCAATTAAAATAACGGGCATGGGCTTGCTTTGTAAATTCAAACGTGACACAAATGCTGGCTGTTCTGGAAAGCACAGAGGCTCTCTCCTCACACACACCCGGGCTTCAGACCCCTTGCTGCTATTTGTTGGTTCTGTGCCAGCCCCAACTTTCTGTTCTGTGGAATGGGGATAATTTGCCTCCCTGCCTAGTTTCAACTATTCACTTAGTCATGCAATAAAAATTCTCAAACCCATCTATGTACCAAGTGCTATGTTAGGAACAAGGCTGATCCATTTCCTGCCCGCACTGAGCTTACATTCTAGTGAGAGGGGCAGACTCCAAGCAAGGAAACAAACAAAATAACTTGGGTTGTAATGATGCTGTGATGAATACAAACAAGGGATGGGGTCACAGAGTAACTGGGGCGAGAGCTTATTTCAGGAAGGAGGATCGGGATGGACTCTGCGAGAGCTAAGCAAAGAGAAGGAGCTGGACTTTCCAGTGAGAGGAGAGAGCTCCAAGCCCAGGGAAGGACAAGGCCAGTGTCCTGGGGAGGGAGAAAAGGGACTGTGTTGGAAGTACAGGAGGGAGACTACCGTGGATTTAGCAGGGCAAATGGGTGTATGCGAATGGGAGGTTTTATTCCAGAGGCAATGGAAGGTGGAAAGTCTTGGCACTTTAAGAAAAAGAAGCAATGTGATTCGATCTCCATGGGCATGCTGAGGACACTTGTGCTGGCTTGTGGAGAATGCACGTGCTCAGGGAACAGCCTAGGTAGAAGTCACTGCAGAGGTTCAGAGCCACGATGAGGATGCTGTGAGCCCAGGGCAGTGACAGAGATGGAGAGAGATGGTCAGATTTGAGATAATTTAGGGAGATAGAATTGCCAGGACTCATTCATGGCCTGGACGTGGATGGTAAAAGAAAGGGGAGAGTGTGACATCTGGGTCTCTGATTGGTTGTGGTGCCTATTTCTTTTTTCCTTTTTTTTTTTTTTTTTTTTTTTTTTGAGACAAGGTCTTGTTGTGTCACCCAGGCAAACACAGCAGTGGTGCAAACACAGCTCACTTCAACCTCGACCTCCCGGGCTCAAGCAATTCTCTCACCTCCACCTGCTGAGTAGCTGGGACCACAGTCAAGCACCACCATGCCTGGATTTGCTTATTTTTAACTTTATTTTGTAGAGATAAGATTTCACTAAATTGCTCAGGCTGGTCTTGAACTCCTAGGTGCAAGCAATCCTCCCGCCTCGGCCTTCCAAAGTGCTGGGATTAGAGGTGTGAGCCACCATTCCTGGCCTGGTGCCTACTTCTAAGATTGGGAAACATGAGTGATTTGTGAATCATCTTTAAAGATGGGACTTTAGCCTATGGGAGTTCTCTCTCCAGGGGAGAAACATTCATTGACTGCCCTTTCCTTTCACTCTCCAGAGGGTTGCCCTGGCCACTCTGGAAGAAATGTATGGAAAGGCTATATGGCAGGGAACCCGATCAGAACTCTGGTTTGTAAGTGACAGGAACACTACTCAGCCTCCCATAGGCACGAAGAGGGATTTACTGGCTCACAGAATCCACGGAACGAACCCACAGGAATGGCCCAGAGAGCAGCTCCTCTAGAGTCTCTCCAATGCCAGCTCATCCTTTCCAGCTGCAGACCCGCTTCTTCCCCAAGCCAGGACACATGGCCACAGTCCCTTAGATTTTTTAAAAATCAGAATTAAATTTTATCTTAAACTTTTTTCTCTTCAATAGGGCTGACCTGGCCACCTTTGGCCTAAAAATGTGAAGAAATGTGACAATGTATAGTTTGTGAAGAGGGAAAAGACTACCCCAGAAATCCATATATTAAAAAAGAAAGATGTACTAATCTAAAAACTATTCACACACAAAAGCAACGAAATTCTTTTGAAACAGGAGAAAGGAAGTATGGAAAAATTCATAATGGCATCCTCTCAATTTGTATATGATTATAGGATGTAAAAGAAAGACATTCTCTTGCATTTCCAGTCCAAAAACTTGGAGAACTTTAATTGGCGGGGCTTCAACCATGTGCCATTCTTGGGCCAATCAGCTGTGGCCAGGAGGGGGGTTCCTATAAGAGCCTGGCAGCTCACACTATGACCACAGGGCCGGAGTGGGGTGGGATGGGCTGTGATTCCCAAGAGAAGGGAAGGGTGCTGAGCAGATAATGTCCCTAGTGTTCCTTATGTGCCTTGAGTGTCAGCTGAAGTTCTGACTAGAGACAAGGAACAAAACCATGAGAACAAGGAAAAGTTTGCAAAAGGGTGGAAAACTCAGTAAGTTGTCATTTGGAGGTCCAGAAGGGGTAGCCAGAGAAAAGTCTGTGACCCCCAAAAGGCATCCAGTGAGAACAGAGGATTAAATGCATCGTCCTGACAGAGAAAAGAATATAGCTTCAGCAGCGTCCAGGTGTGGGGTGGTGGGGTGGTGGGGTGGGGATCTAACTGAGCTTAACTATAACATCTGATGAAAGTGTGAGGATGACTCTGATATGCACAGAGCCTGGGGTTACCAGGATATGCCTGCTGACTGGAGTTGAATTGTCAAAGCATACAAAAGTAAAGGATAGTCCATTGCTTTTGGAAGAGTGAAAGGGTCTTGCTAGGCTCACTAGCTGTATAACTTCAGGCAAGTTAGATTTCACATCTCCAAGCCTCCATTTGCTTGGGTTTAAAGTGGTGAGCTGGCCAGGCATGATGGCTCCCGCCTGTAATCCCAGCACTTTTGAGAGACGAAGGTGGGAGAATCGCTTGACCCTAGGAGTTTGAGACCAGCCTGGGCAACACAGTGAGACCTCATCTCTACAAAAAATAAAAAATAAAATGATGGGTGTGCAAAATGAAATAACGTATAAATGTGATTGCCTGTCTCTTAAGGTTGAGTGAAGATTAGAAGAGAAAATGTATCTAAAACACCTGCTACAGGTTGGGTGCAGTGGCTCATGCCTGTAATCCCAACAATTTAGGAGGCCAAAGCAGGAGGATCACTTGAGCCCAAGAGTTCAAGACCAGCCTGGGCAACATGACGAGACCCCCTCTCTACAAAAAATACAAAAATTATCTGGGTGTGATGAAGCTCACCTGTAGTTCCATCTACTCGGGAGGCTGAGGTGGGAGGATCAATTGAGCCTGGGAGATGGAGGCTGCAGTGAGTCATGATCATGTCACTACACTCCAACCTGGGTGACAGTGAGACCCTGTCTCAAAAACAAAACAAAACAAAACAAACACCAAAAACAAAACAAAACAACAACAAAAAAACACCTGCTACAAAGCCTGAGAGCCAGGAACTTAGTAAGTGCTCAACAATGTTATCTGTTATTTTCATTACTGCTACAAAAGTGTGTGGAGGGGATAGGTCTCTTAACTTCTGAGTGCCAATGAGAGAACAATCTCAAATACAAGAGGCTTTAATTTGTGGTCAGTGACTCTACCCTGGGCAATAGTAATAGAAGCTCTATTTTCTGATCATCTGTTCTGTGCCAGGCACTTTGCTAAGTCCTTTACTATATTTTCTCATTTAATCCACACAGCTAAGTGATAGTGTATTGGTTAGCTTTTGCTGCATAACAAATTACCCCAATGTTTATAGCTAAAACAACCACCACTTATTAAGCTCATGATTCCATGGTTTGGAAATTCAGCTGAGCTCTTCTTCTGGCCTTTTCTGGGCTCACTCATGCATCTGCAGTCAGCTGCTAGTTGGTTAAGTGGCTCTGCTTCTGGGGGTTGGCTGCCTGACATCTGCATGCTGAGGGTGACTGAGCCGTACGTTTCTCTTCATCCAGCAGGATAGCCCATGCTTGTTCACACAGCAGCTGGGCAGAGCTCCAACAGAATGGAGGAAAGCATACAAGCCCTCTTTAGGCTTGGCCTCAGAACTGGCTCTGTCACTTCCACCACAATCTGTTGGCCAAAGTAAGTCCAAGATCATCCCAGATTCAAGGCAATGAGAGAAGTTGCCAAATTTTACTGCCATGAGGTGCATTCAGGGAGGGATGGGGAATTGTGGCCACTTTTGCCATCTACCACTGATAGGTACTAATATCACTGCCATTTTCCCTGTGAGAAAGTCAAGGCTCATGGGGGTAAAAATGGCCTGACCAAGTTATGCAGCTAGAGCGTGGCAGACATGTGAACCCCAGGGTCTCAGGCTTGACTACATCATGACATTCAAACTTCATTCTCTCAGGGGAAGCTGGCAGGCTCTCATCTGTCACAATCCAAAACAGCCCAATTTTATAGGCATCAGCGAGTTTGGCTGAGATGAAGACGAGGCAGGAACAGATAAAAAGTTGGGTCTAAGGCAGGTCAGGACCAGGGGGCTCAGACAGAGCCTGCAGCCACGGTGAGGTTCAGTGACATGGACCTCAGCCTGCCTCACAAAGGCACACAACTAAACTGCACGGGCCAGAGCTGACCCTCTTCCAGGCAGAAACCTTGCCTGGGCCTCAGGCTGGCAGGGTCCCATCAGGAGCCCATGGTGAGGGAGCTGCCTCCGGTGTTGGCTGCTGGGCTCCCAGCCCATGGTGGTAACAGTGCAGGCAGAAAGATCAAAGAGGTGCCACAAGGCGAAGTAAGAGATCTGTCCTCTCCAAAGAGCTCTGAGATCATCTCTGCCTGTAGGGAAGTGAGCAGAGGGGCACCAGGTCTGCAGTGGGACTGCCCCACCTCCTCACCTCCGCTACGACCGGCCCCTCCCCCACAGAGACACCAGAGCCATGAGCACAGCTGTGCCCAGCCAAGCTGCCGGGTGCCAAGACGGGGCCTGGCGGGCTCCCTCTCATCTGTCTCTCTTTAGCAGGAACAAATGGGAATGAGGGAATCAATTAACAAGGCTCCTTAGCCAAAGGACTGCTGCTCCCTCCTTCCCTAGCCTGTTAACCCTTTGCTTCCAGGGCTGGGGAGGGCTGCCCTAGTGTGCCGGCCATGCTGGCTTCTGTCTTGTCTGTGCCAGATGCCCATGGCAGCTGCCAAGCTGAGGAACCAGAGCCAGAAACGCAAGCACCTCTGTTCCACCCGGCGGAATTTGGGGTCAGTCTTGAAGGATACTCAGGACTCTGGCCCACAGGCAGGCCTGGACCTTTCTTCTCTCTCTAGAGACCTAGGATCCTCTCCTGGCTCAAAAAGCTCTGAACAGAAGAGACAAGCCTAACAGTGGCCTTCAGACTGGGAGGGTAGGTCACAGCCGAGCCCTGCATGGGCCTCACACTGGATCTGGGAAAGACAAGGGCCCAGGGGACAGGGCAAGATGCATCCAGCCACATTCAGAAAGCCCTGACAATTCTATGTTCAGAAGCACATGGTCAAATTTGCTAAGAATGCTCTCTGGGGAATTCAGAAAGGCAACTGTGAGGGCCTGGAAGTCCTGGGTTGTCCGGAGCCTTAGGTTGGAGTCCCTAGCTCAGTAGCTGATGTGGCCTTATGACATTTTGAGTTATTAATTAATAGGCCACTCTTTCTCCCACCAACTCTCACCAAACGACTTTACTTGCTCCCCAAGGGTCTTTCCCAGCCTTGGAAGTAAGGCCATCAGTCTTGAGCCTGCTACATTACACAACACGGGGGTGCCATTCATAGCCTGCTCCACCATACACAGTGACACTGGGGTCACCCCTGCATGGAACAAAAGAAACAAAAGTGTGTGCTGTTGGCCTTTTACATTCAAAAGATACTCTTCTAAGTTAAGACCAAAAAAAAAAAAAATTGGATGCAGCTTGCATTGAGAGTGCTACCCACAGATTCCACATCCCTGCACTCTAGACTGGATAAAAGACTCCAAAGGCTGAAAGAAGGTGAAGAAAGGGATGAGACAGACAGGTCAGAGGGAGGACCACCTGCTGAGCTGCACCCACAAGCTCCAGTGGTTTCCAGAGCCAGGGAGCCACATGGGAACCAAGTGTGCCCAATGACAAGGCTCACTCCACACAGCTGAGTGAGCTCTGTGGCCCAGCCAGGGCCTGGGACAGGGACATATGTCAGTCCGTTCATTCATCCATCCATCCATTCATTACAAAGATGGACAGTGAGTGCCTACTGTATGTCAGACACTATTCTGGGCAGAGTGAACAAGCAGACAAGGGCCTGGGCCTTGGGCAGTGTGAGGATGAGGACCACTCAGTGACTGAAGCTGGCTATTCGCCAGTCTTCCAGCAGGAGAGAGGTGATCTGTGCCCTGAATCCTGGCTCAGTGCCCACCGGGATTATCCAATGGGCAGAGCCCCCTCCTGCCCCTCTTCAGCACCCTAGTACACTTGTTGTGAGCCCCCTGGGTAAGTGTGGGGCCCTAGACAAGCAGAGAGATGACAAGGAAGGTTGGGGGAGAGATGTGGGAAGGTGGAGCTAGTTGGGAGACTGCCCAGTCAACAAAACATGTGCTGAAGCACCCTAAGGTGCCCCAGTACAGGCAGGGGATAGCTGGACCTCCCTCCCTTGCTCTCAGCGTGTTTGCATTTCCCTTTTCCTACTGCAGAGGAGTATCCAGGTTGCTGAAAACTCCAGAGGCTCACCTTGGCCCTAAATTCAAAACTCAAGCCAGGGCCAAGTGCGGTGGTTCATGCCTGTAATCCTAATGCTTTGGGAGACCGAGGTGGGCGGATCACAGGAGTTGGAGACCAGCCTGGCCAACATGGCAAAACCCCGTCTCTACTAAAAATACAAAAATTAGTCAGGCATGGTGGCACATGCCTGTAATCACAGCTACTCGGGAGGCTGAGGTGGGAGAATCACTTGAACCCGGGAGGCGGAGCTTGCAGTGAGCTGAGAAGGCACCACTGCACTCCAGCCTGGGCAACCTAGTGAGACTCTGTCTAAAAAAAAAAAAAAAAAAAATTAAAACAAAACTCAAGCCAGGGCTTCTGATTGGCCCAGTGTGAATCACGTGTCCTTCACTGAGCCAATCAACATTGCCCAGGAGGGTAGGCTCTGTAAAAGATGGCAGCTCCCATTCTAAAATCAGGGTTAACATGGGTTGAAAATGGTTCCTTGTAGACAAAACCACAGATACCCACACCAACCTTGGGCATATAGAGATACATGGAGCCTCACTTTTCTGACCTGTAAAATGGAGCTAACTATTGTGCCAACCTCACTGGGCTGTCTCAAGGGTTAAAGTAGATAAACAAGTGTGCTTGGCACACTTTACAGATATTCAAGAAATGGAAGGCAAGTGTGATTTAGGACCTCTCTGGCCTCAGTCAACCCTTCTATAAAATGGGTGTCCTGCTCGATCTCCCCAACCCTGATGTCCCAGGATCCCAGGGCCCAGGGCCTCTGTGCAGGTGGTGAGTGACCACAGACCTTCCTCTCAGAGATCTAGTGTCCTCCGTCTATTCCTGGGAACTGAGATCTCCTCCTGCTGCTCTTCCCCTCTCCAACGAATGTTTCTGGCCCCCTGTGACCACCCTCAACACCCCACATCTCTGCCTAGAGTCCTGGGAAGAGCATGTGCAGGGCTATTCTGAGCTGGGCAACCAGAGTTCAGACTGCAGTTCTGGCTGGGTGCTCTTGCTCAGGCACCTTAAGCCCTCCGTGCCTTAGTTTCCCTGACTGTGACAATGGGGTGGTGAATAGTAGAAACTCTCTCATAGGGTTGTTGTGTATATGGCCCAGCACAGAGCGAATGCCATGTAAAAATCTTAGCCATTCCCATTGTTAACACTGCTGGCTCTCGCTCCATCTGCTGCGGAAATAGCACAGACAGGTCAGAGTGAGCTGAGCGCTGGGACAGAGCCATAAACAAGACTGACTGACGCCGGCCCTGTCCTCCTGGAGCTCCCATCCTGATGGAGGCAGACACATCAACAGGCAATTTCAATGCAGCGTGACCAGGGCCACTCTCAAGGGAAGCCTCGGCGGCCAGAGCAGGGGCCCAGCCCCACGGATAGAGGGTCAGGGCAGGCAGCCAGCAGAGGTGATGGCTGGAAGACAGTGCAAGTGGACCGGGTGAGGGAGTTCAAGGTGCATCGAGGCAGAGGGGCCAGACAGTATTCAACCTTGAGAGCTGACCGGGGTAGACACAGGCTGATCTTGGCCAGTTCAAGTGGAGGGAAGGTGGGTGAGGTGGGCATGGAGGGCATCCAGGTGGAGGCAGTTGCTCTCTGGGGCTGAGTGTGGAGCCTCAGCCCCGCTCTCTCCCTGGACTGTGCCTGTGTGTGATTTTGTGTAACTGAGATTATGTGTGTATGTGTGTGGCCGTGTAGAGGGTGGTGTGTTTGTGGGTTTGTTCCTCAGCAGGGTTGTGGCGAGGGTGTGAAAAATAGTGTGAGTTTGGAAAGGGATGCCTATTTGAGACAGTTTAGGGTGTGACCACTGTGTGTAAAGTTGTGTGTGTGATGCTATACGCGTAACTGTGTGTCCATGAATGTCCCTAAGACTGTGTGATGTGTGGCTGTATGTAGCTGTGTATTATGTGTGTGTCTTTCTGTAGGTATGTGTGTATAAGTGTGTGTATGTGTGTTAGACACACATGCACTGCTGTCTGTGGAGACCAGGGCAATGAGAGCTGCTCCCCGACTTCCATCCAGCCCTGCCGCAGAGGAGACACACACACACACACACACACACACACACACACACACACTCCTGGGGCTGGGAGGGGTGGCTGCCTGTCGCTGCCACAGCCAGTCAGAACTTGCTAATTTGCATGTTAATGAAGCCCGGGGAGCTCTCCAGCTCCAGACTGACAGGAGCCCCCGGCACCCCCATCCTCCCCTGACAAGACTGGGAGCGAGGAGTGGGGAGGGCTGAGAGACGGCAGAGGGAAGAAGAGACAGAGGAGGCTCTGGGATGAAGCTCCCCTTTCTCTTTCTCTCACTCCACCACCCCTCTGCAGGCCCCAGGCCCCCCCACTTAGCTGCCAGCCCCCACACTCTCCCTCCACTCTCCCCACAAGACTCTGAGCTAAGGGAGAAAAGCCTGGGTCAGAGCCCTCACCAGGCATGGGCAGCCCTGGGGTGAAGGCAGGGGACGCTGCTCAGGGCTGCTCTATGAGCTGAGCTGAGCTGCCCACACCTGGCCCCTTCACAGAACATGCAGCAAGTCATCCCATGGCACCCGCAGGTGCCCTGGGGCAGACGCCTTGAGCCAGGCATCTGAGAGCAGCAGGCACTAGTGTGCCCAGGTTGGTGCCAACACAGTCAGCGGGCTCTCTCCTGCCCTCTGCGCCAGGCTTCAGCAGAGGCCGAGGGGACTGCTAAGCTCTCAGCCTGCCGTGTCCTAAGAGGGAAGACTCAACCCATGTGGGAACCCCTGCCAGGGGTCCTGCCAGCAGGGGAGATATGAGGCAGAGTAGGGGACCGGGATGGGGCTGGGGGATCTGAAAATATGATGTGTGAGGAGTAACAGTGGGGTCATAACAGTGGAGGGCACCCACCACCCTCTCCCCAGAGGGGCTGTGCTCCCAGCGAGGGAAGGGCAGTGGCGGCCGGAGAGTGGAGCCTCGCAGCTTTGATCAACAGGTCAGTCCAGGATTGTGCTGTTTCATTCTCAGTGTTGTGCCATTTGCAGTCTTGTCTAGGCCCGGATCCCTCCCCCTTCCCATCCCCCCATCGCCTTTGTGCCCCATCCCCTCCTCCCGAGCTCCTTCCTTTCCTAATCAGCCACATCCCACAGGGGGCTGGGCTCTCTGGGGAGCCCTCCACAGCCAGCTCCTAAACACACTGTCTGGTTTTGTCTCAGAGAAGTTGTGTCCCCTGCCTTGGCAGGGGGACAGTCTGGGCTCCTGCCCTGTCACCCTGGCCCCTACTGGGCACTTTCTTCCCTCCTTTGCCTTCCCTTCTCCCCCCATCTCTCTTGACTTGGGTCTGGTCCAGTGCTCTCTGCCTACCGCTGGGCCTAGGCCTCCATCTCTCCCTTTTTTATCCAAATGCTCAAATCTTCCTATTTATTCACCTTCTCTCTCTCTCTCTCCTCTCTCTCTCTCTCTCTCTCTCTCTGTCGTCTTGACTCTTGGTCCCTGGACACCCACCCTGCCTCTGCCCCATCCCCCCACCCTGTGGCTACGCCTGGTCCCCAGATGTGCTTACCAGAGCTGGGAGGCAGAAAGGTGAGGGCACCTCAGGGCCCTGGGTCTCTGCAGGTGAGAAGAGAGCAAAGCAGTTGCTGGTGTTAATTGCAGGGAGGATGTCTGGCAGAAATAAGGTGGTTTTTCTGCTTCAGTGACGACTGTTACAATCAAATTGTCCACAGACAATTAGCAGAGTGGGAGAAATAAGAATTAGATTTCTAATTATTTTCCCAGTAAAAGCCGCCCTGGACCCTGTGGGTGAGGGGGAAGGGCTTCTCAGTGGAGCCAACAGGCGCTTTTGTGGGCCTACCTCCCCTGAAGCTGGTGTGAGGGAGCACCAAGTAGCAGGTGGTGGAGACAGAGGAATGCATCCCACCCCAGTGCTCAGCACCACCAAGACGGCAGGAAGGAAAGGACACACCTTGCTGAGCCTTGGAGTTTTGGAAAGAACCAGCATCTAGAGGCTGCTACTGGGTCTCAGGACCAGCCCTGGTACTACTTGCCGTCTCTTCCCATTTTCAACCCTCAGTTTGCTCATTCCAAAAATGGGGGACTAAGAATTCTCAGGTAGTGGAGTTGTTGTGAGGAGCCAATGATGCGAGCTGGCGGGAGCATCTCACAGTGACTGGCAGAGGGCAAGGGGTCCTGCCTGCTCCTGCCCCGGCCTCATTCTCACACCATATGGTGCACGTGCTCACAGACGACTGTGTGAAGTGTAAGCCCACACACACATTCACGTACGGGAAGCCGCTCCTTCCACACGCCTCTGCACATCTGGGTGCACAGCCTAACTCTTAACAAAATGGGCCAGGCATGCTGGCTCATGCCTGTAATCCTAGCACTTTGGGAGGCCAAGGCGGGTGGATCACTTGAGGTCAGGAGTTGAAGACCAGCCTGGCCAACATGGCGAAACCCCCTCTCTACTAAAAATACAAAAATTAACTAGGTGTGGTGGTGAGCGCCTATAATCTCAGCTACTTGGGAAGCTGAGGCAGGAGAATCGTTTGAACCGCGGAGGCAGAGGTTGCAGTGAGCTGAGATCATGCCACTGCACTCCAGCCTGGGGGACAAAGTAAGACTCAGCCTAAGAAAAAAAAAAAAAAAGCCTTTCCTTGATCTGTGTGAGCCTCCATTTCCATATCTGTTAAGGAAGCTGATGAAAGTGCCTACTGCATAGGGTTCAAGGACACATGTGGAAAGGGCATGTCTCCCGCCTGCTGCATGGCGTGCATTCAGTAAATGGTGTTAATGATGAAAATACTATACGAGGTGTCCAGCCCATGCCTGCAAGGCTAAAGGAGGAAAGTAGGGGGTGTTTCAGGAGGGAATAGGTTTAGGAAGTTGAAGGAAGTGATGAATAAGCATTTGTCAATCTCTACTAAGCACAAGCCCTCTGTGCTGCGTGCTCGGGACCCATCAGGCCCAGCCTTCATACTCAGAAAGACAGGCAGCAGCAGAGCAAAGACCAACTGGGTTTGAGTGGGACAGTTCTAGGTTTGTGTCGGAGCTGTGCCCTTGGTACGAATCAGGATGCTTCCACTTCCCCTCTCTGAGCCTCAGTTTTCCTCTCTGTAAAGTGGGGATAATACCTACCTCCCAGGGTAGTTTGCAGGCTGTGACAGTGCTTTGCACCTGGGAACATGCTTTTGGGGTGGAGGGGCCATTGGCACAATCACTCTGACTTGGACACCAGCGCCACACACGTCCCACACACAGACTCAGTGTCTACAGGTGGATGCCTCCAGACCACCCGGGGCTTTCAGGCCTGACTCCACATCGAGGAAAGGGAAGACCTAGCTCACTAATGTCCAACAGGTGCCCAGACCTAGTGACAGCCAACACACCTGCACAAAGGTCTCATGCAGGTGCCACACATGATCACTCTGTCACACTCATACACACACACAAACACCCCCCCACACACACACACACAAACACCCACGTACCCTTCCTGGGCCCGTTCCTTCTCGCACACCAGGACAGGCAGCCAGGATGTCCCCGAGTGAACCTAAGAGAAGCTCAAGGCCGCACCCACCAGGGCTGTGCTGAGGGAGGCAGCTGCAGCCCAGCTGTGGGGTCTGGGCTGGGGTGAAGGGAGCTGTGTGGAAACCCAGATGGGAGTTGGTGTAGGAGGGGCGCAAGGCTGCATCCTGGGCCCCACCTTCCCACCTCTAGGCCAACGGGCTGGGCTTGGTAGGGAGGCAGTCGCCTGCCTGGAGGTGGGAAGAGCCTCTTTCTGTATTGATCCTCCCTCCCCACCTGCCCTTTATTCAACAGTGACAGCAACCCTGGGGAGGATGCCTCTGCCCACCCTACATCAGCCCCACCTCTGTCTTCCTCCCCTGCCTCCTCCTGGGTCCATGGTCTCTGTCACTCTGGGCCTGGGTCTCCCCGCCCTCCCCGTGCTGGGCTATGTAAATGTGATATTTCCCTCCCATCATCGGGGCTGCCGGCTTGGCTCACATTTAATTTGATCCGTGGCGGCGCCTCTGCGGAGCCACTCATCAAAGCAGGAAGACAATTAGGTGAATGTCAGGGTGGCCTAGGCCCCGCAGGGGCCACCAGGGCCTGGAGCTGGGACTGTGAGGGGTGGGCTTGGGGTCCTGGCTGCAATCCTGGTCTCCTTTGGACCAGTCTATGCTCAGGTTCCAGTGCTTGTTGTGTGACCAGAGGCCTGGACTGCCCAGCGAAAACCAGGCTTAGCTCTGCCTAGACCCTGCTTTGAGGGGTGTGACCGGTGCCTTTGAAGTACAGGAAAGGCCCTGCAGACCTCTCTTTCCTTCTCAGGCCACAGAAAGCATGGGGCCCAGGCATCTGCATGGCTACATTCAGGTTGACCCCTGGGCTGGCAGTAGTTGGGTTTGGGGGAGGATCCAAGCTCTGGACTGGGTCCTGCTCCATCCCTGCTGCCCTGGCCTTGATGCAGAGCCCAGAACCACTCTTTGGCATCCAAAGGGCAGGGTATTTGGAGAACATGCTGGCATTAGTACTTCATGATGGGAGAGATGGCTTCTCCAGACATGTTCAAGGATAGCAGTTAGAAGTTTGGGCAGGAACAGAATGGAAGAATAGGTGTGTTCCTCTAATGAAAGACAGGTTTATGCCCCCCTGGAAGATCCCCTACCCATACCGCCCAAAGCCTGCCAGGAATGGTGGTGGCCAAAGGCCCTGCAGTGAGCATGGGGGGACTCTGATCCTGGATCATTTGGGCATAAGAATAAATGTAAATATGACCTTACTTGTCCTCATCGGTTCTGCAGCTCTGTGTCACCTCATGCCAAGGACATGAGCTCATTTAATTCCTACATAAACCCATTTTACAGGTGAAGAAACTAAGGGTCAGAGAAGCTAATTGCCCAGGGTCATTCAGCCAACAAGTAGTAGAATCCTATAGACTCTGGATTCATGCACTGTCCACATCTCCAGCTGCCCCCAGAGTGCCAGCCCTCCTGAGAGAGCTCCCCACATCCCCAAGGACACCTCCTACTGGGGACCAGGTTACCCATGTCTCCTGCAGCCTGGTGGAGGTCTGCCTGCTAGGGTGAGCCTCTGCCTCACCCGCCCACCCGTGTGCTAGGGACAGAAGGGGGACTTTATGTGCAATCTGCCCGACTCTCCAGAAAGCACTTAGGTTTACGATGTGCACGAAATTGATCGCCAGTTGGCGCAGCCCCCGCTCACTCAGTGCCAGCCCAGTGCTGGCAGGAGGCTCCCCCACCACCCCCCACTTTCAAGGAGCATCAAAGCCGGCTGCCAAGGCCTCTCGTGAGGGTCCTTCTCCAGTAACAAGTGCAGAATGGAGGGGGGAGTTCTGCCCAAAGGCCTTTCCACAGTGCACACACCCCCGCCCTGTGAGAGTTAAATAGCTCCGTGTTTTATGCCAGTTCCAGCCTCTTCTGCTTCCCCTCTAACAAGCCGATGCTTTCAAAGGCCCCACTAATTGGTGTTTGCACCTCACACACCACGACACTTTGATAGTCACTTAGAATGTGGGTCCATCCATCACACCCAGGGTACAGGGAAGCTGCTCACCTTGCTGTACCAGGGTACCCGGGCCTGTGTGCTCTGTGCATGTGTGCAAGAGTGCGCATGCCTGCATGCACATGTGAGAGTACTCATATGCCTTCCTTCATATGTGCAGAATATGTGCCTGTACAGGCACACCTATGTGCACCTATGTGTATAAATGCTCCCTTGAGGATATTTCTTGTACAACTCTGTGTTTGTATGACAATGCATGTGCATGGGTGAACACTAACATCTGTGCACGTGGGAGTGTGAACTTGTGTGTATGCACACTTTCCTAGGTAGTGTTTGCATGCACATGCAATAGTGCTTTCGTGTGTTTAGGCATGTGCAGAAGTGCTTTGTATGTCTGTGTGCAAACATCTGCCTGGGGGCATGTACATGTGAATTTTTACAAGTCTACGAATGAGGAATATATTCATGTCTGACTGCGCCTATGGGTGTGTGGGTTTGCCTGCCTTAGCACAGGGGAGAACAAACTTGTTTGTGTACATACAGGGAAGATGTGGCGATGAGTGAAGTTCTGTGTCTATCTGTTTCTTAGTGTGAATGTATATACAGGCATACGTGTACCTGGCCATTTGTGTCTGGCATGGAGAGAAAAGGTTTAACCTAGTCAGTGGCCCATCGGCTTTGGGTTTGAGACCTGGCTCTACCATTTTCTCGCTCTGTGACTTTGGGCTAGTCACTTAACCTCTCGAGTCTCCGGTTTTCTCATCTGTAGTGGAAATAATAAAAGCATCTTCCTCTGATTGGTGTGCAGGTCAAATGGGATAATACATCTCAAGGGCTGGCAGGATGCAGGGGCGAGCCTGTGGGCAGACAGGCAGACTCTCCTCTCTCCCTATGCTTCCCCGCTCCCTGGGAACACCCACGGTGCAGACACTTTTCCTGGTCTCATCATGTAGCTAGCTGCCCGAAAGAGACCCTGTGGGCACTTGGGGAGAGAACTGGAAGAATCGTGAGAAAAGCCTGGTTGGGCCCAGGTCACACAGTGACAGCCAGGACTTCTGAGATTTTTGTTGCATCCAAACTGAGTTCTCACTTTATTACCTACCTTTGACATGTGGGAAACTGAGGTGCAGAAGTAGATGCAAGCTGGTGGCAGAGCGGAAACTTGCTGTCAGTGGACGCAGCCTACAACCAGGCTGGTGGGAATCCAGGATGTCCTTCTGAGTCCTGAGGGAGAAGGGGCAGCTTCACCTTTCTCATGCGCCTCGTGCACAAATACTAAACCTGGGATTCTTGCACTGACCCCGGCCTGGGGTGCCTGTCACAGGCTGAGTGTGGACCTCAGGGAGCCCAGCCCTGCCCCTCTGTAAACACAGACTGAAACACACAGCTCTAGTCTAACCCTGTCATTTACTCACCAAGAAACAGAGGGCCAGAGAAGGAATGGAGCTGGCTCAAGGCCACAGGGCATGAGAAAGCTAGAACAAGGCTGCTTATGTCCCAGACTGGGGTTCTCACTCTATTGCTGTCCTCGTTCACCATGCTGCCACTCAACAGTATTGACCTGGCTGGTGGGTCATGGCTGGGGCAGGGCTCTCCCCATGGGCAGGCCACAGGACCTTCAAACCCACCTGGTGGTCAGCCCAGAGGATCCGTGTGCCTCCATTTGGGGGAACACAGCCTCTAGACCTGGGCTCCCACACTGCCCCACCTAAGATCGCAACTAGTATGTGTCCCTTGTTTTTTCCTTCTTAGTTTGCAGGGTACATGTTTTATGCTAATTTTTTAATATAAAAAATTTAAACTTTACAAATCACAACCAGCAGCAGCAGCATGGCAGCCTCACCAGTTGACATCCCCAGTATCATTAGCACCACCATCCCCCAAAGTCATCGTCATCTCCAGCATCAGGGTATGACTGTACCCTGCCCACCAATCCCCACCCCTTAAGCAGTCATGACTCCCTAACCCTTCATAAATGTCCCTGACATGGCCCAAGAATCAAGCAGAAATGGTCCTCTTCCACCATCCACATTTCATTTCTCACTCCCCCCTCGTCCCTCCCTCACTATGCCCATGCTCATTCCAGGATCATATGACCTAAAGCCCTCCCAAATCTTTATCCCTCCCTGTTCCTAAGAGCCCTGGGCCTAGCCTGTCCTGCAGAAACTGCGGGCTGGGCTTTGGCCCTGGAGTCTTCACTGGGGCAGGCAGCCAGCAAAGGGAGCCGGGAGGAGAAGGAGGGGTGAGTGGCCCCCTCCTCAGGCTTGGTGCCCCACCCACCCAGCCGGCGGCCTGTCTGCCTTCCTGAGCTCATTAACTGCAGGTCACCGTTCAGCAGGAAAGACAAGGTGTGGGTTCTGCGGGCATTCATTAGCCGTGAGAGGAACAGTGTGTGTGAAATTAGCAGTCACCTGAGGACCTCGATAATTTCATAATTAGGAGGCCTAATGGCTCCAGCTCTGGATGCCAAATGACTTAACCCCTCGCCTGCTGGGCCCCCAACCCCCAGCCCAAGGCTGCAGGGGAGGGCCTGTAGTGCCCTCTCTTCTCCAGTCCCCCTCCCTAGGGCCCAATAATGTTTATTTCTGCCTCCCCAGTGCCCAGCACAAAGGCTGGCACAGAGGGGGCATAAAACCAAAGTTCATGGAGTGAATGAATGAATTAATGGATGAATGAATGAGCAAGTGTCTGAATGGGGAAAATGTTCCAGCCCCTGCTGCAGGTGCTCAGGGGAGGAAAGCTTTGGAAAGGGGTGTGGAATGGCTCTGCATCTGCATGAGCAAGTATGCAGCTATGCACATGCTGGTCTGTGTGTGCATGTGCACATCGAAGCCACACACATGTAGGTGTATGATGTCTGCTTCTAAGAACCTTTCCTGGGTCCATGTTCAAGCTCTGTGAACACACTCATTCTGCTGCCTCCTCTCTGAGAACAGGGGATGCTCTGTCATGGGGCCCAAGAGCCTCCCTTGATGCCATCCTCTCCTGGCACCACCTCAATAATGGTGACTCCAGAATTTCTATATGGGGGCATTCTTTGGGGGAGAAAGGCATTCTAAGGCGCTCACCTTGAACCTGTATAGCAAGTGCATTGCTTTTACCAAGACTGAATGTTTACTTGGGAGTCTGGGGTACTGGTGCTAATAAGAGTGCTGAAATCACACCCTTTAGCATAGGGGGAGCTGGTCAAGGAAGCCTCCAAAGACCCCCCTCACCCCGCCACCTTTCTCAGCCTGGCCCCCCTCCTCCCAACCTTCCTCTGGTCCTTTGGAGGTGAAGGATGAGGTGGAGGGGTGGGGTCCTTGGGGCTCCAGGCTAGTGCAGGCCTTCCCCAGTTTGGGACAATTGATTCTGAGCCTCCCTGACCCAGCCTCACTGTAGAGAGAAGGAGGTGAGTGGTGTGAGAGGGGAGGTCTATAAAGAAATAGGGAGGAGAGGAGGTGTGGGGAGAACAATAAAGGAATATCAAGGGAAAGAATGGAGGGGAAGGGGAAGAAAGGGGAGGAGGAGAAAGGATAGGAAGGAGGTGAGAGAGAAGAGAGAAGACGGGAGGGGAAGGGAGAGGAGGAGAGGCAGGGAGGCTGAAAGCATTATCAGCACTTAAAAAGCCAGCGGCTCAGTTCTTCTTTGGCACAAATAATGGCTTTTTATGAATAAATCATGTGTCAGACGCCTCCCAGGGAGTGGGCATAGAGGGGAGCGCGTCTGCTGGGCTCCAAAGCTGATGGGGAAGAGCCAGTTGCAGCCCCCCAGCCACAGGGGTGTTGCCCCCTTTCTCCTGATGGGGCCCAGCAGGACAGAAGCTGTGTCTGGAATGATCCCTGGCCTGAGCCAGGCAGAGCTCAGTCAGAGCTCTGAGGTGGTCCCACTCCTCCCTGCTCATAAGCTGGGCTGGATCCCAGGGTCTGGATGTCCCTCTGCTCCCCTCCCCTCTGACAGACAGCAGAGCAGCCCAGAAGACGCTCCTGGCAGGGGAACACCAGTGCTGATGCTCCCGGAGAGAGCTTTGTGCCAAGACAGGCAGGCAAGCCCAGAGAGGAGGGTGTGCATGGCACATGTGGGGACAGAGACAGCACCTCACACAGGCATGGACTGCACAGCCCCGGCACTTGTGTGGGCACACTTGGAGGCAGATCCACTGTCATTCCCACCACACACACACACACACACACACTCACGCCCAGCCATGTGCACACTCGGCAGGGAGAACCTCAAGCACCAACCCACCTGCCCCGCAGCACACTCACTAACCCCTAACACACACACAGACACACACACACAGGCCCACACAGACAGACACATATGGGACTACATGGAAACACACAGCCCTGCACACACACACCAGCGGCCCACCCTCCGTCAGCCTAGGGTGGGGGCAGTTCTGCAGCCCATATGGAGCCCACACCCAGCTGGGCTATCTCAGAGGCTGGCTGTGGGGTGGGGCTGGGGCATCTGTCCCAGGGGAGGGGCCATCAGCCTCTATGTGCTCCCCACTTGGCAGGGACACCCGCCATACCAGGTTGGGTCTCAGCCCCAACTCAGAGCCCAGAATCTGTGCGGATTCTACTGGCTCTGAGTTCCTCTGCTCCTCTGCTCTCAGCCACCTCATCAGAGAGGCAGTGGGGGCTGCATGAGAGCCTGGGTGTTGGAGGTACACACTCAGGGGCTCTGGCCCTTGCCAATAGTGTGACCTCAGACAATAATTCCTATCTTATTTGCTCCTCAAAACAAATGTGTGAAACAGGTGCCACTGCCCCATCTTCCAGACCAAGAAAGTGAGGCTCCAGAAGGCAAGAACATTGGGTATTCCTTTCTAGGACACCGTCCCCAATTCCCTGGGGTCCTGCTTTTGCTTCTCTTCTCCTCTCAGCCAGTGGGTCCCTTCTGTGCCAAGATGTTCATCAAAGCAGACTTGGACTTCCTGCTCTTCCAACTCTGCAATCCTCCCCCTCCCAAGCCATTTCCAACCCCTCAGTGACACCTTCTGTGCTCCTGATTCTTGACCTCCCTTTCCAGCCCAGACACCTTCTGGGCTCTGACCCCACTATGCAAGTGGACACCTCAGGGCCACTATGTTGCCCAGTGCCACAGAATGTCATTTCACGCAGTGTGTATGCTCCTGAACATCCCTCCCTCTGCTCCAAATCCCAAAGATTCTCATGAACTGTAGCTCAAATGAGCACATCAATTTCCCTAGGGCTCCTCCTGCTTTGGTGTGCCCCATCTCAAGGAATGGCCCTGTCTCCCCAGATACCCAAACAAAAACCAAGCATCAATTGATGCCTCCCTGTCCTTCATCCCCCAGGTCCAATCCCCAACCAAGTCCCCAGTGACACCATATCCAAAGTAGATGTGAACTCATCCTTTCCCTTTCAGCCCCGCTGTCCTCCCCCATCCCTTGGTTTGAACCACATCAGCACCTCTGGCTGGGCCACACTGTCCCTCTTCCACTGTTGAACCCTCTGGCCCATTAGCCTACCTGCCATCAGTAATCTGTCCCTCTCTGAACTTTAGCCACACTCAACTGCTTTTGGTTCTGGAATCCACACACCTCTTGACTCTGGGCCTTTGAACATGCTATTTCATCTAAATCCCCTTCCCAATGCCAATTCCTCCTACCAAGCTTAGCTGAAGCAGCACCAGTCCAGGCACCTTCCCTGACTCAAGTCCAAGATGAGTGCTGCCCCATCATTCATTCCCACGACAGCCCCCAGCTCCTCCTCCGATCAGCACAGCTTTGATCTATAATCGCCTATTTGCTGGTCTGTTCTCCCCAGGAGCCTCTAAGTTCCTTAAGGGTAGAGACTGTGTCTGTGTGGCTCTAGGGCAGCCCCAATGCTTGGTATAAGAACTTAACAGGTGCTCACCGAATCTTCCTGGAATGAACGAGTGCAGGACCCGCGCTGAACACTTTCCATACCTTTCCTCGTGCCTGACAGAAGTTCATGAGATGGACGCTACTATCCCATGGTGTAGTCCAGGAAGACAAGGCTTCAGAAGTTGAAAATTTGCCCGAGGTCACACAGCTGGCAAATTGTAGGAAACGGATTCCAACAGCAGTCTGTGCACCTCAAAGAGTTCTCTTTTCACCATCTCTACCCTCCTTCCCAAGTCATTTTCTCTCTCTGACCTTGTTTTCTCATCTGTACAATGGGAACAAAAATCGTGCCCAATACAGAGCCTGGCACTAAAGGTTCTCAGTAAATATTTGTGCATCCTCTCCCAATCTCTGAGGCTTATTTAGGACGCATTTTCCTGGGCCAAAACTTCGTGTATGCACATGTTCACAGAAACAGGTGCAGAGCTCGACGAAGCACATCTTCAGCACGGGGGACTCAGTAGGCGCTTAACCAATATGTGCCGGGCAGAGGAGCATTAGTTTAGCAAAGGCTGACGAGTACCAGACACAAAGCCACAATAGTGACTCAGGCACAGGAACCCTTCCCCTGCCCCAAGTTCCCTGTCAATTATCCTCCACCACCACTCCCCTCCCTCTAGCCCAAGGCGCGGGAAATATTTAAAACAATTTTATTCATGAAAATATGCTGTACAATGCACTCTACACAGCCTTGACACGGCACACACGCACACGCACACTCTGACGGCACGGCCACGGTACACTGCCTACGATACGCGCCGGGGACGCCGCGCCCACCGCCCGTCCCGGCCGGACACTTATAAATATGGGAGAAGGGCCAGAACTGGCGCGGAGAAAGGGGCGTCGGGGTTGGGGGTGGACGGGGCTGGGCCCCCTGGAGAAGCTGAGACCAGTACCGGGGGGTTGGGGCGGTTGAAGAGAGGGACTGACTCCGACGGGGGAGGGGAGAAGCGAGGGCCGGCAGGGATGGGAGGGGGAGACTGAACTGTGGGGGTGGCGGTCGTCGGAGGGCGATTTGGGGGTGGAGGGCTGCTCAGGGTGGATGGATATAGGTAGGTGTGAGTTTTCAGCAGTGTTGCTGGCTTCGGGTGGGTGAGACTAAGACCAGTGGGAAAGTGTGTCAAGTGGGAATCAGATCCGTGTTTGGGGTGGGCGCGGGGTCACGGCTAGCGCTCCGCAAACGAAACTGAAGATTTGTAAACGCTCACTGGCCCATCTCCTAGTTGGCTTCCCCGACCACCGTCCACACCAGGCGGCCCACCCCGCTCCTCCCTACTCCCAGCCAGCCTGGAATTCAGCCTCCTCTCCCAGGCTTCCTGCCCAGGAGAAGGGGGTAGATCTCAGGAGTGTGGGCAGGGGCAGTGGGGTGCCCCGGCCCCTCCCTCCCCTTCCCCGGCGGCCGGCCTCCGAGGGGGGTCCCTAGCTGGGCTGGGGCCGCCTCCTGGGGAGCTAGAGTCGGGGGCGGGGACCCAGGAATCGGGATGGGAAGACAGAGGCCCCTTGGGGACGGGACGGGGCGCCCGGGAGCGGGAGGCGGCCCTCAGCCCGGCACCCAGCTCTGGTTGGGGGGCGGGGCCCCGACCAGGCCCGGCGGCGGCGGAGGCAGGGCCGAATCGAAGTTGAAGTCCATTTCGTCGCTGTCCATGAAGTCGTTGAGGATGATGGACTCCACGTCGCACTCGAGGCTCCCGCTGAACATGTCGAGGTCCAGGTCGGCCGGGAAGCGGTCGGGCGCGGCGCCCAGCGGGCCGGCGGCCGCGTAGGGCCCCGGCAGCGCGTCCAGCAGGAGGCCGCCGGGCGGGCCCCCGAAGGCGGCGGCGTGGCCCGGCGGTGCCAGGCCCGCGGCGCCCGCCTCGCCGGGCAGCGTCATAAGGCTGATGGGGTGGGCTAAGGCACTGCGCGAGGGCGCGGGCGGCGCGTACGGGGCCGCCCCCTTGCCGGGGTAGGCGGCGGCTGCGCCCGCCAGCGCCAGCTCCCCCGGCGCACCCAGCACCGGGCCGGGCCTGGGCGCGGGCGGCGGCGGCGGCAGCAGCGCGGGCAGCGCCCCGGGGCGGAAGGGCGCCGCCGCCGCCGGCGCGAAGCTGGCCTGCTTGTTCTCCTGGATGGTCTGCATGGGCAGGCGGCGCAGAGCGCCCATCGCCGGCGGCCCGAAGCCCCCGCCCCCGCCGTAGGCGCCGCCCTTGCAGCCGCCGAAGTAGGCGGGCGTCCCGGCGCGGGCCCGCGGCCCGTACGCGTCCTGCGCGCCGTCCAGCAGGCCCTCGGGCAGCCCCGCGCCGCCGCCGCCGTGCAGGCCCAGTGGGCCTCCCAGCTCGGCCAGGCGGGGCAGCTCACCCGGACAGCGCGCGCCCAGCCCCGGCGACAGCGCGCTGGCGGGGCTTGGGTACATGAGCGGCGACGATGGCGCCAGGGCCTCCAGGGCCTCGTCGTCCTCCAGCTCGGCCGCCTCCCCGAGCAGGGGTCTCCCGCCGCCGCGGAAGTCGGCCCAAGCCTCGTAGTCGTCGCTGGCGTGCGAGGCGGGACTGGCGGCCCACTTGGCTGCGGCAGGCACCGGCCCCGGGGCGGGCGCGCTCGGGGAGCTGTCGTCCGGGCTTCGCTCGGGCGCCTGCAGCTGCTTCTTCTTGCTCGCCTTGCCCTTGATGCGCAGGAACTTGGCCCCGTTGTCCATGGACACGGCCCTGCGCCGCGGGGTCTTGCCTGTCTTTCCGCCCTCGGGGTTCAGCATCCACCACGAACTCTTGCCGGTGCCCTCGTTCTGCACGCGGATGAAACGGGTGTGCAGCGACAGGTTGTGCCGGATGGAGTTCTGTGGCCAGAGACAAGGACGCGGGTGGGAGTCGGGGAGTGAGGAGGCCATGGGGAAAGAGGGGACGTGATGGAAAGAAGAGGGGGAGGATAAGAGAGTGTAGAAGGAGAAGGGAGATAGGGATGAAGATGAGGTAAGGGGGTTGGGAGAGGGAGGGGACAGGTGTAAGTACCGGGTTGGACAAACTCAGAGTACCCACCCTCTGCCCCAGAACTGCACCCCCATCCCTCCCCACTCCCACACAGAGACTGCCCAGAGGGTGGGGGCCACAGCTTTGGGCCTAGCCTTTCCCTGGGGGCATGGCCAACCCTGTGGGCTACTCTGAGCCTGTGGGGGGCCTGCAGCAGGGAGCAGGACCCCCTCTCCCCAGCTCAGCCAAGCCCCACGCGGGGCTAACGAGGCTGCCAGGGCCCCCAGCAGATTACGTAAGGGCTTATGCCGCCGCGGCTCATTTGTCCGCCCCCCTCCCTCCCCAGCCTGGCATGGCGCCAGGAGCCCGAAAACCCAGGGCTCCAGAAATCAATCTCGCGGTGACTGATTAAGCCCTGTTTAGAACTAATTGCTCTTTCGTGTGTGGGGAGAATAAATTACCTGCTTTAATTTCGTGTCTTTAAAATGCAACTGCAGGTAGAGAAGACTGTTAACCCTTTGCTGGGAGGGCCTGGCCAGGGGAAACAGAGTAGGCTGGGGGTCCCCAAGGTGGGTCCAGGCCTGAGACTTTTCGGAGGTATCACCCCAACTCCTCTTAGCTGCTGTGAACTCCGCAGAGGGCTTGGATTCCAGCAGGCCCCTCAAAAGACATTCTTTTGCCACAGAGACCTCAGCCTTCACCCTCTTCAGTGCCCGCCTTCAGGCCAGCCCAGCTCTCCTGCCTGCCCTTTGGGCTGCACCCTGCCCTCCTCTCCTGACCCACCTGCCTGCCCTCCAAGCCCCTTCCTGGTGGAGTCTTCTCAAAATCCCCACAGTGTGTGGCAAAGTCCCCATTCACACACCAGAAGACCTAGGCTCAGAGAGAGGAATGGCTTGCCCAAGGTGGCCTTTTCTGCTGTCCCTCGGTTCCTCCCTGGGCTTCACCTCTGCCATCTCTCCATACATCCTCTTTTTAATTCTGCTGTGCCAGTCTCCGGTGCTCCCCATGTCACTGCCTGCTTTTGCCAGGCCTGTTCTGAGGACAGAGGAAGGCAGGAAGTCCACTGGCCCCACTGGAATCTGGAGTAGAACTTCTGCTGGGCCTGCCGCACCCCACCTCTGGGGCCTCCCACCTGGTGGCCTCAACCTCCGGGTCCAGGTACTGCTATGGAAACAGCAGGGGCTTGGGTATCAGAGGGCGGGACAGGATGCCTGGCTCTTTGGCTGCCTAGCTATGTGACCATGGGGTGTTTACTCAGTTTCTGTGAGCCTCAGTGAACTACTCTGAGAAAGTGGGCTACATTCAGTAACTACCTCTTAAGGCTGTAAAATCATTACATGTGCATGAATAAGTGTTTGCACACCAGGTTCTTATAAACGTTGGTTATATCCTCACTCTGGCCAGAAGCTCTCACCCCTTAGGTCCCCCAACAGACCTGCTCTGTTTCCATCTCTTTAACATCATGCCTTGTGTGCAACTGTGCTGGGCACCAACAACTCTGGGAAGCTGGCATTCTCCAATTTCATACACTGGGGACCAGAGGCCCAGAGGCATGATGTAACTTCCCATGGCCCCACAGCTAGGCAACGATGCCAGGTACCACTCCAGCTCTGCCCAGCTCAGGGACCTGCTCTTAACCTGTGAATCCACCCAGCCACACTCACAGCCATTGCTCTGTGAGGCTCTCCCTCCTGCCTCCTTCCCACCAGTCTCCGGGAGGAGGGGTCCTTCCTGCTGCCCGGGGTACCCTCCCACCCCTCACCCCCAGCTCCAGGCACTGACCTGACTCCTCAGGGCCCCAGACTGCCTGTCTCTGGCACTTTCTGGCCTTTGAAGGCAACAGCTGGGACTTGCCAGCCTTGCCCTGCCTGGTTCTCCTGAGACCCTGAGGGGAGGGGAGCTGGGCCCCCAGGGAGCAGTGCTCCCTCAAGTAGATACCCCCTTCCTGTTCCCACCCCTGCACCTGGCTCCCCAGCCCCTCCCCAACACCTGTGTTCAGGCTCCTAGGAGGCCTCAGTTCTCCTCCCCCATAGGACTGTCTGGCTTACAAGAGGCTCCAACTCCCACCTCCCCATTTCTCCAGCTGGAGGTCACTCAGGCAACACCTCTTTATCAATGTCATTATGTCCTGGAGGAAGGACAGTACCAGGTACCAGCACCTAGCAAGCACTTGCCCATTCAGCCCTGGGCACTCTAAGTACTTTATCTAATGTAATCATTAGATGAACTCCATACAAGTCCGGGATTGTGATCCCTATCTCATAACCAGAGAGTGAGGCTCAGAGATGTTAAGTGAGTTGCCAAGGTCACACAGCTTAAGTGCTGTGCCAGGTATTGATTTCAGTTTGGTGTTTTGTTTTGTTTTTTGTTTTGTTGAGACAGGGTTTCACTCTAGCCCAGACTGGAGTACAGTGGCACGATCTCGGCTCACTGCAACCTCCACCTCCCAGACTCAAGTGATGCTCCTGCCTCAGCCTCCCAAGTAGCTGGAATTACAGGTGTGTGCCACTGCCACCCGGCTAATTTTTGTATTTTTAGTAGAGATGGGGTTTCACCATGTTGACCAGACTGGTCTTGAACTCCTGACCTCAGATGACCCCCCTGCCTCGGCCTCCCAAATTGCTGGGATTACAGGTTGGTCTTATTCTAAGTCTAAAGGACATCACATTCTGCCATGGAAGACAGAAACAGGTCTGAGAATCCCAAAGAATCTTAGGAAGCGAGTATTCCAGTGCTCCTCAAACTTTCCAAGTAAACCATCCCTGGAAGCTGGCAGCAGGGGAAGTCTGGGGGAATGTTGCACAGGTCAAAATTTCCTGCAAGTCTCAGCTTTCTTTTTAGAATTCCAGGAGATTTTGCATATACTTCATAATCCACCCACATTTTCTTTATACACGTTATTCACATGTTTTAGAATTACCGCCAAGACAAGCTCCAGGCCTCTGAAGGTTTGCATCCTTCCCTGCTCTGTCCCAGATCCAGCCAGGTACCCCTGGAGCTCAGGCTTCAGCCTGAAACCATGGCTGGCCCAACCCATGGGGAAGAAAGGAGTTGCCCAAGGCTGTCCAAGACCTGGTGGCAGAGCAGGGATGTGAGCCCAGGCCTCCCGACCCCCAGCCCAGTGTTCCTCCCACTCTACCAAGCCTGACCTAGATGAAGTTTCTCCTTCTTTGGGGGCCTCAGTGTCCTGAACTATAAACTAAGGAGATGGGCAAGTTGTACTCTGGGGACCTTTTCAGTTTGACACTGAAAATCCTTAGAACCATTCAGCCCAGAGGTTTTCAAACATTTTTCTTAAATAGTGGAACTCTTCCTGTAAATGAGATTTAGGGCAAAACTTAAGCGTTACACACTCAAGCCAACGGGGGTGGGGACAGGAGTACCTGGATCCCTATGCACTCAGCACCCTTTTTCACAGAAAATGAAGCTCCTGGGGAGGATTCTGCAGGCAGATGGATGGGGTCGTCGAGGCACAGAGGGATGCCATGCCTTGCTCAGGGTCAGACAAGGTGGCTCAGAGCTGAGCAAGGACCTAGGCCTCTGACTGCTGAGCTGGGCTCTGAACCAGGTGTGCTCCAGGGCTGTGCCCCATGAGAGAAGCTCAGGCCCTGCAGCCCAGTCTGGCTCCTCAGGGCCCAGCCACCTGGTACCAATCAGAGCTCCCTGCCAGATCCAGTGGCAAGCACTGATCACAGCTCTGGCTCACACCACAAGGCCTCCTGGGAGGCCAGAGGCCATGGAGGAGGTGAAAGAGGTAGAGGAGGGAGATGCCTCTGCCAGGCAGCAGTAACCAGGGCTCCCTCTTAGAGTCGCCTAGCAACCTACCACCACAGCCACAGCCCTGGCATGCCCGGGCTCCCCTGGTGCCCAGAGCTGGGCCCAGCTTCTGGGGCCTCATGCCTCCCACACCTACATCCAGACCTGGAGCATGTTGCTAGGGGAGTCAGGACCTGCCTGATTCAGGGCCCGAGGGAGACCATCTGGGGGCAGAGGGAAAGGACAGTGGGTTATATGTCATGCCTACCCCATTCTCCCTCAGAACCTGGGCCAGGGAGCCCAGCACCCCAGGGATTTCCCCACCAGGGAGGAGGCTAGAGTAGGGCAAAGTACATCAGCTGTAGCGTTAGAACGGGATTCCAGTTTCAGCCCCATCACCCGTGAGTGCTATGACCCTGGGGCAATATGCTTTCAAGCTCCATTCCTCAAATGGCTCCCTGCTCCCTCCCTCACCTCCTTATAGCACTCCACGCAGCAGCCAGGGTGACCCTTCAAATAACCGAGATCACGTCCATTCCTGCCCAGATCCCTCCGACACCCTCCATCTCATTCACAGTGAGGAACAAAGGCCTTGCCATGGCCCACAAGACCCACGGTGATCATGCAGGTACCCTGCTCCATCCCTCCCTCCCATCCTCAAACCTGCCAGGCACCGTCCCACCTGCCCCCAGATATCCACAGAGATCGCTCCTCTCCTTCCAGTCTTTGTTCAGATGTCATCTTTTGGAACGGGGCCCATCCTGACCTCTCTTAAAAACTGTTCCTCTTCCCTGGAATTTCTTGGCCCCCTGATCCTGCTCTATGTTTTTGTAAAGCATTTTCACATTCTAAATTAATACATTATTTATCCTATCTTTATATTAGAATATAAGCTTCATGAGGGCAGTGATTTTTATCCTTTTTTAAACTGTACCTCATGTGTTTGGTACATACTAGACACTTAAATGTTTGTCAAATGAATGAATGGATGAATGAATAAGAGAAAGTGTGTATGTGCAAGGAGGAGTAATACTGTGTTGTAGGGAAATAGACTGGGCAGAGTGGCTGGCACATAATAGGGGCTTTTCCAAACCGGGCAAAAGAAGACACAGGCAGGATGAGAAGCAGGCAGTGGGGTGAGAATGTCTGCAGCAGTCTGACCCACTGAGGGGTGCCAGGGAGAGGGGTAGGGCATCCGTTGGGGGTGAAGGAGAGGTCCCAGGGTGCACAGTGCAGCTGCCTGCCCTCCCCAGCCCCCCACCCTGCTCCCCAGAGAGACTTGGATAACCCAGGGCTGGCACACACCGAGGTCTCCCCTGGGCCAGAAGACACTCCAGGAGCCCCAGTGGGAACAGAATAACCTCGTCCTTGCTGATGGTGCCTCCCTCATGGACAGGGTCTGATCCATTTGGTGGTGGCAGCTCATCTATCCAGCAGGACACCCTCATCTATTCCCAGGATGCCCTTCACCCGTGAGCAGTAATGCATTCACCTGACAGCACAACCCCATTTATCCAGCACACCAGTCCCATTTATCCAGCAAGTACAACGTCATTTGCTAACAGCACTCCATTCACCTGACGGGCCCCCTCATTTATCCAGCAGGACACCCTCATTTATCCTCTGAGTCGGACACTGTCCTTCCTCCTGTGGTGTGGCTGTGTTCTCTGACGGAGCAAGCTGACTGATCCAGCAGGACGTCACCTCTACTACAAGTACACTTCATCCCCTGACAGTACAACCTCATTTATCTAATAATGCAGCCTTACCTTGCCTCCAAGTACCACCTCATTCCCTGACAGTACAACCTCGTTTATCTTCCGGTACAACCTCATTTCTTCTCCCAACACAGCTTCATTCTCCGACAGCTCAACCTCATCTAATCTTACGCCTCCAGCCAGGGCCTGCCAGATCTCTGGGAGCCAAAGGAGAGTGTAGAGAAAAGAGAGGTCCCCTCATTTGCTGTCCCCCACCTACAAGGGCTGCCTGGTGCTATAACCATCCAATTTCTCCAGGCCCAGAAGGGGCCATGGACTTTGAGTTCTAGGCTGCTTGACCAAGCCAGAACTCCACTATTGCCCTGCCTCCTTTTCTGTCCCCACTATGGCTACAGAGGGCCCACAGGATGGATTCTTGGACATGGACTCATGGTTGCTATACCATCTTCTTATTTATTTATAGCCAGGTTCGTTCATTCTTTCTTTTCTTTCTTTCTTGCCAGGGTATTTATTTATTTATTTATTTATTTAGAGCCAGGGCCTCCCTCTGTCACCCAGGCTGGAGTGCAGTGGTGCAATTATAGCTCACGGTACCCTTGACCTCCTGGGCTCAAGTGATCCTCCCGCCCTACCCTCCCGAGCAGCTGGGACCACAGGTGTGCGCCACCACACTCGGCTAATTTTTATATTTTTTGTAGAGAGGAGGTTTTCTTATGTTGCCCACGTTGGTCTCGAACTCCTGACCTCAAGTGATCTTCCCGCCTTGGCCTCCCAAAGTGCTGGGATTACAGGTGTGAGCCAACTTGCCTGGCCATCTCTGTGCCATCTTCTTCTGATCCTGGGCAGTGGGACTAGGGGAAGTTACCTTTTCTGGGGCACATTTAGTGGTGTGCTGGCAAATGTTTAACCACCAGCTCTTCTGGAAGTTAAAAAAAAAAAAACCCCACCTGATCTGATTTGTAGCTGTTGCTGCTTTCTGTGGTATGGATACTCACATCATAGCCAATTTTAAACTGCCACATGACGTCACTGAGTGCAGAATTGGGAAGAAGTGTGCACGATCAGCCCTCATGAGCCAGTGCAAGCCAGCTCTCGCACACCACTGGCATGTGCTTCAAATGCTGAAGCCAGAGAAGGGCAGCACCTACTACATGCCCAACATAGGCTAGGCTCCTTTAATCCTGATAACCATCCTGTGAGTAGGTACTGCGATTTTATGAAGCGGGCAAACTGAAGCTCAGGTGGGTTAAATGACTCCTGAGGCCACAAAGCTGGGAAATCATGGAGCCAGGCTTGGGTCTTAGGGCTGCTGGATTCCAAAGCCAGAGCTCTTCCCACACCTACCCCTAATGTGGCAGGGGACACTCTGCTGTCCACTCCAGTGGCCACCTCCACCTTGACGCTCAAGCCCAAGCTCTCCTAGCTTTCATCAGAGACAGGAGACAAGGACTTTGCCCCCACCTACCACCAACCCTGTGCTACCTCCTGGCCTCCCTGGTATCTGGGGTCTTTCAGGATCCAAGGGCGGCCCTGGGTCTTGTGTCCACCCATCACAGCCCAAGCCCAAGGTCAGGTGTGGATGCCTGTCCAGGTTGCATCACAGTCAAAGGCTCAGCCCAGCCCCTCCCTCAGGAGACTGACCCTGACTACCTGATGGGGAAAATGACCCAGCACCTGTTACTGCAGTGACCTTCTGTGGGGCTGTGGTGAGGGCTCTGATCCCCTCTATGATTCCCATTTCCTCCTTCCCTCCTGGCCTGCCTTCCTGCATATGGAGAGGTCAAAGACAGGGGACTGAATCCCAACTTCATCCATGTGACAGTGGGCCTCCACTATAACGGAGATAACAATCCCAGCATCCACAGGGACATATGGGACCTAGATGAGACCTCACATGTCAAGAATGTCATCCCATCCCTGTCTCAGAGCCCCAGGAGCCTCCTCATCCTACCCCTTGCCCCCACCCAACTCTGGGGCCCCAGCCTGGCCTAGGAACACACACCTGTGTCAGACAGAGCCACAGACACCCTGAGAGTCACTTGCCCTGCCATCTGGGGTGAAGTTCAGGTTCTCAGTCCAGGCCTCTTCCTGGCAAAAGAGGTGACCTGGATGATGCCAGGGACCCGAGGCCATGTGCAAATCCTCGGCACTAGGGTCTGCAGTGGAGAAGGGATAGAAGAGCAGGTGGGGGCCATGAGACACAGATGTCTCCAGGTGAGTGGTCTCAGGATCAGCAGTGGATCCCAGAGTGGGCAGCCTGGGGCCAGGAGGAACCAATATCCACAGGAAGGCATGAGGCTCTGGCACCCCCCAGAGAAAGCAGAGCCCACACACCCAGGCTCGGCAGCAAATAAACCACCAACGAAAGTCCAACCTCACACTGCTCCAATGCACATTCATCCTTGTCACCCGCGGGCTTGGGTCCAAACCCAGGCTGATACTAAAGAGCCCTCTGATGTCCTCCAGCCTCATCGCCCCCTTCCCTTAGGGCCATCTGGGCCTTCAGCCACCTCGGATGCCCCCATCCCTGTGCCTTTGCACACTATTCCCTTTACTCTTGTCCCTTTCTCTGCTCTATCAGTTCCTGTTCCTCCATCAAGGCTAGCTCTGTGGCACCTTCCTCATCCCCTATGCAAGCCCCAAAGATAGATGCTCCCACCTCAGGGCTCCTGCAGAGATCTAACAGCAAACCAGAGCAAAGTGGTGTCTGAGCCAGCCTCCCTACTCAAACTTTGTGGGGCAATCCTTGGCTCAAGAGAAGTCAAGAGATAGGATGGAGCCCTCAGTAGCCACAAGCTGCTCATGCCTGGCATTTCTGTGTAGTTTCTGTTCAGCAAAATCTCAGGCCAGAGCTCCAAGGCTTGCCCACCCTCTACCAGGGTCCTGTCTGACCCTTCTCCCCGCTGCTTTCTCCTGCAGCTCCTGCTGCCTCTGCCACCTCCCTACTTGTCCTCAGTACTTCCTGCCTCCTTGGGAAAGTGAGGCAGTGAGTGGGGAAGGACTGCTGCTTCTGAGACATTGACCACATGCCATACCCTGTGCTGCCACTTGAAAATTATCTCATTGAATTTTTGTAACAACCCTCTGGTTGGTTTATTGTCCCCATTTTACAGGTGAGAAACTGAGGCTCCAAGAGACAAACTGACTTGCCCAGGGTCGCATAGTGTAAGTGGTGGTGCAGGAATTTACACCCAGGGCCCTTGCTCTTTCTCCTGCCCTGAGAGACCTCCAGAGAGGAGCCAAAGCCAAGCAGAAGCTCCAGAGTGAGCCTGCGGTAGGGGCAAGGGGACTCTCCGTACTAGTTCAGCAACCCCTTCACAGACCCTCCTTCATTCAGGATTAAAAAGAACTCCTAAATGCAAAGCATTCAGACTTTTCCATCTCCCCTCTCAGTCTGAGCCCCTCCCTCCCTCTGCGGGCAGCACTTCCCCACTCCCCTGCCCCAGGTCCTGGGAGCAGCTGCAGTGACCTCACCCAGCCCTGCCCTGAGCCCAGCTCTGGGGAAGGCCCAGCAGCTGTGCCCCAGCCCTGCAGGCTGGCTCCTGGGGGAGAAAGAGGAAGAGTGGGCATGGTGCCAAGAGAACCATCTGCTCTCCCAGGGGCACGGCCACCCGCACAGACACTGGCCTTGCCCCCAGGGGCTGCCCTTGGTCCCCATGCCAAGGGGCTCCAGGAGCCCAGGGCAGCCCACCCAGACTGGGGCACCAGCCCTCATCTGCCATCTGTCTTCTCCTAGAGACTGAGAGGTCCTTGCAGGACATGTTGGAGCACTCAAATGTCCACTGGAAAATGAACAAGTGATCAGAGTAAGCCCTAGGGGCAGAGGCCAGAGGCCAGGGTAGGGTGTGCTGAGCACTGCCTCCCCCAGCCCCGGCCCCAGCCTTGTCCGGCTAAGAGCCCTCAATCCCTTCCCGGGGCCCTCCATCTCAGCACATCTGTTCAGCTGGCAGGTGCCTCAGGAAGAGGGCAAGCCCCTTCCCCCAGGGCCCCAGCTCAGGTTACAAGAGGAGGAGGAGGAGGCCAGCTGAGGACAGAGGGAGGGGACAGGAGAGAGAAGGAAGAGGCCTCACAGCTTCCCAGAGTGTTAGGGGAGGGGAACTCAGAGCCAAAGAGGGAAGGGCCATGCCCAAGGTCGCACAGCTTGCCAGTGGGGCAAAGAGGAGCCAATGTCCAGGGGCAGGGCAGTCCTGGGTTCAAGGGTGACCTTGAACAAGACATGTCCTTCATCTGTGAAAATGGGGTGCCTAAAACCTGCCCTGCTTGTCATCCAAGGCTATGGGGAAGGCTCTGGAGGCTAGAAAGCAGCGGGCCCAACTAAGGGCAGGAGGGAGCTTGGACATCCTGAATATCTGACACCTCAGTCTCAGGGACAAGAAAGGGAAGCATTAGAGGAAGGACCCTATTATTATCCTATTTTATAGAGGAAGAAACTGAGGCTCAGTTGCCCAAGGCTACGCAGAGGGTAAGTAGGGCTAGGCTCTGCCTGCCTGTTTGCCTCCAAGACTCCTAACCATACAGCTTGGCCTCACCTAAGGGATTCTCAAGGCACCAAGGGGTGCTGCCTATGCCAGGCCTGGCATCTGGGACTCTTTGGGCCTCTGCCTTATCTCAGGCTCATTTTCTCCCCTGGACCCCAGTAGCAGGCCCACACTGGGCGCCTGGGCCAGCCTCTCCCTCCTGTCTACTCCCCACAGCACCCTTGAGTGACCTCTGCCCATGTCATTCCCATGGATAATTCGCAGTGAGAAGCCCAGAGCCTGGGATGCTGCTCTTCAAGGCCACTCACTTGCTTTCCCAGTTTCAACACCTGCTGGGCCCCACATAAGCACAGCCAGACCCTCAGCGGCTCCCCACACAGTCCTGAGGCCTTGACCCTCTTTGTCTGCTTTGTCTCCCTTCCCGTCTTCTACCTCCAAACACTCAGCTCATTATCTGGCCTTCCATCATGACCCTGAGCAGGTTTTACCCTGCATCAGAGTCAGTGTCCTCATATTATCTCCCTAGCTTGACCCCTGCAGGCTGGGATCTCAAGGTCAAGGAGCTAGTCCAGTCCCCACCCAGCAGCCCTGCATAATAGGTACCCAGTGGATGTAGCCCTGGATCACAGGGAATGGAGGGAGCTGCCTCAGCCCTGGGGGCTGCAGACCAGGGGAACATCAGGCTGGTCTGCCCCCACCCTCAGGGTGCTCTCTATCTGCGAATGGGAGCCAGGGACCCTAGGGCCATTCCACAGGCCAGAAGCCTGAGGGCCAAACTCCAAGGGATAGCAGAGAGACAATGACTGGGAGGGGGAAGGGGCAGAGGGAAGGAAGGTCAGAGCCCTGGGCTAGGGTGGAGTTAGTCCTGGAGAGTTTCGTTTCTGCCATTTAGAGTAGGGTACTGTTCAAGCTGCTTACTTTTCTCATTCTTTGTTTCCTCACCTGCAAAATGGGGAAAGTAACCCTACCAGCTTCACAGGGTTGCTGGGAAATTAAATGAAAGAATGTACGTAATGGCACGTGGCAGGTTGAATCCTGAGCTGGAATAGTTCAGTGTGGCTAGGGCAAGGGTCAGAAGATGGGAGGGTGACTGGAGAGGTTGACTAGGGCTGGTGGCCAGGCCTTGAGTGTCCTACTAAGGCCCCCCAGGACTGGATTAAGCAGCTATACACATGCCCCTCTTCTCTCCCTCTTCTCTGCTCTCTGAGAGCAGGGGCTGTGACTTTTTGTTTGTTTGTTTTTTGTTTTTGAGACGGAGTCTCGCTCCGTCGCCCAGGCTGGAGTGTAGTGGCGCAATCTCGGCTCACTGCAAGCTCCACCTCCCGGGTTCACGCCATTCTCCTGCCTCAGCCTCCCCAGTAGCTGGGACTACAGGCGCCTGCCACCATGCCGGGCTAATTTTTTTGTATTTTTAGTAGAGATGGGGTTTCACTGTGTTAGCCAGGATGGTCTCGATCTCCTGACCTCGTGATCCGCCCGCCTCGGCCTCCCAAAGTGCTGGGATTACAAGCGTGAGCCACCGCGCCCGGCCGTGACTTTTAGTTTCTTCATCATTCCAGTTCCAGAGAGGCTTCCTGAGTATTTACAACCACACAGACTCTGGCCTTGTCCCCAGGGGCTGCCCTGGGCTCTCTGTCCCCTTGCCAAGGGACTGCTGGAGACCAGGGCAGCCCTTGCTCCCTCCTGCAGCAAAAGCTCCTAGTAGCAAAGCATATCAGCCCTGGCTGTGGCTCCATTCTCTTCATCCATGTCCTATACAGTGTGATTTCTAAGCCATGGGGTGGCTGCATGATGCTGACGTGGTGGCCCAGTCCCTGGGTGCTGACTGCATGGGGTTCAGAACTCTGGAGGACCCAAAAGGAGTGAGGAAGAGGGGCGTAGCCTCAACCTGGGTAGCCTGCTTGGAGAAGAAGCTGGTCCACGCTGGGAGGAAGAGGCAGGGGGACAGGCAGGAGGCCAAGAAGCCACCCTCTAAGGCATCGGTTCAGAATGACCTGTCACCAGCCATACACAGATTCCAGCGCCCATGCTGATATGAAGGATCTGAGCTGGGGACTGGAAGCCTGTGTTGTCAGAAAGCTTCTAGGTGACTCTAATCATCAGCCAGGTTTGCAAACAACTAAGGACTTGAGGCAGGAATTCTCAATCAGAAGTGTTGGGTTCCAGCATCACCTGGAAGGTAGGGCTTTGTTCAAACCACCCAAGACCCCGCCTAGTTTCTAAGGGGTATCCAGAGGGATCAGCCAAGGAGAATCAATAGGTGCCTTGGTGACCGTGTGACAACGGCAGTGGGGTGTGGGTTGAGAATTCCAGTGTCAGGTGTGAAGGTGGAGATGCCAGGGCGACCTGAGATCAGAGGAAGCAGGAAAAGTGGGAGGAAGGGCAGGGCCTGGACAAGGTGGGCTGAGGGCCTATGGGTCCCAGCAGAGCAGTTTGGGTACTTGGTTGACTTCCAGTTGAACCATGGAGCCCAGGAGGGTTCTGGAGCAGGAGAGCCTGGGGGCAGGAAGGCTGGCTGGCGTGTGGAGCTGACAGCACCAGCATGGGGAGATGCAGAAATGTGGCAGAGACAGACGGGTCTGCGGCTAAATCCAGGCTCCGCCTGTCCCAGCTATGCTGCCTTGGCCAAATGACCTCATTTTTCTGGGCCTCCATTTCCTCAACTGCAAAATGGGGTTATTAATGTATACCTAGCGGGATCCAGGGAAGATGAAATGAGAGAATTTATGTGAACTGCCCAACTGACTGCCTAGCACCCAGACATTAATTCTCTTACCTCTCTTTCTCCTTTCCATAAGAAGCACCCCCACTTAGAGACCAGAAAGGTTTCTCTCTGCAAAGAGGGAGGCCCTTGGGGGAGGGTGTGGGAGGCCCCTCCCCCACACGCCACCTGGCCCCCCTCCCACCTCCACATATGGGTTGGGGGGTGGGGAGAGGCAGCAAACAGCCAAACCCTCCCAAACAGGAGTTGGTTTCTATGGTAACCAGGGTGCCAGGAGAAGGGGGGTACTCCAGATCCAGCTGTCCCCCTGAGAACCCTACCCAGGCCCCAGAGCCTGAGCTCATGCCCACCCAACACCCTGAACCCCCATCTGCCTGCTCTGGGGGCCAGCTGGAACTGCCATAAACACCCCTTTCATTGTACCTAGAGCATATCTGCCACCTGGGTACTGCCACAGACAGGACAGGCATCTTTAAACAGGAGTCCCAAGTTCAAGTCCACCCACACCCGTACTCATATGTGTCCACCTGGGAGAAGTCCTCTCAGTACTATGTGCCCTCTTTCCAATGAACCCCTCATGGCTCCTAGAACCAGTGGGCTTGTAAGTTACGGCACTGAACCAGTAAGAGACTGAGTTAAGGCCCTCTGGACACAGATGAGAACACTGAGAACCAGAATGGGAGAGAGCTTTGCTCCAGCTCACACATGCAATGGATCAGGTTCCCTACAGGTAGGTGTTCTGTCCAGCCCCTCACCTACTCCTGACTCCACAGCTGACTCCAAATGACACCAAAGGGCTGGACTAGGAAACCCTGTGTGATGCTGAAAGGGGATGGGGTACTGCTGGGGAGAAGGAAATAAGTCCTAAAAGCTTTAAGACTCATCTAGCAGCCAGGCATGGTGGCTCATGCCACGATGTAATCCCAGCACTTTGGGAGGCTGAGGCAGGTGGATCCTTTGAACCCAGAAGTTCAAGACCAGCCTGGACAACATAGGGAGGACCCCTGTCTCTACAAAAACACCTTTTTTAAATTAGCCCCGGTGGGATGGCCTGTGCCCATGGTCCTAGTCACTCAGGAAGCCTAGGTGGGAGGATCACTTGAGCCCAGGAGGTTGAGGCTGCAGTGATCTCTGCCACTGCACCCCAGCCTGGGTGACAGAGTGAGACCTTGTCTCAGAAAAAAAAAAAAAAAAAAAAAAAGACTTGTCTAGCAACAGCATGGGCAATCCCGAGACGGCGAGTTTCCAGTCGCTGGGAGTGTGTCAGAGTGTTGAGCTGGGGAGGAGTCAGGGGTGCGGAGACTGGGTTCCAGGGCTCTCTAGCTCTTTGGAGAACCCAAGTCTGATTTGAACGTGAGGGAGCAGGCACCAATGCATAGGCAGGCCCAGCCCCACCCTCTCCTGTTTCCCAGGCACCCCCCACTCCCGGTAAACGGGAGTTGGGAAGGGGATCTAGTGAGTCTGCTGGGACGTAAGGGAAACTGAGGTGAGGAAGGGGCTCCCCCTGCTGTAGCTGATGCACCCACATCCCACCCAGTACTTGACTACCCCTCAACCCCTACAAGTCACAGATAGGACCCCATGTGGTGGTCACCACTAGCTGCCACTCAAAAGACAGGGAAGGTAGGCGGCAGGGAACAAGCCCTGAAGCCTTTCAGAGTCCAAAACAAGCCCTTCCCTCCAGCCCCTGCCCCACCTCAATCCTACCCAATGGCACAGAAAAAGCTCGAGCTTGGGGTCCAATTCCCAGGTCCACTACTTCACAGGTAGCGACCTCAGGGAAAGTCACTTCCCCACCTGGAACACAGGGGTGCCAGCCCGCCTGGGTGGCGATGAGGGTCTGATGGGAGTGCTCTGGACCGGCGGGCGCCTCTGTCCCGGCCCCCTCAGCCCTCCGCCCCTCTGGCAGGGCCTCTCCAGTTCCTCAACCTCCCTGCTCCCTCTAGTCAGTCCCTTGGCTGGAGCCCTCGGGGCGTGCAGAGAGGGGGCCCCCCAGACCCGCGGAAACTGGGGGCTGGGGGCGCTGAACTTTCGAACCCGCAAACCCCCCCGCGCCGTTCATTACCTTAACGCGAGTTAAAAATAACCGTCTCATCTCTTTAAATTAGTCTGTCTGCAATTACCGCCTGGCACGGCGCTGCCCGCCATCGTCCCGCTGGAGCGGCGCCAGGTGGCAGGCGGGGCCCTCACCCTGTCTGTCGGTCTGTCTGCCTCCAGGCCCCCTCCTCTCCCGCCGCGTGGCTGCCCCAGGGGCCTCCCTGAGCCCCGCCTCCTCAGCTCCCTAAGTTGCGCGGGGTGTGGCGGGGGCGGCCGCAGTGGGGCCGGAAGGGAGCGAGGGGGTCCGCGGGGAGCAGAGCGGGGTGGGGGGGGCTGGGCACGGCGGCGGGGGAGGGGCGCCGGGAGGCCCGGGAAGCCGGAAGGGCCCGAAGCGCGCCAGCGCTCGTGGGTGGGTGTGAGCAGGTGGCCGTGGGAGTCTGCCGGGCGTGCCAGCAACTGTGCCAGGAGCGGCTGGCACGGGCTTGTGCCCAGGAGGCGGGCAGCTGCCAGCCCCCCGCTCATGCAGTAAGGGGGGTGAGGACACCCCCCAACCGGGGCTCACACCGCCTCCTCCCGCACCCCCATCAGCCCTTGGGGCTGGGGATCCCCGGAGGACAAAGGAGGAGGAGGGAGCCCTGCTGGAGCAGGCTGGGGGGAGAGGAAGGGGGTGGCTTCAGCTGACAGCCACTGCTCAGGGCTGTAGCAGGACCCTGCCCCCAGCCTCTCAGATGAGTCCCTCTCTTCCAGCCCCACCCCACCTGGAACTTCCTGGGCCAGATGGGGGTGGTGCCACCTCTCCTGATCCCACCTCTCATCAGCCAGGCTGCCGCAGCCCCTGGGAGAGAAGGGAAGTTCCCATCCAGTGTGCTCCTTCTGGGGACAGGAATGGGAGGCGCCCAGGCCTGGCCTGGGAGCTCCCAATGGAGCTGGCAGCCAGGAAACACAAAAGCAGGCAGAACAACTCCAGGGGCGCTAAGTGGAAGGTGTGCCAGAACTCAGAGCAGCCTGAAAGGCTTCCCAGAGGAGTCCAGGGCCAAGGGAAAGTGAGACTGGAGCATCTGAGAGAAAGTAGGAGGCTCTACCTGGATATTCACAGTCTTGGGACACTGTAGAGGGACCGCCCATCCAAGCCCCCATCCTAGGCCTGGAGGGGAACACGACCAGCCCCTTTGGTTGGGTTCCCAGCAATGAGCCCAGCCTCTCTAGGCCTCAGCATGGTCTGGGTGTCCCCAAGCCTGCTGCTGGTCTTGTCTTCTCCAATTCCTGTCCTGCACCACTCAGCTACCTCCCTGCATCACAGATGTGACCACAGGGATAAGGCCAAGCATGTCATCCCTTCCTGATCTGGCCCATTCCACCCTTCCCATGCCACCTCCCTGTCTTGCCTGGACACCCTTGGTTTGACTCTGGCACACCCAAACTGTCCCCCAATCAAGCATGCACAATTTCACCTCCCTGCCTTTGGGAATGCAGTCAATACTTCCTGGAAGACTATTTCCCAAATTCTCCCCTCCCCAATGAAGGCAGTGCAGACCAAGTGCCACCTCCTCTGTGAGGACCTCCCTGGCTCCCCCAGGGTATCTAACTCCCCTTCCCCTAATCCCTACCCCCATCCCCAGCCTTTCCTATCTACAAAACACAAGCCTGGGTGTGGAACTGGCTAAGTCCTGATTATTCTGAAATAGATCCAATTAATGCCTTCTCCTTTGGTCCCCTGCCCCATCTAACACAGGGTTTGGTATACCCCAGGGATTCAATTCCAGTATATTTGTAGGGGAGGGGAATGAGGAGAGAACACTGGGCCCTAGCCCCAGGCCTGGCACCTGAGGTGTTCTGTCTGTCAACCTGAGCCTGGCTGGGAGCTGGGACGGCTCTTTCACCAGGCCTCTGGAGGAAATGACTGGGAATGGGGAAGGGCACCGTGCAGGAAGCTCCAGGAATAAGTGGGGAAGTAGGCTCGCTGGGGAGCTGGGTAGAGGGTGAGGTGGAAGGGGACAGCATCAGGCCGGCCCCTTTCCAGTGCCTGGGTGGTCTCTGTCAAAACCTAGGTCAGGAGCCCACGCCTGAGGCTCCCTCTCCAACACCCAGCCCATGACTGGGGAGCCCAGGCACAGGGAGAATCGGTGTGTCCCTAGCAGTGTGGTGCAGTGGAAACCGCATCCAATGGGCAGGCGGGAGGCCTGGGCCCTCATCCAAGGCCTGCTGCTCAGTGATGCCGTGGCAAGACTCCTATCCCCTTCCAGGGCCTCAGTCTCACCGTCTGAGAAATGAACTCATAGGTCTAAACTATCTCCAAGCATATTCTCAATCATGTTTTAGGATTTATACCTGCCCATATTCAAAGCCTTCAATGTGTCCCTACCACCCACCCCCCCCCCCAACCCCCGCCAGCAGGACACTGTTCCAGAGGCACTTGGGGACCCTGGAGGGAGACACATGTAGGCTGGATTCCAGCTTTCCCATCTACTAACTGTGTGACCAGTTCACTCCTAAATACGGGCCTCAGGGCCTTCCTTGTACTTGGGGCCAATGCCGGCTTTGGGGACCCTGGAGGGAGACCACTTGGTCACAGTAAAACCACCTCAGGGACTGTTGAGAGCATTAAAGGCAGATGTGTGAAGGTGCCTCTCACAGTGCTTGGCCCCAAGACCTTCAATGAACTGCAGTTCTCTGCTGACTTCCAGCCTCACATTCCCTCTTCCCATCTTTCCCCATGCTGCCTGATGCAGCAAGCCCAGCTGGAGCTACACCTCCTGCAAGAAGCCCTCCCAGCCACTCTGGCCCAATGTACTGTCCCCTGCCTCAGCATCCTGCACCATCCACTCAGTTCCCTACTCTTTCACTAGACACACACTGGTGGCTTCTTGGTGTCAAGACTGTATGCTGGGTGCTGTGGGCACAGAATGGCTCTGACACTGCCACTGTCTTCCAAAAGCAGGGTAGAGAGGGGAAATGAGACAGAACACAAATGACTAAAACCTGCTACCAGCAGGGAGAGGGCCAGAGAAGGGGGAGTCCTAAGCTAGCTAAAAAGGGTTAGGGAAGGCTCCCTGGAGGAGGCATCTGAACTCTGTACCCTTGAGGACAGTGAATACATCTACAGGGAGGAGTAAGCCAGGGCATGGGGAGTGCAGGACACACTTGGGGGAAATGTGTTCTGGTGGGGGTTGAGTCCAAGGGGATGGGAGAGGGGATGCGGAAAGAGACCCAGGTCTACTCCTCCAGCCTGTGTTCCTGCCCCACAGTGGCCGGTGAGGGACAGAAGCTGCCAGCACTAACCCTGAGAGCCATGGGCTCCCAGGTCAGGATACCCTGGCTCTACAATGCTGCCCTTGGGTATCTAGAGCTGTTCATGCCCACAAGTCTCCCCTCCTCCACTGGCACACCTCCTTCCTCTGACCCAGCTTGCAGGCACCACAGGGCACAGCCCCCTCCCTTGACATAGGCATGCCTCCCTCACAGAGGCCACCCCTCCCATAGGGAGGCTGACAGCTCGCCTCCTAGGCACAGGAGGGGTCTCCAGCCTCCTCTTCCCCAATGGCCAGGGGAGGAGCTGGGTCGAGAGGCCACAATCCAAGCAAGCCCCTGTCCCCTCCTAAGATGGCTCCCCCCTTTCCACTGGCTGGCACTGAGGCCTCCCTGGGGTACCCTGCCCCTCCCCCAGCCCCTAAATGGATCTGGGCTCCGACAGCCAGGGAAGTGGGAAAAAGCATCCTGGGTGGGTACGGACAGATCCCCAGCTCTCAACACCCTGTCCTCACACCAGCAGGGGCCATCACCAGTGACCCCCATCGTAAGGGGGGCAGCAGCCACCCCATGGAGAACTCAGATCTCAGGTCACCTGCCGAGTTCCCCACTCCAGGCTGGTTGGTGCCCTAGGGTGAACTCTGGCACCACAAGAAGAACTGTGGGCCCATGGTCACACTCCTCACCCTGGGGACAGCTCCAGGAAGCGCAATGATAGAGATTTGGGAGGGAAAGCCAGCATTGGCCCCAAGTCATTATTCCAGCGCTCTAAGAATGGTGTTCTGGTGGAAAGGGTAAAACAAGAGTCACACAAAGCAGACTTGGGGGAGGAGGGGGAGGCTCCCGAATGTCCGCGGCCTGGGAATGGGTTCCTCTGCTATGCCCCCAAGGACCGGGTGGGGACGTGCCTCGGGGACGCCTCAAAGCGGCAGTCCCTTGTCACCCTACCAGACCTCCCACCCCGCATCCCTCCCCGCAAGGGAGCACGCACACAGCTGCTCCCAGTACGCCCCCGCCCGTCCGCTGGCCGGCCCCACGCCCTGGGCGCACACTCTGTGACCCCAGGGGGTGCCAAAGAGCCCTCCTCCTGACGGCCCGCCTGGAGCCCAGCACACCTAGCAGCCCTGAAAGCCCCAGTCGGCGTCCCCAGCCCCCTCCCCAGCCGGACGCCCCCACCTTCCAGCCGGCCGAGCTGTTGCTGTCGCCTTTATCCTTGAAGTAGGGCACGTAACGGACCATCCAGTCGTAGATCTGCGAGAGCGTGAGCCGCTTGTCCGGGGCGCTCTCGATGGCTTTGGTGATGAGGTCGGCGTAGGACAGGTTCCCCCACGCGTTCCGCCGAGAGCTCTTCGCTTTCCGCAGCGGTCCGACCTCCGCGCCCAGGGGCGGCGCTGGGGCCATCGCCGGGGCCGTGGCCCGGCGCTCCGGCCCGCAGTCCTCGGCGCCCTCGGCCACCCCTGCGCCCAGCGCTCTGTCCTCGTCGCCGGCCAAGTCAGGCTGCGGCAGGGGCCAGGTACACGAGCGCGGCCGGCTCTGCGGCGCGAAGTCCGGGTCCACGTCCACCTGATGCGCTCGCAGCTTCGCAGCCATGGTCCCGCCCGGCTCGGGCGAGGAGGGGAGGGAGGCTTCGCGGAGGGTGGGCGGGCGGCTCCGGGATCTGCACGCCCCGGGGAGGCCCGCGGGAGGGGTCCCTGGCGGCGCTGTCTCAGTCGCGGGGCGCCATGGGCCGAGGCGCGGAGGCAGGGGGCTGGACGCGCTGGGGAGCACGAAAGGAGGGAAAGACCGGGGCAGTGAGGGGGCGGCGGCCCGGGAGCCCAACGGGCACACACCTCGCCCAGCCCCGCTTCTAGCACCTGCCGCCTGCCTGCGCCTGCAGCCACCACCGCCACCGCCGCTGCCGCTGCTCCCCGGGCGCCGGCCCTGCGCACGGGCCCCGCTCTCCCGGGACGAGGCCGGATTGCACCATGCCGGAGCCCGAGCCGGTGCCGGAGCCCGCGCCGCCGCCGCCCGGTGAATGCCGCCGCCGCCGCCGCTCCGGCTCCAGCGCCAGCTCCCGCGCCTGCCGCGCTCAGCGCCGGCTGCACCTCGGGATGGGCGGGGGACGGGGAGGGGGCGGGCCCGGCGCGGGAGGGGGCGGGGCGTTTCGCCTGCGGCCGCGGAATCCTCAGCCAGCCCAGGTGCCCCGCCCGCGGGCTGGGAGACCGGGCGCGGAGCTCCCAGCTCGGGGCGACCCCGCCGCAGCCCCTGCAAGCAACAGCGCCGCCTACGGAGCAGGGGCGGAGCGGCTGGCGCGACCCCGCCCCCTGCTCGGCGCGGAGGGGCGGGGGGCTAGGGGGCGGGGCCCTAACACTCCCATTGGTCCGCGGCTGGACTGTCCCGCCCATGGGCTCGACAGGATCCCTCCCAGAAGCGCGTCACCGGTTATTGTTACAACCCGGGGTTTCCCGGGGCAACGGGATGGGGCGGGGCTCAGGGCACTGGCCCCGCCTTCTACTCCGGAGAGGACTGCCCCGCCCTCTGTTTCTAGACCCCTGACGTTCCCAAGTCTCCGTTCCAGGAATCTGACAGGGAGGATGATCGAACTCTGCTCTTCTTTGTGCCCTGGACTGGGCTGGGGGAAAAGAATGGGTCAAGAATACCTGGGTTCTAGGCCAGGCTTTGCCACAATTCTCGCTCCTCCATCCGCAAACATGTTCTTCATGGTGCCTGTGGGCATAGTTTTAGAGCTCCAATTCTCAAAGTTTGACGCAGAGCAGAATCATCCCCTAGAGCTTGTTAACATTGCTGGACCCCAACTCCAGAGTTTCTGATTCGGCAGGTCTGGATTTGGGCCCCAGACGTTGCATTTCTAACCAGCTCCCGGGTGATGCATGAGAGACCACACTTTGCAAACCATTGCTTTAGAGTCTGTGGGAGGTTCTTACTACGGTTGTTGGAACAAGCGCTTGTCTAAAGTTCACAGTGTTTGGGGAGATGCTTCTCATTCAGTTCCTGGATATTTATTGAGCACCTCTGACGCACCAGGCACTGTCCAGGGCTCTACAGTGAGAGCAGCAACGGAAACAAATGAGGTCCCCTACTGCATAGACTAGTCAGGAGTCAGATGCTAATCAGATCATCACATGAGCTCAGAAGGGCGAGGCTAGCTGAGAGGTTGGGCAGTCCGTGGCCTTATCCTACAGGCTGCTGAGCTAGGTTTCCCAGTCACCACTGCACCTGCTGGCCTTTGCTCAGGGTATTTATCCCCTCTGCCTAGAACACCATTTACCTTCCGCAAGGCCCTCATCAGAGATCCTCCCACTCTTCAAAGCTCCGTGCAAATGTCAACTTAACCCTGACACCTTCTCTAGCCCCAACTCCCAACACTTTATGTTCTCTCCTCGCCCAGACCACTTGTTGAGCTGCCGGCAACACCTTCTGCCCTTTAGCACAATATTCCTATTTTGCCAATCAGGAAACTGAGGCCCAGAATGAGCAGGTGATTCCCCTGGTGGCATGGCCAGGACTGGAATCTCAAGCTCCTGATTTCTTTACCAGCCAGTACCTTGCTCCTGAGGAGGCTGGAGATGCAAAGGTCTCTGGGCAGTGGGAGGGCTGAGCCCAGGCCATGGAAGATGACCTCCTTTCTCAAAAATTTCTTCCTTTCAGTTTAGGACCTGAGGAGCAGGGCCAAGGGTGAGGGTGGGGGTGGGGCTGGAGGAGCCCCTCCTCATTCCCCAGGGTGGGAGCAGGACTTGCTTGCAGATGCCTGGCATGGCATTTGCCTGAGTCACATCCCAAGGCAAGGGTGGGCATGGGAAGTGCTGGCTGATGACACCCCCCCGATCCATACACATACACACATCCTGCAGGTGGTTCTGTTTAGAGTCACAAGGAGCCTGAAATCATTGCTGAATCCACCCCCTACCACCACATCACTCATATGCCCTCCATGTCTGGGGAGTCCCTACTGGGAGCTGCTCCCCTAAGGGACCCTGGAGACCGAGCAAGCCTCCCGCCAGTCTGCAGCCCTGGCCCAGCTCTGAGCTGTGAGACAGAGGCCTGCTGAGGGCCATACCATTGCTGGGAGGATCTTTAGCTGGGGGCCCTGGCACAGGCTGCCACCGTGGGTCTGGGAAGCCAGGTTGGCAGAGATGCACTAGAGGCTGACTCAGGCCCCTGCCCTGCCCAGTGTCCACAGCTGCTGCCTGGACTCTCCTCTGAGGCCCATGTCTGGTACACTCAGCTCCTACACACACACACACACACATTCAAACTCACACCCAATGGTGCACGCTCACATTCTTCTCACAACTTGGCCCCTGCTCACGCATTCATTTTGAGGCAGTATAACATAGTGATTAAAAGCATGGGCAAGTTACATAACTGCTCAAAGCCACTCTTTCCTACTCTACAAATGACAACCATAATAGCACTACCTTCACAGGATATTTGAAAAATTAAATACGTTTATGAATGTGAGCACCAGGCTCAGAATAAGCACGCAATAAATGCTAGCTGTTTTTATTGCTGCTGTTGTGTGTACATATCTTCCCTTCCTACTTTGCCTAGCTCATACAGTCCCACCTGCTCTTACCATGCACACACTCACAGCCGCTCACACACATAGGCTCACTCACAAGCACACTTGCCACGTGCCTCACACTCGTGTCCCAATTACACAGACCCATGGTTTCTACCTACAGTTCCCTTGACCACCAGCTCTCACCCTTCCCCGCTCCCCCAGGCTGGCTCTCAAGCTCCCATCCACCCTCCCTACCACGCCCACATTCATTTCTGTTCACAAACAAGCCCCCACTTGCTTCCCCTTTCATTCCTCGTTTTTCCACATGCAGGCACGTATTCTTCACTCACACCTCCCTGGACACTGGAACATGCTCGCATTCCAGTGCACGCGCACTCACTTGCCCACAGGCAGATGGATGTGCACGTTACCCACTCAACTCGTGCTTGGATCACAAAACTTGTACACATACACTCAAACAATCCCAGTGCATGCCTCAATACCTCAGCTGGCTCGCCCGCTCCCAGTGAGGAGCACACACCACACAATTCTCCCAACACACACTGTCATCGGCAGACACCCCCCCACCCAGGGCTACGGTGGCACGGTGGCACTCCCCTCACCCTCAAGAGTCTGTCTCCTCCCTGTCACTTCCCCTCCTCCAGTCTCGGCTCCCCAGCCCCTCCCAGCGCTCAGAATAGCCCCTGCCACCACTGCTGCTGCCACCGCTGAGCCATCAGGGCCCGCCAGAGCCCGCTTCCCAGTGCTTGCTGCCAGCTTTCCCAGCTCACTCAGGGCAAGTGAGGACAGGAGGACGAGCTTCTGTGAGGCCTGATGGGCATAGCTGCGCTGCATCCCCAGAGCCCCTTCCAGAGCCCACCTGGAAAAAGTCAGCCATCCTGGGATTGGCTGCTACCATATGCTCAGGTTTCACCTGTGTGCCCTGGTCCTCATACCCCCCGCTGAAAGCAGAGAGGGCTGCCTCTCAGAGAAACCCAGGTCTGGGAAGGAAGAGGTTTGCTCAAGGAAGCGCAGTGAGTTGGGAACAGAGCCAGACCACAATCAACCCAATCATTCCTAGCCCATCATGCAGGAGCTTGAGAAGACCCTCCCCTAAACCACATGGTTATCAAGAACCCCCACCCTGCCAGCACTGAGCAGAGCCTGGTTGATATTTAATGCCACTGTTGCCAGGAAAAAAGAATAGCACAGAGGTGATGTCTGGGGACACCTCTGGAGGGGAGGGGAAGGGGCTGGTGACCAGAGGAGGCCTCCGGGGGCAGAAAGGGGGAGTGTCTGCAGAAGCCAGAGGGGATATCAGGACAGCTGGGAGTGCCTCCAGGACAGGCTCAGGCCTGGCCCTTGCAGGGACAGTGTCAGGGAGTGGGTGGGGCTGAGCTGAGGAGGCTCAGCTGAGGGGGACAGTGCAGCAATGCAGCCCCTGTGAGAAGACCCAAGGCCCCTTCGGCGGCCTGCATAGACCACAGACCAGGCCTAGGCAGAGAGTTCTGCTGGCTCTGGGGAGGCAGCTTACAGCAGCAACTGCTGGGTGCCCAAGAACATGGAGCCCAGGCCCAAAGGACCTTGTACCTTCCTTGTCCAGGAGGCTGTACTACCACTGGCAGGGTAGAGAATGAATGCCAAAGTGAGCTCCTCTTACAGGCCAAGCCCATTCTGCACACCATCCCATTCAACCCTATATTCTTATCCCCATAAGATTCCCCAAGCACTCACTAAATGCTGGCCTCTGTGGAGCACCTGATAGGCATTACCCAAAAGAATCAGACTCCTAGGAGCAAGAACTGGGCACATCTCGTTCATTGCTGTGTCTCTGGGGCCTAGAGCAGAGGCTGACACAGAGGAGACCTTCTGTAAATATCTGTTGAGTGAAGGGATGTGAGAAGAAATCACAACCACCTGAGAAGCAGAAACTATTATTCCCATTTTCTGGATGAGGAAAGTGAGGCTGAGAGAAGGGAAGTGAGTAACTTACTTCCCTGGAACTCAAACTAGAGTCTGGGTTTGCTCCTTGCATAGCACCAAGGGGCAGGGAAAAAATGAGCTTGGGGCAAATAACTTCCCTTTTCTAAGTCTCAGTTTTCTCATCTGTGAAATGGGAATGACTGTACTTACATCAAGATCCCATATGTGAAGTGCCAAGCACAAAGCCCTGCAAAGAGTAAATGTCAAACATCACATGTCCTTCGTCCTCCTCCTCTGCCTTGGGTTTGTCCTGATAGTCTAAATTTCGGCAGGACCACACCTGGGAGCTATGATGCCTGTATGTCACCCCCCTTCTGTACCATGAGAAGGAGGTATATTAATTTGTTAGGACTGCTGTGATAAAGTACCACAAACTGGGTGGCTTAAAACAACATGAGGAATTTATTGTCTCACAGTTCTGGAAGCTAGAAGTCTGAAATCAAGGTGTTGGCAAGACCACACTGTCTCTGAAGGCTCTAGGAAGAATCCTTCCTTGCCTCTTCTAGCTTCGGGCAGTTGCCAGCAATCCTGCGTGTTTCTTATCTTGTAGACGCATCATTCGAGTCTCCGCCTCGGTCTCAACATGGTGTTCTTCCCCGCCTGTGTCTTCACATGGCAATCTCCTGTCCATCTCTGTATCTTTCCTCTTCTTATAATGACACCCACCATATTGGATTTAGGGCCCATTCCATTCTAGAATGACCTCATTTTAACTTAGCTAATTATATCTGCAGAGACTTTATTTTCAAACAAGGCTATATTCTGAGGTTCCTGGAAAGGCATGATTTTGGGGGGCCACTATGGAACCCAGTGCAAGAGATGTAATAGAAAACGTGTAGGATTTGGAGACAGGCAGGTCCAGATTTGAATTCTGCCTCCTTCACGAAGAAGCTATTTGACTTTGGCCTTCTCTGAGTCTTGTTTCTTACCCTGTAACATGAGGACAACAACCTTGACCTCCCAGCGTTGTTGCAGGGAAAAGATAAGTGATGATCTGATGGCAGTGCCCGGCAGAATAAGACCTAGCATCTCACTGTGGCCTCACTGCCTGCCATGTCCTGCCCAAATGTCCTCTCCTCTGGATTGCCCTGTCCCCAGGGCCTCCAACAGTGGTGTGAAAACACTGGGCTGCAGTATTCTGCTACTGGCCCTGCTCTTGGCTAAGTCACTTCTCTCTGGAGCTCTGTTTCCTGATCAGTCAAAAGGGTGGAGGACCTAGGCAGATGCTCTCGAAGCTTCCATCTGAGGGTGATGTTCACAGAGTCTTGAGACCTCCTTGCAAAATACTAGTTTGGAACTCTAAAGACATAACCATCACTATAAGAAGTCACTGAAAAGGGAGTGAGCTTTCTAGGAGAAAGCTACCCCTTCCAGCTTCCCTCCTCCCACCAGGCCCTCCCAATCCCCACCAGGCCGTGGAGGCAGTGGACTTTCCCAAGTCAGTAAGCCTCCACCTGTGAGGACCCCCCAGACTTACTGCTTCTCCCCTTGGCGGCCGTAGCTCCAGCGCTGGTAGGTGACTGTGGAAGGAGGTAGCTAGTACCAGCTCCATTAAGGACCCACTGTGTGGCCATGGAATGGTTACTTACCTCAGTTTCCCCATCTGCAAAATGAAGATCACATCTATCCCACTCCCCCAGAGGAGATACAAGAATAAAAGGAGATAATGAGGTAGGGAAGGAGCTATGGGGCCTCTGAAAAATTGTAAGTATTTCTCTCTCTGGCTGACAGATTGGCCTTGCCCTGTGTCCTCTAGATGCATGGCCAGCGTCACCACCTCCTCAGCTTGACTCTTGGTCTCAGGGCCCCACCGCACAGGGAACCCTGGTAGAGAGGCTGGCGCCTCCTGGTGAATTAAGATAATTAGAACAACCAGCCCTGCAGAAGTGGCTGACGGAGGGAGGGAGAAAAGTCCTCCTGTGTGCCAGGCACTGTGTTGTGTGCTCCGTCTTATTTAATCCTGAAAGCCACACTCTGGAGCAGCCACAGCTATTCCTATTGCAGATGGGGAAACTGAGGCAGCACTCCTGAGGAAACTTCACAGTGTCTTTGTGAGAATGATAATAATAATGACTGCTATGGTCGAAACGTTTAAGTCCCCCCCAAAATTAATATGTTAAAATCCTCACCTGCAAGGTGATGGTATTAGAAGGCGGGGCCTTTGCATGGTGATTAAGTCTTGGGGCTGGAGCCCTCATGAATGGGATTTGTGCCCTTATAAAGAGGCCCTAGAGAGACCCCCTTCCCCTTCTGTCATGTGAGGTTGCACCAAAAAGTTGAAGTCTATGAACTAGAATACAGGCCCTCACCAGACACTGAATCTGCCAGTGCCTGGATCTTGGACTTTCCAGGCTCCAGAAAGGTGAGAGACACATTTCTTTTGATTATAAACCACCCAGTTATAGCAGCCCACGTGACTAAGACAATGAGGAAGAAAATAATGTATCAAAGCACTTACTAAGTGCATCCTTTATGCTAAGTGGGTCCCTGGCTCTCATTTGATCCTAAATTAATCCTAGAGCCTGGGATTATTTTAGAAGGGACAGCAGAGGCTCAGAGAAGTAAAATAAATTTCCCCAGGTCACAGAGCCAGAACCTCAGCCCGGATTTTCCAGCCCCGAAGCCAACGCTTTCATGGCTGCAGCTGCTTTCTCTCACCTGGTTGCTGCCTGCACAGGTGGGTGATGCCAAATAAGTGGGGCACAGACTTCCCAGGCCAAATGGAGCAGACAGGGTGGCAGGGAGGGGGCATGCCCTCTTCTCCCCTTTGTGTTGTGTGAAACATGCTTAGCCCACAGCCTTAAGTTCTACTTTTAATTACTGCAATTTAATACTTGGGTTAGAGTAAGTGAGGACAAGCCAAAAATGTGGTCCCCACCAATGCTGTCATCTTACCCTTTGTAAACTCTCATCAACCAGCCGATAGTCCCTCAGCTGGCCTGACCGCCCTGGGACCTGGTTCCGGCCCCAGGCTGCTTTGCAGTCACTTCTCTGCTGCTCCTCTGGGTGCTAGGCATGGCCTGAGCAGGGCCCCACCACAATGACCACAACTCTTACCCGCAGGGCCCAGGCCAGCCACGTGTGCCGCCCACATTCTCCCTGCAGCTGCCGTTCAGAGGCCCTCTCACCCAGTAGAAAGACCTCATGCCGTGCATGCTCATCCTAAGCCTACCTGCCTAACATGCTTTTCCTGAACCTTCATTTTTATCTCCTGATCTCCTGGCCTCTGTCCCTTAACATGGAGAGTGCAGGAATTGAGCCCAAAAGGCTTGGGTTAGAATCCCGGCTCTAACTCGGTGACTTTGGACATTTCATTTCCCTGAGCCTCAGTTCCTTAGCAGTAAGGCAGCACTGGCATTGGCAGCAACAGCACAGGACTATTGTGAGGATGATAATAATAATAATAATAATAATAATAATAATGACAGGCTGGATGTGGTGGCTTACGCCTGTAATCCCAGCACTTTGGGAGACCGAGGTAGGTGGATCACTTGAGGTCAGGAGTTCGAGACCAGCCTGGCCAACATGCTCATGCCTATAATCCCAGCACTTTGGGAGCTCGAGGTGGCAGGATCACTTGAGCCCAGGAACTCCAGACCAGCCTGGGCAATGTCCCTACAAAAAAATTAAAAACTTAGCCGGACACAGCGGCCAGCGCCTGTGGTCTTAGCTACTCAGGAGGCTGAGGTGGGCCGGGCGCGGTGGCTCATGCCTGCACTTTAGGTGAATCCCCGTCTCTACTAAAAATACAAAAATTAGCCAGGTGTGGTGGTGGGCGCCTGTAATCCCAGCTACTCGGGAGGCTGAAGCAGGAGAATCACTTGAACCTGGGAGGCAGAGGTTGCAGTGAGCTGAGATCGTGCCACTGCACTCCAGCCTGGGTGACAGCGAGACTCTATCTCAAAAAAAAAAAAAAAAAAAAGAGACAAAAGAAAATAACAATAATATTTCTCAAGAATATATTAAGTACAGCCTCTGTGCTAAGTGATTCCATGGCTCTCATTTGATCCTTCATCGATCAGGAGAGGTTGGCATTATTTGACTGTCATCCTCATTTCACAGATGAAAAGAGGGAAACAGAAGTTCCTGGCACATAGTAGGCACTTGACAAGTGCTGATTGTTTCTATGGCTTTGGATTTTCAACCATCTAAATTCACAAATTAAACCAACTATTCTCAAGCTGAGCCAGAGTACACAGCAGTTGTTCCTACCTGTGGCATCTGTAGGTGTCTGGCTTGCTCAGTGACTCTAGCTTGGCAAATGGATCACCCAGGCTGGCTCCTTGTTCTGAGATATCTCATCCAAAGATCTCATCCATCCAAACTCATAAAGAGCCTATGCTGGGGTCAGGAGATGTGGGCCCCTGGGCCAACTTGACCAGTGTTTTACTTAACTCCTCTGAGCCTCAGTTTCCTCTATTTATGTTGCAGAGAAGAGTAGTAGGAGTGGCACATAATAGGTGCTTCTAAACTTTTGGCCCCACAACCTCTCTATATGCCTTAGTCATTTGGATGAGATATAATTAAAGACCAATTCAAAACACTGACCAGCCAAACACACAAGGGAGCCATAAACACAGTGAACAAATCAATAGAGAGGGGGTGGGCGAGCAAGCGCTCTCCTGATGTCACTGGATGGGCCCTCCGTCCCCACATTGCAATGTGTGCAGATATGCTACCTTCTTGCCTGCTGGGAAGCACAGAGTTAAATCTTGTATCAAACACAGGAACTATTCTAAGTGTAGGTTTGTAGTTCATTCTCTTTTCCCTTTGTATTACAAAGTTCTTACTTCTTTTCCTTACCTAATGGTTGTATTTTTATTATATGTGTCATTTTATAAAAATCAGAATCTACCCAAATCCCTTTTTATGGAAGTAGAGGCATAAATGATGAGGGAGGAAAAGTAGTACAGATACAGGAAGTCAATCCACATATAGGGTGAGACAGAACTCAGGCAGCTTCCTCGCATCCCTGACCAACGCCTTTGAAAGTTAGCTTGTCTGTCACCTCTTCTAAGAAGCCTCCTTGGATCACTTTGGATGATGCCTTAGGTTTCTCCAGAGAAACAGAGCCAACTGGAGATAGATTAGACAGATTGATGAATAGATAGATAGATGATAGATGATAGATAGATAGATAGATAGATAGATAGATAGATAGATAGATAATGAGGAAACTGGCTCACACAATTATGGAGACTGAGAAGTTATGGAGGCTAAAAAGTTCCACAGTCTGCCCTTGCAAGCTGGAGGTCCAGGAGAGCCAGTGATATTGTTTCCAGCCCAACCCCAAATGCCTGAGAACCAGGGGAACTGCTGGTATAAATGCCAGTCCAAGGGCAGGAGAAGACCGATGTCCCAGCTCAAGCAGCAGGCAGGCAGGAAGGAGACAAATCCTCTCCTTCCCTACTCTTTGTTCTAATCAGGCCTGCAACAGTTTGGATGATGCCCACCTACATTTGGGAGCTCAATCTACTTTACCGAGTCCACTAACTCAGAGGCTAATCTCATCTGGAAACACCCTCACAGACACACCCAGAAATAACATCTCATCTGGGCACCCCTTGGCCCAGTCAAGCTAACACATACGAGAAACCATCACAAATGTATCAGTCATTCTTCCTATGTTCCTGGTGTATGCTTCTTGTTCGCACTCTCTGCTGTAATTATCTGTTTCCAGGCCTGTTTATAGTCTGTGAGTTTCTCTAGCCAGGGTCTTTGCCTCGCTCATTCCTCTGTCAGGCCCAGTGCAGGACCTGAATGGGAGATGGGAGGGAACAGCGAAAGGGAATATAAGAGTCTTCACAGAGGTGAAACATTTGAGCTAGGTCTTCCAGTAATTTCCTGAGCACCTATTATATGCTGGGCATGAAGTATCCAAGAATAAGAATGCCATATCATTAAAAAAATGTATGTAGGCCAGGCACAGTGGCTCACACCTGTAATCCCAGCACTTTGGGAAGCTGGGGCAGGTAGATCCCTTGAGCTCAGGAGTTTGAGACCAGCTGGGCAACATGGCAAAACCCTGTCTCTACAAAAAATATAAAAATTAGCCAGGCTTGTTGGTGCACACGTGTGGTCCCAGCTACTTGGAAGGCTGAAGTGGGAGGATCACTTGAGCCTAGCAGGTCAAGGCTGCAGTGAGCCACTGCACACTCCATACTGGGCAACAGAGCAAGACCCTGTCTCAAAAAAAACAGAGTACATAAAGGGCCTCCCGTAGTGACAGGCACATGATAGGAACTCAGGAAGTGACAGCCATGGTTGTAATAGGAAAACACTGAGGTCATCTGAAGGAGATTGTGCTATTGGCACAATTACACAGAGAAAAACTATGCAGCCTTCAAAAGTAATAAGGTAGACTTCTATGGACTAACACAGAAAGGTGGTTCTAAGACAACACTCAGGAAGAAAGGAAGTGGTGGAAAAGTCACAGTGCCTATTGCATGCTAGGTAACATGTGTCATATGATTACATGTTTGTAAATACTACACATGTGCATTATATTTGCACATATATATGCACACATATAGACATTTCTGGAAGGATTCCCCAAATCTGTTAAGAGTAGTTAGTTCCAATCAAGAGTGATATTGGGGGCTGGGCGCGGTGGCTCACGCCTGTAATCCCAGCACTTTGGGAGGCCGAGGCGGGCGGATCACGAGGTCAGGAGATTGAGACCATCCTGGCTAACACGATGAAACCCCGTCTCTACTAAAAATACAAAAAAATTAGCCGGGCATGGTGGCAGGCACCTGTAGTCCCAGCTACTCGGGAGGCTGAGGCAGGAGAATGGCATGAACCCGGGAGGTGGAGCTTGCAGTGAGCCGAGATCGTGCCACTGCACTCCAGCCTGGGCAACAGAGCAACACTCCGTCTCAAAAAAAAAAAAAAAGAGTGATATTGGTGATTGAGGAAAGCCTCCCCTTTTACTTTATATAGTTTTATATTGTTGAATATTTTTATAATAAATTTAAAAATACTGAAGGGAAAAAGAAGAGTTGCTAGAGAAGGCATGTACTTGAATGAATACTTTAATTAATGAATGAGTGCCCCAACCAGAACCTCGCTGAAAATCCCAGTGACTTGGTGAAGTGTGTGGTCCAGCAGCCTGGCCTTGTGACTTCCACCGCCCCAGGACAGGCCTGATGAGTGCAAGGGATAGGAAGACATGGAGTCTGATGGAAAGGGCCTTAGAGAAGGTCCCAGGGTCCCACAGAAATCAGAGGTAGGGGAATTGGCCTCCCCTGAGAAGGGATGTGACTTGGGACCCCTGTGGAGTCACAGGGGTGGCCAGAGCTCCCTGAAGGTCAGCCCTGTACTCAGGAGGCTGGTCCTCTGCCAGAGCTGGGCCCTGATGGAGTCATGAGGACAGGACCCAATGCTCTGAGATAAAGAGGGAGCCTTGGACATCACCGAGCCATTGCCCTGCCGCCAGTATGGGGAGGGGGTCAGGCACATGGGCAGGGGCAGAATTCAGGAATCGTGACTTGGAGTAGCTGATTTCCCAGGCTCCCGCATGGCTCCCCAGCAGGGAGAGCCTGAGTAGGGAGAGCACGAGTCTTAGAGAGAGACACAGGTGGTTTCAGAGCTTGACACCCACCCTGTGAGACCCTAGGGCCTCAACTGCCTCCCCAGGAAAATAGAAGCAATAATGCCTCTCTTGAGGGTAATTGTGAGAATTGGATTAGGTACGAAGGTGGCCAAAGGAAGTCTCTAACTGAAGTAGGATTTAATCCATGGTGTTAAGATGGGCATGAGGGGTGTCTTTAGGAGGGGGTGGGAATTCATGGATAGGGACAGGATAGCTGGGGCTTTGGACTCTGGTCTTTAGGTCTCATGCATGATATACCTCAGAGAGTGAAATCTACACTCAACCCCGGCAGTTAAGAACTTGGTCTGGAGTCAGTCTCCAATGCAAATTCCATTCCCTCACTTCTAATCATATGGCCTCTCCAGGCTTGAGATCCTTCATCATAAAAATGGGGATAATAGTAGTTTCTACCTCACAGGCTTGTTATGGGAATTAAATGAATAAATGCTTGTAAATTACCTAGTACAGTGCCTGACACTATTAGGAGTTGTAAGGCAAAGAGGCTCAAATCTTTTCCACCTGAGAGAAAAGGACCCAGAGTTCCCAGTGGACCTCAGGCTGTGGCTTGGAGAAGAGACTGTCAGAAGGAGGAGGTGTCTGGCTTTGGCAACGACAGTGTGGAGTGATGAAGAGAGCAAAGACCTAAAAGTCAGACAGATTCAAGCAAAATACCAACATCTCTACTTTCCAGCTGTACTTCTCTAAGCCTCAGTTTCCCTAACTAAAAAAAGTTGATTTTTGTGCCTGTTCCTGCTCTACCAGATATATTAAAGCGAAACTCTAGGCTGGGCACAGTGGCTCATACCTGTAATCCCAGTGCTTCGGGAGGCTGAGGCAGGCGGATAGCTCCAGCTCAGGAGTATGAGACCAGCCTGGGCAACATAGCAAAACCCTGCCTCTAAAAAAATTAGCGGAGCATGGTGGCACACACCTGTGGTCCCAGCTACTCAGGAGGCTGAAGTGGGAAGATCACCTGAGCCTAGAAGTTCGAGGCTGCAGTGAGCCATGATTGTGCCACTGCACTTCAGCCTGGGCAACAGAGTGAGACCCTGTTTCAATAAAAAAAATAAAAAATAATAAAGTAAAACTCCAAATACCACATCACCCAAACCTCCCCCCTTCATCTTTATTTGCCATAGCTCCTCATTTCCGACCACAGTCTCGTGGGAGAAGTGAGCACTGGGCTTGGAGTCCCAAAGACTCACCTTCCAATCCCAGGGCATCCCCTGTCACCTGTGGGATTTTGAACAAATCTCTGCGCTTGACAGAATCTCCATTTCCAGTTCTGGGATAATGGAGGAGAATTCCTCCTTCTTCACAGGGCTTGTGGGAGTGAAAAGTGAGGCACTATGTGTGAACGTGCCTTGCCCAGTGTCTGCAGAATGCTCGTCTTAGGGTAAATGTTCATTCTGACTTTTTCTTCACAAGACATTTTTTTTTGGATGCCTACATTTTACTGTCAGTTTAAGAATAACTTAGCTTTACTCTCCTTGACCAAATGAACACTCTGAAACTTAATGTGGAAAGCATGCATACTGTGAGCCTGACAGGCCTGGTTTAGATCCTGGCTCTAGCTCTGTGTCCTTGGCCAAGTCACTTTGCCTCTCTGAGCCCTAATTTTCTTAGCTATAAGGTGGCATTGATAATCTCTACTTCGGCCAGGCACGATGGCTCATGCCTGTAATCCCAGAACTTTGGGAGGCTGATGGGGGCGGATCACTTGAGGTCAGGAGTTCAAGACCAGCCTGGCCAACATGGTGAAACCCCATCTCTACTAAAAATACAAAAAAAAAATCAGCCAGGCATGGTGGTGAGTGCCTGTAGTCCCAGCTACTCCAGAGGCTGAGGCACGAGAATGGCTTGAACCCAGGAGGCAAAGATTGCAGTGAGCCGAAATAGTACCACTGCACTCCAGCCTGGGCGACAGAGCGAGATTCTGTCTCAAAACAAAACAAAACAAAACAAACAAACAAAAAAAAAACCCTACTTCACAGGATTGTCGTGAGGATGGTAATGACAATAGTGGTAATAATAACAGGGGAGGGGCTGAGAACTGGCTTCATGACCACTGTCGGGGTGGGACAGCTCTGAAGTGACAGACCAAACACCTGGGCAGGTAGAAGGGTTTTCATCTAGCAGATCACAAAACTGCTACCACCTGCCTGAGGGTGTTACTTGAGGGAGGAGTGGCAGTGAGGAAGGGCAGGTTTAGGGGCTGCATGCCTAATATTGGATTCCTGTGTAACTCTCTGCACATTGTCTGTCTTCACCAACAGCAACTGCCTCCTGAGGCAGAGTCTCAGTTCAGCTGGGAAAGGTCTTTGGATGAGATATCTCAGAACAAGAAGCCAGCCTGGGTGATCCATTTGCCAAGCTAGGGTCACTGAGCAAGCTGGACACCTAGAGATGTCCCAGGTAGGAACAGCTGCTGTGTACGGTTGGTGGAAACATAAATTAGTTCAACCATTGTGGAAGATGGTGTGGTGATTCCTCAAAGATCTAGGACCAGAAATACCATTTGACCCAGCAATCCCATTACGGGGTATATACCTGAAGGAATAGAAATCATTCTATTACAAAGATGCATGCACGCATATGATCATTGCAGCACTATTTACATCAGCAAAGACATAGAATCAACACAAATGCCCATCAGTGATGGACTGGATAAAGAAAATGTGGTACATATACACCATGGAATACTATGCAGCCATAAAAAGGAATGAGATCATGTCCTTGGCAGGGACGTGGATGGAGCTGGAAGTCATTATCCTCAGCAAACTAACACAGGAAGAGAAAACCAAACACCGCATGTTCTCACTTATAAGTGGGAGCTGAACAATGAGAACACATGGACACAGGGAGGGAAACAACACACACTGGGGCCTGTCGGGGGGTGGATTGGAGGAGGGAGAGCATCAGGAAGAATAGCTAATGCGGGCTTAATACCTATATAGGTGCAGCAGACCACCATGGTACACGTTTACCTGTGTAACAAACCTGCACATCCTGCACATGTACCTCAGAACCAAAAATAAAAATTAAAAAAAAAAACAGACCTGGAAAAAAAAAAGAGAATAGTGGATTTAATTTATGAATGTAGATAGTTGGGAAACCAAAAGCCATAGAAAGAACCAGCACTTGTCAAGTGCCTACCAGGAACTTCTGTTTCCCTCTTTTCATCTGTGAAATGAGGATGACAGTCAAATAATGCCAACCTCTCCGGATTGATAAAGGATCAAGTGAGAGCCACGGAATCACTTAGCATGGAGGCTGCATTTTATAAGCCCTTGAGAAATATTAGCCCGTATTATTATAAGGCATGGGGCAGAGGGGAGGGGTGGTTACTGAGACAGAGATCACAAGAAGGGGTGGATGCTTCAGAGGAAGATGATGGATTCAGTTTGGGGGAGCTGAGTTTGTGTGCCAGTGGGTCAGCCAGGGAAGAAGTCCATTTGGCAGGCAGTTGATACGGTGGTGGTCGTGAGGCCACAGTCTGGAACTTGGGCAAAGGTCTGAACAGGAGATGTAAATTTGGAAGTCCTTGGCACAGAGGTGGTGAAACCATGGCTGGTGGGGAGTGAAGACCCCAGGGGTGATGCTGGAGCAGAATATGAAAAGAACAGAGAGCCAAAGGGGGCTGCTGAAGAACACCAAGATGTTAGGGGGAGCAAAGCCAGGGCAGACTGGAAGCTTCTGGGAAGGAGCAGCCAGTGAGCTCAGAAAGAGTGAACTCATGAGAACCAGAAGAGAGTGGTTAAAGAAGGAACTAGTAAATAGCACATATGTCATGGAAACGTTAAGAAATCAAGGGCCTAAAAGCACATGCTACAGTACATGCTTTCTCAGGCCAGCGCAGGCCAAAAAGTGAGGCAGTGACTGCCCTGAGTATATACTACCAACGCCCAGCCAAGCAAGGCCAACCTGTAAAGCTCACATAAGAACTGTGAGTCAGCCAGGGGCCCTCAAAACGGAACCTCAAGGCTCTCGAAAGGCAATGTAGAGGAGGAGAGGGGCTGAACCTCTCTGTATGAGACCGTGAAATCCTGGCAGGCCTCTAAACAGCTCTGAGACAGTTTCCTAATCTGCAAAAAGGAGATAATATCCAAACTTTATATCAGGGTTGCCTAAGAATTGGATGACATCATAAGATACCCAGTATACAATGGGCACTCAAAGGTTAGTGTTCTCCACTATTTTAATATAAAAATATTGATCCCTAATGATGGTCCTGAATCACCAAGAAAAAGTTACATTCAGGTCAGTTACCCTTCTTTCGGAAACACAGGGAAGGGTGTAATGGACCTTAGAAGGATTCACAGTAGGCCGAGGGCAGTGGCTCACGCCTGTAATCCCAGCACTTTGGGAGGCCGAGGCCGGCGGATCATGAGGTCAGGAGATTGAGACCATCCTGGCTAACACGGTGAAACCCCGTCTGTACTAAAAATACCAAAAATTAGCCAGGCATGGTGGCAGGCGCCTTCCCAGCTACTCAGGAGGCTGAGGCAGGAGAACTGCGTGAACCCGGGAGGTGGAGCTTGCAGTGAGCCGAGATCGCACCACTGCACTCCAGCCTGGGCGACAGAGTGAGACTGTCTCAAAAAAAAAAAGAAAAGGAAAAAGAAAAGAAAGATTCACAGTAGAAGTCACATCTGTCTTATTTTCGAAGACGGTTGGTCTTGATGATGGGGTATCCCCAGCATGACCACCAAGATCCCCTTCAGCACCATGATTTAGTGGTTTTTCCTGGAAGGAAGTGGGCATCTGCCAATTAGCTCTCTGTTCAGAAGTGATGGGGAGCTTTCCCGGCTAGTCTAGAAAGACCCAGATGGCTGGGGAATGAGAGGAAAGCCATGCAGAGCTCATAGAGGAGCCCCAGAGAGGGTTCAGGTTAGGAGAGTAAGGCTAAGTTGTTCTTAAAATGACTGGTAAAGATTCAGTCACAGTTAGCATTTACTCCAAGTACTGAGCGAGGCACGGTCACATATCACATATCACACGGTCTCAGTTGTCACTCTCACCAACCTCAGGAGGAAGATGGAATTCTCCTCTATCTCACACATGGACACGGAGATTCTGTCAAGTGAAGTGATTTTCTCAAAGTCACACAGGTGGCTCTTGGACAGGAACGAGTGCCTGTGCTCAGGAAGGAGAAGTAAGCTGGATGTGAGGAGTTGGGGAGGAAGCCAATGAGGGAGGAAGCTGTGGGCAATGTGATGTCTGGGTTTCACTCTAACACATTCTAGCAGAACAGTGCCAGGCACAGGGAGGGGCTGGGACCTGGCCTCACGACCACCACCATGAAGGGACCGCTCTGCAAGTGACAGACCAGACACCAGGGCAGGCAGAGGCATTTCCATCTAGCAGGAGCCCGCCACCTGCAAACACGTATCAAAACACTGCCATCACTGTCCTTAGTCTACGACTTAGGTAAGGAGTCACGACAAGGAAGGGAAGAGGTTTGAGGGCTGCATGCCTAAAACCGAGCCCACTGGTGGCCATGGTGGCCAGGACGGCAGAAGCATCCAACACCCCAGCTGTGAGTCCACAAGGCCCTGAAGGAAGTCTCAGGGTCAAGTAGGAATGAAACAGAGATAAGAAAACCTAAAACAGTGGGTTTTCCAAGCAACATGTAACACAGCACGTGGGGAGCGCCCCAGGGGGTTCCTGGCACCGAGCAGGTGCCGCTTTCTTCTTTTCACCTCGTGATTGTCACATGAGGATGCTGAGGCCTGGAAAGGAAGAGCGACATCACATACATAGTGAACTAATGATGAAACCAAGACTGGGATCCCGATTGCCTACCACCCAGAGGCCCCAACCCTTAGGCACTTGATGACTCCTTCCTCCTGATCCAGAGTGATGTGTCAGGTACAACACCACAGCAGTTCAGACCACGTTAACAAAGGTAGAGTCTGGACTGCACTGCCCAGCACTGGAGCCACTAATTCCGTGGAGTTCCTGAGCACTTGAAACGAGTCTAGTCCAAATGAGACGTTCTGTTAAGTATAAAAACACACTGGATTTGAACATTTTGTATGAAAAAAGGCTTCAAGTATCTCATGAATGATTTTTTGATACTGATTACATGCTGAAATAACATTTTGACTACATTTGGTTAAGTGAAAATATTTTTTAAGTTAATGTTACCTATTTCTTTTTACTTTTTAAAAAAGATGGATGCTTATTTATTATTTATTTATTGAGATGGGATTTCACCCTGTTGCCCAGGCTGGAGTGCAATGGCACAATCATAGCTCACTGCAGCCTTGAACTACTGGGCTCCAGCAATCCTCCCACCCCAGCCTCCCAAAGCACTGGGATTATAGGCGCATGCCACCATGCCCAGCTCCTTTTATTAAGGCAGCCACTAGACAATTTAAAATTATACACGTGGCTCACATTATATTACCACTGGATAGCACAGGTCTTGATGTAGTAGGAGATGGGGCTGCCCTATGCTGTTCAGAGGACTGAGCTGAATTCTAGACTGCACATCTCAGGAGGCACCTAAGCAAAGAGGAGTAGATTCAGAGCATGAGCAGGGTGGGGAAGGGACTCAGAATGAGGTCACGGCATTGCACAACTCTAAGGGCACCACTGATGGTATGGTCCAGCAGGCATATGAGCTATGTCATGTAAGGGACAGTTGAAGAAACTGGACATGTTCCACCTGGAGAGAAGACTTGGAGAGGGGATGTGATCACTGTCTTCAAATAGCAAAGGACAGTCATGGGACACTGGGAACAGATGTGTTCTGTGTGGCTTCAAAGAGGAGAGCTGAGATTCGAGGGAGAGCTCCAGGGAGCAGACTTCCACTTTAAGGAAGGCCCAGGGCCCTCCAAAGCCAGGCTGTGCTTCCTTTTCTGGGGTCACAGAGAGGGAATGGCATTTGGAGCCCCTTGGCAGATTTGCCTTGGGAGGGGTGAAGCACGGAAGAAAGAAATATGTTAGATTATCTGCAGTGGAAGAGGTCCTCACACCTTGAGCCTCTGGAGCACCTCTGGGCTGGGTGGCTGCCCCAGGTAGGCCAAAACAGAGGGGCTCTCTGAGGTTTCAGCCTAATAATAATAACACTACAAAACTGCTTATTGAGCATCTATTACATACCAGGGGACTTTACACATATTATTACTGTGTCTTTCGCCTACCCCGAGGAAGTGGGTACTATTTCCCAATTATTAGATGGATAAGGAAACTGAGGCTCAGAGAGGAGGAAAGCTTTATCCCAGGTTACACAGCCAGGATGAGCTGGGATCTGAACCCAGTCTGGCTGATCCCAGGGCCCACAGGCATGGGGTGGCCTCCTCAGAGAGCCTGGAGGGACAAGGACCAGCTAGAGCCCTGGGGAAGCTGGGTTGGTTCTTCACGGGAAGCCAGGGCCCCACTGGGCTCTCCAATTAGCAAGAGCAGAGAAATCAGAGGCAGCAACAAGCTCTGCTAATGAGCTGCCACATTAAACAATGAGTCACACTTCCATACGGTGCCGCTCCAGCCCTAACCCGGAACAAACAAGCTGTGAGAAACAGTTTACAAAACAGCGAGGTGTGACTGTCTCCCTGCTGCCGCCCGCCGCTGCTGCCACCACCACGGCACTGCAGCCACCACGGGCCCACCGCCCACGGGCACACACAGGTGCAAGGGGCAGGCCCGGGAGGGGGCTAAAGAGCCAGCCCTGGCTTCTGAGCTCAGGGGGAGTACCCTTCTTTGGCAGTGACCCGGGGACAGACCCTGAGCTGCAGCTTCCACTGCACTCTAGCCATCTCCTGGGATGCAGGGGTTCTGTCATTTGGTCACTCTGTGACCTAGGGCAAATGACTTAATCTCTCAGGGTCTCAGTTCTCTTATCTGTATTGCAGGGATAATAATATCTAGCTCATTCTTTAATTGTGAAGACTAAATGTGATCATCACGTAAACTTCCTACTACAGAGCCTGGCACAGAGGACCTATGCAGCAAACCATTCACCCCGCCACCCTTGCATCCTTCCCTTCCCCTGTATAGGGAATCCAGCTCAGAGCTAGTCTTGTAGAAATCCCCCATTAATGGTGTCTGCCTTCCTTTTCCTGACCTATATTGTATTTATTTGTGTCCCTGGCTTACCCCCTACTGAAATATGGGATCCTGTGAGCAGGGACTTGTCTTACTCATTTCCACACTCTCAGGCCCAGCACAGGAGGTGGCAGGGTGCAGTGGGAGGAGCATTAGGCGTTAGGGACAACAACTGTGAGTTCAGATCACTCCTCTGGCAGTTATTATCTGTGAGATCCTGAGCAGCTATGCTAAGAACCATTTATTGAACACTTTCCTGTGCCAGACCCAAATGCTTCATGTGTTCTATCCCATTTAATCCAATGGGATAACACCTCCAAAGAGAGGTGTTACTGGTCCCATCTCACCAACAAGGAAATAAGCTCTCAGAGCAGCTAGGTAGCATGGTGTGATGTCTTTGTAATTGTCAACTAGGCTCAGCTGAACTACGTTTCCCAGAATTCCCTTTCCTGTATGTTTCAGGTTAGAATCCGCTAGTGGTTCTGTTTCTCTAATTGAAACCTGACTGATACACATGGCCAAGTTTCCAGAGTAAGATAGTGATGGAGCTGGAGTTCAAAATGGGTGTTCCTGTCACCCAGCTGACGATTGTTAACTACTCACTCTGATAATAATAGCTAATACATAGTAATTATGAGCCAGTTATATATTTACTCATTTAATTCCCCCAGCAATCCTATAGGTGATTTCCATCATTAGCATCTCAATTCTTACAGGTGGGGAAACTGAGGCACAGAGAGGTTAATTTGCACAAGGTCACATAACTAAGAAGTGGGAAATCTGAGAGTCAAACCCCGATTGATTGGCCACACAGTCCATCTTTTTATCTGTTACATTCTTCTACCTCTCAACTCTGGTATACTACAACTTAATCCCTAAGACTCAACTTTCCTCATCTATAAAATGGGGATAATCATACCTAATATACAAGATATTTGTGATAATTAAGTGTGGAAATGTAGTTACAGGGCTTCTGGACAGAAGAAATAACAGGAAGTCGATTCACCCTCTCTCCTAAAGCAACTGCAAACCTAGATAAAATATATGAAACAACAGTTTTCAGACACTGAACATAAGGCAATACAAAACAGCAATTCCTCCGAGACAAGAAACTAATGAGGTAAGCCCTACCCTTGCCAGCTTCTACCTGGGGAGAGTTTCCAGGCTGCAGCACAAGGAGTAGCATCCAAGCTATTATAGCTCCCTGAGTGGAGTAGACACAACAGAGAGGCTGAGAGGCCAACGTGACTAGAGTTCACAGGGCAGAGAACTGGAGAGAAGAGCTTCTCAGAGAGAGAGCTCCAAAGATCTGCAGAGAGCCCCCTGAAAGCCTTCGGGTGAATATCGAACAGTATTTGTATGTGAGGAAACTACCCAGGTTTAAGAAAAGAATATCCCAAAGGAGCAGAGGAACCAGTTTCCAAAGACCTGGAGTGGTTTGCATCCCGATCAACCAGAGTGGAAAACTTCATAAATCACAAACCATCAAGCAGATTCCTTAAAAGGGCATTGCTTTAACAGTGGGAGGAAACGTAGTGGTCCTGCCTAAGAACGCTGCAAAGTGAGCCTCAAAAAATCAAACTTTTCAAGTAACTTAACTGCATCCCAGAACAAAGTTTAAGAATATTTATAGGAATATTAAAATGGTCAGCACACAAGGTAAAGTTCATAATGTTTCACATCCAACAAAAAACTACTAGGCATGCAAAGAAACAGAAAAATACAACCGATGAGGATAAAAAATTAAGCAATAGAAACATACCTGGCCATGTGTGGTGGCTCACGCCTGTAATCCTAGCACTTTGGGAGACCGAGGCAGGCGGATTACCTGAGGTCGGGAGTTCAAGACCAGCCTGGCCAACATGGTGAAACCCTGTCTCTACTAAAAATACAAAAAATTAGCCGGGTGCAGTGGCACGCACCTGTAATCCCAGCTATTCTGGAGGCTGATGCAGGAGAATTGCTTGAACCCAGGAGGTAGAGGTTAATCACGCCACTGCACTCCAGCCTGGGCTACAGGGCGAGACTTCATCTAAAAAAAAAAAAAAAAAAAACCCAGAATAGCACAGAAGATAGTATACAAGACATTAAAACAATTATAATGACTGTATTCCATCAGCTCAGAAAACTAGAGTGATGACTGATCATGTTAAGTAGAAAGAAAGGGGAGAAAAGACCCGAATCAAACTTCTAGATGTAAAAAAATACAATGTCTGCAATGAGAAATGACACTGGATGGCAATAACAGCAGATTTGAGTTAACACAGAAGAAAGGACTAGTAAGTTTGAAGACATAGCAATAGAAACTATTTAAAATAAAATACAGAAAAATATATACAATGATATATATAGATATATATAAAGTGAACAGCTCATCAATGAGCTGTGGGATAATTTTATGCAGTCTAACATATGTGTAGTTAAGAGTCTCTCAAAGAGGAGAGGAGCATAAAAATATTTAAATAAATAACCAATAATTTCCCATATTTGATACAAACCATAAACCATGGATTCAAAAATACCAACAAACATCAAGCACCAAGGCATGTAATGATTAAATTGCTTAAAACCAGTAATAAAGAGAAAATCTGAAAAGTAGCAGAGAAAAAGAGACACATTATATACAAAAGAACAATCAATGACAGCAGACTTCTCATTGGAAATATTTCAAGCAAGAAGACAGTGGAATAACATCATTAAAGTACAGAAGGTAAAAAAATAATGAAAAAACCTGTCAACCTAGAATTCTGTACCCAGTGAAAATATATTTCAAAATAGAGGAGAAATGATTACTTTTTCCAAAATAAAAATTTGAAAGCATTCATCATTGGCAGACTTGATCTACAAGAAATGTTAAAGAAAGTCCTCGAGACAGAAGCAAAAATGACACCAGATGGAAATTTTAATCTACACCAAGGAATAAAGAGCCTCTGGAAAAGTAGTTATGTGAGAAAACATTGAATACTTTTTTTATTTTAAAAGTATCTTTCAAAGATAATTTATTGGTTAAAGCAAAATGACAAGCATTCTGGGTTTATAACATATATAGAAATTAAACACATGACAACAATAGCCTAAAGGTTGTGAAGGAGGAAAGAGAAGCATGCTGTTGTAAGGTTCTTACTCTGTGTGAAGTGGTATAATATTACTCAAAGTGGTTTGGGATTGAGGATGTACACTATAAACCCAAAAGTAACCACTAAAAAATAGTTGTATCTAATTAAGCTAATAAAGGAGATAAAATGAAGTCACAAAATATCCAATCCAAAAAAGTCAGAAAAAGAGGGAAAAGGGAAGAAACAATACATGGGACAAATAGCAAGCAGGTAGATTTAAACCTAATCATATCAATAATCGCATTCAATATAAATGGTCTAAATACCACAATTAAAAAGCCAAACTGTCAGATTGTTTATACAGAGCAAGATTCAATTCTATGAATCTTGATTCATAGTGGATTTCTAAGAAATCCACTTTAGGCCGGGCGCAGTGGCTCGTGCCTATAATACCAGCAACTTGGGAGGCTGAGGTGGGCAGATCACTTGAGGCCAGGAGTTCAAGACCAGCCTGGCCAACATGGCAAAACCCTGTCTCTACTAAAAATACAAAAATTAGCCGGGTGTGGTGGCTACCTGGGAGGCTGAGGCAGGAGAAGCGTTTGAATCCATGAGGTGAAGGTTGCAGTGAGCCAAGACTGTGCCACTGCACTCCAGCCTAGGCAACACAGCGAGACTCCCTCTCAAAAAAAAAAAAAAAGAAGAAGAAAGAAAGAAATCCACTTTAAATATGAAATAAGTTAAAAGTAAAAATTATGAGTAAAGATGTACTGTGCTAACAATAATCAACAGAAAACTGAAATGGCTATATTAATATAATACGAAGTAGATTTCAAGTGAAGAATATTACCAGAGATAAAGAGTCATTTCATAATGATAAAGTGCTTAGTTCATCAAGAAAATATAACAGTGCCAAACATTTATACACCTAATAGCAGAGTTTCAAAATACGTTAAGTAAAACCTGATAGAATTACAAGGAAAAATGGACAAATCTACAATTACAGTTGGAGATATTTCAATGTCCCTCTCTCAATAATTGATAGAACAAGCAGGCAGAAAATCATCAAGAATATATAGTAAACTTGAACAACACTATCGACCAACTTAACTGACATTTATAAAACACTTTACCCAACAACAGAAGAATACACATTTTTCAGTGTACATAAAAACATTTATCAAGATAGACCATATTCTGACCATAAAACAAATTTCAATACATCTAAAATTAGTCAAAGTGTGTTCTCTGACCACGGTGGAATTAAATTACAAATCAATAACAAAAAGGGGTCTGGAAAATCCCCAAATAGTTGAGAACAAAATAAGACACTTTTAAATAACCTACAAGTTAAAAAAAAAAAAAAAAAGAAATCAAAAGAGACATTAGAAAGTATTTTGATCCAAGTGAAAATAAAAATGCAACATATCAGAATTTGTAGGATACCACTAAAGCAGTACTTACAGGGAAATTTATAGGACTAGACACCTATATTAGAAAAGAAGAAAGGTCTCAAATAGTGTTATCAGCTTCTATCTTAAGAAATAGAAAAAAGAAGAGTGAATTTAACCAAAATCAGCAGAAAAAAAGCAAATAATAAAGATCAGAGCAGAAATAAATGATATAGAAAAACAAAAAAGCAACAAAGAAAATCAATGCAATCAAAAGTTATGTTGTTTTTGGTTTTTTTTTTAAAGAAGATCAAATGACTACTGGAAAAATACCAAGTGAATTGTCTGCAGCAGAGCACATGTTTTGGAGTCCAACAGACCTGATTTCAGTTACAGCTCGGGTGTTATTAATTATGTGATTTTGGATTGTCCATGCCTCGGTTTCCTCCTACATAAAATGTACCTGCCTTGCTATTTCATACATTGCTGATGAGGGTAAAAATGTAAAAAATTTTAAATGCATTTTCCCTTTGACCCAACCGTCCCAGTTCTGGGAATTTATTCTACAAGAAACTCTTTTTTTTCTTTAACAGCTCTTCTAAGATCTAATTCCCATACCACACAATTCACCCATTTAAAGTGTATAAGTCAACAAATTTTAGTTTGTTTTCAGAGTTGTGCAACCTTTACCACAATTTATTTCAAAACATTTTCATCTCTCCCCTAAAATTTCATACCCATTAGGAGTCACTTCCATTTTCTACCAATTTCTCCAGCCCTAGGCAACCACTAATCTACTTTCTCTATATATAGATTTGCCTATTCTGAACATTTTATATAAATGGAGTCATACATGATCCTTCACAACTGGCTTCTTTCACTTAGCATAATGTTTTTAAGGTTCATCTGTGTTGTAGCCTGTATCAGTACTTCATTTCTTTTTATTGCCAAATAATATTTCATCGTATGAATATACCACGTTTATCTATTCATCACTTGATGACATTTGGATTATTTTTATTTTTTGCTATTATGAATAATGCTGCTATGAACAATCATGTACAAGCTTTTGTGCAATTTTATGAAAGTGTTATTATTTCTGTCAGTTGTATACCTAGGATAATTTCTGGGTCACATGATAACCCCATGTTAACATTTTGAAGAACTTCCAAACTGTTTTCCAAAGTGGCTGTACCATTTTACATTCCCACCAGCAATGTATTAGAGTTCCAGTTTCTCCATATTCTCTCCATTGTCATGGACTAAATGTTTGTGTCCCTTCAAAATGTGTATGTTGAAGCCCTATGTCATTGTATTAGAGATAGGACCTGTGAGAAGGTGATAAAGGTTATACCTTTATCATAAGGGTGAGGCCCTAATATGGCTCTTATAGGTGCCCTTATAAGAAGAGGAAGATATTTATCAACCCATGTTCATAGCAGGATTACTCACAATAGCTACAGTGTGGAAGCACCCCAGGTGTCCATCAGTGGATTAATGGATAAGCAAAAGGTGATATGTCCATACAATGGAATATTCCTCAGCCCTAAAAAAGGAAGGAGATTCTGCAATATGTTATAACATGGATGAACCTTGAGGACATTATACTAGTGAAATAAGCCAGCCACAAAAAGACAAATTCTGTATGATTCCACTTACATAAGGTACTTAGAGTGGTCAAAATCATAATGATAGAAAGTACAATGGTGGTTTCCAGGGGCTAGGGGGAAATGGAAATGGGGAGTTATTGTTTAATGGAGTTTCAATTTTATAAGATGAAAAGAGTTATGGAGATGAATGGGGGTAACGGTTACACAACTTATGAATATGTTTAATGCCACTGAACTATATGCTTTAAAATGGTTAAGATGGTAAATTTCATGTTGTATGTATTTTAGCACAATGAAAATATTGGAAAAAAGCTGCCAATATATTATTTATGATCTCATTCAAATATGCAATAAAAGTATAAAAACGTAATTTCGGGTTAGGGGTTAACATGAGAGGGAGCGGGAAGGGATGAGATTGGGCTTTAGCTATGCTTTTAATATTTTTATGTCCTACAAAAAGAGAGAGTTCTGAAGGAAACGTGGCAAAATACCACACATTTGTTAAATCAAGTGAATGGGCTATATAGAGGTCAATTATATTTTTCTGTACTTTACTGTATTCTTTAAATATTTCATAATTTGAAATCTAAAAATTAAATTAAGTTGATAAAAGAGAAAGAGACACCAGCATACATTTGTGTGCTCTCTCTCTGTCTCTCTCTCTCTCTACACATGCAGAGGAAAAAAAGGTCCTAAGTACTCAGTGCAACAGTGGTCTTCTACAGGCCCGGAAGAGAGGCCTCACCAGAAACCAAATCAGGTAGCCCCTTGATCTTGGACTTCCCAGCCTCCAGAACCATGAGAAATAACATTTCCGTTGTTTGAGCCAACCAGTCTGCTATATTTTGTTATAGCAGCTGAAATGAACTAAGACACTTGTTATTATGTGTCTTTTTGATTATAGCCATCCTAGTGAATGTGCAGTATCTCACTGTGGTTTTGATTTGCATTTCCCTAAAGGGTAATGATGGTGAGCATCTTTTTTATGTACTTATCATATCTTCTTTGGAGCAATGTCTGTTCAAATCCTTTGTCTGTTTTTTCAATTGGGTTATCTTTTTATTGTCAAGTCTACAGAAACTCTTGTACTCATATGAAATGATACACACAAAGCCTGTTTTTTGCAACACTCTTTATAATAGCAAACAGATTGGGAACAATTTTGGTCTTCATCACTGGGAACTGTGTAGTTTATCCATATAATGAAATATTATGCAGCTGTGAAAAGACAGAGAAAGGTCACAGAGTAATTTATGGAAAGTACCCCAGGATATATTGCTAAATGAATAAAAACAAGCAAGGTGTATAACAGAATGTATAATATTCTTCTTTTTTCCAAGAAGAGAGAAAAATAATATATATTATTATTTGCTTATATTTTCTTTGCTTTTTTTTTTTTTTTCTTTTTGAGACGGAGTCTAGCTCTGTTACCAGGCTAGAGTGCAGTGGTGTGATCTCGGCTCACTGCAACCTCCACCTCCCAGGTTCAAGTGATTCCCCTGCCTCAGCCTCCAGAGTAGCTGGGACTACAGGCATGCACCACCACACCAGGCTAATTTTTTTTTTTTTTTTTTGTATTTTAGTAGAGACAGGGTTTCACCATGTTGGCCAGGATGGTCTCGATCTCCTGACCTCGTGATCAGCCCACCTCAGCCTCCCAAAGTGCTGGGATTACAGGCATGAGTCACCGTGACCAGCCACTTATATTTTCATAAAGAACCATAGGAAGGACCCACAAGAAATATTAAAACGTGATTACCCTTGTGATAGGAGGTGAGTTAACGGGAACAAGGATAAAACTGAAACTTTTTATTATATAGCTTTGTGTATTATTTTGATTTTTGAACCCTTTAAATGTATTGCCCAAAACACACAAAAAATTATATATGAAAAGCTTAAAATTTACATAGCGTGACCAGCTCTTCATAGGTGCTTCCCTTGGGCGTAGGCCTGATTCTTTCCCCTGCAGATAGATGTCCTTCCTGGCAGGACAAGACTGGGCCATGACCACACAAAGCTCCAAGTTTACGTCATTCTGGACCCCAGAGGAAAGATCAGCAGTTTCCTGCCCAGCATTTGTAGATAAAAATCTCAAGGAAGGACTCTGATTGGCTCTGCTTCATCACATGCTCATTCCTGTGGCAAGAAGCAGCAACTGTAATTTACTGAGTCACCTGAGCCACAGTCACAGGAGTGGAGGGGTGAGGGGGCGTCACTTCTTCAAAGAGAAGAAGATGCTGTTATCAGAGGGGGATGCTGTACAGATCAAAACAACAGGCATCCACCCCAGCAAATGACAGTTCTTAGAGTGTGATACATGTCATGATACAGGTCAATACAGTGGGCTGTGGGAGCCCAGAGGAGGCAGCAGTCTAGCCAGGAAGCCTTCCTGGAGGCAGTGACGCTCTGTCTAGGTTTTAGATGATGAGTAGGAGACCTTCATGGGAGAAGAAGAGAAAATGTGGACAGTGTTTCAGGCAGAGAGAACAGCAACATGCAGAAAGATGCAGAGAAGGAATGTGGCGTTATAGGCTGAATTATGACCTCCCCCCAAAATCTTTTTTTTTTTTTTTTGAGACAGAGTCTTGCTCTGTCACTCGGGCTGGCGTGCAGTGGCACAATCTTGGCTCACTACAACCTCCATCTCCCAGGTTCAAGCAATTCTTCTGCCTCAGCCTCCCCGGTAGCTGGGACTACAGGTGTGCGCCACCACGCCCAGCTAATTTTTGTATATTTGTAGAGATGGGCTTTCACCATGTTGGCCAGGCTGGTCTTGAACTCCTGACCTCAGGTGATCTGCCAGCCTCAGTCTCCGAAAGTGCTGGGATTACAGGTGTGAGCCACCATTCCCAGCCCCAAAAATCATTTTTTGAAGCCCTAACCCCTAGTTCCTCAGAATGTGACTATATTTGGAGATGGGGCATTTAAAGAGGTGATTACATTAAAATTAGGTCCTAAGGTGGGTCCCAATCCAGTTTGACTGGTTTGATTATTTATTTATTTATTTTTATTTATTTATTTATTTATTTATTTATTTATTTATTTATTTTGGAGACAGAGTCTTGCTCTGTCACCCAGGCTGGAATGCAGTGGCACGATCTCAGCTCACTGCAACTTCCACCTCCCAGGTTCAAGCAATTCTTGTGCCTCAACCTCCCAAGTAGCTGGGACTACAGGCATGCACCACTATACCCAGCTAAGTTTTGTATTTTTAGCAGAGACAAGTTTTCGCCATGTTGGCCAGGCTGGTCCTCAAACTCCTGGCCTCAAGTGATCCACCTGCCTTGGTCTCCCAAAGTGCTGGGAGTGCAGGCGTGAGCCACTGTGCCTGGCCTTGACTGGTGTCTTTATAAAAGGAGGAAATTTGGACTCATAAAAAGATACCAGGGCTGGGTGTGCACAGAGGAAGAACATGTGAGGACACAGTGAGAAAGAAGCCCTCTGCAAGCCAAGGAGAGAGGCCTCGGGAGAAACCAAAACTGCCAACACCTGGTTCTTGGCCTTCCAGCCTCCAGAATTGTGAGAAAATAAATTTCTGTTGTGTCAGCTGCTCAGCCTGTGTTATTTCATTGTGGAAGACTAATTAATATAGGTAGCATGATGCATTTAGGAAGACCTGGCTGTTCCACCTTGCTGGGCTGCAAGGTGCAAGGCAGGACTGGCGGTTTCCTCAGCAGGACAGTGTTATAACCACAGTTTTGATCTGGGGAAACACATAGTTTAGTGGAAATAAAAATAGCTCATGTTTCCTAAGTGTCTATTCTGCTAGACATTGTGCTAAGCTCTTTACATGCATTAACTTGTTGAATTCTCACAACAAACCTGTAAGTACTGTTATCATCCTCTCAGTACGGTAGAGAAAATTGGGGCACAGAGAGGTTAAGTGACTTGCTCAAGATCACACAGCAGACAAGTGATGGAGATGAGATGGAACCCAGGTCTGTCTGACCCCAATCCCTGAGAAAGAGGATATTCAGGATCTGGTGACTGCTTGGAAGTGGGTGGAAGTGGGTTGTGGAGGGGGACATGGACAGTGACTGAGGTTTTCAGCCTGAGTACCTGGTGGTGCCACAGACTTTGGGTGAACAATAATGGCATTTTCCCCAAAATACTCCTTAAATAATGGCTAATATTTTTGTTTTCCCAAAAATATTCGGTGCTCATAGCTACTGTTATCATTGCAGCTCCGGGGAAGGTCGGGGCGCTGTGCTCTTAGGAAAGCCTGTGTTCCTCCTCCGGGCTTGCCACTCCCACAGCTCCTCCCCCAGTGTTCCTCACCATGGCAATCCCTCCAAGCTTCGGTCCCAGGCCTACTTCCTCCTGGAAGCCCTCCCTCTGTTGCGGCTCAGGGTCAGTCTTCTGATACTTGTCTGAGTGTCTCTGGGTAGCTGCTTGGTCCCCTGGGGTAGTTTGTGCATAGGAGGGAGTCCATTCATGTTCATGGTCTCCCTCCCTCCCTCCTCCCTTCCTTGTCTCTCTTCCTCTAGAAATCCATGGCACCCTTGCCATCAGACCTCTGCGACGACCCCACCTGGGTGACAAGGGACCCCAGTCCTCACTTCTAAGCAGCCTCAGGCAAATATTAGCTTACCTAAAAGCCAGCAACGAATTGGAGTGGGTGAAGCAGCGGGTGTCGGAGGCAGGACTCTGAGACCTTGGTGGGGCCTGCAGCCCTGCTCCCTCCGGTGGAATGACCAGTGAGCTGTCTTGGCCTTAGTTTGGACCCCTTTGCTTCCTTCATATCTGGGGCCTGGCTTCTCTGAACCATGGGGGTTCTCATTTCCTCCATGTGAGATTTACAGAGTAGGGACCGGGCTGATTGAATGTACAGACAACTCCTCAGGTCGGCCTGGCCTCTGCTAAGGGGTAGGGACCGATTAGGCACCTGCAGTGCTGGGCCCTGTACTGAGCACACCCAGGAGAAAAGGAAAAGAGCAGGCAGCCCTCTGTTCTGGGAGGGGACATCCTCTGGCTGAGGGCGGGGCAGGGAGGTGGGCCGGGAACTTGGGGCATAGCCTGCTCCCACTTCCTGTGTTTCCATATGGAGAGGGGCTAAGAGGTTGCTCCCCAGCCTGAGGCCTGGGTCAGACCCAGCAGGGCACGCTGTTGGGATGGATTAAGGAAATACTCTGCCAGGGACTTGCAAGCAGCTGCCTCCTGACCACCTGCCCTTCTCTGCCCCGTCTCTGTCACCCTCTCACACACTGTCACACTTATTAAATGAGATAATCTGAGTAAAGCACTTAGCATCCTGACTGGCGAGCAGTGAGCGCCGGATAAATGTGAGGCCCCGCCCCCACCCAGTCTGTTTGCACACGCTGCATGCATGGGCCCTGGCGGCAGCACTGACACCCCACTCTTATGCCCCAACTTGCAGAGACTCACAAACACCCACTCACAGGGGAACCCTTGTTTACATTGTACACACCGTCTCACCCCCACCGCATTTCTTTCTCTCCATTGAACTCCCTCAGCAGGCTCCCGGGCAGAGGACAAGCAGCCCCTGTGGAAAGGGCAGGACTGGGGAAGACACTTGCTTCCCATGAGCCAGACTGGTCCAGAGACCTGAATCTGAACAAGCCAGAGAAGGGGCCTGGGGCTGGCAGGAAGGATGATGGAGGAGGCTGGAGATGAGCAGGCTGACCCAAGCCTCCCCACAGGGACCAGGAGAAAGCTGAAAGACAGGCTGGCCGGGGCCAGGGAATGGCAAGGACACAGAGACGCATGCAGAGCCTCTACAGGACCAAAGTAAGCTGGGAACGTGGGTTGGCAATGGCCATCCCTAAACCACAAGGCATCTTCCTCCTCAGGTCAGAAAGTAGGATCCTGAGGCTTAGCAGCCTAGGGCTGACTGGAGCCTGGGAGGGTTGGAGAGGAAGGGAGCAAGGACTTTGCCTGTCCCAATCTCCACCTCCAAGGGTCATGTATAAGAGCCCTTGGTCAGAGTCAGACATAGGCCTGGAAGACACCGACAACATATGGAAATAAACAAGACTGGCAGCCTGGGTCATCAGAAGAGTAGGGGAAGGGAGGGGAGCCTGGGCTCCAACAGACACTCAATACCATCAGCACACGCCCACCACGGATTCCCTGCCCACATACAGACACACACAGCTCACACTCAATACCATCAGCACACGCCCAGCATGGACTCCCTCCCCACAGACACACACAGCCCACACTCAATACCATCAGCACACGCCCACCGTGGACTCCTGCCCACATACGGACACACACAGCCCACACTCAATACCATCAGCACACGCCCACCGTGGACTCCTGCCCACATACAGACACACACAGTTCACACTCAGTACCATCAGCACACGCCCACCATAGACTCCCTCCCCACACACAGACACACACAGTTCACACTCAGTACCATCAGCACACGCCCACCATAGACTCCCTCCCTACACACAGACACACACAGTTCACACTCAGTACCATCAGCACACGCCCACCATGTACTCCTGCCCACATACAGACACACACAGCCCAGAGACATTACCATGTTGAACAGACCACCTAACAGCACACAGACACACTGAGCCACACAGTATTGACACCTCTCACCTGTGTCTCATATCTGTATATGTACAGTATGCACAACAGTGCCACACTTGCACCAGCAGCAAAGCACCCCAATATACACTGGACATACACTCAAGCCAAAGCCTAACAGAGCCAGCAGAGATATCCCCCTGCCCACATGGATAACCCAGAAATAGACACACACTTTCTTACAATGCAAATGTACACACATACATCGGTCCACATGCTGTCAGGGACATACGCACACATACACAAGCACATATGTGCCCCGACATGCAGACACTGCTCCTTCTACTCAGATAGTCCCGGGTTTTCTTGTCTTTCTCCGCAGTGCCTTTCCTGATTTCTATTTCCATCCTGTATGTCTCTTCAAGACTTATTAGGCAAGACCCCGTCAGTCCATGGCTGGCCTCCTTGCCTCACCAAGGATGCAGGCACACACACATGCACGCATGCGCACACATGCACACATTGCACATGGTCATGGGATGCCCTGGGGAGCAGCCTTAGCCCACAGGGAATTCTCCTGCCATGCTGGGCAGCAGGAAGAGAGGGTAGGGACTTCACAGGGTGACCACCCCACCCCACGATGGGGCCTCCTGGTTCCTTGTTGGACCTCCCAGCTGCCCTTACTGCTCTTGCTACTTAGTTCCAGACCAGCCTGTGCCTCTCCCGGCACCTTTGCCTTTGCACATGCAGTTCTCTGCCTAGAATGCCCTCCCTGCTCCAGCTGTCAGTGGCTGTCAGACTTTTGAGTTTCATGGATCAGTTAAAAACTTCAAAAGAAAGTTTGGGGAATGATCAAAGGTTGCCAAGTTTTCATTTCATTAGTAAAGATATTTAAAATATAACTACCATCCTCTAACCACCATCGTTTCATAAAAAGGACGCTTTAATACCAACAAAGTAGGAAGGACATAATCTCAGGATAAAGAGTAATCCTTTACATTAAACACATTTAGCTTTACATAAAACCCATTGTGTTGTCCTTTTTCTCATTTCACCCCATGAACCACTGGAAACTTTGTCACAGATCAGTGTTTCAAACCACGGAGTCCTCAGCTCACATTGGGCCTCCTCCAGGAAGCCTACTCCACAGCCTCACCCCGTCACCCCCTGGCTCCCCCCAGCACCGGTCAGTGTCTGAGAGACTCTGTTGCACTCTGCACATATAGCCACAATCATTATTGTTTACTGAGGGCCCACCCGGTTAAGCGCTGCCAGGTGCTTAACACGGATTATCCCATTTTATCCTCATAACCCTGAAAGGTGAACATTTTACAGATGAGAAATCATAAGTGGCTTCCCCCAATCCTGCAACCCCTGCGGAGGCATGATTGCTGGAGGGTGGTGGAAAGAATCTCAAAGACAGATCTGGCTGCTAATCCAGGCTCTCCATCCCTATTTGTATGATTTGGGCAAGTCACTTCACCAATCTGGGTCTCAGTTTTACCATCCATGAAATAGGAACAATAATACCTACTTGGCAACATTGTCCTGAAGGAGTGCATGTAAATCTCCCAAGACAGTGTCTGGCACATAGAAGACACTGGAAAATGGGGGTTAGGCCCCCTCCCACATTCCCCGTTCTCCCCTCCCCAAGCCCAGTGACTTTCTCTACACCTCATTCTCCCAATTGTCCGTCTCCCTACCTCTCTTTCTCAGGCTCCTGTTTTAAACTCTATTGCTTGTCCCCTCTTCTAAAAGTGGGAGTGGCCCCGGGAACAAGCCTTGGCTCTCTTCTCTCTTCTATCTAGTCTCCCTCACCAGCTGAGCTCATTCTGCCCCATGGCTTTAACTAACTTTCTTTCTTTCTTTCTTTCTTCCTTTCTTTCTTTCTTTCTTTCTTTCTTTCTTTCTTTCTTTCTTTCTTTCTTTCTTTCTTTCTTTCTTTCTTTCTTTCTTTCTTTCTTCTTTTCTTCCTTCTTTCCTACCTTCCTTCCTTTCTTTCTTTCCTTCCTTCCTTCGTTCTTTCTTTCTTTCTTTTTTTGTGAGACAGGGTCTTATTCTGTCACCCAGGCTGGAGTACAGTCATGGCTCACTGCAGCCTCAACTTCCCAGCTTAAGCATTCACTCCACCTCAGCTTCTCAAGCAGCTTGGACTACAGGCTGCGCCACCACAGCTGACTACTTTCTATATTTTGTAGAGATGGGGTCTCACTATGTTGCCCTGGCTGCTCTCAAACTCCTGGGCTCAAATGATCAGCCTCAGCCTCCCAAAGTTCTGGGATTACAGGCATGAGCCACTGGACCTGGCACCCTCTTGGCTCTGAATATCATCTATACATTGACTTTAAAATATAAATCTCCAGTCCTGATCTCTTCCCAGGATCCAAACCTATATATTCAACTGCCTCCTTGACACCTCTCCATATGGCCTCATGGGTCTCCTAAACTTAGTACATATGAAACAGAGACTTGATTCCTCTCGCCCCAAACCATTCCTCTACCAGTTGTTCCATCTCAGTAAGTCACACACCGTCATGGCCTAGTTGCTCAAGTTGACCAGCCTGGCCAACATGGTGACACCCCATCTCAACTAAAAACATAGTGGGCATGGTGGTGCACACCTGTAGTCCCAGCTACCTGGAGGCTGAGGCAGGAGAATCGCTTGAACCCAGCAGGCGGAGGTTGCAGTGAGCTGAGATCATACCTCTGCACTCCAATTTAGGTGACAGAGTGAGATTCCATCTCAAAAAAAGAAGAAGAAGAAGTGCACTTTCAAAGTGAAGTTGTAAGAAGCTTTGAAGCTTCTTCCCAGGCCTCTTGCAATACTCATACTTGGAGACCCAAGCTGCTATGCAGGAAATCCAACCACCCTGAGGCCGCCATGCTGTGAGGGAACCTAAGCTCACTGAGAGGCCACCTGGAGAGGAGAGAAAGATGCCTAGTCAGCCTCCAATTGTTACATATCACAGACACCTTTGAGTCACCCCGGCTGAGGAGGCCCCAGACACCATGGGGCATAGATTAGCCATCTCCACTGTGGTCTGTCCAATTGTTACATATCACAGACACCTTTGAGTCACCCCGGCTGAGGCCCCAGACACCGTGGGGCATAGATTAGCCATCTCCACTGTGGTCTGTCCAAATTCCTGACCCAGAATCATGAGATATAATAACAACAAATTATTGTTTTAAGCCACTACTTTTCAGCATAGTTAGCTATGGAGAACTAAATAAACCAGCAGGAGGATTACTCTGGGCTCATAAAATTAGTTGGGGTATGTTCTCTCATATATTTTCTGAGAGTTTGTGTATGATTGGTATCATTTATTCCTTAAATATTTGATAGAATTTACCAGTGAAACCATCTGGGTGGGAAATTTTTATATTATAAATTCAGTTTCTTTAATAGACATCATTTTCCAGATTTTCTATTTTCTCTTATGGAATAATCTTCATAAATGCCAATAAATTATATCACTCTCCTTATGAAAGCCCTCAATGGCTTCCCTTTGCACAAAAAATAAAACCAAAGTCCCTTCCACAACCTATAAGGCTCTTTATGATCTAGCTCCTACCTACTTTTCTGATCTCACCTGGAATCACATTTCTAATATTTGCAGGGCTGATTCCTTAATATCATGTATTCATTCATCCATTCATTCAGTTTGTTAGTTATTAAGTTAGTTAGTTAGAGATGGGGTCTTGCTCTGTCACCCAGGCTGGAATGCAGTTGCACAATCATAGCTCACTGCAGCCTCAAACTCCTGGGCTCAAGCAATCCTCCTGCCTCAGCCTCCCAAAATGCTGGGACTTAATATCATTTACATTTCAGTCCAGGTGTCATCTCTTTAGGGAAGTCTTTTAGGCCAAGTCAAAATTACCCCCTCAATTGATGTGTTTCATATTATCTATTTAAAAATTTTTATTTCACTTATCATTATCTGACTGTATCTTTATTCTTAGTTAACTCATCTATTATCGCTATGTGTTCACCACACCTTTTAGAATTTCAGGTCCATGTAGGCAGGGACCTTGCTGGTCTTACTCATGGCTGTGTGCTAGGAGCCTAAAACATATGGCCATAGAAGGCGGTAACTACATATTTGCTGAATCGTTGGCTTGTTGTGCTGGCCCCCAGCCCTGTGCTCTTCTGTGATCAGTCCCCAGACATGGTTAGCATCAGGTAAAGGAATGGGTAGAGTTTCCAGTGGCCACAACTCCACAGTTTTGTTTTGTTTTTTTCTCCTACCAGCGTCTGACTCCAGCCTGGCTCTCTTTCCCATCACCAGCAGTCAGGAGGCATCTTCAAGGAGAAGAGATCCAAGTGTAGCACCTGGACACAAAGCTGTGGCTACTCATTCTAGTTCAGAAGCCCCTGAGTCCATGAGTGTCTTTGAATAAATCATGTCCCCTCCCCTCTGTCTCGCACCTGACACATTGTAGACGCTCAGTCATTCTCCAGTAAAGACCACTTTACTGTGAGATGGACCCACATTTATATAGTTCTAACTTACCCCAATACCCTTGTTATAGATGAGGAAACTGAGGCACAGAGAGGCTAAGTAGCTCCACCAATGCCACAGAGTAAAAAACTGGAAGTGCTGGAGCTCATGGATTTCCCCCCCAATTTATGATCCCACCAACAAGGGCATCAATTTCAGAAATTAACAGCTGCAAATGATGGCATCAAACCGGACACCCCAGCAGCCCTCCGAAGTGCATCTCCAATTCAGGTTTATCTTCATTAAGCAAGTAATTCATTACCGGGCAGTAAGCATTCACATCAGAGCGAGAATATTAAAAAAGTAATTATATTTTTTCACAGTGCAGCTTTCTGTGTAAATTGTATGCAAATTGCTGTCTAAATCAGGCTGGCAGATCCCGGGCAGGTCTCGGCACCATTTGGGGGAATATTTGGGAGGCTGGACTAGTCACTCTCTGCTCATTTTAGTGAGTGTCCAGCACAGAGTCTGGCATTGAGACAGAGAAGGTTTAAAAATAATAGCCTCTATTATTTCTTAACTCCATCAAGCCTTGGTTTCCCCATCTGTAAAATGGGGCTCCTCCTAGGACTCAATAAGGGAGTGGAGAGGAGAGTCTCCAGCACAGGATCTGCCCGGCATGGATATGGGAGGCAGATGACTTGGGAAATGGCAAGACAACTTCAAGGAGGAACACAGGGTTGTATCAGTGAAGCACTGATACCTATGCCCAGAGACAGGGTCAGGATAGCTGCTGGGGTAGGGCAGGGGGTGCTGGGGTAGGGCAGCGGGCACTGGTGAGGGACCAGGAGGCCTGGCTTTCTTTTCATCCTGGCTCAGCCACTAAGTCATGTGTGACCCTAAGTCCTTTGGGCTATGCTTAATGCCCAGCCGTCTTTAACAATGATAATTAGCCGCCAGGTGCGCAGAACCATCACTGCTCTCAGGTCACACTGACCTCTAACCTGTAGGAACTAGAAGGCCCATGCTGGAAAAGGGGGGCTTGAAGAGCAAAGGCATCAATCCTCTCAGTTTACTGATGGGAAAAAGAAGCAGAGAGAAAGGCATCAGAGACTCAGAGTCACACACCAGGTAAGTGATGGAGTCAGAACCAGAAACCCAGGCCAGAGCAGCTCCAACATGCACTGTCAGTACCCATCTTGCAATGGGCACTTACGGCCTGTGTTGGAAGCTGTTGCACATGTTGGAACATGTTGCACATGTGGCTTTATCTCAGGGTTGGGAAGTGATCCCGGGCTTGGGTCTGAGAGAGGTTATTTCCCAACTGAACCTTAGTTTCTCCACTTGTCAAATGAGGCATTTGGGAGAGACATCTCTGTGGACCCCTCCCATTAGACTTACTAGGTAGGATTTTTAATGACATCCTTTCCCTTCCCCAAGGGCAAAAACTCTGAGGAGAGCCAGGACTGCCCAGAGAACTAGGGGCAGAAGCGCTGGGCCTGGCTGAGGGCATCTCTGTGTCAGTTCCCAGCCTACTTTGCCCACACACTGGCCACCAGCCGGCAGTGATGGTTTAGGAAGATGCACAGTGCCCCCTTGTGATGGGGGCCACCTGCTACAGAGCTCCAACAGCCCAGGTCACAGGGCCAAGGCTAACCCAGAGACGGTCTCCAACAGGCCCACACAAAGGTACAGCTCCGGCACACCACACAGAGCTGTTGGAGGCTGTGGCTATGTCTGGAGCTACAGTCACTAAAAGTCCAGCCAGGCGTGGTGGCTCACACCTGTAATCCCAGCACTTTGGGAGGTGGGCAGATCACCTGAAGTCGGGAGTTCGAGACCAGCCTGACCAACATGGAGAAACCCCATCTCTACTAAAAATACAAAATTAGCCGGGTGTGGTGGCCCATGCCTGTAATCCCAGCTACTCAGGAGGCTGAGGCAGGAGAATCGCTTGAACCCAGGAGGCGGAGGTTGCACTGAGCTGAGATCACGCCATTGCACTCCAGCCTAGACAACAAGAGTGAAACTCCATCTCAAAAAAAAAAAAAGTCCACCTCCATTCAGACTCACACTGGCTTGGTACACACAGCTACACCCATGAGACATGAAGACAGGAACAGGTGTCCACACCAGCCTGGCCAGATATGGCTATACCTGACCACACGTTGACACACAGACACCCACAACACCCAGCCACAGTTAAGCCTTGGGTAGTCACCCAGCAGCGGCGCGCCACAGACACTGCATTACCCCATCACACCCAGACACAGACCCCTCTGGAAGAACAGGTGCCTCCTCTCTGACCCAGCTCTTGCTCACAAACCTTCACCTGTGCAGACCGTCAGTTCCTCATGCATGGGGCTACTAAAAAAGTCTTCCTGCCACCTGGGGACAGTCAGTTCCCAGGCTGCACACAGAAGCACCTGCTTCTATATCGGGGAGGCCCTTCTGTTCTCTTGTCTTGCTCAAGCATCACTTTCGAGCATCCAGTCCTGCAGGGGATTTTAGAGACCAATCAAGGCACAGCTCCTGCCTTCTCCCCACCTTGACATCTCTGAGACACAGCCCCAGCAGCAAGCAACCTCGGGCCTCACCAGTCAGGCCTCCTCCCACACCCTTCTCTGAGGCTGGGTTCGGGTGGGTTTAGGAATAAGCCTGGGCTTGTGGAGCTTTCTTTAGGCTGTGAAACCTTCCCAGGCATTGGGAGTTTCCTTTCTGACTGGCCTTTCTTTAACTTCTCTTTCCAGAAGAAATGCAAGGCTCCCTTGGAAGCCTTTCCTGACTATGCCTGGTAGCACTGGCCCCTGGGTACAGCCATGGTCAAGTTTGACCCAGGAGTCAGGAGCACCAGGTCGAAATCCTGGCTCCTATTCTAATTTCCTGGGTGACCCTGGGCCCATCTAGTCTTTTTTCTGGGCCTCAATTTCTTCTTCTGCACCATGGGGGTGGGGCGGGAGGATAGCACTGAATTGAGCTTGAAAGGACCCTCCAGTCTTATATTTCTCAAGCTGTGCTTTCCGCAAAGACCAGGACTGGTGACTGAGGCAGCCAGAGTCAGACCCCACTCCCTGGTCCCCTTTTCTAATGCTTTCCCCCCACCCTGGGCTGCTGACCGCAGACACCCCTGGCAAAGGCAGAGCAGAGCAGTGGAAGGCGCAGCATCATTGGAATCAGAGACAGCTGCGGGCATGCCGTGCTGCTTGAGGGCAGGGTCTGGACCTGCAGCTTCTTCGGCAGGGCCTGGTGTGCAAGTGTCACTTAGCAAACATTTGCTAAATTGAAACCAATTCACTCCTTCCTAGCTGTGTAGTCTTGAGCAGGCAATTTCGTGTCTCTGAGCTTCACTGTCCTCCAGTGTAAGAGGGAGACACCAGCTCACCCCCAGTTATCCGTAGTCATGAGGATTCCTCAAGACGCTGCATCCCTCCAGAAGGCACTGCCCTCAACCCAGCGGGAGCCCCGCCAACAGGTCTCTCTTCCTCCTTCCCCTTCAAGCCTGCGTTCTCACTTGGCTGGCACAGGAGTGGGACTCCCTAGAGCCCACCGGCCTTGGGGAAGAGGAGCTTGCCACAGGAACGGATGGGAAAGCGGACAGAGGAGGGGCGCGCGTGCCAGCATCCTGGAAATGAGCTTGGCCGGGTGGCTGCAGCCTGCTTCTCACTCTTGCCACACCGAAGGCCCCATAAGGCTCTGAGCAGGCAGCTGGGGTGGGAGGAAAAGAGGGAGGCAAACCCCTTCACCCACAGATACATGCAATCCTAGCCCTAGAGGTAGGGAGTCACCAAGTGTCCACCAAGGGAAAGGATCCCCTCTGTAGCAACCCCTCAGTCCTTCCCAGAGACATTTGCTCAGTGCCTTTTAAAGCTGTGCATTCCCCGGCCAGGGAGCCCTCTCTCTGCTGAGCTAAGCCTGCTCCCAGGCTGCCTGAGTACATCTGCTCCTTCTGCTCACGACAGTCCAGGACATGCAGACCAGCCAGGTGTCCTGCCCTGGCCTCCACCTCCTAGTCCTCTGCAGGCCAGACAGCAGTGCAGCTGTTACTTCTACCACATGGGTCTGAATCCCTTTCACCCGCTCCGACATGTCCCTGTGTATCTAGGCACATGCACACAGGTACACACACACATGCACTCCTACGGGGCCCCCAGGATCCAGTCCATCCCGGAAGGGCGCAGCCACCCTCCCCTGCACAGGGGCTGCTACCCCTCCTCTCCTGAGTCTCCACTGCTGCAGGACTGCCTTGGAAAACAGAGAGTAGGGGAAGGTAGGGGGCCCTGGAAGGACACGTCTCCCACTGAGAGCCCTTCCTCTTCCCCACCCCCTGCCTTCTGCCACTTTCCTATGTCAGGGCCATGCTGATGACACCAGAGAATCCATCAAATGCCACCCCCATGTCAGGTCATGTCACAACATAATTAAAGCATTAGATCTTTGTGATGAAGCCGTTGCCATCAATTCTGAGAGTGACTGATCCAATCTACAGAAAGGGAAAATTTCTCTCCGCCCGCCACAACTGCCGCAGCTGGCTTCCCCTCCCTGAGAAGGGAGACAGCGGCGGTGCTTGTTCTATTTAGGGCTCCAGACCTCAGTCTGGGAGGCGGGAACTGAGCCATGTGGGGGAGGGCCGGCCTTGGGGTGTGTGCCCGTCCTGCCTCTGGGCCACTGGGGAACAGCAGTGCCTGGAGGCCTGGGACTCCTTCAGGCCCAGTCACCGAGTCACTCTGTGACTTTGGGAAAGGCCCTCCCCGCGTCTGGATTTCAGTGACCTCTTCTGTAAATGAAAAATGAGGAGGGGGAGGTTTGAAGGGTGGGAGGAAGGTGACTTGGTCTTTAATGACCATGGAGGTCAAAGCTGCAGGAGCATGGGGCCAGGTGGCTCAGGTTCCGATCCCAACTAACTGTGCAGCTGTGGTCAAGTGAGTTATCTTTTCTCCTTCCCCTCACCCACAGGAGGGGAAATTATTCCTGCCTCACAGGGATCTGGGGGAAATTAAAGGAGACAGGGAATGTGAAGGCCTAGCAGAAAAGAAATACCCCACCCTCTTGGCATCCCCAACCCCATGACCTTCAGCTCCTGGCAGGCTCTTGAGCCCCAGATATTGGCCAAGGGCCTGGAGATTCAGGCCTGGCTGTTTTTTTGTTTTTTTTTTTTTTCCTCAGGACTACTAAGTGTGGACACAAAAATACTGGATCTGCAGTGACAGAGGACAGATAGAAGAGATAGCACAGGCAGGGACAGAAGAGTTGTCTGTGTCACCTCTGAGCTGATGTCACCATCAGGAGGTCTAGTGTAGTAGGAACAGGAGCCAGGCCTATGGGAATGAGAGGTCAGGGCCGACCCAGGAGAAAGGGAAAAGCACTGGGCCAAGACCATCAGTCTGTGGCTGGCATGGCAGGTGAGAACAGGGCAAGTGGCAGAGCCTCCAATCTGAGGCTGTTGGGGGGAGGTGAAGACAAAGGCAGAAGCAGGGAGACAAGAGTGGGGCCACAGCAGTGACCCAGACAAGAGATCATAGTGGCTTAGACTGAGTTTCCTGAGGATTTGAGAGGTAACTCCAAGGTCTTTGGTGAGAGTCACTGAAGAGTTACCATTTATGGAGCTGCCACTTGTCAAGTTTGAGTCGACTGTGGGAGAAGAAGGTTAGTGGTGGGAATCCAGGGTTTGGTTAAAGTCTGAGATACCTTATAGCCATCCAGGTGGAAATGAGCAAATCAATGGATGCGCAGTCTGGAGCTCAGGGCAGAAGTGTGTGCTGAGGAAATGCACCTGAGACTTGAGAGTCACCGGCAGAGAGAGAGTCCCTGAACCATGAGCTTGGAGGAGATTCCTTGGGAAGTGAGGGTAGGCCAAGAGAAGAGGGATAAGGACTGAACCTGTGGCACCGACTGCAACATTAATAAGGAGGGAGCTGAGGAGGAACCAACAGTAGAGGCTGAGAGGGCTCGGTCAGGAAGGGAAGAGAAAAACCAGGCCCATGTGGTGCCCTAGTTGAAAGGGTTCAGGGAGGAAGTGATCATCTGCCTTAAGGATAATGACAGCTCAGGTAAGATGAAGATTTAGAACTAGCTGATAATGACGAGGAGTAAATATTTGTTGAATGAACAAACACAATAAACTGAAAATCCATCAACAGAACTGCGGTGTTAGATGGAGTCTGGAATGGGACCTGGCCACATGGGTAGAGAATAAGGTGATCCCAGTTCAGCAACAGCCAAGGGGCCTTGGGATCCAGCATCCAGGGCCAGGTTGGGTCCCCTAACCCCCTCCAGCCTCAGGCCAGGCAGGATCAGTCCTGGGAACTAGGGAGGAGACCCACTGCCGGTGAGTCAGACAATGATGGCTGTAGAGGGAGGTGGGCCTCAGAGACCAGTGGAGCGTGAAGGTTGAGTCTAGACCACAGATACAGAGTCAAGAGGCAGAGTTTAGATGTCACAAAGCCTGCTGAGATGTGTTCTGTGCCAGGTACTGTGAGAAGCATAGAAGGGAGACTCCAAAGGTGTAAAACAAGGTCTTTCCCAGAGAGACTCCCGTCTAATGGGGGAAAGACACAGAGGATGGGGAAGTGGAACACACGATAATGGTATGTGCCATCCTTATATGATTCCTTTAAGTGCCCTGACAAGCTCTTGGATCCCAGATCCTACCAGGCCCCATGGAAAGAAAATCACCTTATGTCCGAAGGGCCCTTCCTGGCCATCTAGGTTTTAAGTCTCTGGTTTCTGACCTCACTTCTTAATTATCTTGTTTCTGGCCTGATCTTCTGGACATGACCCTTGGAATCCACTTAAGCGCTGACACTTTAAGGCAGTCATTCAGTCCTTCACACAGGCCCCTAAAGGTGGGCTGCACACTCCAACCAAGCTCCTGGCCAGCATGCTGGACACCCACAGCTTGTTCTGAACCTGCCGCCATTCCAGCCCTATCCTGGTCCTGCTTCCATTGTAAGAGTGTATGGCAGACACACCCGACAGCAGTAGCGTCACTTAAGCATACCCAGAGAATTACCCCGTGTGGGAGACGTACCCGAATGTGTGTTTGGAGTTCTGAGCTAAGGAATCCGGGAGTGGCCAACCCAGTGATTCATTTTTATCTATGAGGAACATCTAAACTCCCAGCCTGTCCCATGGAATGTGGGCCCTACAGGGTATCCAGGCCCTTTGTTTTGGGTTAAATGAAGGTGGCCAGGTGGAGGTTGTTAGGGGGAGGGTGCTAAGGGAAGGTGCTATATAAACTGCATGCTTTTCACAGGCGGTGTGGTTCTCCATCCAACCCACCCTGCTGGCCTGCTCTGTGTGTAAGTTCCCACTAATTAAACCCCATGTCTTGTTGGCTGGCTCTGAGTCTCTTCCTTGGCCTCTTGAACATGGCGCCATCCCTACTGGATTTAATAAGGGTCTGGCATGACAACAGATGTCTCAGGATCCTGGCTTTCTGGGCCACACAACAAGCTCCTCCACTTCAGGCAACCTCAGCCAATGGACCCCACTCTAGGCAGCTCCTTCAGGCTCAATCTCCAGCCCCCAAATCTGCACCATAGTTGAATCTGAGCTCCTATGCCTTTGGGTCTGCTCTGCCAGGAGCAGGTTCTCCTTCCTGGCCACTTGGCCTCTCTACTCAGCTCTGGGCCCCTCCCACTCCCATCCCCTTGAGCAGCACTCCCACCCCGCCTGACCCAGCCCCAAGGCTGGAAGACAGATGGGCTGCGTTCTAGCAATGCAGGGTGGGGTGGGGGTGGGCAATGGCTGTGAGAGCACAGAAGGCAGAAGAATTGATTCTAGCCCAGGGGCTCTGAGGCTACTTCCCGAACACAGTGCATTTAGGCTGGTGGGGGCTGGGGGCTGGGGGCTGGGGGCTGGGGGTTGGGGGGTTGGACAAATGCAGATATCATTGTTGGGAACACAGGAAGCCATCCTGGAGAAGGGGTGAGCATGGGCAAAGTCACAAGGTGCCAGGGAGAGGTCTGCTTGGGAAATGGAGTAGTGAGAAGGCTCTCAAGGAGGAGATGGTGGCCAGGGAGAGAAGGCTGGAAAGGAGGTAGGTTACAGCCACCAGCTACAACCTGGAGGCTGCCAAGTGTGGCTTTAAGCAAGAAGCTCCCATCTCCTCCCACTGCCACAGCCAGCCTTGAGATGGACCAGATGCCTAGCAAAGACCTTTTAAGCTGCCCAGGTCTGGTGTTCCTGGCTCAGAGACCCAGTGCCTTCCCTCCAGGAGATACCTCAGTCAGTCTCTGAAGGCCCTTCCAGGTCCCTCAGGTTAAGACAAAGTCTGAGTCTCTGAATAATTTACTGTGGCCTGCATCTCCCTCTTAGCCTAGAGCAAGGGTCATGGAGGTTTGGGAAAAAAAATGGAATCATCACCTTAAAGATGATCTTGGACGAGAAATCACATAAGGGAGAGAAGAAGAAGGCCGGGACTCCTGGCTTCTGTCTAGAGAATTGGGCTGGAGGAAGGGAGTCACTGATGGGACAGGGGTTGAGGAAGAGGACACACAGACCTCAGGACACAGAATCGAGACTGGGACAGATCTCCAGGGCATCCAGGTCACTCCTGTACAATGCAGGAGTCCCTTCTCGTCCTCTTTACCACATGCATCCATGTGCACACCTCCACTGACAGGGCACTCACTCTCTTGAAGTTGACTATCTTATTCTTGGACAGCTCTGCGTTCTCCTAGGTCTAAATCTGCAGTTCCAATCAAGGTCAGAGCTCTGTGCTCTTAGGCTCCACAGAGACGATTCCATTTCCCCCTTCACACTACAGCCTTGCAGAGATTGGAGAATGGTGACCTTGATGCTTGACCTCTGAGGATTTTCTTTTTTATGAGGCTGCTGAACCAGCTCGGGGCCATCCATCAGGCTCATAGTCAAGTCTCGCATCTTGGGTCACCACCTGGAGGGTGTGCAGAGTGGTGTCTGTGCCTGTGTGCCTATATGTATTTGTGCCTTGCACTCCATGCACACTTGTGGCTGCGGAGTTGCAGGTGTGCAGACTAGCTCTGTATCTTGGTGCAGGAAAAGCATGACTTCATATGAGCCTGGGCTGTGGCCATGTGTGAGTGAGCACATGGCCATGTGTGATTATTTATGAAGGTAACTGTGTGTGGGTAAGAGAGCGCATGACAGTCTGTGAGTGAAGGGCTGTGTGTATATGACAAACGGTCATCACAAGTGTGAGTGTGCAAGTGTGATTTTGCACATAAAGGACTTGCCACACGTGGATATGACCAACCAGGTATGTGTGCGTTTTTGACACTGATTAGATTGTCTCTGAGTGTCTGGTTGTGACTGTGTGTGAAGAGTCTATGTGTGACAGATTGCAATTTAATGCGTATGTGAGAGTGTGTTTGTGACAGATTGTAATTTAATGCACGTGTGAGACTGGCTGAGGCCATGAGTGTGTGAGAGACTGGTTGCATGCATGACTGTGCACCGGTGTGTGAGGATGTGACTGTGTGTACGTGCTTGGATATATCGGTGTAGCTGTGTGTCGGCTAATGGCTGTGTGTGCTTCTGAAGCTCTGTGTGTGTGATGATGCAATGCATGATTGAGACTCCAGTGTGTGTGTGTGTGTGTGTGTGTTTATGAATGGCAGTAGTTAAGTGCAAATAAAAGTGCCTGTGCTTGGAGGTGGAGGTGGGAAGGGTGAGGATGATGCAGGATAAAAAGGGGACTTGCTCGAAAAGGTCTCCCCAACCCCATTTTAATCAGAAACAGAGCAGCTGTTAGTCTGAATAGACACTGCACAACGGCAGACGTCTTAATCTCTTCTGCATTGTGATTCACTCGGCGAAGCCCTATTACTCAGCTTTTGATAGGAGCTTACTTGTCTCAAGTGTTTTCATTATTGCCCTAATACTATCTATTAACATACTGGAGGGAGCTCGCTGCTGTCTGGAGCTGGCATCACTGGGCTTTTAAAGATTATGGGCCTTGCAAATACATAACATTTTACTGCCTTGCAGACGTAATTCATTTGGGGTGGGGGATAGCTCACGTAAATAGATAGGTAAATAGATAACCGAGTGGGAGAGAGAGGGCGCTGGAGGGAGAAAGAGAATCTAGGATTCAAACGCGGCTGGCGTCGCTAGCTCAAATAATCGCCTTTTGGGAGGAGGGGCCAGACAGACATCTGTCTCACTGGGGGCAATTCTAGCCTCAAGTCCTTCAACCCTGAGTATCCTGGGGTGGAGGCACAGCCTGATCCCACTCAAGAAGTAAGACCCTGGGCTTCTCTAAGGGGTGCTCAGAAGTGCAAATTGGAGCAAGATGCAGGGAAGATCATGGGATCAGGAGTCCGGGGGCCCATGTTCCAACCCCAGTTCTGCAGCTGAGTTGCTGGATGACCTTTCTTCCCATCGCTTAACTGCAACACAAGAGTCTGAATTAGATGATCTAAAAAGCCAGCTCCAAAGTTCTCAGTTCTGGTCACAGCAGGTGCTTGAATCACAATGATCAGGTTTAGCCCCATCAGCCTGGAATCCTGAGGAAGAAATGGCTGAAGCTATGGTGTCTCCAACATCTCAGAACTGGCAAAAAGCAAAAGAGTCATCTCGTCTAACCACCACCTCCCTTTAGCATTCCTGTCGTGTGAGAGCAGACCTATAGTGACAGGAATCTCACTGCTTTCTTTTCCTTTTTACAACATATATTTCCTTGAAATGACAGAGACATAAAACGAATACATTCATGTGAGCCCTCCATCCCAAACTAGAAATTGCAGCATCTGTCAATCAGAAAATTTTAAGGACTTTCTAGAAGATAAAAAGCAGAGAGAATCAAATTTACGGAGGAAACCAGAATGGCTAAATCAGCACAGAAGAAATTGGCTAAAGAGATGTAAAGTGTTCTTTTCAACAGAACCTTGGAGAAACTCCAAGTACAGGGAAGAAGGAGCAGGCCACAGCACGACCATCAGGTTAGGAATATTGAATAAGCCAATGGGCCAGCTAGCCTCTTCCTCTCCCAACATACATGCAATGCCTGGCTGTGGCTTTTGTCTCTGATCTTGAAGCCTGGTGAACTGCGTTCTGAGCAAAATGGAAGATCACCTTAGGAGGTATAGTAAATGGTTACACTGGTGGCAATGAACCAAATCTCTTAGTATTCACAGCCTTGTGGAGTCCCCTACACACTGACCTTGTAATCGGCCATTTCACTTGCTTTGGTCAATGGGCCCTTAGCAAGCATAATGCAAGCAGTGCACACTGGGGCTTGTCCTCTTGGGACCCGGCCACCGTCTGTAAGGAAGCCCACCGCAGCCTCCTGGAGGCTAAAAAGCCATGTGGAAAAAGAGGCCACCTAGTGGAGAAACTAGGTTCTTCAGCAGACGGCCAGCACCAAGGCCCCAAACATGTGCGTGAAGCCTTCTTGGGCCTTTCCACCCAATCCAGCTGCCAGCTGAATGCAGCACCATGAGTAAGGCAAGCCAATGCCACGTGGAACAGAAGAACAAGCCCAGGAAACTCATCAAATCAAAAGAAGTCATAAAGTATTGTTGTTTTACGGCACTAAGTTATGGAGAATTCTGTTAATGTGGCGCTAGACAGCTGATATAGGAGGGTTGACTATCTGGATGTTGAGGCCAGAGAAGCAGAACTGAGCTAAATTCCTGCAATGGAAGCGAGAAAAGGGGGAAAAAGCAAAGCCAATGACACAGTGCTGCTCAGGACCTCACACACAGAGTAAAGGCTGCCTGACTTTGGCAATCGAGAGGCCTGCCTGTGTGCTGTTCCCTCGTTCTCCCTCCCACTCTCCCTGGCACAGAGCTGCAGGCAGCCTCCCTTCAAGGAAAAGACCCATCCTGGAAGCAAGTCTGCACAACTAGGAAAGAAACTGACGCCAGTCTCTTAAATACATTCGTCCACCTAGTTTTTAATTTATAAATCTGAATGACCACCATGGATCACCAGATATTAGAAGCAAATCAAGAATATGAGAAAGACCAAGATGAAAAACCAGAATGATTCATCCTGGAGGAAATGGAGATAATGTGGGAGACAGAAGGGAACTTTAAAGGAGTTCTAGGTCATATCCTCCCAGAGACCCAAAAGAAATTTGCTTTAATAAAATAAGAGTAGATTGTTATGGAAGAGAAGCTATCAAATTTTAATCCTTGAAAATTAAAAACACGAAGACAAAGTCAAGGAAATCTCCTAGAAGGTAGAGTGAAATTACAAAGAAATACAAATTATGAGAAAATTAAAGACCTACTATTTGCCTTATGGGGTTCTAGGCTGAGATAACAGAGAGACTAGAGGTGATAAAATAATTTAAAATATAATTTTTAAAGTATATTGCAGAGCTAGAGAAAGATCTGAGTCCTCAAACTATAAAAAGACCCACCAAATGCTAAGCAGAAAACACTGAAAAGACACACATCCTGGTGACATTTCTAAATTACAAAATAAAAACAAAATTCTCAATGCTTCTGCTTATTTTGAACCTACAACTCTATATCAGCCAAACTATCAAGCATGAAAGCGAATCCAAGATATTTTCAGATAATAAAGGACAAAGAAAATTTACTATCCATGCACTGCCTCTGAAAAAATAATTACATACTGCAGGAAAACAAAAAAGAAATCCGAGAAACAGAATTTCATAGGGTTACAAAAATTTGAAAGAAACCGGTAAGTATCTAAAAGTCTGAATAATACGTGAAAATGGATCTATAAAACCTCATACAGTGTTTAAGAAATGATTTCTTTTAAAAGTATAGGGATAAAATAAAATAACATTTGTAACTAAAGTTTCAACAAAGTATGAGCGGTAGGAGATTTAAGACACTATTGGAAGAAAAACGCTTAAATAACTTTATTTAAAATGTAAGACACTAGAAAAATAAAATACTATAATGGCATACTATTAGTGTAATAGTGTAATGTGTATGTCATACAAATATATAATTTGCCAACAAATAGAGAAAAATAGAAATAAAGAAAATTTGATCAATCAAACAAAAAGCAGAGGAATCATTCAAACATATCAGAGATTGTAATAAAAGTTAATGGATTCAACTCTCCTATTAAACTACAGAGACTCTCAGAATTGGGGAAGAACCCTCACCAACATCCATAAGTAGATGTGTATACGCTCAGGTCCACACACAATGCAGATATTTTTTAAAGTCACATTTAAAATGATACAAAACGATTAAAAGAATGAAAAATGAGGCCAAGCGTGGTGGCTCACGCACTTTGGGAGGCCGAGGCAGGCAGATCACGAGGTCAAGCGTTTGAGACCAGCCTGACCAACACGGTGAAACTCCGTCTCTACTAAAAACACAAAAATTAGCCAGGTGTGGTGGCACGCACCTGTAATCCCAGCTACTCAGGAGGCTGAGGCAGGAGAATCGCTTGAACCCAGTAGGTGGAGGTTGCAGTGAGGCAAGGTTGCGCCACTGCACTCCAGCTTGGGTGACATAGCGAGACTCCGTCTCCAAAAAAAAAAAAAAAAAAGAGAAATGAATATATGCTAACAAAATATAATGAAGGCATAGAAATATTAATATCAGATTAAATAGAATCAAAACAAAAACCCTACATGGAACAAAGGAGACTTTATAAAATGTACAATCTACCAAGAAGTTATGACAATGAAGTGAGTTTCATAGTAAACAATGGAGTATTAAAATATAGAGACAAACAGCTTTAGAACAACAAAGAGAAAGTGAAACTTGCAGTGATACTTGATTTTTACAACATACCTCCCCAGAAATTGATAGATCAAGTAAACAATAAGTGAAGTGATAGGATAATTTGAATACAGTAATTTAAAATTTTGGTGTGAGATTTATATAACAATGTACCAAAGATACACCTTTACACATTCCTTTTTAATATCTGTGGCACATTTACAAAAATGGACAATTCATTAAAACTGACTACAAGCAAAATCTTAATTCCAAAAAGTGAAAAACGTATGGACTGCATTTTCTGACTACAATGTAAAAAGCTAGAATCGATGACAAAAGAGTAGCAAACCAATATGACAACAACTTGGAAATTTATAAACACTATTCTATATAACTCTTGGGTTAAAGAGAAACTCAGAATTAAAACAACAGATTATTTTATAAATGAATGCTACTGACAGCACCCTGTGATGTAACCAATTGTCAAGGCCAATGCAGTATTTGTAGAAAATGTATAGCCTTGAACACGTGTATTAGAAAACAGGAAAGAGGAATTGAATCCAAGCAGCTGGGAAAAAGAAAACTAGAAGGAAAAAAACTATAGAAAGAAGGAATTAATTGAGATAAAAGCAAAATTAATGAAACAAGAAACAAATGTAGACTTGGTAAATAAAACCAAATGCCAGCTTTCATTTAGTCATTCCCCTTATGGCTCACGAAGAGGTAAAAGTACTAATAACCATTTTTAAAAAATCAGATCAGCAAAGATCTACTTCTAAAAATGATATCAGTCCCAGAATGGACTTAAGGGCGAGTTGTATCAAACCTTTTGGGAACAAATACATTCTGTTATTTAAATTGTCACTGAGCTTAAAACAAAGGCAGAAAACTTCCCAATCCCTTCTGCTGGGCTAGCACAACTGTAGTAGGCATCTGTTGTTTTTGCTCCTCAGTGTTCATTCATCCTTCGAGTAACCACACCCTGATTTTCCTTGGAGGGAACCCACTGTACCCCACTCTGTGTCTGTATTTCCAGGGAAGTTGACACCACCCCTAGTTCCAGAACTGGGCCCACAACCCTCAACAAGCTTTGTTTTTCCCCACCACTGTGAATGATTCAGAGATGGGCATGTAATCCAACCAAGGGTAATGAAACCCAAGAGGTTTTTCAATGACTTCTGGAAAAAAAGTTGCTCTTGAAACTAAGGCAGTAGATCCTGGAATAGCCATTTGCCTGCCTTGTGTAGTCTGAGACTAAAGTGGACATAAAGGGAAAGCAGAACCAAGAGATGGAGAGAAAAATGAGCATTGATTGCAGCATTTGAGCCCTGACTGCAACCATGCCTGAAGTACACTTTCCCCCCATACCCTTCAGCTCCATGAACCAATGTTTAAATCAGCCAGGATTGTCATTTTCAATTGAAGCCACTAACCCTGACATACCAATGTGGAACAAAGATAACACACACGAGAAAGTATAGCCCAATCACAATTACATAAATATATGACCCATAAATAAAATGGTAGCAAAGTTAATTTAGCTATACATTATAAAACCAATAAATCGTGAGCAAATAGGTGTTTATCCCAAGAATTTAGCATAGATCTTAACATTACAAACAAAATTTTATTTTTAAAATTTACTATAGTGATACATTAGAGAGAGAGAATACTAAATTATCTTCTCTATAGATGATTTAAAAATTGTAATAAGCTTCCTTAGCCAAATAAAGGATCCAGAGATGGTCAGCTTTATGAGTCTACTTGGCTAAACTATAGTGCCAGTTATTCAATCAAACACTAACCTAGGTGTGGTGAGAATATTTTATAGCTGTAAGTGAAGTTCATAACCAGGTTACTTTAATTAAAGGAGATTATCTTAGACAATCTGGGTGAGCCTGATTCAATCAGGTGAAAGCCTTTATGAGCAGTATTGAGACTTTCCAGAAGAAATTCGACCTCTGGACTACAGCTACAGCTCAGGACCTTCCTGACCACCTGCCCTATAAGTTTTGGACATGCCTATCCACCCTCCTCAATCATATAAACCAATTCTTGAAATAAATCTCTTAATATGTATGGCCTAGTAGTTGTTTGTCTGGTAGGACCCCAACTGATACAGGTCTATAACTGCAGCAAAACATACATATCTGTGAGCCCCAGAAAGCAAGCATTCCTTCTCAGGCGGGGACAAGACAAGACGTCCACTATGCCCATCATTTTGAAGGGATGGTATGTTAGTCCATTCTCACACTACTATAAAGACATACCTGAGACTGGGTAATTTATAAAGAAAAGATGCTTATTGGCTCATGGTTCTGCAGGCTGTACAGGCATCAGCTACTTGAAAGGCCTCTGGAAACTTCCAATCATGGCGGAAGGGGAAGGGGAAGCAGGCATGCTCTTCACATGGCTGTCGGGAGAGACAGCGAGCAAAGAGGGAAGTACTACACACTTTCAAACAACCAGATCTCATGAGAACTTACAATCATGAGAAGAGCAAGGGGGAAATCTGCCCCCATGATCCAGTCACCTCCTACCAGGTCCCTCCCCCAACATTGAGGATTACAATTCAACATGAGACTTGGGTGGTGATATCGTTTGGCTGTGTCCCCACTCAAATCTCATCTTGAATTGCAGTTCCCGTAATCCCCACATGTCGTGGGAGGGACCTCATAAGAGGTAATTGAATCATGGGGCTGGTTACACCTATGCTGTTCTCATGATAGTGAGTGAGTTCTCACAAAATTTGATGGTTTTATAAGGGGCTTTCCCCTCCTTGCTTAGCACTTCTTCTTGCCGCCATGTGAAGAAGGATGTGTTTGCTTCCCCTTCTGCCATGATTGTAAGTTTCCTGAGGCCTCCCAAGCCATGGAACTGTGAGTCAATTAAACCTCTTTTCTTTATAAATTACCCAGTCTTGGGTATGTCTTTATTAGTAGCATGAGAATGGACTAATGCCTGGCTAATACAGGTGGGGATACAGAGCCAAACCATATCAGATGATCAGGGAGTGTTTTACTTGGAAGATAGAGTAGCCTGAATAATGTGCCTCCAAACCCCAAGATGTCCATATCCTAATCCCCAGAGCCTATGAATATGTTGCCCAACACGGCAAAATAAACTCTGCTGGTATAAGGAAGTTAAGGATCTCGAGGGGAAAGATGACCCTGGATTATCCAACTAGACTCCATGCAATCACAAGCGTCCTTACAAGGGAAAGGAAGGAGGCAGGAGAGTCAGGATCAGAGCGATGTGGCCATGAGCCAAGGAATGTGGGTGGCCTCTGGAAACTGGAAAAGGCACAAAAATGGATTCTACCCTACAGCCCCAGAAGGAATGCAGCCTTGTCAACCCAATTTGGACTTCGGATCTCTGAAATGATAAGATCATAAATCTGTGTTGTTTTAAGCCACTAAATTTGTGGTAATTTGCTACAGCAGCAGTTGGAGACGAATACAGAAGGTAATATTTGAACGAAGACCTGAGGGAAGAGCAGGTGCGAGATAAGCAAGTATCTGGGAGAATCGGGTTTCAGATGGAGAGAAAAGCAAGAGCAAAGGCCCCGTGGTAAGAATGCTAGAGGAACAGCAAAAGGGCAAGGTGCTCTGAGCAGCAGGGCCAGGGAGAGGGACCAGGAGATGGGTCAGCAAGGAGTGATGGGGATGAGGTCAGCCCATGGTGAGCCTGATAAGTGATTGTGAGGGCTTTGGCTTTTACACTGGACAAGACACCAAGCCTTTTGAGAGCCTAGAGCAGAGCGGTGCACAATTTGACTTACATTTTAAAAGCACCACTGTCCGCTGTGGGTGACCAGGGTGAATTCACCATAAAGCTAATGAAGCCCAAATCCCAGAACTCTATGCTTGCACGGATCCCTTCCAAGGCCCCAGTCATGCAATCAGATTGTCATATGTTTTGTAAAATTTACAAAAGTAAGATATCTTAGCCACAATTAGTTAAGACCACTTGATCTCTTTCTTGACTTTTCTACCATATCTTCTCTTGGTGCTGGAGTGGGTACAGATATTTTTGGGATCCAATTAGAAAAAATTGAGCTGGGGGTACCTTTAGTTGGAGTTTACTGAGATATATTTGTGTGTTTCACAGCTCTTTCCACATTATTGGAAGTTATTACCAGCTGTCCTGGAGCAAGATTGGCTTCCAGGAACCCTCCCACCGCCCACTCTATCGACATACCCAGGATATTGATGTGAGAGCTTTAATAGAGTGTTGTCAGCTCACAGAAGTTTTTAAATTAGTAGTCACTGCACAAGAAAACTTGAAAAGCCCAGAAATCTTACCGCTCATATATAAAAAAATCTTGATAGAACTTTCTCAGGTTTGACAATTCTAAAAATTTATCCAACTTTACCATTAACAAATTGTGAAGGTAGAGGAAACTTTTCTAAGCTATTAATAATAATTTAAAAAATGAACTTTAATCAACTACAGTAGAGGAAACTTTTGTATTCTTTCTATTAAAAAATGTATTACAGGCCAGGCATGGTGGCTGACACCTATAATCCCAGCAGTTTGGGAGGCCGAGGTGGGTGTATCACCTGAGATCAGGAGTTAGAGACCAGTCTGGCCAATATGACAAAACCCCGTCTCTACTAAAAATACAAAAATTAGCTGAGTGTGGTGGCACACGCCTGTAATCCCATCTACTCTGGAGGCTGAGGCAGGAGAATCACTTGAACTGGGGAGACAGGGGTTGCAGTGAGCCGAGATCGCGTCCCTGCACTCCAGCGTGGGCAACAGACTAAGACTCTGTCTCAAAAAAAGAAAAAAAAAAAAAGGATTACAAATCATGTCATACAAACAAGTGATGAAAGAATATGAAGGCGAGCCTAAAGTATAATAATAATAATAATAATAATAATAATAATAATAAAGAAAAAAAAGAAAGAATATGAAGGCAAAAAATATAAGGGAAGAAGTAATACAGCAATACATCAAGCAATTAATAAATTAAAAAGACTATATTCTTTTTTCTGGATTAGGTAAGATATTTGTGGTATTGCCAGCTTTTAAAAATTTTGTGATTTTCTGTGATTTCTTTTTCATCTTAAATAGATATTTACATTCATACCTAATTTACTGTTTTTCATTTTTTAATTCTTAGTGAGGGCCATAAAAAATTGCATGTGCTTAAGGCCTCACAAGACCTGAATCCCCTGGGGAAGAGCATTCTATGGCTGGGGTTGGATGCTAGTCCTTGGCGTCTTTGTTTGGATCCATTTCTTACCCTTCTCTTGCTCTGTGGCAGGGAACTGACCCTGCGGCCTGTTTCCAGGGATCCTGTGTCCACTGCCTTTTGACAACATCTGGCCAATGAGAGGCCAAAGTAGATGAGAGGGCTGGGAGAAGGGAGTCTTGGCTCTTCCTCCCTCCTTTCTGCAGCAAGGCATTCCTGGCCTCTGCTTGCTGCCTCCAGCTCCTGTTAAATAGGCCTGCCTGGGTTTCAGCTTCTTTCAGAGTCCCTCTGGCCCCTGGGTGTGGGTAACGCCACCTTTTCCTGTCATCTCTACAGCCCAGGGGTGGTCACCACTTCCTGCTGTTGGTGCTCGCTGGGCGGCCTCCCCTCCCCTGTTTGACATCTTAGCAATTCTGTCACCTTGTAACCAGTTTCCAGTACTGCATCCCTTCATGGAATGGCTTCTGTTTTCCTGGGTGGATCCTGACTGAAAGAAGGACGTAAGGATAGAAATGGGGAGACCTGTTAGGGGGTGAATGTAACCGTCCAGGAGAGAAATGAAGGCGGCTTGCCCCAGAGTAACAGCAGTGGAGGTGATAAGAAGTGGTAGAGACAAATCATTTGCTTATAGATTGGATTTGGGAAGTAAGAGAAAGAGAAGGGTCAGAGATGACCGCAAGGTATTTGACCTGAGCACCTAGGAGAACAGAGTCAGCCCTTAGTGAGGAGGTGCAGATTTGAGGGGATAGGAGGATATGAGGAGTTTGCTTCAGGATGCTGGGTTTGAGATCCCTATTAAACATCAAGTTGAAGTTGTATATATGAGGCCTCTCAGGAAAGAGATTTATTTGAGAGGCAGATATACATTTGGGAGTTATCAGTGTAGAGGTAGAAGCTCTATGACCATCGATGACATTAATGGAGCAAGATAGAGAAGAGGTCCTGAACTGAACTGAACCCTGGAGTAAACCAATATTTAGAGGCCTGGGAAATGAAGACAGACTAGCACAGGGGTCTGAGAAGAGAGTCCAAAGAGGTAGGAGGAGAACCAGAAGAGTGGCGTCCTGAAAGTCAAGTGAGGAAGATGCGCCTAAGAGAGGGGTCGGATGTGTCCAATTCTGCTGGCAGGTCAAGTACAGTAAGGTCTGAGATTGACCAGCAAGTTTTGCAATATGGGGGTCATTGGTAAGTGACCCTGACAAGAGCAATTTCAGCAGAATGTTGGGATTAAGAACTTGGAGGCTGCAAACATTAGCAAATTTGTAAAGTTTGGCTGTAAAGTGAAGGAGATAAATGGCATAATAGCTGGAAATTAAAGTGGGTCATTTCCAAGTGGGGAGAGGAATATAAAAACATTATATATATACATACGCACATTCATACACATATATGCATGCACACATATATAATAACTTTTTGTTAAAGTACAACATACATAGAAAGGAGTGCACAGATCATGAATGTACAACACAGGAAGTCTTCACAAGTTCACATATTAATGTAACCACTACTTAAATCAGGAAAAAAGACATTGCCAGCATCCCAGAGACTCCACATGCTCCCTCTCAGGCATTACCCACTCATTCCTTCTCAAAGGTAACCACTCTTCTAACCATAAGTTAATTGTTGTCTGCTTTGAAACTTATATAGTAGAATCATACAGTATAACTTCTTTTACTCAACATTGTTTGTGGGATAAATGTAGCAACAGTGCATTCATTTTCATTGACATATAGTATATCCTTGTATGATTATTCCACAATTTATATATCCATTCTATTCTTCTGTTTGTTTTTTGTTTTTGAGACAAAATCTCACTCTGTCACCCAGGCTGGAGTGCAGTGGTGTGATCTCAACCCACTGCAACCTCTGCCTCCTGGTTTCAAGCGATTCTCCTGCCTCAGCCTCCTGAGTAGCTGGGACTAGAGGCACCCACCACCACACCCAGCTAATTATTGTATTTTTTAGTAGGGATAGGGTTTTGCCATGTTGCCCACGCTGGTCTCACACTCCTGACTTAAGGTAATCTGCCCACCTCGGCCTCCCAATTCTATTCTTGATAGATAGGCGTTTGGCCTATTTAACGATTGTGCTATAGTATTTAATGTTACTATGGATATGCTTCTACATGTCTTTTGGTACACAAATGTATGCATTTCTGTTTGGTATATACCTATGTATGAAACTGCTAGATCATAAGGAAAGTTTATTTTTGGCTTTAGTAGATTTTTGCATTGTTGGAATTTGCCATTTGATATTGGAATACATTCTCAAATAAATGTAGTATGTTATACATCATTTTAATGGGCATTTCTCGCTTTTATTTTGCTAATGACTTATTACTTGCTGTTTATTTTATGTTTATTTTAGACTATGGAAATGATGTTAGACAAAAAGCAAATTCAACTGATTTTCTTATTCAAGTTCAAAATAGGTCGTAAAGCAGCAGAGAAGATGACTCGCAACATCAACAACGCATTTGGCCCAGGCACTGCTAACGAATATACAGTGCAGTGGTGGTTCAAGAAGTTTTGCAAAGGAAACAAGAGCCTTGAAGATGAGGAGCATAGTGGCAGGCCGTTGGAAGATGACAACGACCAATGGAGAGCAATCATCGAAGCTAATCTCCTTACAACTACATGAGAAGTTGCTGAAGAACTCAGTGTCAACCATTCTACAGTCATTCAGCATTTGAAGTAAGTTGGAAAGGTGAAAAAGCTCAATAAGTGGGTGCCTCATGAGCTAAGCGAAAATCAAAAGAATTGTCATTTTGAAGTGTTGTCTTCTCTTATTCTACGCAACAACAATGAACCATTTCTCGATCGGATTGTGACATGCCACTAAAAGTGATTTTATACGACAGCCGGCGATGACCAGCTCAGTGGTTGGACCAAGAAGAAACTCCAAAACACTTCCCAAAGCCAAACTCGCACCAAAAAAAAGGTTATGGTCACTGTTTGGTGGTCTGCTGCCGGTCTGGTCTAATCCACTTTAGAGTTCTGAATCCCAGAGAAACCATTACATGTATGAAGTATGCTCAGCAAAGTGATGATATACACTGAAAACTGCAATGCCTACAGCTGGCATTGGTCAACAGAGAGGGCCCAATTCTTCTCCACGACAACGCCCGACCACACATTGCACAACCAACGCTTCAAAAATTGAACAAATTGGACTACAAAATTTTGCCTCATCTGCCACATTCACCTGATTCACCTGACCTCTCACCAACTAACTACCACTTTTTCAAACATCTCAACAACGTTTTGCAGGGAAGACACTCCACAATGAGCAGGATGCAGCAAATGCTTTCCAAGAGTTTGTCAAATTCCAAAGGACAGATTTTTATGCTACAGGAATAAATTTATTTCTCGTTGGCAAAAATGTGTTGATTGCAATGGCTCCTATTTTGATTAATAAAGATGTGTTTGAGCCTAGTTACAATGATTTAAAATTCACGGTTCAAAGCCACAATTACTTGTTGCACCAAAAAAGTTTTGTACCAATTTCCACTCCTACAGAAGGGCAATCCAGTTGTTCCCTATCCACCTGGTACTGTCATAAGCCTTTTAAATTTTGGCCATTCTGATGAGCATGTCATGGTGCCACACCACGGTTTTAATTTTCATTCCCTTGATGACCAATAAGATTGAGCATGTTTTCCTATAGTTCATGGCTGTTTGGATATTTTATTTTATGAAGTGGTTGTTCAAGTCTTTTGAGGAGAGATAAGAAAGAGTTAAATGGGACAGGAGAGTCAATGGATTACGGGCTTTACCTGCAACAGCAAGGGTCCACTTGAGCTTAGTGCCCATGAATTTAAGATGAGACTGGTCAGCCTGTCTTGTGCTTTTCTCCAAACTCATTCAGTTGCACAGGAAAAGCAGGGAGCATATGGACAACTGGAATTAACTATGGTTGAGAGTTGCCCAAGTGATATGAATAAGTAGGTAAAGGGCACAAGAGTTGAGGAAGTGTGCAAGGGAATGACAATGATGAACCATAGAATCTAAGCTGGTTAGAGTGGAATATAAGGGCAATGAAAATTTAGAAAGGTAACTAGATTATAGGTCCTGGTGGGTTGAAGAATTGTCAGAGTAGAAAAAGAGGAATGAGCTGGAAAAATTAGAGGTGGCAATCTAAGAGGTAAATTGCTTACACTGAGGTTATAGTGATGTCAGAGCTATTGGTCATGATCAAGTCTATAGCAAAACGATGGCCTTGAGTGGATGAAGCAGGGTGGAGGACCAGTAGTGAAAGAGGAAGTCAAGGAACCAAGAAATCAAGTGTCTCAGTCTGTTTTGTGCTGCTATAACAGAATACCTGGGACTGGGTAATTTATAATGAACAGAAATTTAGCTGCATGTGGTGGCCCATACCTGTAATCCCAGCACTTTGGGAGGCCAAGGCGGGCAGATCACTTGAGACCAGGGAGTTCAAGACCAGCCTGGCCAACATGGTGAAACCCCGTCTCTACTAAAAATACAAAAAATAGCCAGGCGTGGTGGCACATGCCTGTAATCCCAGCTACCCAGGAGAGAGGCATGAGAATCGCTTGAACCTGGGAGGCGGAGGTTGCAGTGAGCCAAGATGGTGCCACTACACTCCAGCTTGGGTGACGGAGTCAGACTCCGCCTCAAAAAAAAAAAAAAAATGTATTAGCTCACAGTTCTGGAGGATGGGAAGTCCAAGATCAAGGTGCCAACATCGTACAAGGACCTTCTTGTGTCATCACGTGGTGGAAGGCTAGAGGGTAAGAGAGAGTGAACCCACTTTTTCAAGCCTTTTTTTATAATGGCATTAATCCATTCATGAGGGCTCTGCCCTCTTAACTTAATTACCTCTTAAAGGCCTCACCTCCCAACACTATCACATTGGGGATTAAGTTTCAACCTATGAATGTTGGAGGGGACACAAACATTCAAACCATAGCACCAAGGTACCAGAAAATGATTTATATGAATGTTGAAATTGCCAATAATTATGGCAGGATTACAATTGGAGAGAAGCTCTTCCAATTTACCAGTAGAAAGCATTAGCAGAGGAATGAACATACACAGCAAATGACCCATCTGTACATAGGCATCATCTTGTACATAGACATTCATAATTTAAATGAGATGATGTTTCAAAGTAGTGCAGAAATGATGGATTATGCCATAAATAGTATTTGAACAAGTGTCTCTCCCCTGGGAAAATAACACAATTTTACTTGTTTCTCACACAATCTACAAGAGTAACTTTTAAATGGACTAAAAGAACTAAACATTAGAAACTATAAAATTACTAGAAGAAAATAAAGGAAAATCTTCTTATAATAGTGGGGTGGAGAACGTTTTCCTAAGTAAGATAGATCTGAGATCACAGAAAATGGTAATAGTTAATATTTATTGCACCATGTCCTGTGGCGATTACCATTCTAAGAACTTCTAATGTGTATTAATTCATTTAATCCTCACAACAACCCTATGCAGTAAGTACTCTTATCCTTGTTTTATGTAATAAACTGAAGCACAGAAAGGTTAGGTAACTTGCCAAAGTCACACAGCTAAGATAACTCCAGAACAAAATATAAATAATTGACATGTAACTGTAAAACCTTTATATGACAGAAAAATTTAGTGAAGTTTAAAGAAAAAGGACAACTGGGAGACAATATTTATATTACAAATTTTATAACTTTTCTTTTTAAACAGCTTTGAGATATGATTGACGTACAATAAGCTTCACATATTTAAAGTGTACAACTTGATGAGTTTTGACATAAGTATACACCTGTGAAACCGTCACCACAATAAAGAATGAGCATACCCATCACCCCTAAACGTTATTTATAACTTTCCAATGAATTATTTCCATGTCATACATACATAAGGAGTTACTACAAATCAATAAGGCAAAAAATAAAAATGGGCAAAGAGTACAACCAGGAATTCACAGCACAAGACACAAAAATAGCTAATGATCATATGAAAATATGCACAACCTAATCCCAGCACTTTGGGAGGCCAAGGTGGACGGATCACTTAAGGTCAGGAGTTCAAAACCAGCCTGACCAACATGGCAAAACCTAGTCTCTACTGAAAGTACAAAAATTAGCCGGGCGTGGTGGCACGCGCCTGTAGCCCCAGCTACTTGGGAGGCTGAGGTGGGAGGATCCCTTGAACCCATGAGGCAGAGGTTGCAGTGAGCCATGATCATGCCATTGCACTCCAGCCTAGGTGACAGAATGAGACTTTGTCCCCCACCCCCCTCCCCCACAAAAAAAGAAAATATGTGCAACCTCAGTTGCAGGGAATGGAAATTAAAATGATGAGGTAGCATTTTAAGCTGAGTGGTGAAACTTGGCAAGGTTGATGCTATCCACAGTTGGTTAAAGAAAGCAAAGTTCGGCCAGGCGTGGTGGCTCACGCCTGTAATCCCAGCACTTCGGGAGGCTGAGGTGGGCAGATCACGAGGTCAGGAGATCGAGACCATCTTGGCTAACACAGTGAAACCCTGTCTCTACTAAAAATACAAAAAATTAGCCAGGTGTGGTGGCAGGTGCCTGTAGTCCCAGCTACTCTGGAGGCTGAGGCAGGAGAATGGCGTGAACCCGGGAGGCGGAGCTTGCAGTGAGCAGAGATCGCACCACCGCACTCCAGCCTGGGCGACAGAGCGAGACACTGTCTCAAAAAAAAGCAAAGTTCATGAGAGTTTGGCCACATGGGCTCTCTCATTTGCTGCAATGACAATAGGTATTTGCATACATCTTTTTGGAATAAGACAGATGAACTCCGCATCTAAAATACACACGACCTTTTTCCTAATAGCGGAATTTTCTAAGAATCCAACCTTCAGCAACAATCACATAATATGTGCCAAGGTATAATGCAGTACTTTAAATAGAAAAACATTAAAACACTGGTGGGGGGTGGGGAGGCCAAAACTCCCATTAATGATTAAATAATGTTTTAAACGGTATAACCATACTCTGGAACATCACATAGCTATTAAAAAGAAGTGAGATTTCTACACATATATAGGGAAGACTTTCATCTTTTATTCTATATACTTTTGAATTATTTCTATTCTTAAAAAGTAGTTTTAAAATAGTGAAAATGAAAAAAGTAGTGCATGCTTGTAGATAAAAAAATTCATGCAATACAGAACTTTAGAGAGGAACATGTGGCTATCCCTCCCACATTTATTAATTCATGAAACTAAGAGCTAATTTTGTGCCAGAGATGAGCAAAGCATTGTCCCTGTCTGCACACAGCTTACCTTCTAATAGAAGAAAGGAAAAGCAAGTGTGTTATCTGCATGTAAAAATAAACACCTAATTTAGATTGGAAGGGCCAAAAGGCCACTTTGGGAAAGTGAGAGTTAGCTGAAGCCTGAAGGATAAATAAGAGTTAGGTGGTGGGCACAGTGGCTCTTGCCTGTAATTCCAGCACTTTGGGAGGCCAAGGCAGGAGGATGATTTGAAGCCAGGAGCTCAAGATCAGCCTGGGAAACATACAGAGATCTTGTCTCTGCAAAAAATTTAAAATAAATTAGCCGGTCATCATTGTGCCCACCTGTAGTTCCAGCTACTTAGGACGCTGAGGCAGGAAGATTGCTTGAGCCCAGGAGTTAGAGGCTACTGTGAGCTATGATCGTGCCACTGCACTCCAGACTGGGCAACAGAGCCAGACCTTGTCTTAAAAAAAAAAAAGAGTTAGCAGTAGGGAAGAGTAGATGGGAAAGAATCCATGAAGAGGAAGCAGTGCACAAAGGCTCCAAGGTAGAGGGCAGGACTGTGCGGCGCACAGGAGCACTGGAGGCCAGAAACAGGCCCTGCTCTGCATAAGGGAACTTGTGGGACAAAGAGGAGTCTGGATTTTCAAAGTCTGTTAGCTGCAGGACTGTGTGATTTACATTCAGAAAAAATCACCTTTTTAGGTAGACAGTTTGACGGATTTCGACAAATGTGAACACTTGCGAAACTACCACCACAGTCAAGTCACAGAGCATTTCTGTCATCCCAGCAAGTTCTCCTGTGCCCCTTTGTACCTAAGCCCACTGCCAGCCCCTGCAACCACTGAGCTGCCTTCTGTGACAGCCCTTTTGCCTCTTCAGAGATTGTCGTAATGGATCTGTATAGTATACAGCCTTTGGCTCAGTTTCTTTGACTCAGTCTCTTTGCTATTCACCCATGCAGATGTGTGTATCAGTAGTTCATTCTGTCTTATTGCTGAGAAGTATTAAATGGAATAGTGTATGGATGAACCACAATAGGTTTGTTCAATCACGAGTTGATGGATGGGTTTGTTTGTTTTTTTTTCCAGTTTGGGACTATTATGAATACATCTGCCTGGGACATTTGTGTATAGGTCTTTGTGTGGATGTATCTTTTCATTTCTCTAAATACCTGAATGGACTCGTTGGATCATATGGTAAGTGTATGTTTAACTGCCAAACTGTTTTCCAAAGCGGCTGCCCCATTTTGCATTCCCACCATCAATGTGTGTGATTTCTAGTGATTCTCATTCTCAACAACATTTGATATTATCGGTTTTCTAAAAATTACTATCCCTTTAGCCATTCTAATAGGTGTGTGGTGATATCTCATTGAGGTTTTAGTTTGCATTTCCCTAATGATTAATATTGTTGAGCATATTTTCATATTCTTATTTACCATTTGTATCTCTTTGACAAAATGAGCCTCAGGACTTTCAATTTACATTAAATTCTTTGTAAAACTTCAAAATATGAAATAATAATTAATAATAAATACATATTAAATGAAGTTGGGGGCCAGGAGTCCTAGCTGCTCAGGGCTTCACTGCTGCCTGCCTTGCCCCCCTCCCAAACCCTGGCCTCTGAGAGGGCACCATGGAGCAGTGTTTCAATTACCAGACAAGGATCTTTCCAGCTAGTCTCCAAAGACAGCTCCCCAAAGAGCTGTGGCTTACAGTAGTCATGCCCTTGTGTATTCCCCTCCCACATTGAATCGGGGCTGACCGTGTGTAACTAATACAATGCATTAGAAGTGAGGCCTTGTGACTTCTGAGGTTAGGTCAGAAGAAGCCATAAAACGTCCACCTTGGTCATCTAGAATGCCCACTCTGGGAGAAGCTAGTTGCCATTACATCCAACTATGCCAAGACCACTATACTATGAGAAAGCCCAAAGAAGCCATATAGAGGGGCTGCATGGAGAAAAAAGAGAGAGAGAGCTGGCCAGCCCCGATCTGTTCCAGCCATTCCAGCCCAGGCACCAGCCATATGAGTGAAAGAAGCCAACTTGAATGTCCAGTCCAGCCAAGCTTTCAGAGGACTCCAGCCCCAACCACCCTCTGATTACAATTCTACAAGGGTCCAAAAGGTAGAACTACCCATCAGAATCAACCCCAAGAGCCATGAGGGATAATAAAAGGTTGTTTTAAGTCTCTGAGTTTTGGAGTGGTTTGTTATGCAGCAATAGCTAACTGGCACATGGATGGTGCCCGGGTTTGGGGTCTGCTGACTTGGAAAGGTGGTAAGCCTGGGAACAAGAGAGAGAGCTGCTAGCTGTTGTCACGTTCCTTCTTTTTCTTTCTACATTCAAACTCCCTGGATATCATCTTATATCCTTACACTGTCAGTGCCAGAATTGTGGGTGGCTACGAGAAAACGGAGACTGGCAAGAAACAGGAACTGAGAAAGTCAAAGCAGATGCCAGGCCCAGGAATGAGCCCAACTCCAACAAAATATTAGGAACAGTAATTCCTCACATGTTAACAGTCCTTTGCAGTTTCTAAATCACCCTGAGATGTGTTATTTGACCCTCATATCAGCTAGGGGATATGAGGGTCAAATAATATAATACATTTTAGGGTGTTACTACCCCCATTTATTTAACTAGATAAAGAAATGGAGGCTACCCCCATTTAACTAGATTTAAAAAAAAGAGGCTCAGGAAAGTTAAAGAGTTGCAGAGAGCATAGCCGTGGTGTATCGCACGCTGGGAGTTCTTGTTGGAATGAGAAAGAACCAGGATTAATTCACAACTACCTTGGGATGGAGACTGGAACAGTAAATTGCTTAGGTTAAGAACCTGGTGGCTGGGCACAGTGATTCACACCTGTAATCCCAGCACTTCGGGAGGCCGAGGCGGGTGGATCACCTGGGGTCAGAGTTTGAGACCAGTCTGACCAACATGGTGAAACCCCGTCCCTGCTAAAAATACAAATTAACTAGGCATGGTGGCGCATGCCTGTAATCCCAGCTACTCAGGAGGTTGAGGCAGGAGAATTGCTTGAACTCGGGAGGCAGAGGTTGCAGTGAGCTGAGATCATGCCATTGCATTCCAGCCTGGGCGATAAGAGCAAAATTCTGTCAAAACAAACAAACAAACAAACAAACAAACAAACTGATAAAGGCAAAGCCAAGGTTTAATTACTTACTGAGCACCTCTTGACACTAGATTAAGTTCTTTGGACACTTTGTGTACTCTTCTTAGTGACCCTGTAAGGTAGATGCTATTACCACCCTTATTTTGCAATAGGTCTCTGACACCACAACTCAGAGATATTGCCCCCAACACTCACCACTTCAACCTATCATGTCTTCATAATGGCATTACCAATTCTCTGAACACTGGTTCTGTAGCTGAAACCTAATGCCTACATGATGAGCACAGGGTCCCGGCTGGCCTTCTTACTCCTCCTGTGCACATTGGTGTCCTTACTGCCCTTGAGCCCATTGTGGTCATATCATTTCTGTGTTCAGAGAGCATCAGGGGCTTCCAACAGACCAGGCTCCTCATCAACCCCCCACCCATCAGCCCTGCCCAAAGCTCGGGACCAAGCCTGTCCCTAATTGTAGGAGTCATTCATTCATACATTCAACAAATATTTATCAAATGCCTAATGTGTTCCAAGCACCATTTAGGAAGGCCGGCAGAGCGTACCATACAATAGACACCTTCCTTGACCTCAAGAAGCCTGCAATCTAGCAAGGTGTATAGACAACAAGTTCCCTGAGGGCACCAAGGAGATTCCCTTGAATATTCACTACTGCCAGGAAGAGTTCCCTGACTCTCACCCTCGGGCGCATCCAGCAACCCTTGGAAATTTCCTATTGAGCTCTGTCCTCCTGAAATTATAGAATGTATCCTTTTAGTCTTCAAAGAAGAGTGTGAGTGTCTGTGTGAGTGTGTGTGTGTGGGTGTGGGTGTGGGTGGATGGGTGAGTGTGTGTGCACACGCGTGCACACATGAGTGTGTTTTCCTCATTCCAGCCAAATGCCACCACCTCAAGGCATTGTCATCTGAATGCGTTTGGAAGGCAGCCCGAGCCAATGCCCTCCTGCCCTTTACTGTCCCCTGAGCTCCTGTCCCACTTTTCTAGATGTCTCCCCTTGATATTCCGCCAAGACCTCAGACTCATTGCACCCAAAACTGTCCTTCCCAATCTGCTTTCACTCCTCTTTTCCCTTTCTCGATTTGTAGCCACATCAGCACCCAGACACACCAACTCAAGATCTCTAACTCATTCTCCAGTAGACACACACAGTCTTGTATAGCCACACACAAAACTTGTTTCATCCTTGTGAAGAGCCACACCCAGTCCTATTTAACACAAAATTCACACTCCTACAACATTCACACAATTCAGTCACACAAAAATAAAATCAGAACCATACAGTGAGCTCTGCAGAAAGTCACTCTCTTGCATAGTCCCAGCAAGGCATGTATGGTGATAAATACATGCACACGCTCACACATACAGTCCTAGGTGTAGGCTCACACATACAGTCCTACATTTCACCAGGAGCATCTGGGGAAATGAAACATCATGAAGTCCAATCATCTTGAACCCAGACCCAGGACCTGAATCCACCAATTCTTCTGGGGAGGATGGTGGGTGTTGCCTTTCCCCTGTTTCTTACAGCCCTGTGATTTGTGCCTGCTCCATGGGTGCTGGTGCCATAATTCACCTTCATTGCCCACAGGATAACTGCCCAGCCTGGCCTTTTGCCTGACACAGACTCTGGACTTGCCTGTGCCTGTCCTTTTGGCCTCATAGCCAAGCTGTGTCCCTGAGCTGGGGATGGCTTGGGGATCTGAGGTCATATAAGGGCTGGGTCTCCCAGGAAAGAGCAAGGCTGCAGAGTGGACCACAGAGATGTTTCCATCACCCTGTGTCTTCCAGGATCCTCTGTGCTGAGCACTTGGCCAGAGAACTCCAGGACAAACCCATCTCCCTGCCTAGACCACAGTCAAATCCAAGCTGCCTTAAACAAATTGGCAAAGAGGATTCAAGCAGCCCAAACCTGGGGCATAGGCACCGATGGTGAGAATCCAGGCTTCTTCCTCCACAGGCAACCTGGGAGCTGCAGTTCCCATCACCTAGCCTTCCCTTTTCTCCATCTCCAACATACACACAGGCTGCCGTGACTCTGGGCTGCCTTCCAAGGGGGGGCATCCTAAACCATCTCTGGGGCTCCCTGCCAGGACAAGTAGCAGCATTGGTGAGAAAGACAAGATGGATTACATATATGTTGATGTGCTAGTATGGAGTCTGGATGAGTGGCTGGGGGGATAATGGGGGTGAGGTTAGAGGACAAAGATCCAAAGTTACAAGGCTATTGACTTCAAAATAGGAAGGACAGATTTTCTTCTTAATTTCTGAGATCTGGGAACAAGACTGGCTTGCACATGAGAGGCTCCTAGAGGGGCTTTGTAATACTGCAGGGCCTGGTTCAGCCCACCCAGCACCCCCCAGCCTCCACCCATGAAGGGCAAACAGAACTACAGTGAAGAGGGATCCCCCCAGGGATTCACTCCTAACAGACTCTGGGGAATCCTGTCCAGAATTGCCCTTTGACCCATTAGCTCCCCTTTCTGTCTTGGAACAGTATTGATTTGCCCTTGTTCCCTCTCTGGTTCTCACTGGGGGAAAGATGGAAAATCAAATGTTGTCAGGATAACTGACCAACCATTTGGAAAACAATAAAGCTGGAATTGTCCTTCACTCTTTACACAAAAATAAACTCAAAAGGATAAAAACATAAAGTATAGTATAAAAAGTGAAACCACACGAGTACTAAAGCAAAGTGGGAATATTTGTATTATGGGCCTTTCTAAGCCCAACACAAACTCTAAAAGCAGTAAGGTGAAAAACCCTACAGACTCAACTACATAAAAATCAAGTACTTATGCAGGACAAAAAATACATATGGTTGAAAGTCAGGATGAAGTAGAAGAATATTAGGAATACTATCTTTAACATACGAAAGAGCTCCCACAAATAAGAAAAAAACAAATACTCCAATAGAGAAATGGGCAAAGAACATGATCAGACAACTCACAGATGAAGTAAGAATGTCCATTTGTCCATTAAGAACCAAGTATATGCCCTAGTTCAGTACCGATGAAAAATGCAAGTGGAAGGATGTATCAATTGTCACCTATAAGGTGGGCAAAAGTTGTTTGTTTGTTTGTTGAGACAGAGTCTCACTCTATCGCCCCAGCTGGAGTGCAGTGATGTGATCTCGGCTCACTGCAAACTCCGCCTCCTGAGTTCAAGCAATTCTCCTGCCTCAGCTTCCCCAGTAGCTGAGATTACAGGTGCCTGTCTCTGCGCCCAACTAATCTTGTATTTTTTGTAGAGACAGAGTTTCACCATGTTGGTCAGGCTGGCCCCGAACTCATGACCTTAGGTTATCCACCGACCTTGGCCTCCCAAATTTCTGGGATTATAGGCGTGAGGCACTGCGCCCAGTTTTTTTAAACTGACAATGGTGTAAGAAAGGGGGCTTTCTCCCACACTGCTGATGGTGGGAGAGACGTGGGAAGGTTCATTGTTTCTGGAGGCCAGCAGGCCAATGACCCCACAGCGATAGCTAATATATATAGCTTTTATGACATACCAGGCATTGTTCTAAGTGCTTTGCATATAAACAATTTATTTCATCCAAACAGTAATCTCATAAAGTAAATCCTGTTATTATTCCCATTTTACAGATGAGGAAACTGAAGCCCAAGAACTTAAAGATAATTTTCCCAAGATCTTTTTGCTAGGAAATGGCAAAACTGTCATTGAATCCAGGCATGTGGCTCTCCATGCTATTCCATACCAAAATGTCAATTGTTCAAATCTTTTGTCCTAGAAATTGTACTTCTGGGAATTAATCTTAAGGACTCAATTAGGCAAATGCACAGAGATGTATACATAAGACTGTTGTTCTGTATGTCAAATATGTCAGTGAAAAAATGGGAACAATGTAAATGTTCAATAGGAAATCCATTGACTAAATTATGTTACTTCCATAAAACAGAATGCTATGCAACCATTAAAAAGTATGATGTATATTTATATTCACTGATACGGAAAGATTTCGACAACATATTGTTGAGTGGAAAAGCAGGTTGCAAAACAGCATGCATAGTATCATCCCATTTAGGTAAAATTATATATATATCACTCAAGATCTGAGAGGATGCTCACCAAACGCTAAAGGTTATTATCTTGAGATGGCGGGGATTTCAGGGAATTTTTGTTCTCTCCTTTCTTCCTTTCTTGTGTTGTTTGGATTTTATACAGTGAGCATATATTATCTTTGTAAACAGAAAAGGCAATTTTTAAAAATGAGCCTCCTGGAATTGGCATCTCCTTATTTGTATCTCTCAGTGCTTTGTTCAGCCAGCCTGTAAAGAGACCCTACTACGTGTTAGGCTCCAGCTAGGAGGAAAAAGAGAAACAGATGCTTAGAAGGCATCAGGGGCAGAAGTAAGGCCACAGTGGCAAACATGGAGAGAGAGGCACGTGTGTCTGCCCAATTGCAATAGGAACCGGGCCAGAGGCAGAAAGGCAGGGAGAAGATGGACCAGTGAGGAGGAAAGATGAGGAGGTGCAGACACAGGTACTTGGTATGGGCGCCATGTCTTGGATCCCAGGTTGGCTAATGCTGTCCTGTTAATGAAGTGAGTGATTAATAGCCAAGGGGATAGAGAGCTGGTATATGAGATTAATCCCAGTTAATGAATCCATTGTTAGCGGCATTAAATAGCAACAGGGGGAGGGTGGAGGCAGCCTCCTCTCTCCTCTCGGCGCATCCAGACCTGGGCTGGCTCTGCAGCCATGGGAGAGGGAGGCTCTTGGCATGTGGTGGGGAGAGAGTGGAGAACAGGAGGAAAAGAAAGGAGCATGTATCGCATCCCTGCTGGAAATTGAGTGCTTTTGCACACGCTGTCTCCCGCTGGTCCCCGCTGAGCCTCAGGCAGGTGCATATCACCCCCATTTTGCTGGGCCATGGAGATGACAGCTTGCTCCTGTCCCTGGCGGCCGGACCCTCATCTGCCTGACTCCTGGCCAGGTTCTTGCGGTCAGGCCACACTCCCTTTCTAGGGAAGCTGAGTGACAAGGTCCAGGAAGGGGGAGTGAGGGCGAAAGAGGGGGAGTGAGGGCGAAAGAGGGGAAGTGAGGACGAAAGAGGGGAAGTGGTCACTGGTCACTGGAGACAGGTGGAGATGAAGGGACGTCGGGAGCTCTTCAGGAACCAGGACTGGAAGGGTCCTGTGGTGGAACATGGAGACAGAGACAGAGTGGGCAGCAGAAGGGCTCAGGGGACAGCAGGAGCCCAGGGGTGAGGCAGCCTTGCCGGACATTACTTCCCTCCAGGACTCAAGTCTCAGGGGCATCCTGAGACAAGGCATCAAAACAGGGACATCTGTCTTCCCAGCTGCCCCCACCAGGGTTCCAGCTGACAACCTAGAGCCATCTGAGAGGACAGAAACCACTCACTCCTGCCTGCCCCAGCGCTTCTTCAGAGGATAAATGTGACATTTCCCAATCCGCACCTGTCTAGGCACTGTTCCTAAAAGCTGAAAACACGCTAATTTGTTCGACCTTCACAATAACCCTGAGCAACTGGTGTTATTGTTCCCACTTTACAGAAAAGGACACTGAGGCTCAGGGACAGGCACTCTCACCCAAGATCACATAGCAAGTTGGAGGGACAGCCTGGTTTGGAAACCAGTTCTACCTGGCTCCAAAATCTACGGTCTCGCTGCAAGTCTTTCTCCCCCTGGACCAGTCATCCTCAAAGTGTGGTCTCCCCAGACCCATGGGGCTGGGATTAGCAGTATGTGTTTCCATAAGCCTGACTGTTTCTGAGAACCCCTGCCCTGCACAGGCTTCCCTGCCTGGATAGAAGAGAGCATCTTTTCCAGGGAGATGCCAGGCAAGTCTCCCGAGAGGATGCATCTTCCAGACCTACAAAGGCCAAAGCACCCAGGAGCCTCTTCTGTCCTCCAGCTGCATGCTCTCCCTGGGCAATATCATCCTATCCCATGGTTTTCCACAGCATTTATATGCTGACAATGTCCCAATTTATAGCTCCAGTCCTGACATCTCCCCTGAAATTCCATCACATACATCCAGCTGCCCACCTGACATCTCCATTTAGATGTCTAAAGCCATCTCAAAATCAAAGTGAATCCTAATTGCCCCCAAACCTGTTCCTCCACCATCTTCCCCATCTCAGTAAATGGCACCGACATTTACCCAGTTGCTCAGGACCAAAGTCATGGAGTCAGGCTTTACTCCTCCCTTTAGCTCATAGTCCACATTCAATCCAATAGGAAACCCTGTTGCTTCTGTTTTTGAAATATATTTCAAAGCTGACTGCTGTTTACCACCTCCACACTGCCACTGTGCTCTGTCTTTCTCTTGTCACCTGGACGTGTACAGCAGCTTCCTAATTAACCCCTCAGCTCCCACGCATGCTTCCTACAGTCTTATCTGCATTCCATGGCCAGAGTGATTGTTTTAAAATCTAACTCTGAGATGGTGTCACACCTCTGGTCAAATCCCTCCAATGACCTCTCAACCCATTTAGAACTAAATCCACAGTCTTAGCTTTGACCTCCAAAGTCCCATATAATATACACCTCCACATCCCTCACTTCTCTCCAACCTCAGCCACTCTCTTACCACACCCGCCTTCTTTCCTTCCCCAACCCAGCCCTCATTACAGCAAGCATGCCCCCACCCCAGGGCCTTTGCACAGGCTATGCCTCTGCTCAGGATGGTCTACATGGGCTTCATTCAGTTCCCTGCTTAGAAGTCAGAGTGACCTGGCCAGGCACAGTGGCTCATGCCTGTAATCCCAGCACTTTGGGAGGCCGGCTAATTTTTATATTTTTAGTAGAGATGGGGTTTCGCCATGTTGGCCAGGCTGGTCTCAAACTCCTGGCCTCAAATCACCTGAGGCCTGGAATTTGAGACCAGCCTGGCCAACATGGTGAAACCCCGCCTTTACTAAAAATATAAAAATTAGCTGGGCATGGTGGCGGGCACCTGTAATCCCAGCTACTAGGGAGACTGAGGCAGAAGAATCACTTGAACCCAGGAGGTAAAGGTTGCAGTGAGCCGAGATCACGCCACTGCACTCCAGCCTGGGCAACAAGAGCAAAACTTCATCTCAAAAAAAAAAAAAAAAAAAAATTTAAAGTGACCTGTCCTACCGCCTCCTCATGCTCTCAGCTTTGTTTTCAAAGCACTCATTATCACCTGGCATAACCTCAAAGATTTGTTAGTTTCATTGTCTGTCTCCCCTATTAGGCTGGCTGTACACTGCATGAGGGCAGGGATTTTCCTTCACTCAACAACCAGAATGGTGTCTGCCATGGAAGCTGTTCAATGAGTATTTGCTGAATGAATTAATTAATTAATTTCTCTGAATTTTTTTCCTTACCTGAAAAATAGGCACACTCGTCTCATAAAGTACCTGAGAAGATCGAATAAATACATTAAAATACCTAGCGCATGATTTGCATAATGTGGGTCCTAATCAAGGGTTTTTGTCATTTTTAGATCTTCTCTTCCCTCCCTTGCTGAAGAATCCGTGCTGGCTCTGCATCTCCTAGCACCTTGAGTGTGGGCCTGAACCTAACCAGATCGGTAAAGGGTTGACTAGCGTTCACCAAGCATTGGCAAATAGGTAGACTATAGTCATGTCTGTGTCTCATTGCCCCCTGGGAGAAACTGACAACAATAAATTCACATCTGTATGATATCTTATGGTTTCCTCTATACCGACATCAACCAATCTTCACAACCATCTAGTGAGATATGCACTATTATCCCATTTCCAGATGAGGACACTGACAATGCAAGTGATTTACCCAGAACTGTAGCTTCAGGATGTGGCCAAGATGGGAATCAGCCCCTAGGCATCAGATGCCAAGACCTCTGCTTTCTCCTACCTCCAGGCCTCCCTGCCTGGAGCACAATTCCTCACTTCTAAGTCTTCACTTGTGTTTGGACTGCCCTCCTCTGTGCTTCAAGTCTCCAAGTTCTCCTCATCCTCTGAGATCTAGCTCACCTTCCTCCTCCTCCTGGAAGCCCTCTTGACTTTCCTCCCTCTCCTCCAAGCTTTTCTGGTACTAGATTCTATACTCTCTTGCCCTGTTCTCTGATTGTCTCCTGTATGTTTTCTCTCATCAACTGTAACAATAGTGACACAGAAGTTTTGTCTGTTTGTTTGTTTGTTTTTATAGAGCCTCACTCTGTCATCCAGGCTGGAGTGCAATGGTGCTATCTCAGCTCACTGCAACCTCTGCCTCTCCGGCTCAAGCGATTCTAGTGCCTCAACCTCACAAATAGCCGGGAGTACAGGTGCGTGCCACCACACCTGGCTAATTTTTATATTTTTAGTAGAGATGGGTTTTCGCCATGTTGGCCAGGCTGCTCTTGAACTCCCGGCCTCAAATGATCCACCTGCCTCAGCATCCCAAAGTGCTGGGATTACAAGTGTGAGCCACCACGCCTGGCCAGAACTTTTCAATTACATTTGCTATATACGCAAGCAGATGACAGACACATAGAAGAAAAAAATCAAAGTTCCCCTTCACTGCCTTGCTGCCCAGTCCCATTCCCACTGCCAACAGTCTGGCCTGACCATACATGCACTCACATGCTAAAAACCATGCCTGATAGATAGGATCATACTGAATCTATTCTTCAACTTGATTTTTTTCACTTAGAAACGTGTCTTAGTGCGTGTGCCCCATCAGCACACATAGATGCCCTTTTTAAGAGCTGTAGGTCTATGGATACACCATGACTCATTTAACTGCTTCTCTATTGGTGGGCACTGGGGTTGTTTCCAAGTTTCACTATTACAGAACAGCCTGCAACAAACAATCCCATGTGTGCCTTTCTGAGCACATGTGTGTTTCTATGGGAGAGAGAACCAGAAGTGAAGTCATGAGGGAGGGTTGGCCCTTCAAAGAAGCAGAGTCAATTTACATTTCATCAGTGGCATGACACACCCACCCATCCTGTACCCTGAATTTACAAAGCACCTCCACAGCACCATCTTATTTGCCTCTCACAAGAACCCTGAGAGGTAGTAATGTTAGTACCATTTTACAGGTGAAGACTGGAATTCAACTCCATCCTGCCACTCTCCAGGGCTCAAACTCACATGTGGTCCTTCCTGCCTACAAGACCAGTCCCCAGACCCTGGGAGTGGAGGCAGTGGTGGGTGTGCGCTCAGGAGTCCCAGCAGGGTCATGAATATTAGAGAAGCGTAGGGGATGTTTGGGGTAGGGGTAGGGAGTATACAGGTGAGGGCACTTGGTGGGGGCTCAAAAGCCTGAGGAGGGGCTTTCTGCCCACCCCTTTCATGCCTCAGAGGAGCCTGGGCTCAGGCTGAGAAGCAGGGCTGCTATGTTGCCATGGAAACGGAGGGTTCCTCTCTCCCTCACAGCAGGAATCACGGTGATTGGGGGATGGGGGGTGGGAAGAGGACGTTTCCCTGGCAGCACCAAGGGTTGGGGCTAGGAGGCCGGTCACTCCTCTTCTTCCTTCCATTCCTCCCTTTCTCCTCCCCACCCCACTGTCCAGGCCGGCAGCCAGCAGGCGGTGTCAGTGGTGGGGCTGGTAGGGCTGATATGGACCAGGAAGGGAGACATAGTTTGCTGTGGGGTGAGGTGAGGGGTCTGGGTCTCCCGAAGGAAGCTGTAGAAGGTCCCTGCTTTTAGACATCCCACATGCATTAGGGGCACACATACGCCCTGAGTGCTGCCAAGATACTCTTACAGGACAGAAGCCTCCTCGCACTGTCACTCAGAGAGTCACAGAGTCAACCCCACACTCCAGCCCAGCACACCCAAGCTTACCTGAGGTACATGTACATATGAACTTCTCAAAAACACACACACAGAGCCAACCGCTTACAGGCAGAGTCACACACTGACATGCTTATACATGGACAGGCTCGCACACTCAGTCACACACAGTCACACCTACACATACACGCCGCATGCACCTGCTACCTGATGCATGCTTGTGATTACATATTTATGTGTGTGCAAATGTGTGTGCATGCACACACGCACCTCCCTCTGCCTCTGTGAGTGATTGTCAGTTCCTGGAAGCACTTTTCCTTTCTCTTCACACCTCCTCCTACTCACTTCCCCTCCTCTTCCCTGTGTCTCCCCCCACCCCACTGGCCCTCAGCTTGTCCTTGGCAGGAGCCCTGCCCTCTGAGCTTAGCCCTGGAAGGATATGCTGTCATTTCCAAGGAAGCAGATTCTCAGATGTAGACAGTGCTCAGCCTTGAAAACACAGAAAGGGCTGTGGTTGGTGTTGGTGGGGCGGGGGTGGGTGGGTGTTGAGTTTAATACCCCACCCATTTCCCTTCCCTTCCAGATGATACTCCTGCCCAATCCTGCACTGAATTTAACAGCAGCAAAAGCCACCCCGCTTCCCAAACAGAACAAAAACCTCCTACAAGCTTGCCACAGTAAGTAAAATTGTGAATATCCAAATAACCATGATTAATAGTAACAGGCAGCTAAGTAGCTGTTTACTGAAGGCTTTAGCACCAAGTACTAAGTCCATGGTCCCACTTATTCCTTATATCAACCTTCTAAGTGCAGAGTATTATATCCATTTCAGAGAAGGAAACTGAAGACTAAAGAGCTCATAAAACTTCCAAATGATGGAGATGGGCTTCAAACTTGGGTCTGCCAGATCTGGATGATTCCTAACCAAGGGCCCCCTAAACTTGCACTGCCAAGTTTGCATTCACTGAGCTCCTGCACTGTGCAAGGGCACTTTGACAAGAGAGCCAGAGTATCCACAGGTTGACTGACACCAGGAAAGCAGACACCTCCCGGTGGAAATGGAATACCAGACCTTCCTCTCCCTAGGGCCCTTTGCTCATTCTCTGCCTCCCACCTGAAGAACATTTGCTGCTCATCTCTGGGACTCTCATCCCTGCCCTGGATCTGGACTTTCTTTCAGCATCTCCTCTTCATGTCACTAGCTTGCATGGCCTTCCAAATCCCCACTGCAAATCAATTCTTTTGCTGAGAATTATTCTAGTTCCATTTCCCTTCTGGCCCGCTCCAGCCAGACCCAGAGAGCAGTTTGGTACAACCACAATGGCTCATCAAAGTGTTATGCTAAACACAGCTTACTTAATTCCTAAGAGGAATGGAAGCATTCTCAGTTACTATTTTTTTTTCTCCCCACTACACTGAGATAATATCCCCCTAGCTTTTTGAAGATAAAATGTCCTTTTTTTTTAAAAGTGTTCATACTTAGCAAAATTTTAAGTTGCCAGACTCTATGGGTTCTCCTTTTTTTCTTTGAATAAAAGGGCCTGGGAACTAGTGATTGCCTACTAATCTAACCCAATTCCTCATTTTCACAGACTGGAAAAATGAATCCAAGAGAAGAGGCTTAACTGGTCAAAGAATCAGCTTTATTTGTGAGTTGCACAGACTCTGGGGTCAAAAGACCTGGTTCGAAGCCTGCCCAGCTACTGTATAGCTGGTAGTTTGCCACAATTAGGCAAACTGTGAGCCTCAGTTTCCTCATCTATGAAATGGGCTGAGAATCAATTAAAATATTACATGGTTATCACTTTGATACCATAGCTATGGTATCAACATTTGATAAAATACTATCAAGTGTTAGTTATCACCTAATCCTTCAACTTCAAACCTGGAGCAGAAGCCAAGCCTCCTGACCCATTTCCTGTTATTCCTGTCTTCCTCAGTGTGTTCAAGCAGGACGAGGGTGGGCTACAGAGTCAGAGACCTGGCTCGGACCCCAGCTCTACTGTTCACAAGCTGTGCAACTGTAGGAAGAATAACTCACATCCTCAGTGGTTCTTTATCTGCAAACAGGGGATGATCATAATAAATTTCTGGTTGATGGGATGAACTGAGTTAATATACAGGAAAGGGACTGAGTAGTGCCTAGCGCATGGCTGGCTGACAATAAGTGGGTGTTCTCTCCCCTTACCCCCAATCCTCCAGCTGTCATTCTCTGAATTTCCTCCATGGTGACCAATCTCTCACTTCCTTTGAAGGCGGATTTGATTTTGGAAAGAGCCCAAGGTCCCCGAGAGGCTCATCTGGCCAGGGAGGCAGCCTGTTAGTAATGAAGCCCGGGAAGGAACACCCTTTGGATGTGCAGATGGGCTTCAGCTCTACAGGGGGAGGAAGAACTTCTGCAGTGGCTCAGGAGCCAGCTCGGAAGGAGGCTGGTCTCGCTGGGGGGCCTGCCGGTCCACCTCGAGAGAAGCAGGTCTGCACCTTCCAAGACAGGGGCCATCAAGTGCGGGCAGCTCCAAGGGGCTGGTTCTGGCCTTGATGATTGCCTCTCAGTTTCGCTGAGCCAGGTGTCAGAGCCAGAATGACACATCATCTCGTCCACTCCCTCATGTTTTTTAAATGAGAGAACTGAAGACTTTCCTTCTCCCACCTGTCCCCCGATGAACAGAAGGGAAGCTTCAAGTGCTACTCAGAATGTCCACGCTAGAAAGTGACCTTGGCGCTATCCAGCCCAGCCCTCTCCTTCTCCAACCTTCTCTTTCCTGCCCACCCCACTTTACAGATAAGGGAAGCAAGGCCAGAGAGAGAAGAGCCATGGGCCCTATGTAGCGACAGAGCCACCGAACACCCACATCTCCTGACCCTTGCCCGGCGTTCTTCCACTGCCCTGGGACACAGCTCTTTATATGAGAAGCAAGTGACTGCTCCCTTGGACTTTCCTGAGCGTATCCACGGAGCGGGAAGGAGGGCAAGCCCAAAAGGAGACGCCAGAGAGGGGTGGGCCACCAGCTAGGAGAAATTGACCAAAATCAAAGCCGTGGCACTACATGCTGTCTGCAGAGAGTCCTGCCAGGGAGCAACTCCTCCGCAGACAGCCCAGCTCCACAGCAGCTATCCCTGCCCCGACGGTGACCGGGCAAGCCCCCCACTATCTAGCCTTCCACTTCCTCATCTGTGAAAGAGTGGGCACTACACTGGATACACCCCTGGCCTTCATACCACAACTCCAGGGACTGCAGCCAGCATCCCACAACAGGATCTGGTGGTCAGGGCAGCCAGAGGGCCCTGCATCACTAATCCCCATAGTGCCCATCAGAGGAGCAGCAGGAATCCTCAGTGCAGGCTTTTACCTCAAACTTCCACTTTATTGGGTTTCAGTATCACTTTTGCCCCTCTGTCTCCCCCAGATCTTCCAGCCCCCTTTGGCAGCAGCTGCTGGGAGCTCAGCCTGGGAAAACTGCACCACCTAGGGGCACTCAGCCCCCACTGCAGCCTGGTAGAGGAGGAAGGTGCGATCCAGGGTTCCCCTCTCCTCCCAGAGCTCTCCCAACCCTCCTCTGCCTCGGGGTCCTCACTGTCACCTTGAGAAGGGCAGGCAGAGCAGGGATTTTGAAGACAGAGAAACTGAAAAGGTGAAGCAGCAATGATGTGGCAGAGTCCAAACCAGAGCTCAGGCCTCCTGATTCCAGCAAGCTTTTTCTACCTCCCATCCCAACCTCTAGTCCAAGTGAACATCTGGGTGGAGTGACAGTTAACACGTAAGAGATTAGTAAAGGCTGGGCATGATGGCTCACACCTGTCATCCCAGCACTTTGGGAGGCCAAGGCGTGCAGATCACCTGAGGTCAGGAGTTCGAGACCAGCCTGATCAACATGGTGAAACCCCATCTCTACTAAAAATACAAAAATTAGCCGGGCATGGTGGCAGGCACCTGTAATCCCAGCTACTCAGAAGGCTGAGGCAGGAGGATCACTTGAGCCCAGGAGGCAGAGGTTGCAGTGAGCAGAGATCACACCACTGCACTCCAGCCTGGGGACAGAGCAAGACTCCATCTCTGAGAAAGGCTGGGTGCAGTGGCTCACTCCTGTCATCCCAGCACTTTGGGAGTCTGAGGCAGGAGGATTGCTTGAGGCCAGGAGTTTGAAACCAGTCTGGGCAACATAGTGAGACCTCTGTCTCTATAAAATTTTTTAAATCGTTTTTTAAAAAGAGGTAAGTCTTCAACAATCACTCCTTGGTAGGACAGAGGTCATCTTAAATCACAGAAAAACTTTTTTGTTTGCTTCAATAAGGGTTTAGGATGGGACAGGTCTGACAACGGGCAGTGAAGTGGCCTTGTGGAAACACCAGCGGCTTTTTAGGGTTAGGGTTAGGGTTAGGGTTAGGGTTAGGGTTAGGGTTAGGGTTTTGGGTGCCCTACAGACGGGGCACCAAATCCTGGCTCTATCAAGGACACAGCTGGGCCATCCCTATCTCCCCTCCAGGAACAAGTCCCTGAACTAGCTGCAACGCAGGATTAACTTTCTTACTGGGTTCTTGAGAGGATTATTAACAAATTTTGTGACTCCTGACACATGGTTGGTGTCAATAGGTCTGTCCTACATGCCATGGCCAGAACTGTCTCATCTCTTCTCCACTCAGAACCCTCCACAAGCCTCCAAGCCCAGGGTAAAAGCTGAAGTCCCCGCCATGACCTGCCTTCCTTTACCCCCGCCCCCTCGACAACCTTTCTCCTCTTTCTCCACCCACCAACCTCACTTCCTGCCCTGTCCCCTTCCCACCACCCACCACCCACCACTGGCCTTCTCACTGTTCCTGAACACCCTGGGTGTGGTGTTTGCTGTTCCCTCTGCCTGAAATAACACTTGCATAACCTGCTCCCTCACTGCCTTTGGGTTTTTACTCAAATAGCACCTTCCAAAGGGGTGTTCCCTATCTAAAATTTCAATATCCATCCTCCTCCACATGACTGCTTCTTCCCCCTCAGCCTTTGTGACCATTTCACCTACTACACTGAATGTAATTCACTCGTTTATTATCTCCTCCCATTTGATGTGCTCATTGCTGACTTCTTGGCATATAGTGGGAGCTCAGTAAACATTTGTTAAATGTGTGGATGACTATTCAAATAATAATTTTTAAAAGAAAGAAAAAACTCTGACCCCCAATGCCCCTTGGAAACTCAGAAGATAGGTAACATGTATGATACTTTTCCATTTACAATAACTTTTCCTGTGAAATAATAAATGTTACCCCAGGACACTGTGAGAAAACAGGGAAGGGATGGCCATGCCCTTCACGGATAAGGAAGCGGAAGCTCTGTGGACCAAAGGACTTCTGCCCAGGTCTTGTCGCTACTAAAGGCAAGATCCAGGAGAATCCAGTCTCCAGGCTGAGAGCTGCAGAGCTGTCTTCCCACACTGCGCCTTCCATGGAGTGGGGGACCTGGAGGTACTTATGCTGAAGCACTTGCTTGAAGTATTGTTCTTTGAATAAGCACAGTACTTAAGTGGCCACCCAGTCAGCTTTCAGAGGGCTATCCCAAGGAACAAGCAGAGCCTTTCTTAACATGCATGAAAGCTGACTGGGCACCAGCTCTTGCCATAGCAAGACCAAGAGACGAATCCAGGGCACAGAATGCCAGACTGATCAAAGCAGCATGGCTAGCATCCCAGAGCAGAAGCTGCTTCCACCAGAGGAGCCAAGTCACGGAGCAAAGAACAGGGATGCTGAGATTGGATCCCAAATCCATTGGGAAATGGCTTTCCCCCCCGGCAGGTCCCATTCCCCAGAGCCCCTCCTGTCTTGCCCAGCTGCAGGACGCTCAGCTCTGTGTGGATATGTTGGCTTGCCCCTCTCCCTAAACCAGTGCTTCTCAACTAGGAGGAATCTGACAGGGACCATTTGGCAATGTCTGCAGACATCTTTGGTTGTCACAACTATGGAGATGTTACTGGCATCTAGTGGGTAGAGGCCAGAGATTCGGCTACACATCCTACAATGCACAGTGCCCCCAGGAATTATGCAGCCAAAGTGTCAATAGTACTAAGCAGAGAAACCATGCTCTGGACCATGAGTCCCTGGAGGGGTGAGAAGTGTCAGAGCCTTTTCTACACGCCCAGGGCCCAATGTGGCACCTGTAAAGACACCTGTAAGAGTTTGCTGATGGACACAGGCCAGGTCAGAAGACCTCTTGGTCTGTGCTGACTCTGGGAGTCTATGATTTAAACCCTCTGACTCTACCCTGCAGGCCTCACACTCCTCATTGGCAGGGTTGATGGCCCTGGGGCTGGAGGTCAGGGGCGTCTGCAGGAGAAGGGGGTTCCCTGTGGTGCCACGTCTCCCTTAGGTTCACAGCCCCCAGCTCTGCCCCCACTCACACCTGTTCTCAGTGGTGATGCTGGGCTTTGGAATGAGACCAACATGAGTTCAAGTCTTATCTGTCCATGCACTCACTCTGTGTGCTCTTGGGAGTCACTTCTCTTCCTCATCTGTAAGCCAGGGGCATAATCCCTGCCCTACCCCACTGGGGCTTTTGTGAATATTCACAAAGTACTGAACCAGCATGAAGAAAATCTTACTACTGGAAGTGACAAGCTGGCAGGTTGCAGTTGGAGAATCCTGAGCCTCAGGGGCCCCAGCTGGAGAAGATAACTTCCTGGAGAATCTCTGCTTACCATGGCACCAGTCAAGCTATGGCCAACTGAGATGTCCCAGGAGCAGGAACCCCCACACCCACACCCACAGTCAGCAAGAGACCAGCCCCAATGAGGCAATCCAGAAGATGTCTCCCCAAAAGAACCCCAAAGGAACTCCATGTTGCACCGTGGAGAGACAAAGGGAGACAGCCAGGATTCTCACTTACACCCCCCACCCCCAACCATGTCCTAGCCAGTGTGAGGAGTCCCTAGAGTTGGGACACCTACCACATTCCTGGCAGAGCTTTTGGAGTTGAGGTCCAGGAGTCTGCCCCTCTCACCAGCAACCTTTGAACCCTGTTCCAGAGGCCCTGATAGAGGCGAAAACCCTTAGTGAAAGGATGTGCCAAGCAGGGCATTCAAAGTCATGTGTCTCCATCCGATATTCCTATTCCATCTCCTGCCAGTCTCTTCAAATACCTACTGTCCCATCTCACCAGGACAATTTGCTGTTCCTAGAATTTTCTGTCACCTCGCACCTCTGTGTCTACACGCTACTCTCTTTACCCGGGAATACCTGTCCCCATCTTGTTGGCCATACAAATTCCTTCTCACCCAGACCAACTTATGTGTTAGGCCAGTGCCTGGGGTCAACAACACTGTTAGGGGTCCACAGAAATATTTTAATTTCTTTTAAAATTAGAAGAAAAAAATAACATTTTAGGTCAAAAAACATGTTTTAATATGTAATATTAGGCTGGGCATGGTGACTCATGAGTGTAATCCCAGCACTTTGGGAGGCCGAGGCAGGTGGATCACTTGAGGCCAGGAGTCCAAAACCAGCCTGATCAACATGGCAAAACCCATCTCTACTAAAAATGCAAAAATTAGCCAGGTGTGGTGGTGCACACCTGTAATCCCAGCTACTTGGGAGGCTGAGGCAGGGGAATGCCCTTAACCTCGGAGGCAGAGGTTGCAGTGAGCCAAGATTGCGTCACTGCACTCCAGCCTGGGCGACAGAGCAAGACTCTCTCTCAAAAAAAAAAAAAAAAAAGTAACATTGATATATTTTTTCTATACCAAAGAGGTTGTAAATATACTTTTTAGGGGGGTGTGTGTGTGTGTGTGTGTATGTGTAGGAAAGGGCCCACAAAGTTAAAATGATTTAGGATGCAAGAAAATCATAATGTAGCCCTGTCCTCAACCTTCAAACCTTTCAACCTTCCACACCCCCCAACAAAACTGTCCCTTCTCTGCATCCCCACTATCCATCCATTTCTGTGCTCAGCACATGATGTCACAGTCATGTGCAAACCTGTCTTTCCTGTAGATGGTGAGCTCTGTAAGGGAAGGGGCTCTACCTTACACCTCCCCGTCTCCCCTGCACCTAGCTCAGGCTAGCACATGGCAGGGACTCAGCAAAGGCTACTGAATTCAGCTGGTGCTCCTTGGTGAAAATAAGGAACAAAAGCTTTACTTCCTCAGTTCACACAATAACACAATAACGTCCATAGCAGAGCTGTCTCTAATCATGTATTCATTCAAATCTGCCTGTGATATGCCAGGCACTGGCCTAGGCAGCAAGAATCAGTCAGCATTAAGAAAACAAACAAGATCCCTGCCCTCATAGAGCTTCTGTCAGTACCTCTTGCCAGTCTCTACCCCTTATACTCTCCCATCATCTCCCCATCCTGCCCCACAGCCATCCTCCCAATGCTGGGGGCAAGGAGAGAAAACACCAAAACACAATCCTGCTTCCCCCACCTGCACCAGCCCCTCCCGGGCCCCACCACCTCTCCCAAAGGCACCGCATTCTTCTCTCTGCCTTCCCGGAAGGTGACTACTCCAGCTCCCGCATGCTCATTAATTTCACGCTCCGTCTCCTGTGTGACTGACCTACTTTCTGCTCTTTCCCCACGTGGCTGCCCAGTGTCTCTCCCACACCTGGGGCCGGGCTTCCCTCAACTGCTCCCTCTTCCCTGCAGCTAGGTGTTCCCTCTGAGGCCTTGTCCTCCCTACCCCATTCCTGGAGCAGAGGTTTCCGTGGCCCTGGGGAAGGCAGTAACACAGGCCTTAAGTGGGCTCCCTGACTCTGGATTCAAACCTCAGCTCCCTCCCTCTCAGGTGCAGAGTGCTGAGCAAGCCACTCCCCAGTCTGAGCCTTCACTTCCTCATTTATAAATAAGCCTGCTGTGCAAGGTGGTTGTAAAAAGATACCATTGGGAAAAGGGTAGATATCACAGGTATGGATTCAAAAATATCCCTTGTCCCAATCCCACCCACGGGCCGCTGCCCCAGCAGGAATTCCACAATTTCCGAGGAAGCCTGCCACAGCCCCCTCTGCTCCAGGGGTTCTCCTGTCCTTCCCAGCCAAGCCCCTTTCTTTACCTACTGTCCTCCTTCAAAGCTGTTCCGTGAAAGGGCTGTGTATGAAAAGCAGCCTCAAATACTGAAGGAGCCAAGAAACCAAAGGCGGCAGACAGATCCAGTTTGTCGGTATTGTGAAATTGATTGTGGGAACTTATAGACAGAAGCATGGTCTTGGACAGCCACAAGATAGGTGGATCTCCACCCAGCAACCCCCCAGACCCAGAGCTTCTATACCACAGGAAAAGGGTATACGTGCTTCAGCAAGACTATCAAAGGCAGCCCTCTAAAACAGGTGAGATGCTGTATGTGTGATAGCTTATAATTTGTATGATAACATCAAGGTTGACTTTCTTACACAAAGGACAGTAAATAAAACAGGAATCAGGGGCATTCACAGGACTGGAGCTAATCAGAAGTCAACATGGTGGATTAGCATCCAAGATGGAGTCACTTTTATCTCCACAGAGGCCAAGCACAGGGTGCTCCCTCTGAGCAGCCCTCCCATGTTCACCATGTTCACCCCCCGATCCCCTCACACAGCGGCCTGCATTTCTTTATACCTCCTACCTCACTCGGGAACAGACTTGAGGCAGGGCTTTTCATTGGTAATCCTCATTTGGCATTCATCACAGAGACTTACATCTAGGTTTTTCTGGGAGAGCCCTAATGTCAAATATCCTGCATCTCGGAATAAAAACAGTAGTAGCTAACATTGACTGTGGGCTACTTCAGACAGGCACTTCACCAAGACTTCACATGAACCAGTTTGTTTAATCCTTATGATGATCCTATGAAGGAGGTAATATTATTACTTCTGTTTTTCAGATGAGGAAACTGAGGCACAGAGAGGGGAAAAACTTGCCCAAGGTGTCCAAGGCACACAGGGCCCAACCCCAAACCATTATTGAAGCAGCTGAACTGTTAACTGCTGCTTGTATTCAGAACTGGCTCAAAAATCCCTTTGCAAAAAAAAAAAAAAAAAATGTGTCCCACACACTATATGTAACTTTCCATATGGCAAATAGGATTCTTGGTCCTCTTCTCTCAGGCAGGAGTTAATGGCAGAGTTGAAGCTTGTAGAACTCTGTGTTCTTTCAAGTACATTGGGCTGGAACCAGGGAGCTCTGGGTTCCATGCACATGGTCTGGAAGGCCAGTGTCTGCGCTAGCTCCCGGCAGGGGTCAGAATGCGTGGCTGCTCTGTGCACTGGGTGTGTGCTGGGAATGCAGGGGCCACAGGGATCATCTGATGAGGGGAAACAAGGACACTGTTTCACGGGATGAGGCAGTACCCCGCTTTGGAAATGCAGTGCAGAGTTGCGGGGACATCAACCAGGACCTGTCCATTCTGCAAATCACATTTGAAAATATGGCCGGGGGGCAGGGACAGGGCAGCTATCAACTGCAATGCAGAGCATGGCTTTCCACCCGCCTGGCAGGGGCCTGAGCTCAAGGAAAAGGGCCTGGACAGTGGTTTGCCTTCCCATGGAGTTATGGGGAAGAGGCGGTGCTGAATCCCTATAACACCCCTTGAGTAAAGGGCTGTAGACATGATGTTTTGTCCAATAGAGTTCATTTAGTTTTAATAATGCATATTTGTTTTCTGATTATAAAGATAAAACATGCTTATTGTGAACATTAAGGGAAATTTAAAAAGTCATCTGCAATCCCACTATTCAGAAATAAGAGCCAACACTTTGGTCCTTTTCTCTAAGCAATTTTTCCATGCTTATGTATTTTTATATCATCAGGGTTCTAACAGTACCATATATCATGAGTATTTTCCCACTCTGAAAACTGTCCAAACTGTGATTTCTAATGACTTTGTAATGTCTGGTCATATAGGACATCCTATGACATATTTAATCATTCTCTTTTTGTTGAATATTTAGATCACTTTCTATTAACTCCATTTCAAAACTGCAATGGCTGTTAGGGCAAGAAGTTATACTGCCCAGTTACATAAAAATGAAGACATAAATGAATAGGATCAGTCCAGATGTTTAAGGTGTGAACAGCCAGAGAGGGAAATTTGGATCTGATGCCGTGGTCACCCATGTGGGTGGAAGGTCTTGAGCAGGCCATCAAAATGCTCTTTGAACCCTCCCAAGGCAGGTGCTGCAGGGAAAGCCTTGGCTTTGAGAATGCTGGCAGAGGGACACTCCTCCCAAAGACTGGCCTAAGGGACAAAGCTCGGCAGGAACCCTGGGGGAACTTGCCAACCTCGCTTCCCTGGTGGTGCAGGACTGAAAAAGGCACTCGCTCTACTTTTCACAGCATTCAAAAGCAGAACTGTCAAAAGCTGGCCCCCAAATGCTCATATTATGTGGGAGAAAGTCTTGGGGAGAAAATGAGGAAGGAGGGGAATTATGCAATTGAAAACATGTACCAACCCAGACAGAATAATGAAGCACAGACACAAGATTCTGCACTCAATGGAAATTGCATTTAGCCATGTTTTGTGGTTTGAGAAAGAGAGAGACTGACTCAGAGAGACAGATGGAGACACACAGGGTGAGGAGAAAGAGAGGGGAAAAAAGGAAAGAGACAGATGCAAACAGAGAGTCCGCAGCAGCCAGATGGAGTCCCACCGAGGAGAAGATTGGGAGCAGAGAAGCTTAGGGCAAATGGCTTTGTCTTCTCCCTGTCTGCTCTCCTGTCTTTGCACCTGGGTCTTCAGAGGGTCAGCCCAGGGCCTAAGCCACTTTGGACATGAGCAAGAAGGAAACCAGGAGACTTCCCTCCTCTTAACTGGAGGTTTGAGTTTGTTTTGATTTTTTTCTATTTTTTAAAAATATTTTCCGTGTTTCCAAGTGTTCAAAAAACAGATCACCCATGGAATACTACTTAACAATAAAAAAGAATGAACTATGGATACACAGGACACCTTGGATGGATCTCAAGGGCATTATGCTGAGTGAAAAACGTCAGTCTCAAACGGTTACATACAGTATGAGTCCATGTATATGACATTCTAGGAATGACAGAATTGTAGAGATGGGCAGCAGATTAGTGGTTGCCAGGGATTAGGGATGGTGGGAGGGAAGGGGGTGGCTATGATTAAAAAGGGTAACATGAAGAAAACCTTTGTGGTGATGGAACAGTTCTATATCTTGATTGCAGTGTGGTTACATGAATCTATCCATGGGATAAAATGACAATGAACTATACACACACAAGGTACCAATGTCAATTTCCTGATTTTTATATGGTACCATTGGGGGCAACTGAGTGAAGGTCATGGGACCTCTCTGTATACCATTTTTGCAACCTCCTGTGAACCTATAATTATTTTAAACTAAAAGTCACCCCCCAAAAAAGTTACAAAAAATAGATCGCGTACTTTTCTTGTAGTCAAAAAGTTATGCTAAAATGTTAAGTACCACACAGATGAAAGCTAAAATAGTTATGACAAAATATCGTAATGTAAGGGTTATAATCCATATAGAAAGTCTTAAGCAAAAATCCACCCTGTTCAGAAGGCTGAACAGAAACCAACTGGAGGATCTGGAGAGTTTGATTGAGAGGAAAGTGCACTCTGCTTCTTCTTGGCTGTGTGACTTTGGGTGGGTCACCTCACCTCTCTGGGCCCAAATTCCTCATCAGTACAATGAGTTGCTGTGCAGATGAAAGGAGACAGCCCTTGTGAAGCACACAACATTCAATAGACGTGAAGTGCCTTCCTTCCTCGAGCCAGCCAAGGGCCATGACAGGTGCACTGGCCTGGGAGGGCCCTGCCTTCACCTGCTGGGACCAGGAAGGAAGGTTGGTGCTGAAAGTCCCTTAGAATCCCATATATGCCACCAAGCATGCTATAAAAGTTTTTCAGCCCCACAACAGTTGGAAAAAAATACCCATTTTTCCCTGAGAAGGTTTTTCTAGAATTATATTTATCTTTAAGAATAATTTTTAAGGCCATCACAAATGTGGTGGCAGTGAGAGAAAAATCGTATGGCTTCAAAACAGAAACAGACAAAAACAGTAATTCCATTAGTATTTTTAAATGGTAAAAGATGAAGATAAATCTTTCTGCTATGGTAACTGTAAAACACAAGCAATAAGTCAGGTTTTGAAGGGCAGTCATGCTGGCAGGTGAGGGTCACCTGTTCAGAACAGGCCATATGGGTGGGTGCACATGCAGGGGTGGCCTGAGGAGGTTTGGGGGAGCAGTGGAGAAGCCCTGCATTGCATGAACTTGCAGGCTGAGAGCCACTAGGTTTGAGTGGCTGATTCACAGATGAGACCCAAAAAAAGAACGATGTGCCTCAAGTCCTCAGGGCCTGCATGTGGCAGCTCAGGCCCTGCTTCTGGAAATACATCAGCTTAGGGAGTGAGGCTGGCTTTCGGAGGAGCAATGTCTCCTCTTAGAACTGTGATAGCATTTCAATGACACTTTTCAGTGTAGAAAATGCTTCTAGAGAGCTGTTTCCTTGGCTTCTCCCTCCTGCTTTAAGACTCCCTCCATCCAGGGCCCTGCCTGGTGCCCAGTGGAAGGTCAGCCGTCGGCCGCTTCAGCTCCTCGGTGACAGCAGCCCACTCCTTGTTGGACAGCTCCTGTTGTCAGAAAGCTCTCCTCACCAGCCAGGTGTGATGTCTCTGACCCAGACAATCAACTCCACACACAGCCTGTCACTCCGCGATTTGAATTCCATGCCTGTACATTTTAAAGATGAAAACATCTTTATGAGTCCCTTGTTGAAATGCAAATATGGCCGTGAACACCTAAAGCCCCACATCAGGGAAGACCTTTGAGATGGAGTGTTGGCAGGAAGCCCTGTGATGGAGACTGGAGGCCAAGAGGTCCAAAGACACTTTTTACAGGGGGCTCTTTGTATCCTCCAGGGCCTGAGTCACCTTGGGGAATAAAAGAGAAGGATCCATAAAGGCAGATTCCTTTCTTTCTTGTATCTGCAAGCCTGGATTCTGGGGAAAAAAAAATCCTATCTGCAGTCAGAGAGTGTCTTCCCTGGGGAGATTCAAGGGTCCAGAAACTTCAGATCAAGATGGTGCTGTAAATTCATGCACCAAACTCACAGCAATTATATAAAAAGATAGATTCAAAACAGGAATAGCCATGCTCAAAATCAGAATCAACATTTTTGTGGATCAGAATTTCAACAGAAACACAAGGGGCTACATAATGTGGAAGCCAGGGGTCTGGCGCCAGAAGCAGGGGAAGCAGCCAGGAGTTTGACTCCCTCACTGCCTGAGGGGCTAAATGAGACCCTTGTGAGGCCAGGGCCAAACCTCATGATGCTGGTTCAGTGACTGGACATGTGAAATTCCCACCACCATTACAGGATGAAAGCCTTGAGTCAGCAGCCTAAAACCTGGCTCTAGACAGGGTCCCAGGAGTGTGGGGAGAAGCTATCAACCCACTAAGCAGAGTGAGTATGTACAGAAAAATAAATCCCACTTAAAAAAAGCCTGCAAACTAAAATTCCAAAACACATGAGGAAAATGAATGCAGATGTAGACAGTCAACAAAACTAATAATTGGTAGAATGAATCCACTACAGACAAAAGTAAAATAATAGAATTATCTGAAAACAATTTCAAAATAAATATATTTAGACTTTTCAAATAAAGTCAGGAATAACATCCGTACATACAAAAGAATAATAAATTATAAATTAAAAACAAGCAGAAACTAAATAAAGCCATTTAGAAACACTGGGAATGAGAAACATAGTTGTTGAACTAAACTGGAGAGACAGAATAAATCTAGATTAGACATGGTAGAAGATAGGATTAATTATTTGGAAGCAAATGAATTGTACATTTCACCTACGTTGCAACAACAGATAAATGATAGGAAAGAACAATGTAGAAGTTAGAGGAGGGTGGAATACAGCAGACAAGTTGCAGACACTGTTAATGCCCAGCCCACATTCCCTTGGCTGACCCCAGCAGTCACCTGAAGATGGGCTCTGTACACGAAGACAGCTTCCTGCATCTCTGCCTAAGTGTTTCTGGCCACAAGAGCATGCTCAGCTTGCACAAGGACAGGTGGACTCCTGGGGGAGTTAGTTCCAAAAAAGACCCTCAACCAAGAGGGGCGTTATTAGTTCATGATAAATACTCCAGCTTCCTTTCCCATTGGTAGGACAACTATGTGGCCTGTTTCACATAGTCTCCCACAGGCCCCACAGCAGGGCTGAGTCTCCGTTGGCCACCAGCAGCAAACTGCTCATGTTCAAATCTTTTACTGGCTTTTCTCCTTTCCTTGCCTCACATCTCCACTTCTTCACTGCACTTCCCAAATAAACTACTAGCATCCAAATCCTTCTCTTGGGTCCTGCTTTTGGGATACCCAAACTAAGACAGCAAAATAACCATGGCTCAAGCAAAATACAAGTCCATTTCTCTCTCATGGAATGGTCCAGCACTAGGAAGTTTAAAGCTAAGAGGGCAGTTTCGGCCGGGCGCAGTGGCTCAGGCCTAAAATCCAAGCACTTTGGGAGGCAGAGGTGGGCAGATCACGAGGTCAGGAGATTGAGACCATCCTGGCTAACACGGTTCACCCTGTCTCTACTAAAAAAAAAAAAAATACAAAAAATTAGCTGGGCGTGGTGGTGGGCCCCTGTAATCCCAGCTACTTGGGAGGCTGAGGCAGGAGAATGGCATGAACCCAGGAGGCGGAGCCTGCAGTGAGCCGAGATCACACTACTGCACTCCAGCCTTAGCGACAGAGCGAGACTCCGTCTCAAAAAAAAAAAAAAAAAAAAAAAGCTAAGAGAGCAGTCTCATAAAAGCCATCAAAACCCAGGCTCCTTCTACCTGACTTCTACCCTATGGTCCAAGATGGCTGCACCAACTCCAGCCAACTCGTGTATTTTTCAGATAGTAGGAAGAAGGTACAAAGAATAGCACACTCCCCTGCTTAAAAGACATTACAAGGAAGTTCCACAAGACTCCTGCTTATACTCATTGTTCAGAACTCAGTTATATGCCCGAATGTAGCTAAGTGGAAGACTCAGAAATGTTTGTTTTTGTTTTTTTTTTTTTGAGACAGAGTTTTACTCTTGTTGCCCAGGCAGGAGTGCAGTGACGTGGTCTCAGCTCACTGCAACCTCCGCTTCCTGGGTTCAAGCGATTCTCCTGCCTCAACCTCCCAAGTAGCTGGGATTACAGTCACCCACCACCACGCCCAGCTAATTTTTGTATTTTTAGTAGAGACGGGGTTTCACCATGTTGGCCAGGCTGGTCTCAAACTCCTGACCTCAGATGATCTGCCCACCTCAGCCTCCCAAAGTGCTGGGATTACAGGCATGAGCCACCACGCCCAGCCAAGAAATGTCATTTTTAACCCAAGTAGGCATGTGCCTAGCTGAAAGTTAGAGATTCTATTACTAAGGAAAAAGTGGAATAGACACTGGGAGACAACTGGCATTCTACAGAATGCCAAGCAGTTACGAAACACGGAGTAGAGACTGACAGACTGTTATGTAGGAGTTCCAGAACAGAGGGAGTGCAGGAGAAGCAAGATTACAGAAATAAGGACTGAGAATTGTCCAGAACGAGAGAAAGACACTGCTTAGATTCAAAATGCGCACTCAGTGCTGAACAGAACAAATAAATTTACACCTAGACCCAGTGTAGCAAGACGATAGCACATCAAGAATAAAGAGAAAACATCAAGGCTATTGCAGTAAAAAAAAAAAAGGCATTACATGAGAGGAAAAGTAATTACTCATTTATCAACCAGCAAATATGTATTGAGTGCTTTCTTTGAGTCAGGTCTGTTCTAGGGATGGCCATCCAGTCCTGACCTAGACAAATAAGTTTAAACGTCTATCATTTATTATCAAATAGGGATTGAGGCCCTTAGAGAAAAAATACAGCAGAGCAAGGAATAAAAGTGATGGAGGGTGGGAGTGGGTAGGATGTCTTAGGGAAGATGCTCAGGGAAGGCCTCTCTGTAACATTTGAGCTGAGACCTGAATGAAGTGACGCAGCAAGTTATGCACATTTCTGGGGAAGAGCATCCCAAACAGAGGAAAGCAAGTGCCAAGGCCCCGAGGTGGAAATGTACTTGTTATGTTCAAGAAACAGCAAGAAGGCCGGTGATCCAGCAGAGAACAGGGGTAGCAGAATAAGCAGGCTGTCTGGAGAAGGCGTCTGAGGCCAGATCTTATGTGTGGGGCCTTGGTGCAGCAGTGCGTTGGTGTCAACTCAGACTGGCTCTGTCTCAATTCTTTGCATCCCTTCTCAACTCTGAGCTCAGTGATGTTACCTTGGAAGCTTGAAATTGGCCATGGAGGGAGAATATGCACCACAATTAGCAAATGCTACAAATCAGGGCTCTCTGCCTCTGAGAACTGGTTGTTACCAGCACAGCACCGCTCATAGCTGTGGTGAGAAATTCAGACATTGTTCAAATTGGAATCAGAAGCATTGGAGAGTTTTGAACGGCAGAACACTGCAACTTGGTTTCCTTCTCACAAGATTGCTGTAGAGAACAGAGCCTAGGGTGCAAGAATGGAAGCAGGGAAATGGATTAGGAGGTTGTTGGAGTGGACTGGGTGAAAAAGGAATGGGGACAGTCTAGGAAGGCCACGAGGAGGAGGCCGTTTTAATTTGGTCTTCTATTTTCTGGTATGATCTCCCTTACATCCTGTTTAGCCTCTGTTGATAGACTGATTCCACTGGCTGGGAGGAGCATATTTTCCTGGAAAGAGCATGGGATTTAGAATCAGTGGGCCTGGATCTACTTCTCAATAGCATCCCTTGAGGAAATTATTTAACGTCTTTTGAGTCACAGTGTCCTGCATGTAAAACTGAATACCTGAAAAGGTGGCTGTGAAGACTAAATGAGATAAGGAGTGTAAAATTCCCATTTATCCTTTGCTGGGGCACAGCGCCCTCATCCTCAGCCCCCCAGGGTCCCTCATGTAGACGTCCATGCCTAGAAGCAAAAAGAATGAAACTGCCAGGATCAGATTCCCCGGGGCTGGTCGCTGGTCTCTGCCTGTTCCCAGGTGGGCCACCAGCGCCACCTCGTGTCCGGTATGGGTTCTTGCAGGCCAGCCTTTCCCTGGATGATTTCTTGATCCTGAATCACCTCCATTGCCAGATGGAGCCAACAGTGCATGAAGTGTCCTAACATTCATCGTCTGACCTGCCAACAAAGCGTGCTCTCTGCTCTCCCCCGATCCTCCTCTGCATGTCAGTCTCACCTCCACATCCAGATTGTAGAGGGCACGGGGCCTGTGTCTTCAGCGTCCATTTCTTTTACTTGAGCAATTAGTTTGTGCCACTCATTCTGACATAATCCTTAAGGCAATTATATCCTTATTCCTTTTCTGGAGAAACTGAGGCCAAGACATAGAAAGTGACTTGCTTAAGGTCACTGGGCAAGCAATTGAGGTAAGATTTGATTCCAGGACTTCTCAATGTAAACCCAAGGTTTTTTTCCACAAAAACATCCAGCACAACATGGGTACCCAGAAGATGCTCAGTGGATCATTTCATTTTTTAAGCTTTTTAAAAGAAGTGAAGCAAAAATAACTGAACAGGAGCCAGGGGACCCACCCTCAGGACTCAGATTCAAACTCTGTCTTTTACAACTTGCTGAATAACCTTGGCTGGATCTGGGTCACTCTGTGGCCTCCAGTACCGCATGAGGAAAGAAAAGGGATTAGACTAGGTGATCCCAAAGTTTCCCTCAGGTCCTGATGTTCAACAATTGCAAAGTTGAGGAGAGGGATCTAGAAAGGGGTTAAGATTGTGGGCTCTGAGGCCACTGCTTGGGTGAGTCCAGGCTTCACAATAGCTGTGAGGCCTTCAGCAAGTTATTTATCTCAGCCTCCGTTTCCTTGTCTGGAAAATGAGGATGATGAGAGTAATCATCTCTACTTCATAGTGTTGCTCAGTTATATATTAGACCCTCTTAACTGTGCTTGGTGCATAGTAAGTAATACATTTGTGTTCATTTTTCAAAAATATTGATTCTGGCTGGGCGTGGTGGCTCACGCCTGTAATCCCAGCACTTTGGGAGGCCAAAGAGGACAGATAACTTGAGGTCAAGAGTTCAAGACCAGCCTGATCAATATGGTGAAACCCCACCTCTACTAAAAATACAAAAATTAACTGGGCGTGGTGGCACGCGCCTGTGGTCCCAGCTACTTGGGAGGCTGAGGCATGAGAATCACTTGAACCCAGGAGGTGGAGGTTGCATTGAGCTGAGATCACACCACTGCACTCCAGCCTGGGTGACAGAGTGAGACTCTGTCTCAAAAAATAAATAAATAAACAAATAAATAAAAATAAAAATTCTACCTGCTACCTAATTCTATTTGTTTCAGATAACATAAAAGTCTTGTGCATTACAAGGTTGGCCACTGGTTAATTCCTGCAAGCTCCCGGACAGTCATGCATCTAGCCACAGATAAGGCAATACCTTACACAGATAAGGTCATGTGTCTGATTCCACATAGTATCACCTGGATTACAACATAAATAAACCCAAAAGTCTTAAGCCAAAATGAGGCTCAAAGACCATTATGTTCTCCTAAATTCCATCATTCGAGATAGCCTGGAAATCTCTAAGACTTGGGTCCTAAACCAGGCCACTCTGAGCCTCAGTTTTCTCACTTGCAAAACTGGGAATTGGACTGGCTATTTATGAAAGCTGCTATTATGGGCCAGGCACTGTGATAAGCTTTCACACAGCGAAATCAGAGTATAGTGTGCATGACAAAGGGACAAGGGACCCCTGCCCTCTCATTTGGGTCACTGTACTTCAGGAACTGAGGATGGGCAGTGGAATGGTGCATCCTTTCTATCCTGTTCCTTGGGATCTCCTCCTAAACAGGTAAGTGGGGAGTCTGGAGACCTTGCTAGGTGATGGGACAAGTCCCTTCTCCTCTGAGAATCACAGGCCTCTAGGGCCGCCCAGCCCAGCAGGACTTTCTGGGGTGATGGAAGTATTTAATATCTGTGCTGTCCAATATTGCAGCCACTAGTCACCAGTAGCTTCTCAGCACTGGAAACATGGCTAGTGCAATTGAGGAACAGAATTTTAAATGTATTTACTTTTAGTTAATTTAAATTTACATAGACCCTTGTGGCTAGTGGCTATTCTATTGGATAGAGCAGCTCTGAGCTATTTGGCTTTGCGAGCATCCTCCTGGAGAGACGAGGTAATTGAGACACAATTGGACTGAGTGATTTGCTTAAAGGTTTTCAGTGACTCTGCGACAGAATTGAAACCAGAACCTAGGTCCTTCTTATTCCATACCAGGCCTTTTTCCTCACATCACTGCTAGATGTGGAGACATCTAACATTGCTCTACAATAGCACCACACTTTTCTACCGGTAAGTAGTTAACCTTGACTGCAATGCTCTTCCTACCCACAACCATGCCCTTTCTGCTGGGTAAACTCCTACCCATCCTTCAAGACTCAACTCAAACATCATGACCTTCTCCCCATTCCTGGCAGTTCCTTGCTCCCTTCCTGTCCTCCTGCAGCATTTTGTCTGGTTAGCTGTCGGAGCACTTACAATGTAATTGTCTATTTATTTATCTCCCCAACTTGACTAGAATTCCCTAAAAGCACAGAAGGTATTTTATTCTTCCTATCTCCAGAACCCAGCACAGGAGTCTGGTCAACAAATGTGTGGAATCAACATACTAAATATACTACAATGTACAGACTCCAAATAAAAGCAGACCTATCCCAGAAGATAAGGGAAGTGTACCAACCGATCAGAATGCCTGGGTCCTGTTTATCATTATGCTAAATTGCTGTGTGACTATGGGTATATTGTGTCCCCTCTTTGGACTTGAGGGGGTTGGACTGTGCCATTTCTAAGTAGGGCAAGCCCCAGCCCCTCTACACTAATGACCCCAAGGGACTCCTGGCTCAACAATTTGGGCAGGATGAGATGGAGCCTCTGGGGGAGGTTACTGGGTGTGGTGGTGGGCGATGGCCAGCACACTGTGGCCGGCACAGAAGCAGCTATTTGCTGGACTTCGAGCTGCCAGAGATGCAGCCATATCAGCAGCAATCCTAGGCCACTGGGCTGGGAGAGTCCAGGGCCCCCAGAAACAGTAGAGGAAGGACTGAAAGAGCAGCTCAGAGGCCGGACGCAGTGGCTTATGTCTGAAATCCCAGCACTTTGGGAGGCAAAGGCAGGCAGATCACGAGGTCAAGAGGTCGAGACCATCCTGGCCAACATGGTAAAACCCTGTCTCTACTAAAAATACAAAAATTAGCTGGGTGTGGGGGTGCACACCTGTAGTCCCAGCTACTCGGGAGGCTGAGGGAGGAGACTCACTTGAACCCAGGAGGTGGAGGTTGCAGTGAGCCGAGATTGAGCCATTGCACTCCAGCCTGGCAACAGAGCGAGACTCCATCTCAAAAAAAAAAAAAAAAAAAAAAAAGCAGCTCAGATAGGAACCAAGGGAGGAAGGGAAAAGCAAGGAACCAGCATATCAGAAAGAAGAAAAAGACAGAAAAACACAACAAAGGTAGTGATAGCACTCCCACAAACACGGCGAACGTTCCTAAAACTCACCAGACTTTCTATAAGAATTGTAGCAAGCACCAACTCCACAAAGTAACACAATACAAGAAGGGCAAGGGTCTTCTGTATGCCCGGCGAAGGCAGCATTATGACAGGAAGCAGAATGGCTACTAGGCCAACTTTTCAGGGAAAATGCTGAAATTACAAAGAACATTGTGCTGAGGCTTGGGTGTTTTGAGCCCAACTGCAGATCTAAGACAATGCTGGCTGGCTATTAGGAGATGCAGGCCTTTTCGACTGGGAGAAGGTCAGAAGAGAAAGGGCCAAGTGATCCAGTTCTAAGCTTCATCTTTTATTATGAAGACAATACAACCTTGAGGTTATGTTTACTTCATTTGGTTGTAGCTGGTCTTTTAGGAGGGAATAGACTAAAGCCATCAACAAAATTCCCCTTTTGGGGAAATTTATGCTTTGTGGTTCTTCTGGGAACTAAGGGAAAAAAAGAGAAAAACACAACAAAATAGTGACTGGAAAATCCACTTCTGGTTAGACCCCCATTCATTCATGCATTTTACTCATGCATTCAACAAATATTTATTCACAGATTTCCTGAGTTCAGGGGCTCTTAGGTCATTGGAAGCAGAAACTGAGGCCCAAGGTGGGGAATGACTTGTACAGGTCACATGAGTTACTGCCTGCCTTCTCACCTATGCCAAACCACAGCACCAGTGGAAAGCCAGCCTTGTGTAACCAGTGTGCCTAGCCGGTGGGCCCACACTCACCTTCAGTTGTCAAGGCCTTGGGAAGGGCCAAGAAATGGCACTCTCTTCCAGAGAACAAAAGAGGGCTTAGGGCCTTCTGTGGCCTCCTTAGGGACTCACTCCTCATGGAGTGGCTTAATAGAGTGAGCCCTGGACTTGGAGCTGGACAGTTCTGGATTCAAGTCCCTAGAGACTTCCTTTTTCTTCCAGTTGGATGAATTTGGAAAGTCACCTCTCAGAGTCAGCTTCCTCATCCATAAAATGGAGATAACAATCCCTCACAGAGTTGCTGTGAGGTTTAAATGAGATAATATGTGTGACTGTGGTAAAAGTCATCAGTAAAGATTTTGCAAATGACTAAGACGAGAAAGAAAACAGCAGCCCCATCAGTGTCCTGGCTTGGCACTCACAGCAAGGCCCCGGCATTCTCCTGCTGAACATAAGCATGTTTCCAGAACACTGACACAAGGCAAAGCCTCTATAATCATAAGACAGGCAGCAAGACCAAAAAAAGATCACTCCACACCACATCTGAATACAGAGAAAAACCTGGCCAGGTGTGGTGGCTCATGCCTGTAATCCCAGCACTTTGGGAAGCCGAAGTAGGGTGATCACTTGAGGTCAGGAGTTCAAGAACAGCCTGGCCAACATGGTGAAACCACATCTCTACTAAAAATACAAAAATTAGCTGGGTGTGGTGGTGGATGCCTGTAATCCCAGTTATTTGGGAGGCTGAGGCAGGAGAATCACTTGAACCCAGGAGGCAGAGATTGCAGTGAGCTGAGATTGTGCCACTGCACTCCACCCTGGGCGACAGAGCGAGACTCCATCTCAAAACAAAACAAAACAACAACAATAACAGAAAAAAAAAGAGCACTGTGCAAAATCGTTAAAACTACCAAACAGGCCCCTCTCCTGGTCAACATGAGTATGGTGATTTCTTCACCAATGACGGCCTTAGCCACATTCCATTCTTCCCCCTCTTAGATAAAAATAATTAAAATGCCAAATCACTGAATTGCCACTGCTCCCTGACAGCACCTAGCCCAGAGAAAAACTCTCCTGGTACTCTCTTTCTGAGCTGCCCCATGGTCTCCAAGGTGTATCATGTCCTTTGTGCAGCATGTAGTAATACCAGCTTTGACTACAGGTGTGTTCCTGGTGGTCTTTTGCTGTGGAGCATTGATAAAGATTTAAATGGTGGAAGTTCAGACTCTATGACAGACCAGTGGGAGAATATATGTACACATATGTGTGTGTGTATGTGTGTGTATACACATACAATTTTTTGCCTGAAGGACCTTTACCTCAAATTGCACAGTGATGGGTGACCTACTACTCTGCTTATGAATGAAATTGGCCCACTGGTCTAACCAGGCTCTGGCAGAATTTGGGAAATAACTGTCATGGGCAGGCAAAGAAACGGTCACAAGAAGAGATTAATGTTTACAGAAACCTTACCACATGCCAGACTTTATCTCATTTAATTCTTGTAACCACTCTATGGGGTAGATACAGTAGTATTTTCCCAGTTTATAGATAGGGAAACAGGCTCTCAGAAATTTAGTAAGCATCTGGTTCAAGATTTGAGGCAGGACCAACTCCAAGGCCCCTCCTCTGTTCACCCAGTTGTGGGCTCCTCCACTCTCTCCAAGAAGGGAGGAGGAAGCAGAGCTGACTCACTCTGCCTCCTCATCCCTGAGTGCCCTGGCAACCTGACCACTTCCTTTGGCCACATGGCCCCTGAGCTAAGGCCTAAAATTAGTCTCGAGTCACAGATCAGAACCTTCATGAATTCTCATTTTATAAGTGGGAAAACTGAGGCCCAGGGAGGTAAGTCCTCTCCTCTCCTATTCAGCCTTCCTCCAATGATTGCTGGAGCTGACTCCTACTGACCTGCAAAGGCCAATGATGTGCATCTCTTCCCAATTCAGTCTTAACAAGCTACTGTTGGTAGCTTGCTATCAGCCACGGTGCAAGTATTTACACCATGAGTATTGGCAAATGCTACAAATCAGGGATTTTTTTTTCTTTTCCACCAGAGATCCAGTTATTAAACATTTGCCAACACATCACTGGCCTCTCCCTCCCATAAGGAAAAGGAATTATAAACATTAGTGGGGATGTTTGGGAACAACCCATATCAGAGTCTAGGCAAACTATCTCAACCTAGCTTGGCTGTGATTTTGTCATAAATAACCATGTGCTCTGTGATTGACTTGTGTCAGAATAATCTGGGGGTATAATTGAAAATGTCTCCTGGGCCCCACTGAATCGGAATCTCTGGAGGGAGGACCCTAGAATCTGCATTTTAACAGTTATCTTCAGATGATTCTTTTGGTTCCTGAGTTTGAGTATCACTGCTCTGTATTCTCATTGCCATATCAAGGGACACCTAGTCACAGAGGGCAAAGTTTAGACCCTCAAAGAAAATGTAATTCAGCCTCTATATTTCTTGAATGCCTGCCATGTGCTCACTGAGAGTGAATGAAGATAGGCCCAGGTCTACCTATATCTTCTTTCCCCTGTCTCTGGGGTGATGGTGGAGAGCTCATTGGCATCTAGACATTGGAATCAGACAGAGTTCCACCCACATCACCTTCCAGAGAGCACTAGGTGAGTTTGCCTGCTAGAAGTTCCAGTAGAATCTGTTAACACAAAGGAAATATATAGTCAATTTTAATTATCCAACTAAGTTGAAATCAGAAGAACTTGGTTAGAATCCTGGATCTGACCCACACTAAGTGGACTTGCTTCTAAGGCAAGTTCCCTAACCTCTCTAGAGCTCAGCTCCCTTCTCTGTAAAAGGCATCTACCTTAGAGGTTTATAAGAATCTAATGCAATAACACTGGGGAAACAAACTGATTTCTACAGTGCAGGACACACATTGATTTCCTCAGCTAGTTCACCCTTGCAGGTGAGCCTTCCACAGCTCAAGCATCATGGAGCTGTTTTCCTCTTCAGACTGTGAGCACCTCAGAGATACCCTGGACTTACCTATCTCTGTATGTGCTCAGCACATATTAAGTACTTCCTAAAGGCCTGTGATTGAATATGAATTGTATTAGTCAGGGTTCTCCAGAGAATGGAACCAACAGAAGATGATAGATAGATAGATAGATAGATAGATAGATAGATAGATAGATAGATAGATAGATAATTTGTTATAAGGTTTTTGCTCACATGATTATGGAGGCTGAAAAGTTCCAAAATCTGCTGTCTGCCAGGTAAGAGACCCAGGAAAGCCCAAAGTATAGTCCAAAGCCTGACAGTCAGAGAGCTGATGGTGTAGATTTCAGCTCACGTCTGAAGGCCTAAGAACCAAAGCACCAAGCACAAGAGATCAATGTCCCAACTCAAGCAGTCAGGCAAAGAGCAAAATCAACCTTAATCTGCCTTTTTTGCTCTATTCAGGCCCTCAAGGACTGGATGACATTGAGGGCCATCTGCTTCATTCAGTCCACCAATCCAAATGCTAATCTCTGCTAGTCAGACATATCCAGAAATAATGTTTAATTAACTATAAGGGCATCCTTTAGCCCAGTCAAGTTGATAGATAAAATTTACTGTCACAAGATCTATGTGTGGATACAGACAGATAAAGCTACCCACACACAGATACTGTTATGGGATTATTCCCCCAGTGGTGGCATGGAGTTGTAAATAGAGCACAGGGACTGGGGTCAGGAGTTTCAAGTATTAGGGTGGGGAACTGTATGTATTGTATAATAAATTACCACAAACACAGAGGCTGAAAACAACACATGCTAAGTATCTAACAGGTTCTATGGGTCAGGATCTGAGACTGGCTCAGCTAAGTCTTCTTTCTATGGTCTCACAAGACTGCAGTCAAGGTGTTTCCCAGGGCCAGAACCTTGTCTGAGGCTTGGCTGGGAAAGGATCTGCTTCCATGCTCACTCAGGTTATTGGCAGAATTCAATTCCTTACGGTGATAGGCTTGAGAGCTTCAGTTTCTTGTTGGCTGCCAGTCAGGGTCCACCCTCAGCTCCTAGAGATGCGGCAGTTCCTTGCCGTGTGGCCTCCCAACATCTGCAGCCTGCCACATGCCAGCTTGCTTCTTCAAAACCAATGGAGAGGCATAGGGAGACTCAGCAAGACACGTGCCACGCTTTCTTTTTTTTTTTTTTTTTTTTTTTGAGACGGAGTCTCACTCTGTCACCCAGGCTGGAGTGCAGTGGTGCCATCTTGGCTCACTGCAAGCTCCACCTCCCAGGTTCACGCCATTCTCCTGCCTCAGGCTCCCAAGTAGCTGGGACTACAGGCACCTGCCACCACGCCTGGCTAATTTTTTGTATTTTTTAGTAGAGACAGGGTTTCACCATGTTAGCTAAGTTGGTCTCGATCTCCTGACCTCCTGATCCGCCCACCTTGGCCCCACAAAGTGCTGGGATTACAGGCATGAGCCATCGCACCCGGCCCCACACTTCCACGTAATATACCCATGTCATCGCTGACATGGCACCATCTATCCCACCCATCTCATCACCTTTGCTGCATTCTACCAGTGAGAAGCAAGTCACAGCACCACTGCAGACACCCACCCCCACCACTCAAACAGAAGGAATTACAGAAAGCCATGACATCAGCAGGTGGGATGGTGAGCAACCTCCCCAAGAGTCTGTCTGCCACAGGAACTGAGAGGAACCTCGTGAAGGATTTTCCTTGTGCGGCTGGTAGACACAGACTTGTGGGATAACAGAGCTCTAAGGCATCATGTCTCACCATTTCACATTACCTAGAAGAAAACAGAAACCCAGACAGCAAAGTCAGACTAGAATCCAGACCTTCTGACTTTCAGTTTCCAACATACTCTACTGGTTCCATTTCTACTTATTGTCAGGACTCTGAAGCCACAAGCTGGAAAGTTAGATGGCACTTTGAAGTTGTAGCTCAGTGGGTATTGGAATGTCTTAGAATACCTTCAGAATAAATTCAAATCCTTAGCATGACATTCAAGGCCCTTTGACTACCTGGCCCAACCAAGTGTTTTTTCCTTTTTGTCTCACCTCTTGCCATTCTCCCCTGGTATGATGGCACCATGTCAGCGATGACATGGGTACATTACGTGAAAGTGTAGCATATGTCAACAGAGAACTATTTGGTGCTTCCTGGTGGTGCCTCCCTCCCTTTACATATTCTCCACCAGGAATGCCCCTCATTTTCTATGCCTAGAAAATAAACAAAGCAGGGAGTGGCCAAGATGGCCAACTAGAAGCAGCTAGTGTGAGTGGCTCTTAAAGAGAGGTACAGAAGGGGCGAGTAAATACAACACCTTCAACTAAAACATTCAGGTACTTGCATTGGGATTAATCAAGGAAACAACTTGACCCAGAGAATGAAGAAAAGCAAGACAGGACAATGGCCCACCTGGGAGCAACACAGAGCCCAGGGATCCTCCCTCGCCCAGGAAAGCTGTGAGTGAATGAGCGATCCTAGGAAACCATGCTTCTCCCATAGATATTTGCAACCCTCGGGTCAGGAGATATCCTTATGAACCCACACTACTAGGGCCTTCAGTCTTCTGTCTGACAAAGCTATGTGGAGTCTTGGCAGAGCAGCTGCTCAGGCATGCATAGAAACCCTGGAACCTTAGATACTCGGGGTTTCTAGCAAAAGTAGCTGCAGCTCCAGCAAAGTGGGAGGTTAAACTCTTGTACGTACCCCTAGGAAGGAGACTGAATCCAGGGGGCTGAGCAGAAACAGCCTACAGGCCCCACTTCCATGGCACCTCACAAGATAAGACCCACTGGCTTGGAATTTCAGCAAGCTACCAATAGTGGCATTGCATCTCCCTAAGAAGGAGCTCCCCATGGGAGGGGTGGGCCGCCATCTTTGCTGTTCAGGCATCTTAGCCGTTCCAGCCTTTAGGCTTTGGAGAGTCTGAGCCAACCTGGGGCGGAAGAGATCCCCCAGTACAGCACAGCAGCTCTACCAAAGTGTAGCCCGACTGTTGCTTTAAGCAGATACCCCATCCCATTCCTCCTCAGTGGGTAGGACCTTCCAACTGGGGCCTCCAGCCACCCCTACCTGAGCTCTCCAGCCAATAGAGATCTGAAGTCCCCCTGGGACTGCGCTCTTAGAGGGTGGGGTGGGCCACCATATTTGATGTTTGGGTGACTTAGCTGTTCCAGCCTTTGGGCATCAGAGTGTCCGAAGCAACCAGGGGCTGAAATGGATTCCCAGCACAGCACAGCTGCTATACCAAAACATGGCCAGACTGCTTTTTTTTAAGTAGGTCCTGATCCCATTCCTCCTCGCAGGGAAGGACCTCCCAACTGGGGTCCCCAGCCACTTCCTACAGGTGCCTTTGGGCCCACAACAGGCTTGTACCGCCCTGGGACAAAGCTCCCAAAGGGAGGGACAGGCTGCCATCTTTGCTATCTTACAGCCTTCACTGGTGACACCTACTGGTTCTGGAAAATCCAAGGCGACTGGAGACTGGAGCAGGCCCCAACCATACTGCAGCAGCCCTATGGAAAAGTAGCCACAGTGTTACGTGGGTGCCTATTCCCATATCTCCTCACCAGGCAGGTTCTCCAGGCTGGGGCCTCCAGCCACCCCCTGCCAGAGCTATCAAGTCAGTACCAACTCAGCAACTCCCTGCACAGAGCCGCCAGGGGCAACTGATACCCTCTCAACCATGCCTCTGCAGTGGAACTGCCCTTGCCACCCTCAGACTAATGAATGGGCAAAGACCCTAAGTGCCTCATCCATACCTCCAAGCTGTAGTTGACCCAAGAAGATGAGGCCAGTCCATCTCCTATAGGACCCACACACCCACCACAGCTCGTCACCAGACAGGGAACCACTAGCTTGAGCCCACAGCACAAACCCTCCATCTTGGGCTGACTGCACTGAGTGATTACTGACCTGCATCTCCTGGGGGTGGAGCCCCTAGGAGACAAGCAAATGACCCTGGCCACCACTACTACTAAGATCTCTTCCTCTGCTGCCTGTAAGCTGGGGAAGGAACATAAACACTGAGATCTCCCCAGAGCTGCAGTGGGCAGCCCAGGAGTGTCAAGTCATGAACTACAGCCAGCACTCAAGAAGGAGAGGAACCCACACTTTCAGAGCACTGAGAGGGAACACAGCTGCAACTGTTAGGAAACACAGGGGAGCCATACAACTAAGCAAAAGTCTATCAACTGACCAAGAATCCCAAATGCCACCTGCTGGCTCACACTCCAAAGCTCCAACACCAAAAATACCTCACTAACATACCCTCCTCTGAAACCAGAGACAAGAAGTCAACTTCAAATAAAGACCCTATGCAAAACCTTGGCCCAGTAGAAAAATCCAGAAAAGAAATCTATTGTCTGTACTCAATCTACACTGCAGTTAAAGGAACACTCACAATGCAGAGATGAGAAAGAACCATTGCAAAAACTCCAGTAACTCAAATGGCCAGAGTGTCATACGTCCTCCATACAACCACACCAGTTCTCCAACAAGAGTTTTTAACCTGGCCAAACTGGCTGGAATGACAGAAATTGAATTCTGAATATGGATAGGAAGAAAAATAGGAACAAGGATGGCAAAACCCAATTCAAGGAAAATAAGAATTACAATAAAGTGATACAGGAGCGGAAGAACAAAATAGCTAGTATAAAAAAAGAACCTACTGAGTCTGACAGAACTGAATAACACAATACAAGAATTTCACAATGCAATCACAAATATTAACAGCAGAATAAACCAAGCTGAGGAAAGAATCTCAAAACTTGAAGACTGGTTCTCTGAAATAAGACAGACAGAAAAAAATAAAGAAAAAAGAATAAAAAGGAATGAACAAAACCTCTGAGACGTATGGGATTATGTAAAGAGGCCAAATCTATGAATCACTGGCATTCCTGAAAGGGAGTGGGAGAAAGAAAAACAACTTGGAAAATATATTTCAGGATATCATCCATGAAAACTTCCCCAACTTTGTTCCCAAAATATTCTACACAAGAAGACCATCCCAAAGACACATTATCATCAGATTTTCCAAGGTCAGAATGAAAGAATGAATGTTAAAGGCAGCTAGAGAGAAAGGGCAGGTCACCTAAAAAGGGATCCCCATCAGGCTAACAGCAGACCTCTCAGCCGGAACCGTGCAAGCCAAAGGAGATTGGGGGCCTATATTCAAAATTCGTAAAGAAAAAAACTTCAACCAATCATTTCATATCCAGCCAAACTAAGCTTCCTTAGTGAAGGAGAAATAATATCATTTTCTGATAAGCAAATGTTGAGGGACTTCATTACCACCAGACCTGCCTTACAAGAGATCCTGAAAGGAGAACTAAATATAGAAAGGAAAGACCACTACCAGCTAATACAAAAACACACTTAAACACACAGACCAGTGTCACTGTAAAGCAACCACACAAATAAGCCAACATAATGACCAGCCAACAGCAGAATGACAGGATCCAATCCACACATATAAATATGAACATTGAATGTAAACAGGCTAAATGCCCCTCTTAAAAGGCACAGAGTGGCAAGCTGGATAAAAAAAAGTAAGACCCAATGGTATGCTGTCTTCAAGAGACCCATCTCACATATAATGACACTCATGGGCTCAAAATATCAATAAAGGGATGAAGAAAAATCTACCAAGGAAACAGAAAACATAAAGCCGGGTTTACAGTCCTGATTTCAGACAAAACAGATTTCAAACCAACAAAGATCAAAAAAGACAAGCAAGTGCATTACATAATGGTAAAGGGTTCAATTCAACAAGAAGACCTAATTATCCTAAATATATATGTCCCCAATGCAGGAGCACCCAGATTCATAAAGCAAGTTCTTAGACACCTACAAAGAGACATAGACTCCCACAAAATAATAGTGGGGGACTTCAACATTCCACTGACAGTATTAGATCATTGAGGCAGAAAATTAACAAAGATATTCAGGACCTAAACTCAGCATTGGACCAAATGGAACTGATAGACTTTTACAGAAATCTCCATCCAAAAACAACACAATATACATTGTTCTAATTGTCACATGGCACATACTCCAAAAATGACCACATAATTGGACATTAAACAGTCCTCAACTAATGTAAAAAAACCGAAATCATACCAAACACACTCTCAGACCACAGTGCAATAAAAATAGAAGTCAACACAATGAAAATCACTCAATTACACAGAAATAACCATACAATTACCAGAAATTAAACAACGTATCCTGAATGACTTTTGGGTAAATAATGAACTTAAAGCAGAAATAAAGAAGTTCTTTGAAAATAATGAGAACAAACATAAAACATACCAGAATCTCTGGGACACAGCTAAAACAGTGTTAAGAGGGAAATTTATAGCACTAAGTGCCCACATCAAAAAGGTAGGAAGATCTCAAGTTAACAACCTAACTTCACAACTGAAGAAATTAAAGAGGCAAGAACAAATCAACCCCAAAGCTAGCAGAAGATGAGAAATAACAAAAAATCAGAGCTGAACTGAAAAAAATCGAGACACAAAAAGCTATTCAAAAGATCAATGAATCCAGGAATTGGTTTTTTGAAAAAATTAATAAAACAGGCTACTAGCTAGACTAATTAAGAAGAAAAGAGAGAAAATCCAAATAAACATAATTAGAAATGACAAAGGGGTTACTACTTACCCCACAGAAATAAAAGCAACCATCAGAAACTACTATGAACACCTCTACACATACAAACTAGAAACCCTAGAAGACATGGATAAATTCCTGGATACATACACCCTCCCAAGACAGAGCCAGGAAGAAACTGATTCCCTGAACAGACCAATAACAAGTTCCAAAATTGAATCAGTAATAAATAGCCTACCGACCAAAAAAAAAAAAAAAAAAACCTCAGGACCTGATGGATTCACAACTGAATTCTGTCAGATGTACAAAGAAGAGCTGGCACCATTCCTACAGAAACTATTCCAAAAAATTACAGAGGAAGGACTTCTCAACTCATTCTATGAGGCCAGCATCATCTTGATACCAAAACCTGGCAGAGACACAACAAAAAAAGAAAACTTCAGCCCAACATCATTGATAAACATCAACACAAAAATACTCAACAAAATACTTGCAAGATTCATTCCCAGGATGCAAGGTTGGTTCAACATACAAAAATCAATAAATATGATTCATCACACAAGCAGAACTAAAGACAAAAAACACATGATTATCTCAATAGATGCAGAAAAGGCTTTTGATAAAATTCAACATCCCTTCATGTTAAAAACTCTCAATAAACTAGGTACTGAAGGAAGAAACATCAAAATAATAACAGCTGTCTATGACAAATCCACAGCCAACATTATCCTGAATGGCAAAAGCTGGAAGCATTCCTCTTGAAAACCAGCACAAGACAAGAATACCATCTCTCACCACTTCTGTTCAACGTAGTATTGGAAGTCCTGGTCAAGGCAATCAGGCAAGAGAAAGAAAGGACATCCAAATAGAAAGAGAGAGAGGAAGTCAAACTATCTCTGTTTGCAGACAACATGATTCTTTTTTTTTTTTTTTTTTTTTTTTTTTTTGAGACACAGTCTCACTGTGTCACCCAGGCTGGAGTGCAATGGCACAATCTCGGCTCGCTGCAAGCTCTGCCTCCCAGGTTCATGCCATTCTTCTGCCTCAGCCTCCAGAATAGCTGGGACTATAGGCACCCACCACCAAACCTGGCTAATTTTTTTTGTATTTTTAGTAGAGACAGGGTTTCACCATGTTAGCCAGGATGGTCTCAATCTCCTGACCTCGTGATCCACCTGCCTTAGCCTCCCAAAGTGCTGCGATTACAGGCGCGCGCCACTGCTCCCAGCCAACATGATTCCATATCTAGAAAACCTCATAGTCTTGGCCTGTGAAAGCTCCTTCAGCTGATAAATAACTTCAGCAAAATTTCAGGATACAAAACCAATATACAAAAATCACTAGCATTTCTATACACCAACCAAGTAAACTGACAGCCAGATCGGGAAGGCAATCCCATTTATAACTGCCACAAAAAATAAAACAAAATACCTGGGAATACAGCTAACCAGGGAAGTGAAAGATCTCTACAATGAGAATTACAAAACACTGCTCAAAGAAATCAGAGAAGACACAAACAAATGGAAAAACATTCCATGCTTATGGATAGGAAGAATCAGTATCATTAAAATGGCTATACTGCCCAAAGAAATTTACAGATTTAGTGCTATTCCTATCAAACTACTGACAACATTCTTCACAGAACTAGAAAAAAAAAATTTTTAATTTATATGGAACCAAAAAAGAACCCAAATAGCCAAGGCAATCCTAAGCAAAAAGAACAAAGCTGGAGGAATCACATTACTCAACTTCAAACTATACTACAAGGCTACAGTGGCCAAAACGGCATGGTACTGATACAAAAACAGGCACATAGCCCAATGGAACAGAACAGAGATCCCAGAAATGAGGCTGCACGTCTACAACCATCTGATCTTTGACAAAGCTGACAAAAGCAATGGGGAAAAGACTCCGTATTCAATAAATGGTGCTGGGACAACTAGCTAGCCATATGCAGAAGATTGAAGCTGGATCCCTTCCTCACACCATATACGAAAATCAACTCAAGATGAACTAAAGACATAAATGTAAAACCCAAAACTAGAAAAACCCTAGAAGACAACCTAGACAATACCATCCTGGACATAGGAACGGGCAAAGATTTCATGACAAAGACATTGAAAGCAATTGCAACAAAAGCAAAAATTGACAAATGGAACCTAATTAAACATAAGAGCTTCTGCACAGCAAAAGAAACTATCAACAGACAACCTAAAGAATGAGAGAAAATATTTGCAAACTATGCTTCTGACAAAGGTCTAATATCCAGCATGTATAAAGAACTTAAATTTATAAGAGAAAAACAAACAACCCCATTAAAAAGTGGGTAAAAGACATGAACAGACACTTCTCAAAAGAAGAAATAACGCAGCCAACAAGCATATGAAAACAAGCTCAATATCACTGATCATTAGAAAAATGCAAGTCAAAACCACAATGAGATACCATCTCATACCAGTCAGAATGACTATTATTAAAAAGTCAAAAAATAACAGATGCTGATGGGGAGGTTGCAGAGAAAACCCTTATACACTGTTGATGGGAGTGTAAATTAGTTCAACCATTGTGGAGAGCAGTATAGCAATTCCTCAAAGAGCTAAAAGTAGAACTACCATTTGACCCAGCAATCTCATTACTGGGTATATACCCAGAGGAATATAAAGCATTTTACCATAAGACATATGCATGCAAATGTTCATTGCAACACTGTTCACAATAGCAAAGACATGAAATCAACCTAAATGCCCATGAATGACAGACTGGATTTTAAAAAATGTTGTACATAAAAAAAAGTCAGGTAGTGCATCACACTACCTGACTTCAAACTATACTACAAGGCTACAGTAACCAAAACAGCATGGTACTGGTACCAAAACAGAGATATAGATCAATGGAACAGAACAGAGCCGTCAGAAATAATGCCACATATCTACAACTATCTGATCTTTGACAAACCTGACAAAAACAAGAAATGGGGAAAGGATTCCCTATTTAATAAATGGTGCTGGGAAAACTGGTTAGCCATATGTAGAAAGCTGAAACTGGATCCCTTCCTTACACCTTATACAAAAATCAATTCAAGATGGATTAAAGACTTAAATGTTAGACCTAAAACCATAAAAACCCTAGAAGAAAACCTAGGCATTACCATTCAGGACATAGGCATGGGCAAGGACTTCATGTCTAAAACACCAAAAGCAATGGCAACAAAAGCCAAAATTGACAAATGGGATCTAATTAAACTCAAGAGCTTCTGCACAGCAAAAGAAACTACCATCAGAGTGAACAGGCAACCTACAAAATGGGAGAAAATTTTCGCAACCTACTCATCTGACAAAGGGCTAATATCCAGAATCTACAATGAACTCCAACAAATTTACAAGAAAAAAACAAACAACCCCATCAAAAAGTGGGCGAAGGACATGAACAGACACTTCTCAAAAGAAGACATTTATGCAGCCAAAAAACACATGAAAAAATGCTCATCATCACTGGCCATCAGAGAAATGCAAATCAAAACCACAATGAGATACCATCTCACACCAGTTAGAATGGCAATCATTAAAAAGTCAGGAAACAACAGGTGCTGGAGAGGATGTGGAGAAATAGGAACACTTTTACACTGTTGGTGGGACTGTAAACTAGTTCAACCCGTGTGGAAGTCAGTGTGGCGATTCCTCAGGGATCTAGAACTAGAAATTCCATTCGACCCAGCCATCCCATTACTGGGTATATACCCAAAGGACTATAAATCATGCTGCTATAAAGACACATGCACACGTATGTTTATTGCAGCATTATTCACAATAGCAAAGACTTGGAACCAACCCAAATGTCCAACAATGATAGACTGGATTAAGCAAATGTGGCACATATACACCATGGAATACTATGCAGCCATAAAAAATGATGAGTTCACGTCCTTTGTAGGGACATGGATGAAATTGGAAATCATCATTCTCAGTAAACTATCGCAAGAACAAAAAACCAAACACCGCATATTCTCACTCATAGGTGGGAATTGAACAATGAGAACACATGGACACAGGAAGGGGAACATCACACTCTGGGGACTGTTGTGGGGTGGGGGGAGGGGGGAGGGATAGCATTGGGAGATATACCTAATGCTAGATGACGAGTTGGTGGGTGCAGCGCATATGTAACTTACCTGCACATTGCACACATGTACCATAAAACCTAAAGTATAATAATAATAATAATAATAATGATAATAAAATAAAAAAATAAAAAAATAAAAAAATAAAAAAATAAAAAAATGTTGTACATATACACCACTGAATATTATGCAGCCATAAAAAAGAATGAGATCATGTTTTTTGCAGGAACATGAATGGGGCTGGAGGCTATTATCCTTAGCAAACTAATGCATGAATAGAAAATCAAACACTGCATGTTTCCACTTATAACTGGGAACTGAATGATAAAAATTTATGAACACAAAGAAGAAAACAACAGACACTAGGGTCTACTTGAGCGGGGAGGGTGGGAGGCTGGAGAGGAGCAGGAAAAATAACTATTGGGTACTGAGCTTAATACCTGGGTGATGTAATAATATGTACAACTAACCCCCATGACACGTGTTTACCTACGTAATAAACCCTGACATGTATCCCCAAACCTAAAATAAAAATTAAAAATAAACCAACAAAACAAATGGAAAAATAAAACTGCTTATCCTTTGAGTCCCAGCTCAAATGCCACCTTCTCTGTGAAACCTTTCTTAATTCTTGTAGGCAGAATTAATCCCTCCCTCCATTTTGCTCTTAGAATCTTGTACAGTTTCTGTATAGCCCTTTTCATATGTATGACAGTTGTTATTGAATTCCGTCTCTCCTATGACATTAGGACCTTAAAGCAGGGTTGTTAGAATGATGTGAAACAAATTTGGTTTAAACAAGTCTATCATGCCAGCTGGCCCTGTCAAGAGACTATCAACAGCTTCTCCTGCTGAGCTGAGATACCAGCAAAGCTAATGAGAGTATTTATTTCAAAGCAGATGTCCCCAGAAGCTGATAGTCGAGGAAAGGCTAGCTCAATCCCCAGCACTGCTCCATATAGTAAATCTTTACTGATCGATTGAATAGGATTGTCATTCAACAATAATTCAATCACTTGTGTACAGTTGACCCTTGAACAACATGGGTTTGAACTGCATGGGTCCATTTTACACAGACTTTTTTCAATATACCGAAAAATTTTTTGGAGGTTTGAGACAATTTGAAAAAACTCAGACAAACCACGTAACCTAGAAATATCAAAAAATTTAAGAAAAAGTTTTATGTCATGAATGCATAAAATATATGTAGAAACAATTCTATTTAATCACTTATGACAATAAAATATATACAAATCTACTGTAAAAAGTTAAAATTTGTTAACCATGGTGGCTTATACGTGTAATTCCAGAACTCTGGGAGGCCTAGGTGAGAGGATTGCTTGAGCTCAGGAGTTCAAGACCAGCCTTGGGCAACAAAGTGAGACCTTGTCTCTATTTAAAAATCAAAAAATTAGCCAGGCATGGTGGTGCGTGCCTGTAGTCCCATCTACTCAAGAGGCTGAGGTGGGAGGATTACTTGAGCCCAGGAGATTGAAGCTGCAGTGAGCCGTGACTGTGCCACTGCAAGCGTGTCAGCCTGGGTGACACAGAAAGACCCTGTCTCAAAAAATAAAAAATAAATAAAATTTATCAAAACTTACGCACACAAACATTTACAGACCTTATGTACATAGTGCCATTTGCAGTTGAGAAAAATGTAAACAAACATAAATATGCAGTATTAAATCATAACTACAAGAAGTTAACTGCAGTGCATAAGGTACTACCGTAATGATTTTGGAGCCACCTCCTATAGCCATTGTGGTGAGCTCAGCTGTTGAGAGTATCCCTTAAAACAACCTGTGATGCTAATCATCTCCATGTGAGCCATTCATCTCTCCAGTAAACTGCATATCGCAGTAAAAAGTGATCTCTTGTGGTTCTCAAGTATTTTTCATCGTGTTTAGTACAATACCATAAATCTTGAATAACGCCATGGGACCTATACAAAGTGCCACTAGTGATGCTGGAAGTGCTCCCAAGAAGCAGAGAAAAGTCGGGACATTACAAGAAAAAGTTGAATTGCTTGACATGTGCTGCAGATTGATGTCTGCAGCTGCAGTTGCATGCTATTTCAGACAGATGATTCACCTTGTAAACAGACAATGTAAACTTATGGTATCGATAAATACAGTATAGTATTGTAAATGTATTTTCTCTGTTATATGATTTTCTTAATAACATTTTCTTTTCTATGGCTTATTTTATTGTAAGAGTACAGTATATAATACATATACAAAATATGTGTTAATAGACTATGTTATCAGTAAGGCTTCTGGTCAATAGTAGGCTATTAGTAGTTAAGTTTGGGGGGAGTCAAAAGTTACATGCAATTTTCGACTGTACAGGGGGTTGGCACCTCTAACCCCCACACTGTTCAAGGGCTAACTGTATACCAAAGGCTGGGCTTATACTAATAGTTCAAGTTACAGAGATAAGAAAAAGGCATGAACAATCAAAATCACAGGGGCTTGGGAAACAAAAAAAACCTGATTCAAAGCCAGACTGTTATTTACTAGCTATATGATCTTGAGCAAGTTATTTAACTTCTCTGACCTTAGTCTCATCAGTTAAAGAGGGGTAACAATACCTACACCATAAGGGTTGCTGTATGGATTACATAAGATTATATACACACCTGGCACATTGCAGGTGCTCAATAAATGTTAGTGCTGTGCCCCTTATCCATTTGTAGAGAATCAATAATAACACAGGCAATAATTATCATACTCTATGATCAATGCTATAATGCTAAGGAAGTGTAGATAATAGAGGAACTTGTTTTATTGAGCAGAGAAGAAGGAAAGGGAAAACTTCAAACAGAGGATGAGCAGGAGCTGGCTAGGAGGACCTTCCGAGGGAATAGTGTGGACCAACACGTGGCTGTCCTGGCTCCAAGTCTTCCTTTTTGTCTACTTCCAGATGAGGTGGCATCTAGGGCCTGAAGTGAGCCATCTCTTCCCTCTGTGACAGATGACTGACGTTTTCATTTCTTTGCCATACTACAGAAAGTGCCTCCTCTCTCAACCAGAAATATGAACTAATCCAATTTGCAGATGAGTTAATGCTGGGACCTGAAATGCACTGAATTCCAAAGTTCTGATTCCAAGAAGAATGTCAAATGAGTCTCACTCTCAATGCATGTGACACATTTAAAAAATATATATTTTAGGTGGATTTGATGCTGTTAAATTGAGACATATATATAAACTGTGAGTGATATAGTTGCTGTGGGAACCCTTGAAATCTCCTAACATTTTTACATCCACAATTTCATGATCTCAATAACTTAGACTCCCAGAATCCCAAAATGTTAGTAATAGAAGACCCCTTAGAGGCCTAACCTCCACATCTTCCTGATGGAGGAATGTAGGCCAAGACATGTAGAATGACCTGTCCAAAGCTGTACGGCAAAATCCTTAATTTCTGACACTGGAATGTAGGCCTGTAAGTTGGAAACCCAGCCCTCTTTCTCCTGTAGTACAGTTACTCCTGAGGGACTGTTTAGGGTAGGGTCTTTTTAACTGTACACTTCAGTAACAGATATTAATTTTGAGGAAGATTCATTTCTTTTGGGTCCAATTGGTGCTTTTAACAAAGTCAAACCTCAGATTCTTGACCATCTCCATAATATATATACAAGATATTTGATATATAATATATTAAGTATACATCATACTATATATCAAATATATATCAAACCTCAGGTTCTTGACCATCTCCATAATACTATGACCTAAAGGTGACAGAATCATAGACTCTTAGAGTAAGAATGAGATTTTAGAGGCTTACCTGGTTCAACTCATCTTCTACCAAAGAAATATCCTTCTTGAATGTATCCAGTGATGTACTCATTTCCCCAAGAGAATTATCCCATTGTTTGCCCATGAATGCTAGCATCATCAAGTAGAACTCTGTTTCTCTGTCTACTCTGTCCATTAAGAGAAAGGGAAGGAAGGGAATGGTGTTCACTTACTGAGCACCGTTTGGTTACCAGACACATGTGAGGGTCTTAGATATGTTACCTCACTTGATTCTTGAAACATCCCTATAAAGTAGATGTTCAACTTACAAACTAAAAAAATAATAGTTCAGAAAGTTTAAATAATGTGCCCAAATTTACCCATGGTCAGTGGAAGAGTCAAGTCCATGGACTCTCTTTGGTATGCTGAGAGGCCTTGTCTTCCCTGCCTCCTATCTCTCTTCAGTGTAGCTCTTTCAGCAGGCTGTGCTAGAGATTTCCTTTTAAAATAAAAATCTGCTTAAAGGCCTTTGATGGCTCTTCAATACCCACTCAAGGTAAATAGTTCAATACCCACTCAAGGTAAATAGTCCAAGCTCTTTAGCTTAATAATCAAGGCCCTTGACAATCTGGCTCCATCAAATATTGCAGGCTCACTTCCCTCTTTTTTTCCGATGCATCCTAGGTTTTCCATGAGGATGTCTTTTTGTCTTTGTTCATGCTGTACTTGCTGCCTAGGTGTCCTTCCCCTCCTTCTCTGCCTAAAAAAAGTCCTAGTTTTCCTTTAAGGTCCACTCAAATGTCACCTTCTTGGTGAAGTCTTCCCCAGTATCTCTGGGCTCAATGAACCCTCCTCTGCCTTCTCCACATTACAGAGGGCATTGCAAAGTCCTCTGTGATAGCCTCTTTTGCATTGTCACGGTCCTTTGTAGACTAAGATCCTTAAAGACAAGGATTGTACTTTACATTTATTTGCATTCCCAGTTCCTGGCACATAATAGGAGTTCCACAGATATGTGTGGAATAGAATTGAGGCCTAATCCTTTTCCACATGTTAGCCCTTCAATTATCTGAAGACCCTTCTAAGGCCTTGCCCTACCCCACTCTTCTCCTATTAATAGTTATTTCTTCTGCAGGCTAAATGTTCCCAACTCCTTTCAGCTGCTCCTTATAAAGTCTGATTTCCAGATTCCTTATCTGGTCATTTGCTTCTGGGTCATAATTTGTCAACATCCCTCTTTTAAAATATAATGCCTAGGACAAACTCAATAGCCCAAAGTCTGGCCATAGCAGAACAAAGAGAGGGGATTCCAAACTGTGATTCCAATCTACGACATTTTCTTGGCCATTACTGTGTGCCAGGAGGCTCTGCCTACTTTATTTTCTTTTACTCTTCAATAATCTGGTGAGGTAGGTGTCATTTCTTCCATTTTATAGATGAGGATATAAGCCATCTGGTAAGGCACTTTGAGAATAAGTTAAAGTCACAATTCCAGAGCACAAAGCGAACTTGTGATCAACTGATACCTTTAGATCATTCGTACATCAACTGCTGTAGTTATTATTTTTTCCAGTTACTGGCTAGTGACAGGCTTAAGGGCAACTGAGGACAAAGAGAATCAGTACCTTTAGAAGGGTGTGAAACCAAAGCATAGAGAAAAGGCAGGTTGGATTAATGACCACCTTCCTAACAATAACAGCCTTTATCTAGGAGCTCAAACAGAGACTGGAATGTCTTAACCACACAGCTTCCTGGAACTATTTTTACTTTGTATTTTACAAGAGGAGAAAGAGCAGAAGCGTCTTAGATAAACAACAAGGTTTGGGCTCAGCACATGTCTGAATCTGAACAGCCAGTGGGGCTCTGTGGTCACAAGGCAGATAATAAGGAGGTTGCCTCTTTGGTCTATGGCTTGGGTCTGAAAGGGTCCTACTGTGCGCATTCATTCTATAAATATAGACTGATCACCAACTGTGTTCCAGGCATGGTGTGAGGTGCTGTGATGTAATGAAGAACAAAGACAGAGTTCCAATCTGTGGAGCTTACAGTCAGGTGAAAGATAAGCATAAATGAAAATGATATGCACAGATCCTAGTAAATGCAATGATGAATGAAGGTGCCAGGCTACAAGGAGAGCAAAAGGAGGGGCATTTAATTTATCCTGGGGTGAGGATGGAAGAGAAGGTATCAGAGGAAGTTCCTGGGGAAGGTAGTCTTAATTGATGCGTAGGACTTAACGTGGTGAAGGCTCTTATGTATTTCAATGCATCCCCCCGACACCCCGCAACACACATACTTTATTTAAGCATCAGAAACCATCTTTCCCATTTCCTTTACCAACTCTTCCACTGGGTCATCAACAACATGAAAAAAAACAAAAACAAAAAACAAAACAAAAACTACTGTTTTTGTCAGTTCTGTCAGTGCCAGAATATCACTCCTTTTTGCTGTAATGTAGTAGAAAAGAGCAGACCTGGGGTTTCCTAGCATACCTCCTTTAAAAAAAAAATTACATCCTGATTAACTTGCCTATTTCTTCCCTCTCCATTGCCTCTATTTCTTGGCTTCCCCACACCTGTAACCCAAAGGTCACAGGGTCTGTCATAGCCCAATTCCACTCTCCAGTTGCCTCTTGGTTTTTAACCCCCCTTATTAAAATCCAAACATTAAACAACTAATAACACCCATGTGTAATTTGTTGTTTAATTGAACAGCACAGAACTGTTAATATGTTATGCTGTGCCCTGGGATATTAAATGGAATAAAAGCAAAGTACTATATTCAAGGAAACTACAGTCTAACTTAAAATACTACAATGGGAAACATTTCACACAGAGATTTTTACCAAGTGACAGTGGAGAGGAGGGAGAAATGAGTTCTTCCTGAGAAGTGTCAGAGAAGTTCTGAGCTGGATCTAAAAAAGAAGCAGGAGGCTGGGTGCGGTGGCTCACACCTGTAATATCCACTTTGGGAGGCCAAGGAGGGTGGATCACGAGGTCAGGAGATTGAGACCATCCTGGCTAACATGGTGAAACCCCGTCTCTACTAAAAATACAAAAAATCAGCTGGGCATGATGGCAGGCGCCTGTAGTCCCAGCTACTCAGGAGGCTGAGGCAGGAGAATGGCGTGAACCCAGGAGACGGAGCTTGCAGTGAGCTGAGATCGCGTCACTGTGTTCCAAACTGGATGACAGAGCAAGACTCCATCTCAAAAAAAAAAAAAAAGCAGGAATCCAAAGGACAATATGCATAATATTTTTATTTATTTATTTTTAGCAGATGTGGAAATATCTCCCTCATGCCAAGCCTTATCTAAGGCTACAGGTGTGAATAAGGTTCCTGATCTCAAGACACTTTCAGCCTAGAAAAGAGGTTTAGAAATATACTCCAATAATGGCAACATATATTGTGCCATGGACAGAGTTACAGAACAAACTCTTAGGGGAGTTCATAGAGAAAATGTTTAAGCGAACATTTCTCACTGGACATAGCAGGCAGAATTCTAAGGTAGCTTCCTAGATTAACCTTCATGTACACCTTCTGCATAGTCCCTGGGACAGTGGCTATGATGAATTTTACTCCTGTGATTAGGGTATGTGATGTGGCACAGGTGATCTTAAAGTAGAAAGATTATCTAGGTGGGTCTGACCTAATTACAAGTCCTTTAAAAGCTCATAGTGTTCTCTGAGTGGTTGAAGAAGGGAAATCAGAGATATTTAAAGAGTGAGAGGGAGTGACATGAGAGAGGTTCTCTGTTGATGAGATAAAAGGGATCACGTGGCAAGGACCTGAGCATGGTCCCCAACAGAGAGCTGGCAAAACAATGTAGCTGTGGGATCCTAGTCCTACAGGGACATGAATTCTGCCAACAGCCCGAAGGAGCCTGGGGCAGACCTTTCCCTTGTGGAGGTTCTAGACATCTTGATTTCAGCCTATGACACCACGAGCAGAAAACCCAGCCACACCATGCCAGTTTTCCGACCTACACAACTGTGAGTAAATCAATGGGTGTTGCTTTCAGCTGCAAATTTGTGCCAATTTGTTATGCAGGAATAGAAAACTAATATGAGCACTTATAACACTGTGCTCTCATTAGCTATTGACATAATAGTTTCCCCAACTATGGGCTCCTTAGATTTAGGCTCTAATTATCCTTGTAACCTCAGGGCTCTTCATGAGACAGGTACTCCCCAAAACGCCATGGAATGAAAGTTTAAATTAGACAACAGGGATGCAGATCAGAACCTGGATAGATTCTGACCATTTCCATTTCTCAAGAATGGGCAGACGGATACTGAGACCAATACCAGGATACAAGGAGGCGGCCCCCCTTCAGTCCAATGCTCTAAGACCTATTCTAGAGGCAAGGCAAGTAATACCAGGCTCAGCTGCCCCATCTGCTGCTCCAGCCTTGCTTAGGTGGACTTCCCTCCAAGGAGCATTGTTCACAGAAGGATCATTAACAAGACATTCCTGTGTGACCTGAGGATTGCCATGTTCTAAATGATGCCCACACCCACTCCACATCCAGCTCAGCAGAGGTCTCGGGATTTATATTGCACTGTATTTTCAAGCAGCCAAAACAGAAATCAAGACGTCAGTTTCCTAAGCTTCTAAAATGATGTGGTGGTTAAACCAATTGTGTGCCAGGCGCAGTGGCTCACGCCTGTAGTCCCAGCGCTTTGGGAGGCTGAGGCAGGAGGATCACTTGAGCCCAGTAATTTGAGGTTACAGTGAGCTATGATGGCGCCACTGCACTCCGACCTTGGGGACAAAGTGAGGCTCCAGCTCCATCTCTAACAAAACAAAAATAGAATTGTGTAGCCAACATTGCTGGCGGGCCTGGAAGAATGAGCCTGTGCATTGTACCTGGCCCATCACGTGCCCAGTGCGTACTTGTTCAAGGGATCACCGCAGGGAGGACTGAGGACGCTAACACTCACTAGGGCATCCAAGCACTAACTCATCTCTCACCTACCCTCTGGGTGCAGTGCTATCGTGTTGGAGAAGAGGCCCCTGGGTGGCTGTGCGAAGTAACTCGCCCAAGGTCACCACACAGCCAGCCACTAACCCGACGGGAGTCGCCCGAGGCGAGGCCCACGTCAGCCGGTCTCGGGGGCCCGACCGGTGGCTCCTCCACCAGCCCCACGCGGCCTCAGAGCGGGCTACTGGCGTCCTCGGGATTCGAGCCCGAGTCCTCGGCCTCGTCCCCGCCCTCGCGCCCTCTCAGGCCTCAGTTTACCCATCTACAGGACGCGGACCGGAGAGCTGGTCCGGGCGCCAGCTGGGCCCCCGGACCTGGGTCGGCAGGCCGGCGGGGTAAGGCCGGGCCGGGTCCCCGCGTGCCCTCCCTCCTCCAGCGCGCCGCCCCGCCCCCCGCGCGAGCCAACGGCCAAGGCGCGCGCCACCTCGCGGCGGGAGGCGCGGGTGAGGGGCCGGGGGAGCCCCCGCCCCGCCCCCCGCCTCAGCCGCCGCCGCCAGCTCGGTGGAGCCCCCCGCCGCCCGCCCTCCGCTCTCCCGAGCCGCCCGCCCGCCCCCTTCCCGCGTCTCCGCTCCCTCCCTGCGCAGCGGAAATATGGCGGCGGGAAGGGAGTGAGCCGCCCCGCGCCCCCGCCGCGCCCTCAGGTAAGCGCCTCGCGGCCGCCTCCGCCCGCCTAAGAGCTCGCGCCCTGAGGGGCCGCCTGGGGCCAGAGGGCGGTGGCGGGACCTGCGCAGCTGCTGCGCCCGCCCCCCCGGGCCGGGGTCCGCCTGTCCGTCTGTCTGGCCGGCCTGCCAGTCTGTGGTCCGCGCGGGGCCGGGCCCTCTCTCGGCCGTGTCAGCCCGGCCCCGAGCTCGGAGGCTGGTTCTGCATCTGCGGTCGGGCGGGCGGGGCCCACGGTCAGGTCGCGGCCCTGACGCCGCCAGGACGGCCCGGGAGCCCCGGCACAGGAAACCCAAGGCCGGGGGCCCTTTGGAGGGTCGGCGTGGGGGCAGTCCGTGTGGGTCGCCGTGTCCTGGCCGGCGGGTCCGGGTGGGCCGGGGCAGGCTGGCTGGGGGCCGAGGGCCGGGCGGCGGCGCGATCCCGTCTGCGCGGGTCAGACGGTCCCCTCCGGCGCCAGAGGTGGGAATGCCTGTGATTCTGGCCTGCCGGGTCCCGGTTCGGGGAAGGCAGGGACAGAGGTCGGCGGGGCGGCGTGGCCCCCACCGAGAGCTGGGGCGCCTAGGGCCCGGAGCTGTCAGCAGCGTCCTGGGGGCTGGGCCCCGGCCGGGCGACTCATGTGTGCCGCCTGCCCCGGTGCCCCGCCGGAAACCGGCAGGGAGAGCGGCCCCGCACCGAAGTGAGCCACAGCGGCCCTGGGGGCCAGACACGTGGGCACAGCTGTGTGCCAGCCCGAGAGCATCGAAAGTGGTTTCCAGACGATGGGTGAACCCCGGAATATCTCCTGACTGGAAGGGAATTTAAAAGTCATCTAGGGGGCGTTTTCTCTCATCCCATGCCAAAGTGTCTTTGAAAATCCCCAAATCCCCCCGATAATTTGACGAACCCGTTTGGAACCTCTTCCAGTGATCCGAAGCGAATCTCTTTAAAGGAAACCCATTCTGTTGCTGGACAGATTTGGTTATAAGTTGAAAGAAACAGCTGGCTCCCATCCTTCCTAGTTCTTTTCCCTTATGGGCAGCTGTTAAGATATCTGAAGTTAGTAATCATGTCCCCTGAGTCTTCACTTCCACTTTCTTCAGTTGTCTCTCATCTGCTGTGGTTCTCTAAACTGTCCTCTGGATGAGCTTATCCCCTTAAAGGAGAGTTTCTTAAAAGTGATCCTGGAGACAAAACCTAGTAAGTTTCTCTAAGAAACAGCCCCAAGGATTGACCTGCTTAAATCAAAAGTACTCTAGATTCCCTTCCTCATTTCTGTACTGTATTTTGAACTTAAAAAGAAAAAAAAAACATTTAGTAGTGTTTGTTCAAACAAACTAAAAGACATTTTGTGGAAATTTGGGGGTTTCCTTCCTTTTAAAAAATGTCTATAAACACTTTATCAAATGTTGCTAACTAATGTACATCAGAATGTTTTGTTAAAGTGTAATGTGCCATGCAAATAGAATAGCTCTTTTTTTTTTTTTAAACTCTGAAAAGGACTGAGACCTAGTTTAGTGCCAAACTGCAATTTTAATATTTGGTTGCAGAGGGAAATGCTTTATTACATTGAACTCTTTGCTCTATTTCTAACTGCCAGCAGAAGGCCCAAAATTACTATAAAAAAGAACACTTTTTGTTGCTTACTTACCAACCTCCTAAACTCTTGCCTAAGCAACTCCGCAAGTTAGTAATGTTTTAAGCCCAGTAGAGATGAGATGGCCTTGTAGATAAAAGGCCAAGCTCTTACATCTGGGATCCTGTTTAAGTACTAAGCAAAGTTTCACTGTTTTTACAACTTAGACAAGCACATACCAGCAGTCAGAATTGGTTCTTTATTTTTGTTCTTATGCCTTCATTTTTTAAATTGGTCAATAGTTTTGAACTTTGTAGCACATATGTCAAATTTTGATTTTTGGTATGTTTGTGCAAATGTTGTTCCCTTTTATGTAAGTTGGGTAAACATTTGCGTAGCACCATTCTCAGTGGAACTATACAGATCCAGAGGAAAGGCCTTGATTCCTTCCTTGCAAAGGACTTGGAGTGAAAGGTAGAGGATACTTAACTGTGAGAAAGAATTGATGTGAATATCCCACTGAAAATTTAAACTTAGGGCTGGATGCAGGGGCTCATGCCTATAATCCCAGCACTTTGGGAAGCTGAGGCAGGCAACTCTTTGAGGCCAGGAGTTCTGGACCAGCCTGGGCTATGTAGCAAGACCCTGTCTCTACAAAAAATAAAAATAAAAATATAGCTGGGCATGATGGTGCATGTCTGTAGTCTCAGCTACTCAGGAGGCTGAGGCAGGAGGACCGTTTGAGTCAAGGAGTTTGAGGCTTCAGTGAGCCATGATCACGCCATAGCAAGTGACAGAATGAGACCCCATCTTTTAAAAAAGAAAAGAAAATTTAAACTTGGTATGTTCTAACCTTCACTGTACACTTATGTACCTACTATGGGTCAAGCACTATGCTATGTACTGTGCTCAGCTGGGTTTACAAAGATTTCCAATCTTGTGGAGCTGGTAAATTAGATGCTTAAATAGATTATCTCAGAATAAAAATGAGAACTACGCATAGCTGAGATATACAAGGTGAGAGTAAAGGTTGCCCAAAGGTGAGGGCACTTAGACTAGCCTAGGAGTTAAAGGAAGGCTTTGGGAAGAGATGATATCTGACCCAAATCTTAAATGGTAGGTAGGAGTAAGTGAGACAAACATGAGCAGAAAGTGTCCTTCAAACAGAGAAAAAGCTTGAGCAAAGGCATCAATGTGAGAAAAGGAATGGCTTGTGTAGAGAACCACAAACAGTTTGGGACTGCTAGGAATATAACAATAAGTGATAAGTTGTAAGGCTGGAAATACAGTCAGAGGCCATGTCGTGATGGACCTTGTATGCATAAGTATCCTAAAATCAATTCAGTAGGTGGTTTTTTAAATTTTTATTTAATCACTGGAAGGTGTCTATCAGACATGGTTGAAGTAACATTTTTAAAATGTGGTCATAGGGATGAAGAGAAAGAAATGAATCTGAGAAAATGTATAAGGTTTTAATGATTGATTGTATGTGCAGGTGAGAGGGTGAGGAGTCCTGTGTGATGCTCGGGTTTTTGCCTTGGATGACTAAGGATATGTTGGTAATTTTAACTGAGACAGGAAACAATTGATGATGAGTTCAATTCTGGACTTGAAAATTTTCAATTTCTTGAGTTAGATCAGTGAGCAAATATAGCGGAAGTAAGCTGAGAAAAAAAAGAGGTGTGGTCAGAAAGTGGAATATCGGAGTTAAGTTGTCTGATATTGGGACTGTTCTAGGTGACAGCGAGGTCTCTGTGTATGGGTAGCTAAAATACAGCAGAGGCGAAGGTCAGTAAAGCTGAGTATGACAAGGAATTGCGAGGCTAGTGTATTGAATGAGTCATCTGTGTGGAGAGTGAAGTGATTGAGGATGATGGGATGTGGGGAAGAGAGAAAGATGTGACCCAGGTGCAGTAAAGATAGGGGATTAATCAGGAGGGTGGTAGATGACAGATGAGGAGGTGGGGTAGAGAGTGATATAGCCAGATGGTGCAAACCTTGAAGGAGGAGGGATTTTTAAACACAAGAGTGAAAAGGTAATAGTTTTTTTACTTTTCCTGCCTGGAAGCGGAATTCTGATCTCTTTATCTTTATTCAGGACTCATATTAATCATTCTGTTTGCTCAGAAGAGTCTGTTCTTAGTCTTGGAAAGTGGGAGGGCACATACCTCATATTGAATCCTTTCTGCTAATACTTAATGACAAAGGGCAGTGGAGATTTTTTCCTCTGATGATCATTAGTGGGTAGGTAGGGAACAATCAGATAAAGCAGTGAGGATATACCCATGGTTTTCTAGACAGAGTATACTGGAAAGAGCCTAGGCTTTGGAGGTAGAAACACTAAAATTCAGATCTAGACTCTGTCACTTACTAGCTTTATGACTGTAAACAAATTATTTAGCCTCTGTGAGCTTCAGTGTCCTTATCTGTAAAAAATTTATACTTCATAGGATATCACAAATATTACATGAAAAATATATACATACATACCATACACATAAAATCACAAGCGATTGGTGATTCATAGATACAAAGTAAATATTAGTTCCTTTCTTCCTTCCTTTAAGGGGCTTATGCTCTACTAGCTGAAATGAACCTTTTACATGCTTACCTAAATTATAAAATAGAACATAGTGAGTACTCTAAGGGAGGTAGTAGCAAAGTGATAAAGCAGTTCAGAGGAGGGAGCTGTCATTTCTAAACATTTGGAAACAAGGTTGGGCTTCATTTCAAAATGAATTTTACTTGGGCCATGAACAAATTTCAATAGTAAATAATTTAGGTAGATATATAAAATAGGGAAAGCATAGGCTATGGTATCTTTGTTAAAAATAGCTACCACAGGTTTGAGTATTGTATTTGTAAAAGTTAATAGTAGGAAATATGGCTAGAGAGATGGGCTGGGGCCTTGGTATTAAAGATCCAAAACTGTGATGCAGTTTGGAGTTGATTCTGGATACATTAGGGAGCCATACATTGAATGTCCTCTTTCTCTACCTCAGTTTACTGTCTGTAAAATGTATAGGCATCAATTCAGAAACTTCAAATTTTTGTTTGCAATAAACCAAATAAGAAATTCCACACTTGAAAATAAGTTCCTGTGTAGGCCAATTTTAGGTTAAAAAAATCTAAGATTTGTTTTGTAGTTGTAGGTTAATCTTTGCAGTAATCTTATTTGATTGATAGGCTTAGTGAGATTAAGAAACATACAAGATCTCACTGGTAGAAAGTGACCAAAGAAGCTCTAATTTCAAATTCTGTCTTTTTCATTCCTCCATACTGATTAAGATTTTAAAGGAAACCTGAGTTCCTCAATGTCACTAAAAATTAACCGCACAACCCCCGGCAGATCACTTTTACTTTGTCGTTTATAAAATGAAAGAAGATGTAGCTGTAAGGTTTAACTAAGATAAAGTGCAAAGTACTTTACATAATGTTGGTCACTTATCAGGCACTCAAATGTTGGGTCTTTCTCTCCCCATCTGTGAATGAGGGAATTTAACCACAGCATTCCAAGACCTTAGTGTTAACTGTCTAGCCACCAGTAAACTGCTAGAACTAATTACATTTGGCTTTCTGTATCCGTGGGTTCTGCATCTGTGTATTCAACCAATTATGGATTGAAAATATGGAAAAAAAGGGATGGTTGCATCTGTACTGAACATGTACAGACTTTTTTCTTGTCATTATTCCCTAAACAATAGTATAACAACTATTTACATAGCACTTGTATTGTGTTAGGTTTTATAAATAATCTAGAGATGTTAAAATATATAGGAGGATGTGTGTAGATCATAGGCAAATATGATTTTATGTAGGGACCCGATCATCCCTGGAATTTGGTATCCAAAGGGCATAGGGGGGCCCTGAAACCTTTTGATAACCTTATAGCCAGATAAATCCAGCAAGACTTATCACCTGTTATCTTTGTCCCAGAATCAAATGGTCTGTCTTCCGTACTGTTATTCTTGTTCTGACCTGGCTTCCTTTTACTCTCTTCCAGCCCTGCTTTTTTGCTCCTTCCACTTGTTCTCTCAAACTCCTGTTTCCTACATTGTTAACCATTTTATTGGATGTCTTTTTGTGTGTCCTGTCCTTAAGTGGAAGCCAGGCTCTCTCTTGAGTCATGGAGAACATACTACTTCCTCTGTAGCTCTTTTAAATGGATGCAGCACATTCTCCTGCTCCCCTCCCATCCCAAAGAAGAGAGGTGAAGATAACTGTATTTTTTTACTCTCCACTATATCTGGACCATTACTTCTTCATCTTCTTAAAACCCCTGTGCTCTTTGGCTATACACACCCTTGGTTTCTGATATAATATATTCTTATGCAATATCTGTTAAGATGAAAATGCACATAAACTACAATCTAGCAATTCCACTCCTAGGTATATACCCTTTGGAAACTCTCCAATGTATGCATAAAGGGATGTTCAAAAATATTCATGCAACATTGCTACAGCAAAAAATTTGAACTAGTCTAAATGCCTGTCAGTAAAAGAATGAAAATATTGTGGTATATTTACTTAATAGAATTCCATACAATAGTGAAATGAGTGAACTAGATCTATATAGTAACATGAGCAAATCTCACAAATAACAGGTTGAATGAAAAAGGCGAATTGCAGAACACATTTATATAAAGCTTGACATGCATGTATTATTTAGGGAGGCATACTTATGTAATAAAGAAATACATGGTAATTATAAATACCAAATTAAGGATAGTAGGTATCTCCAAAGGGTAAGTTGGGGAGAAAAGACCAAGAATAATGCGAAGAAGGGCACACAAAGAGCTTAAATTGAATAAATATTTTTCAACTGAGTTGTGGATATATAGGTATCTATTAATTATTCTTTATGCCTTTTTATATATCTGAACTTTTCTTTTTTTTTTTTTTTTTTTTGACGGAGTCTCGTTCTGACTCCCAGGCTGGAGTGCAGTGGCACGATCTCGGCTCACTGCAACCTCCACCTCCTGGGTTCAAGAGATTCTCCTGCCTCAGCCTCCTGAGTAGCTGGGATTACAGACATGTGCCACCACGCCTGGCTAAATTTTGTATTTTTAGTAGAGACGGGGTTTCACCATGTTGGTCAGGCTGGTTTCAAACTCCTGACTATGTGATCTGCCTCGGCCTCCCAAATGTATGTATATTTTTAAAGAATAAATAGCATTCCACTCTTGTTACGAGCATAACACAGGGAGGGAGGGGACAGCAGAAGTATAAAGAAATATTAATATTAGGGTGAATCATAAAATTTTTTACTCACCACTAATATTAGAGTGAATCATAAAATTTCTGTTTTTGTAGGTCTGAAATGATTTAATATAGGCAGATTCAAGTGGCCTATTCAATCTAATGTAACTAATGTTCTGGTTGAAATATATTCAAAATACACTGGGCACGGTAACTCACACCTGTAATTCCAGCACTTTGGGAAGCCAAGGTGGTCAAATCTCTTGAGCCCAGGAGTTTGAGACCAGCCTGGGCAACTTGGTGAAACCCTGTATCTGCAAAAAATACAAAAATAAGCTTGGCATGGTGGAAACATATTCAAAGTACTATGGGAACACTAGGGCAGGAACAACTGATGGCCAAGGCAGAAGGAGGGAAGTGACATTTGGAAAGATTCCAGAGAGAGAGAATGACTTTTGAACTGAATCTTTTTTATTGTTTAAGTTTTTTTAAGAGACAGAGTTTTGCCGGATGCGGTGGCTCACTCCTGTAATCCCAGCATTTTGGGAGGCTGAGGTGGGCTGATCATGAGGTCGGGAGATCGAGACCATCCTGGTTAACACGGTGAAACCCTGTCTCTACTAAAAATACAAAAAATTAGCCAGGCATGGTGGCGGGTGCCTGTAGCCCCAGCTACTCCGGAGTCTGAGGCAGGAGAATGGCGTGAACCTGGGAGGCGGAGCTTGCAGTGAGCACAGATTGTGCCACTGCACTCCAACCTGGATGACAGAGCGAGACTGCGTCTCAAAAAAAAAAAAAAAAAAAAGAGGCATAGTTGCTCCGTTGCCCAGGCTGGAGTGCAGTATTGGGATCATAGCTAAAGTAATCCTCCTGCCTCAACCTTCCAAGTAGCTAGGATTACAGGTATGTGCTCATGCCCAGATAATTTTTTAAAACTTTTCAAAATTGGGAATGATTGTATGTGGAATTATTTTAAAGAGCAGAAAGAAAAAAAATAGGGGTCTTGCTATGTTGTCAGGCTGCTCTCAAACTCCTAGCCTGAAGTAATCCTCCCACCTCGGCCTTCCAAAGTGCTGAAATTATAGGCGTCAGCCATCGTGCCTGGCCCTAAACTGAATCTTAAAGATTGAGAAGGAATTCACCAGATAGAGGGTGAGGAGATGAAAGAAGCCCTTCCAGATAGGAAGAGGTAAAGACCCCTTTCAGTGGGTGGAATCTGCCAGGTGGAATATGTGGAGGTTAAAGAAACACAGTAGAGGAAGAGACTAAGGAACAATAACAACACATACCTTTATAGTACTTACTAAACAAGCACAAAGTTAAGTAACCTGTGAAAGATCACAGGGATAGCAAGTGGTAGAGCCTGGATTTGGACTCTGGCAGTCTGAATCTACAGTCTGTGCTCTTGTCCAGTAAGCTATATTCTGAATCACTATACCATAAGCATAATCAGGAGAAAGTGATGTTTTGGATGCCAAGAGAACAACGGTAAGTTTCAAAAAGAAAGGAATAGGTCAGCAGTGTGAAAGGCCCTAAAGACATGAAATGGGAATCCTAAAAAGAGAAGATCATTGGATATTTAAAAAAAAATCATTTTGCTCTAAGTTACAGTAAGGAATCCCGGGATGATAGAGATATGGATATCTCAGAATACTAGTGATTCAGTCTATCAGTTCTGTGGACCAGTGATTATAATTTCATTTAATTATGAAGAAGATATAATCAGGGACTATTAAAAATAGATCATCTCCATATTTAAGTACTTGATATATTAACATGATCGAAAGACTTTTGATCTTCTGCTATCTATAGTCGTAGTACTCTTAGGTAACTATGATTGATAGTGACAATTTTGTTTATTCTTCTATACTTTCTGGTTTTGATAAAGATAAAACTTAGCTTGCTAGTTTAGTGGATTTTTCAGAATGGGATGATATTCTAAAGAACAGTAGTAGTTCAATCCCAAATATTTCATAGACAAGAAGGTGAAAGAGACCTTATAAGCTGCATGGTATGTGGAAAGAGTTATATGGCTTGGTGATTAAGAGTCCTGATTCAAGTCCCAGTTTGCCACTCACTGGCTCTGTGATTTAGGCAAGGAGTTGCTGTGAATGATTTCTAAGATCTCTTCTAACTCTCAAGTTCTGTAACTATTAGGTCATTTATTCAGTAAAGAAACTGAGGCCTAAAGAAGGGACTTGTTTGTCGAGGGTCAAAAACTGGAATCTGGTTCTCTTGACTCTTGGTCCTAGATATCTGATGGAAGAATCATCAAATATTTGAGGGGCTGCCACATAGCAGACATGTATTAGGTGCTTGAAAAAACAAAAGGCATGTGAAATTGTTTCAGAATTCATTTATCCAATTTGTGAAAGTAACAATCAGCATCTTCTGTGTTTGTTTGTTTATACATATGTTGCCTTATTCCAAAATATATTTAAAGCAGACCTACTCTATATAATGTACTGTACTAAAAAAGGGAATAACCTTTTTTGAGTATCTGTCAGATATGTTGAAACATATAAACACGTTATTTTTACCCACCTGCATATAGGTAGTATCACCTCTATTTTATACATGAAGAAACTGAGACTCAGAGATAGCTGGCCAAGTTTATGCCGTTTATAAGTAATAGGACTTGGTTTCAAGCCCAGACCAGCCTGACTTCAACCCCAGTCCTCTTTTCATTTCACCATATATGTGCCCCACAGCAGTGTTAAGTAATTCCGAGACTTTATCAGCACAGGAGGCAAGGTTTACTTGCAGGAATTGACACGTATATTTTTAGTCTGAATATATCTTCTATCTCACCAAACAATGTAGGCAAACAAAAGATCCCTGGATAGAAGAATGAAATGGTTTAGCAAATCAAAGTCATATTTATTTTTTAATTTGAGCAGATATATGACTAGATTCCTTGTTAGGATCAGTGCTCATATTTTAATAAATTATAACATTTCTATACCCCTTCAACCTTTGGTTTGCATCCATTTCCTGCTTTTCAACCTTTACCAGCTACGTACTAAGGATAAAAAGGTGAGAATAAGATAGGGTTTCCTCCCTCAGTGGGTTTTACTATTTAGGTGACAGATATAATAACTTTACCTAAGTTCTCTTCCTCCCCAAAAGCCATAACCTGAGTCTAATCATGAGAAAACATCAGATAATCCCAACTGAGGTACATTTTATAAAATTCCTTTCTTTTTTTTTTTTTTGAGACAGTCTCGCACTGTCACCCCGGCTGGTGTGCAGTGTATGTGATCTTGGCTCGCTGTAACCTCCACCTCCCCGGGTTCAAGCGATTCTCCTGCCTCAGCCTCCTGAGTAGCTAAGATTACAGGTGCCTACCACCACACCTGGCTAATTTTTTGTATTTTTAGTAGAGACCAAGTTTCACTATGTTGGCCGGGCTGTTCTTGAACTCCTGACCTCGTGATCTGCCTGCCTCTGCCTCCCAAAGTGCTGAGATTACAGGCGTGAGCCACCACACCTGGCCTATAAAATTTCTAATATTCCACAAAACTGTTAAAGTCATCAAACAAGGAACGTCTGAGAAAATGTCAGCCAAGAAGAGGCTAAGAAGACATAATGACTAAATATAATGTAGCATAGTATACTGGATGGGGTCCTGTCATAGAAAAGTAATCTCAGGTAAAAATTAAGGAAGTCTGAATAAAGTGTGGACTTTAGTTAATAAGGTATCAATGTTGGTTCATGAATTGTAACAAATATGCCATACTAATATAAAATGTTAGTAGTAGGGGAAATAGTACAGGGTATATGGGAACTATCTGCAGTTTTTCTGTAAATCTAAAACTGTTCTAATAGAAAAAGTCCCTACAAAGGGCATGAACTCATCCTTTTTCATGGCTACATAGTATTCCATGGTGTATATGTGCCACATTTTCTTAATCTAGTCTATCATTGATGGACATTTGGGTTGGTTCCAAGTCTTTGCTATTGTGAATAGTGCCACATTGCCAATCTTATATGTGATTTCTATCACAGTGCATGGCATATAATGCATTCATTAAAAAGTTAAATGAATTAATGAATCTTTTTTTTTTTGTTGTTAAGGGGTTGGAGTTTTGCTCTTGTTGCCTAGGCTGGAGTGCAATGGCACAATCTTGGCTCACTGCAACCTCCACCCCCTGGGTTTAAGCGATTCTCCTGCCTCAGCCTCCCAAGTAGCTGGGATTACAGGCATGTGCCATCATGCCTGGCTAGTTTTTGTATATTTAGTAGAGATAGGGTTTCACCGTGTTGGTCAGGCTGGTTTCGAACTCCTGACCTCAGGTGATCCACCCACCTTGGCCTCCGAATGAATGAATCTTAACTGCCACCAACCTGGTCCAAGCTTCTGTCATCTCTCTTCTGAATTACTGCAGTTGCATCCGAACACTTTGCCTACAACTGCTCTGGGTCCCCTTTAATCATTTTCCACGTTGCTTTCAGGGTTAAATATTTAAAATTTTAAGTCTGATAATTATACTATTCTCCCTACATTCCTTTCTTTTTTTTTCCCCCTGAGTCAGGATCTTGCTCTGTCACCCAGGCTTGAGTGCAGTGATGTGATCACGGCTCACTGCAGCTTCCTGAGTACCTGGAACCACAGGTGCGCACCACCACACCCAGCTAATTTTTTTTTTTTATTTTGTAGAAATGGGGTCTCACCATGTTGCCAGGGCTGGTCGTGAACTCCTAGGCTTAAGTGATGCTCCCACCTCAGCCTCCCAAACTGCTAGGATTACAGGCGTGAGCCACCGTGCTTGGCTCCTTACCTTCTTTATATGCTTCCTGCTGGTCTTAATGTAGCTTATAGAATGTTTTCTTTAATTATTTTTTAAATTGTGGTAAAATATATGTAACATAAAATTTACCATTTCAACCATTTTTAACAGTACTAAGTATAGTCACATTGCTGCACAACCATCATCACCATCCATCTCCAGAACTTGTTTCATTTTGTTAAGCGAAACTCTATCCATTAAACAATAATTATACATTGTGGAGTCCCAATAAGTAAGCAGCAACGAGGAAGGACCCACAGGTAGGGGAGAACAATGAACAATTGTTCTGAGAGACGACTAATTACAAACAACCCCTGGCACAACTACCTTGTCCTCATAGCCCCCTCCAGCATGACCCTGTAAAACTTCCCTCCAGTCCTTGCCTCTTCGTAGACAGCCCCTTCTCTGCTGTGCTGCCTATTGCACCTTTGCAACATATTTTCATACTTTCTCTCATAAATCTGCCTTCTTTTTTTTTTTTTTGTTTTGTTTTGTTTTTGAGACAGAGTCTTGCACTGTCGACCGGGCAGGAGCGCAATGGTGCAATCTCAGCTCACCAGCTCACTGCAACCTCCGCCTCCAGGGTTCACATGATTCTCCTGCCTCAGCCTCCCGAGTAGCTGGGATTACAGGTGCACACCATCATGCTCGGCTAATTTTTTGTATTTTTAGTAGAGACGGGGTTTCACTATGTTGGCCAGACTGGTCTCGACCTGACCTCATGGTCTGCCTGTCTCGGCTTCCCAAAGTGCTAGGATTACAGACATGAGCCACTGCGCCCAGCCAAATCTGCCTTTCTTTACCTATAACTGTCTTGGTAAATTTCTTTACCACTTGTGACATAGGCCCCAGCTAGTTGCACCCATGGCATACATTCCTCCCTCCCTCCAGCTCATGGCAACACCATTCTACTTTATGTCTCTATGAGTTTGACTGTAATACTCCATGCACCTCATATGAGTGGAATCATACAATGTTTTACCTCTTGTCACTGGCTTATATCACTCAGCATGTCTTCAAGGTTCATCTGTGTTGTAGCCTGTGTCAGAATTTCCTTTCTTTTAAAATTAAAGGCTCAATAATATAATTTTTACATTAAATTTAAACAAAGTGACTATGGAAGGGCAGTTGTGTAATGCTCTATGAGGAGGTGATTTTTTAGCTTAGAAAGAATAAACCAAAAGTCAGAGGCAGACACTCCCAGGCAGAGCAAATAGCATGTGCCAAGTCTCAGAGACAGGAAAGACCCTCATATATTCAAGAATCAAAAAGGGAGCCAATGTGACTGGAACTTAGCTAGGAGATTATGGCACCATATGAGGCTCAGAAGGTAGGCTCCATGTCATGTAGACCACAAGGGAAAATGTCATTTGTATATCAGTGCAATGGAAAGCCACTGAAGGATTTTAAATCAGCAGAGCTAACATGATCCATGGTGAGAGTGTTGGTGGGGGATGGGGATGCAGAGCTATCTGCTTTCTATGCACCACCCTTTCTGTTCTGTGGACTAGTCATGGCCCATCCCACCTCAGGGTTTTTTCTTATGATTGTTCCCTCTGTCTAGAATGCTCTCTCCCCTTCCTTGTCTATTCATTGTTTAGATTTCAACGGAGGCATAGCTTCCTTAGGGAATCCTTCCTTGATCTCCCAGAATCTATTCAAAATAATCTCCATGTTGCACATTTCATAGTACCTTGTGACTTTGCTTTGTAGTACTTAAAATAGTTTTTTAAATGAAACCATATTTGTATTTTTGGTTGATTAATATATGTCAGAATAGCAGGGACCATGTCTTCTGTTCAATATTGTATCCCGAGCACCTAGTATTTAAGTAGATATTTCAGTATAATAAATAATATTAATATTTGTTGACTAAATGAATTTGGGTCTGGACCTTGATGGCTTAATGTCTTTCTAAAAATCTACTTCCATATCTAAGCCTTTCTTGACTACTTTCGCCTTTTTCTGTGAACTTAAAAGTCTTTATTCATTGTTTGCCAGATGCTAAACATTTACAAAAGTAATCCTTATGTCATCTGAAATTTTCTATTTTTTTCATATTGCTTATGCTTTATATTTGCTAGTTGGTCTTTTCCCTCTAAAATGCCACTAGAGTTATTTTTCTAACTTTCTAAGTTACAAATCTCATCATTTGCGGAAATTCTAGGGCATTTATCATCCCTTAAATGATATGTGGTGAAAGGGCAGTTTTATTTTCTGTTTGTCTCAGACTAATAATTTTGTAAGTGTAATAAAAGTGAATTACTAGAAAGATGAAATTTTTGAAAAGATGAAGTATAAACCTCAAAATCTTACAAGATTTAATGACATAAAATTATTCTGTTAAATTGCTGTAGGAAATTTCCAAGTATTTACTCTAAATTCTGTACTTTTTGCAAACAGGTAACAAACATTTTGCTGATGAAGACCACACATTGAATAGTAGCACCACTTAAGATTTCTGTGCAGGGATACCAGGAGGTTCAAGGTGAGGCAGGGTGGACTCTGCGTCCTTGCTCCCCTTTCACCAGATAAGCTGTGTCTTTATTATTGTTATGTTTTACCTAACAATTTGTTTGAAGATGGTTCTTTGACCAAAAAAGGCTTAAAAACCGCTAGTCTGCCTGGCATTTTAGAATGGCATTTAAAATTCTTCATCATCTGATTGCAGCCCAGTTTTCTAGTTCAGTCACTGCTTCTTGCCATAGATCCTATTCTTGAACCACCTGTCATTTTCCATAGGCCGTCATACAAGCCCTTTCACTACTTATTACTTTTCCACTTTCCTTTGCTTAGAATTAACTAAACTTTCCTCTCTGGGATACGATGCATTCTCCAAGTTCTAATTGAAAAGTCACCTCCTGTGTGAAGCCTCTTCAATTCCTTTGGATGGAATTGGTCACTACTTTTAACATACCTATGGTAACTACATACTACATTCTGTTAATCGTTAATGTATTTGCTTGTCTTTCTCATATAACATGGTTCTAGTCCTGTCTGTCTTTATATACCCTAGCCCAGGGACTGACACATAGTCAATAAATGTTGATTGGATAAATTGGGAAAGTCATCAATATTTGTACATATCTCAGATATAAAAATAGAAGCTTTGTATTTGGTTTCAGGCTAACTATATGACTGCCTCCTTGCTCACTTCTCCCCACTTTGGGGACCTATCCCTGGATATTGAGTATGACATATATACTAAGAGTTGAAATATGTGTCTTAGATAATGCAAATAATGAAACCTCCTACCCAGGTTCTCGTGTGAACTTGCATTAAAGCTCTGTGTGTGTTGGGAGGTGCACAGAGAAAGTTAAAAGTGGGTTATTAATGAAATTGTTTTGATTGAAGTTCGGAATCTGATCCTTTAAATAGCACCCTTGTTTTGTTTTATTTTAATTGAATTTGTCTGTTCTTTCAGTTTTGTGAGTGACCTTTCAGTAATCTCTTATTGCCAAGAGAAGCTGTTTGCCCTCTGGAAAAAGTATAAGATTTAGGGTCACATGACCAAGATATTCTAATCCTAAATCCAGTGATTACTAGCTGTGTGACCTTTATAAGTCATATAAACTCTCTAAATCTTTTTTTCTTCATTTGTAATAAAGGAACAACTGACATTTGTCCTATGTACCCTGCAGAATTGTGAGGGCCAAATGAAGTGGAGGGTATGAAAGTGCAGGTAAACCCCAGAAACAACAAATGCGGGTAAACCCTACAACAGAACTTGTACTATTTACGACCAGCTCTATGACTTCACACCAGTTAAATTATTTGTACCTCAGTTTATTCACTTATAAAATGAGAATATTAATACCTGTATCATTGGGTTTATTGTGAGAATTAAGTTATTTATTAAAAAGTGTCTAGTAGATTGACCTGAGTGTTTGATTATCAGTCAATTTACCTTTGCCTTAGCATCACACCCTTTTCTAGCTTCCACCCTGAATTAGGGTTTAATAGTAATAATTATAAGAAATGATAGTAATTGGAGATTATTTACTAAACACTAATGTATGCTTAACTCTATGCTAGTTGCTATAAGGAAAATGGAGATACAATAATCACTAATCCCTTACATTTCATTTCAACTATTCAGTATTTAGCACTCACCATGTGTTAGATATAGGGGATAAAGAAATAAACATGAAGCAGCATTACCCTTCAAGGCTCATAATCTAGTAGAGGAATCAGACACAAATAAATTATAATACAGTATAGCACAATAATATAAATGTATACACTTCATGGAAGAGATAATGATTTTGTCTGAGAGTATGAGGAAAGCTTCTATTCTATGCAAATTAGGTTTTAAAGGATGAGTAGACATTTTTTAGGTAGACTGAGGAGGTGAAAGAGGGGGTGATCCAGATGGAAGGAATCAGCATATGCAGTGTTTGGAACTGTATAAATCGTTTATTACTGCTGTGTATTAAGATTAAGAAGAGCTGACTAGAGGTGAGGCTAGAGGGTAGGCAAGGGCTGGATCATCCGAGGATGATTTTTGTACCATCCTGAGGAGTTTAAATGTCATTCTGTGGGCAAGAGGAGTCAGTGAAGAGTTTTGAGCAGAAAACAAAGACTATCCCTTGGGTGTTGTAGGAAAACCACTTTGATAGCCTTGCAAATGACACAGCAGGGAGCTTTATAGATTACCCAAATGTTTGCAGGTTATTATCTGATTCTCACAACAGGTCTTTGAAAGTTGGCAAGGCAGGAATTAATCCCATCTAATATATGATATATGAACCACTGAGAATTAAAGATGGCACTGGAAATTAGCTGGCATCATATACAATCAGTACTTATTGAGCAAGGATTAAACCTAGGCCTTTTCCAAATCTAGTTTTATTTTTACGATACATTGAAAGATACAGTCCCTGCCCTAAATGAAATTTAAAACTTGTTAGGGATGATTGAGGGATAATTTTCCTTTAAAAAAAAAAAAGATAAAATCAGGACTCTCACACAAATATAGAATGAACAAAATTTTAACTCATTAATCCATGTGGGAAACAGAAAGATAGTACAAAGATGGCTCAGAGAGGACCCAAAGTACCACATATTTATTGTCAGGGAATGCTGAACTTAATTCACCAATGGTGACAAAACTCATCAATACCCATAGGACAGTTATCAATTGCATTACCTGGGCACAGTTTGCATTTCAGTGGACAGGAATTATTTGCATTACTATGAGCTTTCAACAAGTTGAGATCTTTCTTGACAAAGCTGTGAAATAGCCTAATTAAAGAGAGACCAAGTAACACATCTCTATACAATCAGGTAATCCTGGAAGGCTCCAGGTTCCATTGATAGAATATGCAGTAATCTCTTTTGCCCATTTCAAAACCTCCCACAATTTTATCCAACAGGGATTTAGGACTAATTCTCAGAAAATTCAGATTAGGGGATAAAGAAATAAACATGAAGCAACCTCACCCCACAAGGCTCATAATCTAGTAGAGGAATCAGACATACAAATAAATTATAATACAATATAGTACAATAATATAAATGTATACACTTCATGAAAGAGATGATTTCATGTGGGCTAGGATCTTCTCCAGTTTTCCCTATTACCCTATCATCAGAAATCAGGGATTCTTCATCTCAACAAAAGTATCCTTTGAAAAATGACTGCATCATACAGTCCCATTATGCAATGTCGGTTTCCATTCTCACTTTCTGTTTAGATTACCTGCCTAGGACTCTTCTTGAGTGTTTGAATTACCCCTTTCCAGAAATGAAAATCTGCCTCCAAACCCACCAACCTAGTTGTTGGTGGACGGTAATACCCAAGTGAAAAAAGGCTTTAGGGTGCCAGGTGTCTGGATTTTCTAAGCAGTACTTCTGTAGAGTTCCTTGGCATAATGCCGTCTTCCCCTTAGCACTGTGATATATCTCAGTAAAGTCTCTTTTGCTGTATTATAGAAGGTGCGTTCCTAGGAAGCCTCATGTTATAAAGAGTTAGTATAGTAATTGTTTCAAGGGTTTTTTTCCTATATGAAAGTAAAGGTGCTTATATAGCTGTAAGTATATAATTATAAAATCTAAAAATTTTGAGGAAATCTAGTGTTTGATTTTGTTTAACTTTTGCAAAAGAGTATTTCTTTGCCTATCTTCACCAACATCACTTTATCACTTTTATTGTACATTTTTATGGCAAAGCACCAAGTCACTTAAAGCAGTTGTTTCATATTTGCAGTATTTCTTTTTCTTCTTTCCTTTAATTCCTTCATGCTTTCTCTTTCTTCTTCTTCCCTTCCCTTGTTTCCTTTTCTTCTTTCCCTTCCTTCCCTTCCCTTGTTTCCTTTTCTTCTTTCCCTTCCTTCCCTTCCCTCACTTTCTCCTTGTCTTCTTCCTTCTCTGTATTCCACATAAAGTATGTTAGAATTATGCAAATAATGTTTCCTAAAACCAGATATAGGTATATCTCTTTGACTTAATGCTGCCAGTTTAAGATTATTTATCTGTTCATATCATCTGTAGATGGTTCTGCTCTCTCAAGACTTATCATTGATTGCTTAATTGCTTAATGATGTCAATCTCCAGTCCTTTTGTTCCCTAGCTTTTTTTTTTTTTTTTTTTTTTTTTTGTGATGGAGTCTTGCTCTGTCACCCAGGCTGGAGTTCAGTGGTGCAATGTTGGCTCACAGCAACCTCTGCCTCCCGGGTTTAAGCAATTCTCCTGCCTCAGCCTCCCGAATAGCTGGGACTGCAGGTGCCTGACACCACACCTGGCTAATTTTTGTTTGTATTTTTAGTAGAGATAGGGTTTCACCATGTTGGCCAGGCTGGTCTTGAACTCCTGGCCTCAAGTGGTCCGCCTAGCTTGGCTTCCCAAAGTGCTGGGATTATAGGCATGAGCCACCGCGCCCGGTCCCCAGCCTTTTTTTTGCTGTGAGCATTTAGCCATGCCCTATTGAATTTTGTGTCTGTGTGTTATAAAATGTATATATAACAAAATTTATTATTTCATCTTCTTTTTTTTGTTGTTTTTGTAGAAATGGCGTCTTGCTATGTTGTCTAAGCTAGTCTTGAACTCCTGGGCCAAAGTGATCTTCTTACCTCAGCCACCCAAAGTGCTGGGCCTATTTTAACCATTTTTAAATGTATAGTTCTGTGGCATTAAGTACATTCACATTGTTATGCAACCATCACCACCATCCACTTCCAGGATGCTTTCATCTTCCCCAATTAAAACTGTACCCACTAAACAATAACTCCTCATTTTCCACTTCCTCCAACCCCTGCAACCACTACTCTTACTTTGTATCTCTGAATTTGACTACACTAGGAACCTCATATAAGAGGAATTATATAACATTCGTCATTTTGTGACTGCATGCACTCTTGAAATTTGAAATACGGTATTGATGATGATGATGGTGGTAATAATAGTAATAATGGTTACCATTTATTTAGTATTATTCTTTTGGCCAGGCATGCTATTGGTTTAATCTTTTCAATCTATGCCAATAAATGACTTTATTCATCCCCATTTGACAATTAAAGAAGATGAGACTAAACAGATTAAGTAATTAATCCAAGATAAAGAATGTAATCTGTGTTCTCTCTAAGATTTCTGCCTTCCATTACACCAAAAGTTGATGGTATTAGTCCTGGTTCCAACCTGTGTCAAGATGGCATTGGAAAAGTACTGAGTATGCTTCATGGTTTTCTTCTCTTCTTATACACCAGTTTACCTTGTTCAGATATCAAAAACATAGCACAAGATATGTTCCATTAAAAAGATATGAACTTTATTTTCGGACTCCTTTAGATTATGCGCTCTTGTCAAAAACAAGGACCACGTCTTTCATTTTTATATTTCTAGCATTGGCCTAGCATGTAGAAGTCACCAAAACATGTGTTAACAAAGCTAAACAAATTGTGTGCTCTGAATCTGCACCTCCTTTCCTATCCAGGTGAGTTGGTTTTTGAGATAGAGATAGCTATAAGCATAGTTCCTGCTTTCAAGGAGCTTAAAGTCTAGTTAGAGATGAGACATTAAAAAATCACCATCATGAAAATCACTTTCTGTTTGAATTGGTTTTGCACTAAATATGTTGGCTCTAAAATGTATTTCAGTCATTTATAGGGCTTAGTTCACATAACATTTTTTTGGAAAATTAACTTTTATTTCATGAGTCAAGGAATTGGACGTACTTCCTCTAAACACATGTACATAAACTCTGGTAAAACTCCTTCAACCGCTGCCTGCCCACAATGCAGTTGGTGCTTGCTATAATAAGGGGTCAGTGAGGAGTGATTAAAGCAGGCCATGGGTCCTCCTACTGGGGATTGTGTCCTTGCCTTGCGTGAGCAAATAAGTCCCAATCCCCAAATACCTGGCAAGTACCTTACCTCTTTTTTCTAATAGTCATGTCACCATTCATCAGCTCAAAATTATTAAGAGAAATAATGAAAAGCCCAATTCTACAGATGAGGAAAAGTTTATGTTGATTAATATATAATGTATGAAAGAGTGGTTATATGAAAGTCAAAGATCTGAAAGACTAAGTGACTTGTATCTTGTATAGTACTTTTTTTTTTTTTTTTTTTGTGAGACGGAGTCTTGCTCTGTTGCCCAGGCTGGAATTCAATGGCACAGTCTCAGCTCACTGCAACCTCTGCCTCCCAGGTTCAAGAGATTCTCCTGCCTCAGTCTCCCGAGTAGCTGGGATTACAGGCCCCCGCCACCATACCTGGGTAAGTTTTTTTGTATTTTTAGTAGAGACAGGGTTTCGCCATGTTGGCCAGGCTGATCTCAAACTCCTGACCTCAAGTGGTCCGCCCACCTCGGCCTCCCAAAGTGCTGGGATTACAGGCATGAGCCACCGTGCCCGGCCACGTTTTTCTATTTCATAGTAAACACTGGTTACTATTGAGTATACTGAGCTACCATAGGACTTTAATTATGGTATTCTGTTTTAACCCCAACTATTCTGATGACATCTGACATATTTCAATTCAGTTCTGACACCAACCACCCAGAGTTAGAGTCAGACTCCACAAGTTTATGAGAACATGGCCCCCAATAAGACTTGCCCCATTTCAGATGCCAGTCTCAAGTCAGATCCCCAGGCCACCCACACTTCTGACCAGCTGGCTACAAATCTGAGGGGTTCCCATGATCCCTTTCAGGTTTGACAATTCACTGGAACAACTCACAGAACTCAGGAAAGTGCTATTCTTATTATTACAGGCTTATTATAAAAGATAACAAATCAGGGACAGCCAGATGAGACACTTAGGGTGAGGCCTGAGTGAATCTCAATTGCAGAACTTCTGTGCCCTCCTTCCATGGAATTGGGGCACATCACCCTTCTAGCATGTCAGTGTGTTCACAAATTAGGAAGCAGCATTGAGCTTCAGTGTCAAGAGTTTTTATTAGGGTTTCATTATATAGGCATAATTGATAACTCAATGTTCAGGCCCCCTCCCTGCCCCAGAGGTTGGGCTGGTTCAAAGCCCCAGCCCTCTAATCATATGGTTTGTTCTTCTGGTCACTAGCCCACATATTGAACCATCTGACTATCAGAAACTAAGGTGTGATCCCAGGGGCTTATGAATAACAAAGATATTTATATCACTTGGAAAATTCCAGGGGTTTTAGAAGCTCTGTGCCAGGAACCTGGGACAAAGACCAGACAAATTATATAACACATGGTACATAAGAGAAAGTTTAGTGTGTTTAGTAAAGAGTGGTTTAGTAGAAAGTTATTTCTTTTCCTCAGGGGGTTGTGGTGAAGTTTAAATGCGGTCACCAGTGTAAAGCACTTAATACCATGCCTGGTATGTACTAAGTCTTAAATAGATATTAGCTAGTATTAAGAGGTGTTTTAGTTTTCTAGGGTTGCTGTAACAAAGTACCACAAATTGGTTGGCTTAGAACAACAGAAATTTATTTTCTCAGTCTGGAGGCTAGAAGTCTAAAATTAAGGTATTAACTAGGCCATGCTCCCTCAGAGACTCTGGGTAGAATCTTTTCTTGCCTTTTCCTAGCTCAGTCCTTGGTGTTCCTGGGCTTGCAGTTGTATTACTCCAGTCTCTGGCTTTGATGTCATATTGTGTTCTCCCTGTGTATCTCTGTTTTCATATGGTCTTTAACTCTTAAGTACACCAGTCACATTGGATCATGGCCTACCCTAATGACCTCATCTTAACTTGCTTATATCTGCAAAGACCCTATTTCCAAGTAAGGGCAATTCACAGGTAGCAGGGGCACACAATTTTAGGGACACAATTTAACACAGTTCACAATTCTGTCCCCCTAAAATTTATGTTCTTCTCATGTGCAAAATATATCCACCCCATCCCAACATCTCCAAAAGTCTCAACTCCTTCCAGCATCAACTCTAAGTCCAAAATCCCATCTAAATATAATCAACTCAAAAAGTTCCTAATTTCATTTTTTATATAATCTAAATCAGATATGAGTGAGCCTCTGGGTATAGTCCTTCCTGAAACAAAATTTATTCCCATCTGCTATGAAGCCTAGAAAACAAGTTGCTATTTGCTTCCAAGATACAATGGTAAGATAGTCATAGGAAAGACATTGCCATTATGAAAGGGAGAAAATGGAAAGAATAAGGGAGTCACTGGTCTAAAGCAAGTTCACAACCCAGCAGGGAAAACTGCATTAGATTTCAGAGCCTGAGAATAATTCTCTCTGGCTTGATTCTCTGTCCTCTGGACTGCTGGGGTGGCCCTACCGCTTTAGCCTGAGAACGTCTCATTGGCCCAGACCTCTCTATCTGTGGCTTTGTCCTCAGAGCCAGTCGTCCTGCATATCATTCCATCTCTGTCCATTTTAGTCATGGCTGGTAGTACTTTTGCTGGTATGAAATTCTCACAAACCTTGTCAGTCTCCTGTGCAATGCAGGTCCAATCCATCTAACAAGAATGTTCTCCACATATCTTTGCTACATAACTGTATCTCTATTCCTGGCTTTTGCAGAGATGATTGACTGGGTTTATGAATCACATGCAAATGATTGTCCAGCTATACCCTTGCCCTGGCCCTGTTTCCAGAGCACACTATCTGGATAGGCAGAGAATTTTCTAAATTACCAAGTGCTGTTCCTTTTTTGCTTAATATTAATAGTTCATTCCTCAATTTATTTCTTTCCTCTCACATTTTACTATAAGCACCAAGGAGAACCCAGGCCATACTTCCACACTTTGCTTAGAAATCTCCTCAGCTAAATGTCCAAGTTTATCACTTATAAGTTGTACTTTTCACCTAGTGGCTCAACATAATTCAGACAAGTTTTCTGCTGCTACATAACAAGGATTGCCTTTCCCCAGGTGTCCAACAACATATTGATCATTTCCTTTGAAGGCTCTACCAGAAGCATCTTTAGTGCTCATATTTCTACCAACTATCTCTTCGAGGAAATTTAGACTTTTTCTGTCAAGCATCTCAAAATTCTTTCAGCCCCTACCCATTAGTTACCCCATTCCAAAGCCACTTATTTATTTTTAAGTATTTGTTAGAGTAGTGCACCACTCTTGGTACCAAAATCTGTATTAGTTTCCTGGCAGCTACTAGAAGATAGAAGAGACGGGGAAGGACCTTCAGAGAGAGCATGACTCTACTAACACCTTGATTTTGGACTTCTGGCCTCCACAACTATGGGAGAATAAATTTCTGTTGTTTTAAGATACTCAGTTTAGAGTACTTTGTTACAGCAGCCCTGGGAAACTAAAATAGAGATGTTTCCTGGAGGTACTATAGTCATCAGTGCAAAGCGGTGAGTACAAAGTATCTTCCTCCATCCTCAGGTTTTCCTGCCATTTGTCTTTCTCTCATTTAGAGCATATTTGTGTCTAGTTTTACTGTAAAGTTTACTTTTGCTATGTTAACAGCTTATGATTTGGCTTTATCTCAAGAGATCAGCCTTAAGTAGGGATGCTGTGGTGCCAAGAAGCCTTCGGCCTTCAAACCTTTGCAGGGGTGGAGGCTTTACTTTTACAGACTTCTGCCAGAATGCCTAGTTGTGGCTCTTGGTTTCCTTCTCATGCAAATTCTTGTAATGCCTGCCTTCATCATGGTGAAGGTAGAAGAGTCGTGGTGGTACTTCAGTTAGATAGGCAGCTGACCCATAATTGATGAATCATATAATGAATCCTTGACTGTAACTTTTAACAGATAGCTATGTTTTTCAATTGAGTTATTTTTCAAGAACACAACTTTTGCCTACCTTAATGAGGAGTTATACTTTTTTGGATTTTCTTTAGTGCCGATCACAGTGTTTGCAGATCTCTTAGAAGATGCTCCATAAAAATTGTTTTGCATTGAAGAAGGCTTATCCATGGCACTGCTAGTGAGAGACTAGCTCTAGTGATAAATAAGAGATGTTAGTTGCCAGGGCTGTCATTTCAATTTGTCTTGCTTTTACTGAGCTCATTAATAAATTGCCACAGTGGTAATATGAAAGTAATGAACCTTCTGGAGACCCACCTGGGGCACAGAATGCTAACAGGGACCTTCAGGGCAACTGCCATTGTGGTACACAATTCAGTGAAAGGGTTTTAGGCTTTTTTCCCCTTTGAAACATTTATATTTTGTAATATCCAAATCCTATGTTAACATTTGTGTACTTTCTGAGTATATTTAAATTCAGCTCAGCAAACATGGATCTGATGCCTGCTACTGTCAGGCAGTATACTGGATCCCAGAGTTGTAAACATGAATGAGACATCCCTTAGGACTTCACTATCAAATAGAGAGAAAAGGTGTGTAAACAAATAATTTTAATATGGTATTTAAATGCCATAAATATGGGTCAGATATAAATGTAGCATACAAGAGGAAATGATTATCTAGAGAAAGGAGCTAGGAAGGCTGAGAAAGGGGATTCATTGATTTCTGAGTTAAAATTTGAAGGATGGGTTATAGGTTGATGAGTTGGGTGCATAGTAGGAAAAGGGGCCTCATTGCAGACAAGAGGAGGGACTGCAGATCATTTGGAATAACTTAGGGAAAGAAGGTAAAGAGAAGATTGTCAGCCCTAGATCCTGAAAAATAAAATAATGTAAAGAGAAGAAGTAGATGAGGATGGAGACATAATAAGGGGGAAATCTTAAAGGATTTAGGTTTTGAAGTGTTATGTATACTGTGCCAAGGGTTCTGGTGGATTTTATCTTGTAGGGTACACGGATCCATTGAAAGATTTTAAGCAGAGAAGCCACATGATCAAATTTTTATTTCAGAAGAATTACTCTGGTTGTCTTTTATAGGATGGAATGGAAGTGAAGAGAGACCAATTAGAAAACTATTTACTAATTCTCTGTAAGGAACAGCATAGTAAACTGCAAAAAGCATGACTTAGGTTGTTTCAAATCCCAATTTAGCCACCTACTAACTTTAACGCTTAACTGTCTCTGAAGCTTCTTCATTAATGAAATGGGAATAATAGTAATCTCTCACTGGATATTATGAAAAATCACAAAAAATAACATACGCATGGAGTTGTTCCAAAAAGCTGAGTATAAATGCTAGCTGTTATATTTCAAATTCTGTTTTTCTTGAGTTTTAGGTAACTTATAACCACGTTTAGCATTTTGAAGAAGCACTTTCATTTTCCTTCTACCATTCTGTTGCAATGAAACAGAAGTTGAGACATTTTCAAACACTTTATATTTACATTAAGATCCATATTTCAGGATTTCCCAAACACTCAAAAAATAATATAACTAAAGCTTTTTCCTTTGGACACCCTGTCAGACCCTCAATTGGAGAATCAGGGTTAGTGTCTTTTTTTTTTTGAGTCAGGGTATAATGGGAAAAGATTGGAGCCCTGTTTCAACAAATGAGCTATTTAGCTGAGTAATAGCATCAGAATATGTTCTGCCTCCATTCCTGCAACTATTTAATAAGAATAATGTGAACAGTTGTCCTAGCCATCTTGCATATTTATTGTGAGGATCACATTCTTTCCTTAAGTAAATGTTTATTAAATAACTACTATTCAAGGCCCTGTTTCAAAGAATGTAGAAATGAATCGGATCTAGATCCTAATTTCAAGTGAATTACTTGAAATGTAAAAGGTGTATACAAATAACTAATTCAAGTAAGACAAAATATAAGTCAGATAATGTTGAAAATTATAAAGAATTTGACACTTAAGTTATTTGTATTTTGTATAATTATTGTATGTTATTATATTTTGCAAAGTATATTTCACATTGCTCTCATTATTTAAAGCGCCACCCCAAGTAAAGCAGAGATAGAGTCACTTTCTTGGATATCTGTAGAAAATAAATGATAAATGTTTTTAGATTTCAGGTGGATTTAAAAACCTGTACACAGATTTTTATCTCAGGCTTTTAATATTCACTGATACTCAAGTAACTTGGTTAAGTTAGTCTCTGCGCCTCAGGTGTGTGCATGTATGTGTGCATGCATGTGCACGTGTGTTTATGTATGTGCATGCATGTGCACGTGTGTGTAATTGAGATAGCACCATCTAGCTCTTAGATTTATTGTGATGAGATGGTCATTATATGTAAAACAGTGCTAACAATACATGTTGGGTTTTTCTGTAGTCTCTTTGCTGTCACCTACTTAACTTTTCACTATTGCCCAGTATTGAACTTTGAGACAGCAGCTTCACTGAAATAATTTAAAGGTTTTTTTTTAAAAAAAAAAAATGTAAGCAATTATAGGGGAGGAAAAAGTCTTTTCCTCACCTGTCCTAGGTTCATGGCTAAAGTCCCTATAACAAAAGACATATTAACAAGAGAAAAGCATAATCAGTGTTTTCTTAAGTTTTATGTGACACAGAAGGCTTCATAAAGAAATGAAAACCTGAAGAAACAGTTAAACTTGTATATTTTTATGCTAGATGTGATAATGAAGTAGATAATTGGGGAGCAATAGAATTGGACAAAGCGGGTATGATCTAATGGTAATAAATGGGGGGTAATTTAGACCCGTTTGTTCAGATTCTTCTTGGTCTCTCTGTGTCTTTGGCTCCTTTCCTCTAGGAACCTGTCACATGAGGGTCTTATGACTTGCTTCTGGAAGAGTTAAGAAAACCCATAAAACCTGGGAAGGTTTTATGTCCTGCTACAGAGGAGGAGATGGAGGAAGGTGAAGGTTACCTTCCTGCTTCTGTTGTTTTCCCACATTCCTTCAGCTTAAAATATTTGGGGATTACCATGTCCTGAAGCCCATCACAAATATACAACAAAAGTGAAAGGGTTTATAATGAAAAACATTATAGCCACAAGCTAAATTTTACCGATACTTGTAAATATCACATATCTATGTGTCTTCCCTTTACCCACCAGCTGTATTCAAATGTCTCTATTGATTCTTTGGGACTTTTCTGTAAAAGGTTTGTAACTAATTTGTAGGCTGGGAATGCAAATATGTTTCAAATATTTGTAATTAAATTGTACTTTAACAACTTACATTGCTTTTTACCTCTGATGAATTTTATTTACCAAGTTATTTATTATTTGGATCTATCTGTACTATTTGTGTTCCTACACTCTTATTTGTAGCATGAATTCATTTACTGGCATACAGATCATCCATTGCATTTTCCAGAGAATACCTTTAGTTAATCTTTTTTAATGTCATATTTATAGTAGGTTCTTTATATTAATACTTGTCTTTTTCTCCTGTTAAAATGTGTATCTTTTTTTTTTCCTCCAGACAGAGTCTCACTTTGTTGCCCAAGCTGGAATAAAGTATGTATTTTTAAAAATTAATTAAAAAAATGATGCTGCATATTTTGTGCCTATTGGCAAACACTGCAGCTAAAAAGCTCTATGTGTATAGAGTGGGTTGCCAGCATGGTCTTAAAATCTCACGTATCTCAATATTTTCTATCATGACCATTTCTTGTTTCTGAGCTTGGGGTGGTTGGTTTGTTTTTCAGGAAAACTGGACTATTTAGTATGGCTAAGGATTAAATACAGTCTTTTGCCTATGTTTGGTTAGAGCCTCTCAGCTTTGATTGATGTTCTCCATTATATGTTACAGAAATTTTTGTTTCTGGTTCTTTGATGGCACTCTTTCCTATTTTCTGGTACTGTAAAGTGTGTACTCATATTTGTAAAATTTTCTTTTGTCATCACAATGCATATCTTTTAAATGAGTTTTAATTAGATAGGACATGTCTTTTTATTACATGGATTTCCTTAAGCTGTAAGGACTGTATTCAGAAAAATCTTTGAAAAGCTAAATTTTGTATTCTTATTTTTCTGAGTCTGCTTCCTAGGGAGTGAAAAGCTAAAATTATATTCATGATTGTGTCTCTCAACTCCTTCCATCCACTCATTACCTTTATGTAATGATCCTGTTGAATTTGAGAGTGACTTACAAATACTAAAGTGCCCGGCTTGTTTTGTTTCATATTTATTTATTTATTTATTTATACCTTAAGTTCTAGGGTACATGTGCACAACAAGCAGGTTTGTTACATAGGTATACATGTGCCATGTTGGTTTGCTGCACCCATCAACTCATTTACATTAGGTATTTCTCCTAATGCTATCCCTCCCCCAGCTCCCTACCCCGCAACAGGCCCTGGTGTGTCATGTTCCCCGCCCTGTATCCAAGTGTTCTCATTGTTCAGTTCCCATCTATGAGTGAGAACATGTGGTGTTTGGTTTTCTGTCCTTGTGATAGTTTGCTAAGAATTATGGTTTCCAGCTTCATTCATGTCCCTGCAAAGGACATGAACTCACCCCTTTTTATGGCTGCATTGTATTCCATGGTGTATATGGGCCACATTTTCTTAATCCAGTCTGTCATTAATGGACATTTGGGTTGGTTACAAGTCTTTGCTATTGTGAATAGTGCCACAGTAAACATATGTGTGCATGTGTCTTTATAGTAGCATGATTTATAATCCTTTGGGTATATACCCAGTAATGGGATCGGCTGGGTCAAATGGTATTTCTACTTCTAGATCCCTGAGGAATCACCACACTGTCTTCCACAGTGGTTGAACTAATTTACACTCCGACCAACAGTGTGAAGGTGTTCCTATTTCTCCACATCCTCTTCAGCATCTGTTGTTTCCTGACTTTTTAATCGCCATTCTAACTGGCGTGAGATGGTATCTTATTGTGGCTTTGATTTGCATTTCTCTGATGACCAGTGATGATGAGCATTTTTTCATGTGTCTGTTGGCTGCATAAATGTCTTCTTTTGAGAAGTGTCTATTCATATCCTTTGCCCACTTTTTGATGGGGTTGTTTTTTTCTTGTAAATTTGTTTAAGTTCTTCGTAGATTCTGTGTATTAGCCCTTTGTCAGATGGATGGATTGCAGAAATTTTCTCCCATTCTGTAGATTGCCTGTTCACTCTGATGGTAGTTTCTTTTGCTGTGCAGAAGCTCTTTAGTTTAATTAGATCCCATTTGTCAATTTTGGCTTTTGTTTCCATTGCTTTTGGTGTTTTAGTCATGAAGTCTTTGGCCGGGCACAGTAGCTCACGCCTGTAATCCCAGCACTTTGGGAGGCCGAGGCAGGTGGATCACGAGGTCAGGAGATTGAGACCATCCTGGCCAACACGGTGAAAGCTTGTCTCTATGAAAAATACAAAAATTAGCTGGGCGTGGTGGTGTGTGCCTGTAATCCCAACTACTGGGGAGGCTGAGGCAGGAGAATCGCTTGAGCCAGGGAAGCGGAGGTTGCAGTGAGTCGAGATCGTGCCATTGTACTCCAGCCTGAGTGACAGAGCAAGACTCCATCTTAAAAAAAAAAAAAAAAAAGTCATGAAGTCTTTGCCCATGCCTATATCCTGAATGGTATTGCCTAGGTTTTCTTCTAGGGTTTTTATGGTTTTAGGTCTAACATTTAAGTCTTTAATTCATCTTGAATTACTTTTTGTATAAGGTGTAAGGAAGGGATCCAGTTTCGGCTTTCTGCATATGGCTAGCCAGTTTTCCCAGCATCATTTATTAAATAGGGAATCCTTCCCCTCTTTCTTGTTTTTGTCAGGTTTGCAAAAGATCAGATGGTTGTAGATGTGTGGTTTTATTTCTGAGGCCTCTGTTCTGTTCCATTGGTCTATACATCTGTTTTGGTACCAGTACCATGCTGTTTTGGTTACTGTAGTCTTGTAATGTAGTTTGAAGTCAGGTAGTGTGATGCCTCCAGCTTTGTTCTTTTTGCTTAGGATAGTCTTGGCTATGTGGGCTCTTTTTTGGTTCCATACGAACTTTAAAGTAGTTTTTTCCAATTTTGCAAAGAAAGTCATTGGTAGCTTGACGGGGATGGCATTGAATCTGTAAAGTACCTTGGGCAGTATGGCCATTTTCACGATATTGATTCTTCCTATCCATGAGCATGGAATGTTCTTCCATTTGTTTGTGTCCTCTTTTATTTCGTTGAGCAGTGGTTTGTAGTTCTCCTTGAAGAGGTCCTTCACATCCCTTGTAAGTTGGATTCCTAGGTATTTTATTCTCTTTGTAGCAATTGTGAATGGGAGTTCACTCATGATTTGGGTCTCTGTTTGTCTGTTATTGATATATAGGAATGCTTGTGATTTTTGCACGTTGATTTTGTATCCTGAGTCTTTGCTGAAGTTGCTTATCAACTTAAGGAGACTTTGGGCTGAGACGATGGGGTTTTCTAAATATACAATCATATCATCTGCAAACAGGGACAATTTGACTTCCTCTTTTCCTAATTGAGTACCCTTTATTTCTTTCTCTTGCCTGATTGCCCTGGCCAGAACTTCCAACACTATGTTGAATAGGAGGGGTGAGAGAGGGCATCCTTGTGCCAGTTTTCAAAGGGAATGCTTCCAGTTTTTGCCCATTCAGTATGATATTGGCTGTGGGTTTGTCGTAAATAGCTCTTATTATTTTGAGATATGTCCCATCAATACCTAGTTTATTGAGAGTTGTTAACACGAAGTGCTGTTGAATTTTGTCAAAGGCCTTTTCTGCATCTATTGAGATAATCATGTGGTTTTTGTTGATGGATCTGTTTACATGATGAATTACGTTTATTTATTTGCATATGTTGAACCAGCCTTGCATCCCAGGGATGAAGCCCACTTGATTGTGGTGGATAAGCTTTTCGGTGTGCTGCTGAGTTCGGTTTGCCAGTATTTTATTGATCATTTTTGCATCGATGTTCATCAGGGATATTGGTCTAAAATTTTCTTTTTTTGTCGTGTCTCTGCCAGGCTTTGGTATCAGGATGATGCTGGCCTCATAAAATGAGTTAGGGAGGATTCCTCGTTTTTCTGTTGATTGGAATAGTTTCAGAAGGAATGGTACCAGTTCCTCCTTGTACCTCTGGTAGAATTCGGCTGTGAATCCATCTGGTCTTGGACTTTTTTTGGTTGGTAAGCTGTTAATTATTGCCTCAATTTCAGAGCCTGTTATTGGTCTATTCAGAGATTCAACTTCTTCCTGGTTTAGTCTTGGGAGGGTGTATGTGTCCAGGAATTTATCCATTTATTCTAGATTTTCTAATTTATTTGCGTAGAGACATTTTGGTAGTTTGTATTTCTGTGGGATCGGTGATGATATCCCCTTTATCATTTTTTATTGCATCTATTTGATTCTTCTCTCTTTTCTTCTTTACTGGTCTTGCTAGCAGTCTAACAATTTTGTTGATCTTTTCAAAAAACCAGTTCCTGGATTTATTGATTTTTTGAAGGGTTTTTTGTGTTTCTCTCTCCTTCAGTTCTGCTCTGATCTTAGTTATTTCTTGCCTTCTGCTAGCTTTTAAATTTGTTTGCTCTTGCTTCTCTAGTTCTTTTAATTGTGATGTTAGGGTGTTGATTTTAGATCATTCCTGCTTTCTCTTGTGGGTATTTGGTGCTATAAATTTCCCTCAACACACTGCTTTAAATGTGTTCTGGAGATTCTGGTACATTGTTTCTTTGTTCTCATTGGTTTCAAAGAACATCTTTATTTCTGCCTTCATTTCATTATTTACCCAGTAGTCATTCAGAAGCAGGTTGTTCAGTTTCCATGTAGTTGTGTGGTTTTGAGTGAGTTTCTTAATCCTGAGTTCTAATTTGATTACACTGTGGTCTGAGAGACAGTTTGTTGTGATTTCTGTTCTTTTACGTTTGCTGAGGAGTGCTTTACTTCCAAATATGTGGTCACTTTTAGAATAAGTGCAATGTGGTGCTGAGAAAAATGTATATTCTGTTGATTTGGAGTGGAGAGTTCTGTAGATGTCTATTAGGTCTGCTTGGTGCAGAGCTGAGTTCAAGTCCTGGATATCCTTGTTAACCTTCTGTCTTGTTGATCTGTCTAATATTGACAATGGGGTATTAAAGTCTCCAATTACTATTTTGTGGAAGTCTAAGTCTCTTTGCAGGTCTCTAAGGACTTGCTTTATGAATCTGGGTTCTCCTGTATTGGATACATATGTATGTTTTTTTGCTTTCCATTTGCTTGGTAGATCTTCCTCCATCCCTTTATTTTGAGCCCATGTGTGTCTCTGCACGTGAGATAGGTCTCCTGAATACAGCACACTGATGGGTCTTGACTCTTTATCCAATTTGCCAGTCTGTGTCTTTTAATTGGGGCATTTAGCCCGTTTACATTTAAGGTTAATATTGTTATGTGTGAATTTGATCCTGTCATTATGATGATAACTGGTTATTTGCCCATTAATTGATGCAGTTTCTTCATAACATCGATGGTCTTTACAATTTGGCATGTTTTTGCAGTAGCTGGTACTGATTGTTTCTTTCAATGTTTAGTGCTTTCTTCAGGAACTCTTGTAAGGCAGGCCTGGTGGTGACAAAATCTCTCAGCATTTGCTTGTCTGTAAAGGATTTTATTTCTCCTTCACTTATGAAGCTTAGTTTGGCTGGATATGAAATTCTGCCTTGAAAATTCTTTTCTTTAAGAATGTTGAATATTGGCCCCCACTCTCTTCTGGCATACAGGGTTTCTGCTGAGAGATGCACTGTGTCTGATGGGCTTCCTTTTGTGGGTAACCCGACCTTTCTCTCTGGCTGCCCTTAACATTTTTTCCTTGATTTCATCTTTGGTGAATTTGACAATTATGTGTCTTGGGGTTGCTCTTCTCAAGGAGTATCTTTGTGGTGTTCTCTGTATTTCCTGAATTTGAATGTTGGCCTGCCTTGCTAGGTTGGGGAAGTTCTCCTGGATAATATCCTGAAGAGTGTTTTCCAACTTGGTTCCATTCTCCCCTTCACTTTCAGTTACACCAGTCAAATGCAGATTCTTTTCACATAGTCCCATATTTATTGGAGGTTTTGTTCATTTCTTTTTACTCTTTTTTCTCTAATCTCGTCTTTTTGCTTTATTTCATTAATTTGATCTTCAATCACTGATATCCTTTCTTCCACTTGGTCGAATCGGCTATTGAAGCTTGTGCATGTGTCATGAAGTTCTCGTGCCATGGTTTTCAGCTCCATCAGGTCATTTAAAGTCTTCTCTACACTGTTTATTCTAGTTAGCCATTAATCTAATCTTTTTTCAAGGTTTTTAGCTTTCTTGCGATGGGTTCAAGCATCCTCCTTTAGCTCAGAGAAGTTTATTACCGACCTTCTGAAGCCTTCTTCTGGCAACTTGTCAAAGTCATTCTCCATCCAGCTTTGTTCCGTTGCTAGTGAGGAGCTGCGACCCTTTGGAGGAGAAGAGGCGCCCTGGTTTTTAGAATTTTCAGCTTTTCTGCTCTGGTTTCTCACCATCTTTGTGGTTTTATCTAACTTTGGTCTTTGATGTTGGTGACCTACAGATGGGGTTTTGGTATGGATGTCCTTTTTGTTGATGTTGATGCTATTCCTTTCTGTTTGTTAGTTTTCCTTCTAACAGGTCCCTCAGCTGCAGGTCTGTTGGAGTTTGCTGGAGGTCCACTCCAGACCCTGTTTGCTTGGGTATCACCAGCAGAGGCTGCAGAACAGCAAATATTACAGAACAGCAAATATTGCTGCCTGATCCTTTCTCTGGAAGCTTCGTCCCAGAGGGGCACCTGCTTGTATGAGGTGTCAGTCGGCCCCTACTGGGAGGTGCCTCCCAGTGTTGGGAGAACCACTCCTGTCTTCAGAGCTATCAGACAGGGATGTTTAAATCTGCAGAAGTTGTCTGCTGCCTTTTGTTCAGCTATGCCCTGCCCACAGAGGTGAAGTCTATGGAGGCAGTAGGCCTTGTTGAGCTGTAGTGGGCTCTGCCCAGTTCGAGCTTCCTGGCCACATTGTTTACCTACTCAAGCCTCAGCAATGGCAGATGCCCCTCCCCCCACGAGGATGCAGTGGGAAATCGGGTCTCACAGCCTTCAGAGCTGAGAGCCGCGAATTGATTGAGGTCAGTCTCAGACTGCTGCGCTAGCGTGAGCAAGGCTCCATGGGCGTGGGACCCACCGAGCCAGGCACGGGAGAGAATCTCCTGGTCTGCCAGTTGCTAAGACCATGGGAAAAGTGCAGTATTTGGGCAGAGGTGTACTGATTTTCCAGGTGCAGTCTGTCACGGCTTCCCTTGGCTAGGAAAGGGGGAAATCCCCCAACCCCTTGTGCTTCACGGGTGAGGTGATGCCCTGTCATGCTTCAGCTCGCCCTCTGTGGGCTGTATCCACTGTCCAACCAGTCCCAATGAGATGAACCAGGTACCTCAGTTGGAAATGCAGAAATTACCCATCTTCTGCATCAATCATGCTGGGAGCTGCAGACTGGAGCTGTTCCTATTCAGCCATCTTGCAGTTCAGTCATTTTTGTTTCATTTTAAGAGATTTTCCTTAACTGTTTTTCTCTCAGAAATCAATTTGTGGGTTGTAATTATAAGCCATCCAAGTATAATGTATTTTCAATTCAGTAAGTAGCGACTATTCTGGTCATATAATTTTTTAGTTTTGTGCCTTTTTTCCTTTCTATTAAATTAGCATATACCCATTTCATTAATAAATACCTATTGAGTATCTCCTCTTACACCAGGCACTATTCCAGGTGCTGGGATATAATGCTGAATGAATAACATAAACACCCCAGTGAGAGAGACAAATAAAAAGATATGGAAAATATTAAATGGTGCTAACTGCTATGTGGAGAATTAAGAGTGGTATGATAGAAAGGGTCTAGGTGACTACTTTAGTTTGAGTGATCAGGGAAGGATTCTCTGAGGAGGTGACATTTAAGCTAAGACCTGAATGATGAAAAGCCAGCCATGTGAATATTGAGGTGGAACATTCCAGGGAGTGTAAAGGCCCCAAGGTCATAAGGAACTTGGCCGCCAGCAGGAGCTGAGAGGACCAGTATAGCTGGAGCAAAGCAAAAGGTGAGAGCCGTAGGAGATGAAGTAGGAGAGGTAAGTAGGGGTCAGATGATGCAGGACTATGTGGGCCAGGATAAGGTACTTGGATTTGACTTAAAGTGCTATGGGGAGCCTTTGGGAGATTTTAAGCTGGAGAGTGATATGATCTAATTTACCTTAACATATAGTCAGGACAGGATCATATAGGGAAGAAAATAGGTCAATACTGAGAACCTGTAATTCAAACACAGGAAAAAGATTGCATTTGCTGCTAAGGCATACTAAATAGCCCAGTTTTCCTTGAAAAATCCTAAGCCTAAGAGACAAGAAATTTGGCCAGATTCCATTGTTTTGATTCCCAGCTCCACCATGTACCAACTGTGTAACCTTGGGCAAATTATAAGACATCTCTCTGCACTGGTTTCTCATCATTAAAATGAAGATAATAATAGTGCCTACAGATAATAATAGTGCCTGCCTTATAGACTAGTGAAAATTGAACAACATTGCTGAGACCAGCTCGGTCGGGGAGACCCTAACCCAGCGGCGCTAGAGGAATTAAAGACACACAGAAATATAGAGGTGTGAAGTGGGAAATCAGGGGTCTCACAGCCTTCAGAGCTGAGAGCCCCAAACAGAGATTTACCCATGTATTTATTAACAGCAAGCCAGTCATTAGCATTGTTTCTATAGATATTCGATTAACTAAAAGTATCCCTTATGGGAAACGAAGGGATGGCCAGAATAAAGGAATAGGTTGGGCTAGTTAACTGCAGCAGGAGCATGTCCTTAAGGCACACATCGCTCATGCTATTGTTGGTGGCTTAAGAATGCCTTTAAGTGGTTTTCCACCCTGGGTGGGCCAGGTGTTCCTTGCCTTCATTCCAGTAAACCCACAACCTTCCAGCGTGGGTGTTATGGCCATCATGAACAAGTCACAGTGCTGCAGAGATTTTGTTTATGGCCAGTTTTGGGACCAGTTTATGACCAGATTTTGGGGGGGCTTGTTCCCAACACAGCATAATACATGGAATGTGCTTAGAGCAGTGCTTGGCACATAATAAGTACTTAATAGATGTTTAATTTTATATTTCCTTTAGAACTGTGTTTTTGATAGCCATGTGGTTAATATGACTGGATGTAATGAATTTTTAATTTTATTTAATTTTAAGTAAATTTAAAATTAAAAACGGATCTCAATTCAGGTATTAGAAAAATTTTAAGTATGTTTGAAACAATTTAGATATGTGAATTTTCTTTTTCAAGTGTAAATTTACGAAATTGAAATATGGATCAAGTATTTGTGATGAAAATTTAGCATCTGAATTGAGGTAAGCTATAAGTGTAAATGTATACCAGATTTTAAAGATACTATACAAATAATGTATTTTAATTAATGATTTTTATGATTACTTGCCAAAATAATATTTTGATATATTGGGTTAAATAAAATGCATTATTAAAATCATTTTGCACTTGTTTCTTTTTTTAAAACTTTTAAAAATATGACTACTAGAAAAATGTAAAAGCCACCTATGTAATTTTATATTTTTCCAGTAATCATATTTTTAAAAGTTAAAAGAAACAAGTGAAAATAATTTTAATAATGCATTTTATTTAATAAATACTGAACATTACGCTTATATTTCTGTTGGATAGCACTGTTCTAGACCCTGGGTCAGGGGAAGGGTAGTAGGAGAAGCATATAGACTAGGAGAGGTGCTTTTGCTAATTACACAAATACCTCTAGAGATTCTGAAACACCTTCATCCAGTGGAGCCTCCCTCCCCATCATATTACTCCTACCTCCTATTCCCTTGCTGAAAATCAGTGCTCTTGGTGAGCCTGCCCTCACTGATAAGAGTTTGTATTCTTCAGGAGTGTCCAGGTGCAAAAAGTTATGAATTGCACTAAATTTAACAAGGTTAGACACCCATTAATGATTTTGATGAAATAAATTTTTGGAGTTCTCTACACTATTAAATAGTATGGTACTACCATATAAAATTACAGTAAAGTCTACCACGAATCCTGGTCCAATGGACTCCAGAGGCTTAAAGTGAGAAAGAATTAAAGTAGATTTTATGAAAGTAAGGGATGAATTACTAGGTCAAAAGCTGAGGAAGTTGAGGAAGGCATCTTGTGTTCTAAAAGGTAAATTTCTGGGAGGGAAAAAAAAAAAGGCTGGGCACGTTGGCTCATGCCTGTAATCCCAGCACTTTGGGAGGCCAAGGCAGGCAGATCACAAGGTCAGGAGTTTGAGACCAGCCTGGCCAACATGGTGAAACCCCGTCTCTACTAAAAATACGAAAATTAGCCGGGCGTGGTTGTGGGCACCTGTAATCCCAGCTACTCGGGAGGCTAAGACAGGAGAATCACTTAAACCCAGGTCTTGCAGTGAGCCAAGATCGTGCCACTGCACTCCAGCCTGGCCACCAAGAGTGAGACTCTGTCTCAAAAATAAAAAAACTCAAAAAGCTAAATAACCATAAACTTTGGTCTCTGAAGTGAAACTGGACATGTGTTTTTTTTCTCATGCCTCTTGGTTCCTGCTAGTTCTGTGCTTGCATACAAAGGTTTCCTGAGTTGTTTAAAGAGGCATTACTCTCAGGAGTTGGCATGAAGAAGGTTCCTAGTAAATACTGAGCACTATTCTGCCTGAGCTGTTTAAGATTGCTTGTTCTATATTCTTTTTACATTGCCTTAAATTAATTTTAAAAAAATCAATGATATGCCTTAGCCAAATACCTATTACCTTTCAAAGATTATTTCTTGCCCTCTTAAGTCACTTCTCTAGAGAAGAGAGCCCCTTCCTGAGTTCTTTACCATTTCGGAGTCACAGGATACACATTTCACTGGAAGCCCCTTTTTGGTGAGAAAAGAGGTAGTCTCAGAGTTTCCCAACCAGAAATGAGTGTCAAGGCAATTGCTTAAGTTGCTCATTGAAGACAACTAATATCACTTGATAAGGTTCCTTATTTCAATTTTCTGTGAAGCCATAAAATCAGATACTTGTAGAGGTGAATGATGAGGAAACAGGCATGCAGCTAGTTTGCAGTAAATGTGGGACCCACCTGGGACGGCACTAAGAGAACACTTGAGTTCTAACCTTCTGTTTTTCTGTTGAGGAAATGGCAGCCCTGAGGAAGTGACTTCTCAGTAGTAGAATGAACCAGGCCAAATCTAGATCTTTCATCTCAGTTTCTTGATGCAGAGATACCATGTTTACCCTCAAGTTTGTAATTCTGTGGGATTCATATAAGATCCCAGATAATGCCATGGATTTATAACTCCCTCAGTTTTTAAAAGATAAGAATCTGAGACTTTAGAGGGGATTTACAGAATGGTTTATGGATGCTGTTCTGTCAAGCTCAAATTACTTTATTTACCCATCTTCATGGCCCAAGTAGTTGAGGATCTAATCTACTGTCAGAGCTCTTTGTCCAAGGAGATAGTTTTCTATATAGGATTCTAACCTATTAGATTCTAAGAGGTTGAAGTTGATCTTGAGATCTCTGGTCCCTTGTAACATTGACATCTTTCAACGGTCTGCTTAGGCAGTGTGTGAACTGATTAAAAAAAATGGTACAGGTTAGTAATTTCTTACCTGTCCCCAAAGCCATATGAGTGAGACCTCAGCTTTTCATTTTGTTACCATGAAAAGCTTTTAGTAGGTGACTCCTGTTTGTAGATGGTGACATGCATTCAAATCTTCACTCCAGAAAACCTTAGAGAAAAAGCCATTCTAAGAAGAGTAATGTTCTGGAGAGCTACAGGATTGTTCCATTATAGATTAAAGTTTTGTTTTTAAAAATTATTTTAGTTGGAAATTAAAATGGATCATACCCCTTCTTCCCTTTAATTTAGTTTAATGAGACTAATTTAGTATGTGTATGTGTGCATGTGTAAAGGGTACAAAGTTCCATGGGTTTTTAGTGTCTATTCCTAACTCTGTTTTTCTTACAAGCATTATTATTATTATTATTATTATATTTATTTATTTATATATTTTTTTGAGACGAGTTTCGCTCTCAGGCTGGAGTGCAGTGGCGCAGTCTCAGCTCACTGCAAGCTCCGCCTCCTGGGTTCACACCATTCTCCGGCCTCGGCCTCCCGAGTAGCTGGGACTACAGGTGCCTACCACCACACCCAGCTAATGTTTTTTTGTATTTTTAGTAGAGACGGGGTTTCACCATGTTAGCCAGGATGGTCTCGATCTCCTGACCTTGTGATCCACCCGCCTCAGCCTCCCAAAGTGCTGGGATTACAGGCATGAGCCACTGCGCCCGGCCACAAGCATTATTTTTATAGAATTGTGAGGTTTCCAGGAATGTATACAGTTGTAAAAAACACCTAGATTTAAGTCTGTGGATCACAATCAAAAAAGATCTGAAAGCCAGTGCCAATTAGTTCCTTCCTTGCACTAATAATACTTTTTTACATTTGTTTAAGATTTGCCTATTTGCCAAGCCTCTGTACATACACACTGTATATGGTCTATGATAAGTAAACTAGGCATAGTCTTCTTGTTTTAAACTATACTAGGCAGGCATAAGGAAACCAAAAAGAGGATGGACTTTGAAATCAATCTTTCTTTGATTTGAATTTTAATTTAGATTCAGGGGGTACATGTGCAGGTTTGTTACAAGGGTATATTGCATGATGCTGAGGTTTGGGCTTCCATTGAGTTCATCACCCAGATAGTGAACACAGTACCCAATAGGAAGTTTTCAGCATCCTCCCACCCCTACCCCCTATTGTGGAGTCCCTAGTGTGTATTAGTCTTACTTTTATGTTCATGTGTACCTGATATTTAGCTCCCACTTATAAACAAGTACATGTGATATTTGGTTTTCTGAAATCAGACAACCTTTAATATTAGCTTTTGCATTTAGAAGTTGAGTGACCATGGGTGCCTTAATCCTTAACTTCCAAAGTTCAGCTTAAAAAAAATGTAAATGGGAACAGTAATGCCAGAATTGTTGCGTGCTTTAAGTCAAGTAATAAAAACACCTGCCAGGAGCACAGTGGATGACTCTCACAAAACAAAATGTTGAGTGGAAGGAAGTGGACATAAAAGAGTACATATGATATGATTTCATTTATATAACATTCAAAACAGGCAAAACTAACCTACGGTGATAGAAGTCAAGACAATGGCTACTCTTGGGTGGAGCAGTAACCAGGAGGGGAGGGCACAGGGGATATTTATTGGGGTGCTAGTAATGTGCTCTTTCTTGGTTTGGAGATACATTATAAAAATTCACTAAGCTTGTATACTTATGATTTATGCACTTTTGGGTAATAATGTTATAGTTTAATAAGAAGTTATTTTTAAAGTGCCTAACACATAGTTGATTCTCTTCTGCTATGATGGTTCTTTAGGTTAACAACATGAAAATTTATTTTAACAGAATGATCCTAGCCTCTTTTCCTTGTAATCTTTCCATTTCTTTGTTCTGTAATAGTCCCTTTTTCCTAATTCCAGTTTTATACCTTGGCATGTTTAATAAATATATACTGATGATAATCCCAATTGGTGTGGTTGGAGGAGTTTAGGTCAGTCAGGCAAGGTGAAATTGAATGTCAGTGTCATCTAGGAGTATATACCATTCTCTGATCTTTAGATAATTTGGTGATGTTTTGCTTTTCACATGAAGATTTCCCTGATTTGTGTAACACGATCTTGTCGAATATCAGACAGACTTTATCATTTACTTTTTAACGGTGAAATATTGGACATATTCTGTTATTTCTTGCACTTTTAATGCAATCCAGTTATAGTGTGGTGGGCTTTGAAATGGTCACTGTCACACCCTGTAGCACCTTACAGTTTTTCCTTGGGTTCTTGTTGCTAAAAGAGAACCATGCTTATTGTTTTTATCTTAACTATTTTTGTACTACAAGGGTAGAAGTAGACTTATATACTAGAAAATTTATGAAAGCTCCTGTTATAAAAAACAATTCTTGAAAATTCAAATTTTAAAAACTGAGGAAGTTACTTCTTCTGCTAAGCACTGCTAGACTATGTGTGGGATATAAAATAAGCCTATGACAATCTCTGCCCTCACAGAGGGTGGACTCCTGCTATAAAGACAGGCTTCTGCTTTGTGGGGGTAGATAGAAAATGAGTTTGTCCACACTTGCTTTTTGTGTTTTGGACATTGGCTTTGAGAGGAAGTCTCTCTGATGGAGATGCTAGCAAGCCCCTCTAAACCCCAGAGAACTGTGGTGATGATCATATGGATTCAGTTGGAGCCAAGAGACAAAGAATGGACTGTGACTTCATCAGCGATCAGTAATATGACAAAGTGTTAGGGGGCTGAGGCAGCACCCTCTATATATCAGACACTTACTTACATTAATTCATGAAAATAGATCATGACATTGAACGTTTCCTAACCTTGGGGTAGGCACTATTACTTCCATTTTAAAGATGTAGAAATTGAGGTCCAGAGACACTTAGTAACCTGTCCAAGTTTACATAGCTAGTGACAAGGTTAGTATTCAAGCCCAAAGCCCATCTGTACTGCATGCTATGTATAGATAGTAACATTACCCAGAGAAGGAATATGTTTATTAGAAGATAAACAATTTGGAAACATGTTAAACAGGAAGTCATAAAGAAAGTTGATAGAGGACTACATCTAGGACTGCCAAGGAAAAGGAATTCTGTGGCTCAAGATTGGATTTCTTGAAAGTCCCCATGAAGCTCTTTGTGTTCCTTTTGCAAGACGGTTGAATGAGGCTATCAAACACTGATGCACATCCATCTGTTGCCTGTTTTTTTTTTTTAATTGTGGCAAAATATACATAAACTTAAAGTTTACCATCTTAAGACATTAAGTACATTTATAGTGTGTGTAGCCTTCACCATTATCCATCCCTAGAATTTTTTTAAATCATCCCAAACAGAAATTCTGTACCCATTAAATATAACTCTCCTCTTTCCACCAGTTCCCTGGTAACCCTTATTTAACTTTCCATCTCTATAAATTTACCTATTATAGGTTCCTCATGTAAGTAGAATAGTACAGTAGTTGTCCTTTTGTGTCTGGCCAGTTTCACTTAGCACAATGCCTTCAAGGTTCATCCATGTTGTAGCATTTATCAGAATTGCATTCCTTTTTATGGCTGAGTTTTCCATTGTATGTGTATATCCAATCATCTGTTTTGTTTATCCAATCATCTGTTGATGGAAACTTAGATTGTTTCCCACTTTTGGCTATTGTGAATCATGCTGCTATGAACATTGGTGCACAGGTGTGTTTGAATCCCTGCTTTAAATTCTTTTGGGTATATAACTAGGGGTGGAATTGCTGGATCATATGATAATTCCACATTTGACTTTTTGAAGAACTGCCAACCATTTTCCACAGCAGCTGTACCATTTTACATTCCCACCAGCAATGCACGATGGTTCCAGTTTTCCCGTATCCTCACCAGCACTTGTTATTTTCCTTTTTTTATAAGAGCCATCCTAATAAGTGTGAAATAGTATATTATTGTAGGTATTTTTGCATTTCTTTAATGATTATTGATGCTGAGCATCTTTTCATGTGGTTATTGGCCATCTTTAATGATTATTCATGCTGAGCATCTTTTCATGTGGTTATTGGCCATCTGTATATCTTCTTTGGAGAATTATCTTTTGCCCATTTTTGAATTGGGTTGTTTAGGTTTTTTGTTCTTCTTGTTGTTGAATTATAGGAGTTCCGTGTGTATTTTGGATATTGACAAACTACAAACATGATTTGCAAGTATTGTCTCCGATTCTGTGGGCTGTCTTTTCACTCTCATGATAGGATCTTTTGATGCACAAAAGTTTTTCATTTTGGTGAAGTCCAATTTATCTGTTTTCTGTTTTGTTGCCTGTGTTTTATTTGTCATATCCTATAGTCATTGCCAAATCTAAAATGTTAAAGATTTTCCCCTATGTTTTCTTCTAAGAGTTTTATAGTTTTAGCTCTTACATTTATTTAGGTCATTGATAAATTTTGAGTTAATTTTTTTGTATATGGTATAAGGTAAGTATTCAACTTCATTCTCCTGCATGTGGATATTCAGTTTTCCCAGACCTGTTTGTTGAAGAGTGTCCTTTTCCCATTAAATGGTCTTGGGACTTTTATTGAAAATTAACTATTTTTGAGCTCTCTGTTTTATTACATTGGTCTATTTATCTATCCTTATGCCAATACTATACTATTTTGATTACTGTAGCTTTGTAGTACGTTTTAGAATTAGAAAGTATAAGTTTTCTAACTTTGTTCTTTTTTTCAAGATTGTTTGAGCTATTTGGAATCCTTTAAGATTCTTTGTGAATTTTTTAGGACAACTTTTTCTATTTGTGCAAAAATGCCATTTGGATTTTGATAGGGATTGCGTTGAATCTGTAGATTGCTTTGGATAGTATTGCCATCTTAACAATATTAGTCTTTCAGTTCATGAACACAGAACAGAATATCTTTTCATTTACTTACATCTTCTTTAACTTCTTTCTGCAATATTTTGTAGTTTTCAGTGTACAAGTCTTTAGCCGTGTTAGTTAAATTTATTCCTAAATATTTTATTCTTTTTGATACTATTTAAATGGAATTATTTTCTTAATTTTCTTTGCACACTGTTCATTGCTAGCATATAGAAATGCAACTACACTTTGTGTGTGACTTTGTATCCTGCAACTTTGCTGAATTCATTTATTAGCTCTAACAGCTTTTTTGTGGAATCTGTAGAGTTTCCTACATATAAGAGCATATCATCTGCAAACAGAGATCATTTTACTTCTTCCTTTCAAAATCTGAATGCCTTTAATTCCTTTTTCTTGCCTAATTACTTTAGCTAGAACTTCCAGTACTATGTTTAATAGAAATGGTGAAAGTGGCTATCTTTGTCCTATTCCTAATCTTAGGGGAAAAGCTTTCAGTCTTTCACCATTGAGTATAATATTAGCTGTGAGTTTTTAATATATGGCCTTTATTATGTTGAAGAAGTTCCCTTCTATTCTTAGTTTATTGTGTATTTTCATTATAAAGCACATTAAATTTTGTCAAATGCTTTCTCTACATTGACGTTACCGTGTGCCTTTTTTTTTTTTTACTTCATTCTATTTATGGTATATTACGTTGATTGATTTTCATATGTTGAACCATCCTTATATTCTGGGAATAAACCTCACTTGGTAATTGTGTATGCTTTTACTACGCTACTAAATTTTGCTTGCTAGTATTTTGTTGAGGATTTTTGCATTCTTAAGGGCTGTTTTTGAAATTAAAGTTTTATTGGAACACAGCCATGCCCATTTCATTTCTGTATTATCGATATTATCTATGGCTACTTTCATGTTTCAATAGAGGCCACACGGCCTGGTAAGCTGCAAATATTTATTATCTGGCCTTTTTTTTTTTTTTTTTTTTGAGACGGAGTTTCAATCTTGTTGCCCAGGCTGGAGTGCAGTGGTATGATCTTAGCTCACCACAACCTCCACCTCCCAGGTTCAAGTGATTCTCCTGCCTCAGCCTCCCCGGTAGGTGGGATTACAGGCATGCGCCACCAAGCCCAGCTAATTTTGTATTTTTAGTAGAGGTGGGGTTCTCCATGTTGGTCAGGCTGGACTTGAACTCCCAATCCACCCACCTTGGCCTCCCAAAGTGCTAGGATTATAGGCGTGAGCCACCATGCCCAGCCTATCTGGCCCTTTATAGAAAAGGTTTGCGAACTTCTGAGTTAGACAAACAACTTCTTACTCTGGTTCCACACTGCCCAAGAAAGCTGATTCTCATTTGGTTCCTGTGTAGATGTACCTTTAAAGTCGAATGGCCCTGGTCACGTACCAGTAAATATTTTAGGCGGTTATATTTCTCACAGTAAATTAATAAATTAACATTCTAGTTTACCCATTATTGTGTAATGACCTACAGCTTTATCCAAAAGAGTCTGTTCCATTTTTAACAGAATCAGGGTTCTGAACTCATAAAGCTGAGGAAAGTATCCTGGAAATTGGAAACTTAACCAAATTGCTGCCCTTGAGAAGCCCTGTCTGGGTAACCAGCCTTCTGGCTTCCTCTGATGAAATCTAATTTCACTGCATATCTTCTTTGATCTACAGTAGTTCATATTTCTATTTTTTTCTGTCTTTCGCTTTTAGATTTCTACATCGTACTAAGGAAGAATGATTTCCTATTTGATATAGCTGAACCATGCAAAAATCAGATCCTTGGAAAGGTCAGAACCTGTATTTATACATAATAGAAATAGAGAGTTATCCTCTATTAGGCTGTGTGTGAATATATGTGTCACAAAAAACAGAGCAAATGAAAAAAGCTTCCCCTTTCTTGACATTTTATTCTGCAATTTTTACAAATTATATGTGCGTTTATAATGTGCAAACTACTCTACACTACTTAAAAGTATGTGTAGAGTACTGTTATTAATCCTGTTTTATAGAAACAATAATGGGCTAAGAGACTTATTCAAAATCCTGTAACTAATAGCTGTAAGATAAAGCCCAGATCTTTTGCCTCTAAGTCTTAACCTTTCCACTGCCTTGTAAGTTCGTAATCAGTGTCAGAATTTAGTAGACATGTAAGTATGCAAGCTGTATGAACATTGGAAATAATGTATGTAAAAGTCTATGAAAAAGTGTTAAAACCCCTTTATGGATGTTAAGTATCATAAATAATTCAGATCTTGACCTTCAATATCTAACATATAATCTTGGGATGATACCAGAGTCCTCAATATGTAATATACCATTGGCTTAGTATAGCAAGCAAAATTCTTTACAAGGTGCCTCCTTTCTACTTTTCTAGCCTCAGCTCATTCAGTTTCTGTCATCTGTCCCTGTAGCTTACTTTGTCCCTTTTCATCTGTAATAAATGGCTAGCATTGTCCAAACACATTGTCCATTTCCATTTCTATGTTCAATTCCACATAATTAGGAAGAATGCCTGAAATGCCTATTTGTCTTTCTTCAGATAATCCTAGCTCAACTTCATCTCCTCCATGAAGCTTTCCTCAACCCTCCCCAACACCTGGCAAAGTTAATCATTCCCTTCTGTTTTCCCAGAGCACTTTTTTTTTTCTTTTATTATTATTATTATTATTATTATTATACTTTAGGTTATACAGAGATTTGCTATAAAAAGTGCTCTGATGAAATCTCTGTATAGCAAAAATCACACGATGATTGTATATTTGAATTGCTATCTTTCCTACTAATCTGTGAGTTCTTTGTGAGCATGAACAGGGACTTACACTTATTTGTCTTTGTGTCTTTAACATGTGACTACTAGGCTTAGATTTTGTTACTCAGCTCAGATGTATTTTGTTTAATGAATAAAATAAGAGCTGCAGTTCTTTCCTTATAAGGATCTGTATGTACAGTATTCTAAGTGGGAGACTGACCACACAAAAATACCTAGAAACACATAAATATATGTAAAACGATATAGTGTATGCTTGAGGTAGAATAGTGGAATGATCAGAGCCAGGTTGAGTTATTTAGGGAAGGATTCCTCTAGGTTAGTAGTTGGCAGTCTATGGCCCACAGGCCAAATCTATCTGCCACCAGTTTTTTGTAAATAAAGTTTTACTGGAACATAGCCATGTTCATTTGTTAGTGTATTATATATCTGCCTTAATGCTATGATAACAGAGTTGAGCAGTTGCAACAGAGGCCATATGTCCTGTAAAACTGAAAATATTTGCCATCTGGCCCTTTACAGAAAAGGTTTGCCAACCCCTGCTCTAGGAGTGGGCTTTGGATGTGAAAAGAAGAGGAATGTGAATTGGTGAAGCATCAGTGTGCATCATAATGCAATGAAAACCAGCCATAGTAGTAGGTATGCTAGGTAGGAAAGCTCCACTCCAATCCAGTTTGTCAGAGAGAACTATGCTGAAGAGATTAAATGTCAAGAATGTTTGGATTGAGAAAGAGGGAACACAAATCTAATGGAAGGAAATTTTGAAGTAAACACTCCGGGCCTGCAGCAAAATAGTTTCCTAAATAGTAGCAAAGGATGATGATGAAGGAAAAGGAAGCAGCAACATAAATTAACATTGACTGAGTGTTTACTGTGTGCCAGGTACTGTTCTAAGTGGTGTGTGTGTGTGTGTGTCTCCTATTTAATCCTCTCAACAACTAAACGAGATAATTGCTATTATTGTCTTTATTTTGCTGCGAAGGAAACTCAGGCACAGGAGGCTAAGTTAACTTGGTCAAGTTAATACAACTGGTAAGTGATAGAACCAAATCTGAACCCAGGCTGTCAGTCTGCAGAGTCTTCATAATTGAGAAGAGGAAATCTGGAGGTATTTGGTAAAAATACCTTAAGCTTGGAGTAAGGTACTTAGTCCAAGTAATTGGGAAAGGTGCTATCCCAACATGGTAAAAAGAAAATGAACAGACAATAAAAGAGTAATGATGGAAGGCAGGGTGTCCAATTAGAAGAGTATACTATGGATTAGGCAGAATGGGCAGGGCAAGGAAGCAGATACTTAAGACATGTTATATAGTCATACAGTAAGATATGTTATATAGTCAATCATTGCGTTTAACCTTGATGAGACCAGAAAGCAATTAACTTTTCCTTGCACACATGAAAGCTGTCCCAAAATACTTGAAGAGCTGGTATATCCAATTGAGATATAGATTAGCAGTGACTTTCAAGGAGGTAAGGGGCATTCAGCCTTCCCACAAAAATATACACACCTTAGTATCCCAAGTGTATTATAATTGGTGGAGGTGTCAAGTCATAACACACACCATTCTCTCTCATTCTGTCTCCCTAAGAGGACTGGTTCCTGTCCAACCCTGTATGATTGCTATGGTAAATATTTACCCCTTTGGACAATTTTTTTTAAAAAAATACATATATATTGTATGTAAGTTAAAATAATATGTATACACTATGAAAATTTTGCCAATAGAAGTATACCAAATGCAAACATTGGCTAGAGATGGTAGGATTGGAGATGGAAGGAGGAGGAGACATTAAACTAAATGACTTTCAACATTTCTTCCAAATCTATGGTTCTATGTTTATACCAGCAGAGTGGTAAGCACAAAGGAAAAGACCACAATGTGACTTTGACATGGTTGGCTTGAATAGAGGGCAAAATGGTATAGGAGAAAATCCGATATATGAAATCTAAATTTATAGAGCAGATTACTTTGCAGTGAACCTTGGACTTATTTTTATAAAGATTGCTTTTAACTAGCCATTTTGGTATGTTCAAATATACTTAATTTTAATAAAAAATTGCATTTACACTTAACTTGTCAGTAGTATATTTACTGTGTAAAATAAAGCAGACACACATTGTTCATTACTTCAAAGAAGGAAGAGATTTCAGCCAAGTTATGTTGTAGTAGCTACAGTGGAAATAATTGAGCTGGGCCTTGCCCATAAACCTGCAATATGATAGAACTTAAAAGGGGGCCAGGCATGGTAACTCACACCTGTAATCCCAGCACTTTGGGAGGCCAAGACAGGAGGATTGCTTGAGGCCAGGAGTTCAAGACCAGCCTGGATAACATAGTGAGACCTCGCCTCTACAAAAAATAAAAAAGTTAGCCAGGCACATTGATGCACACCGGTAATCCTAGCCACTCAGGAGGCTGAGGTAGGAGGATCGCATGAGTCAAGGAGTTTGAGGCTGCAGTGAGCTATGATCATGCCACTGTACTCCAGCCTGAGCAACAGGGTGAGACCCTGTCTCTTAAAAACTAGCTAACTTAAAAGATACCTTAGGTATGTAAGGTATGTAAAGTGCCTACCACAGTGCCAGTAAATGGTAGATGGAGACGCAGAAGAGAAAAAAGATGATGGTGGTGATGATGCTGTTGTTATGTCTTCTGTCCCCATATCACACTTCTGTAAGGCTTCAGAGAGAAAGTTGGTGTTGTATATATTTGTATACACACATACATACATGCACACACATACTGTCCATGCTACAAAACCTGAACTTGCACAGTGTTGTTTATAAAAACCAGGACTCAGATTCGGAGTCTCAGATTTGGAAGGAACTTTAAAGGTTACCCAGTCCAGCCTCCCTCTTCCTCCTAATGATTTAGTATCTTCACCAGTAGGTTATTTTACCTCTGCTTTCACATCCTTAGTGATGGCAAATTCATGCCTCTCCTTCCCAGAGAGCTTATCCCACTTTTGGATACAGAGCTCTGACTGGCAGAAAGTTCTTCCTAATAATGTGCTGAAGTCTATCTACCTATAGCTTCCACGCACTGGTTCTAATTCTCTCCCTTGGGGTAATATTGAACAAGTAGAGCAAGTCTCATCTCTCTCCTACATGAAATCCCTCCAGATATTTGCAAACAGCTCTCATGTTTCCCCTGAGTCTTTCCTTCTAGTTAACCTTCCCTAGTTTCTTAAATTCTCACTCTCCTTGTTGCTTTCCTTTAAATGAGATTGTGCATTTGTATCTCATTCAAAATATAGGACCTAGAATTAAACATAAAATCCTACTTCTGATATGTTTGGACTGGCAAGAATGGAGCATCCAGGACTGTCATCGTCTTTATTCCAGATATTGACTGGAATAATGATGATGCTGATGCATTGCTTATTTAATGACATCAGATCCATATATGTCTGCTAGGAACTATGATGTGGCACTATAGGAACCACTGAACTTCTTCTCTGTTCAAGAAGCATGAGCCAGAAGCATTCCAAAAAGCATTAGCTTCTCTTATGCTCTGCCTCACACCACATAGTTAAAGAATACTAGGACTGCCTGTAGGACAAAGGAAGTCATGGCATTTTCATTAGCCACTTATTGCTAGCTGCATTACTTGTTAAAGGAAATACTGTTGTTCTCATGGGTTCTTCTCTGTGCATACACAAAGATGTATAGTTACTACAAAGCAAGTGGAGCAGGGGGACACCAAAGAGATATGCTCCATCTTCTTTGTTCACCTCTGCTACATGGAGGAGACAGGATTTATTGCTTTCTTTGAGAAAGAGATTGGCCAGTTTCCTTCCTCCCCCTTCTTCTGGTGGATCATTCCAGAAGAATATTACATCTCATCATACTTATCTCCTAATAAAGTAAAAGTAAATGAAGGAGAGCTGGAGGCAGAGAATCAGCTGAGATGTGCTAGAAATACTTGGCTGGGCGCGGTGTCTCATGCCTTGTAATCCCAGCACTTTGGGAGGCCGAGGCGAGTGGATCACCTGAGGTCAGGAGTTCAAGACCAGCCTGGCCAACATGATGAAACCCTGTCTCTACTAAAAATACAAAAAATTAGCCAGGCTTGGTGGCAGGCACCTCTAATCCCAGCTACTCAGGAGGCTAAGGCAGGAGAATCGCTGGAACCCGTGAGGCAGAGGTTGCAGTGAGCCAACATCGTGCCACTGCACTCCAGCCTGAGCAACAAGAGTGAAACTCCGTCTCAAAACAAAGTAACAACAACAACAACAAAAAACTTGTTAATGAGAGAGTGGCTGATCAGTGGCACATCACAGATGAATCCTCTGTCTCCTGCCTCCCTGTAGCTTGTCCTTCATCACCACAGTGAGCAGATGTCCTGCTCACAGCTTTTCTATTTTGATTTCTCTGCATATTGGCATAGTATTATGATTTATCTAAAACTGAGAGTTCTCTCCTTTCTTATTGAGTTTTCAGAAGTGTGTTTGATGCATCTTTTTTCTGTTTTCCAGTTTCCATTTCTAGGGGAAGTATTCCTCTCTTCCTGTTCTTTGAAATACTTAACACAATATCTGGCATGTAGTAAACACTTAAAATGATAGTTATATATTAATAATTTGACTGTTATTACTATACAAGTGATAATTTGTAACTAAGTTTTTAATTGTATCTTAATATATGAAGAATTCTACTTTTCCTTGCTTCAAGTGGTGGCCTGTTGTGATTGTTTTATTACATTTTGAAAGGATACTGCCATAGCCTTACAGATTCTTCTACTACCTATTATACTTCTTTCAATGATTTCCAGAAATACGGAGTCATTACATTCTCCAGATCTGCACTATGCAATGAGTAGCCACTACCATGTATGTCTAATTAAATTTAAATTTAATAAAAATTAAATACAATTAAAAATGCACTCAGTTGCACTAGCTACATTTCAAGTCCTAAATAACCACATGTGGCTAGTGGCTACCCATTGGACAACAGGAATATTGAACATTTCCATCATTGCATTAAATTTTGAGAGGCTGAGGCTGGCAGATCCTTGAGGTCAGGAGTTCGAGACCAGCCTGGCCAACATGGCGAAACCCCATCTCTACTAAAAATACAAAAATTAGCCAAGCGTGGCGGCACATGCCTGTAATCCCAGCTACTCTGGAGTCACTGCTTTGGATATTAGTAATCTACGCTCTTGTGCTCTTTTCTTAGAAATTTAAGAGGATATATTTTCTAGGGTGTTCCTAAGGCTAATCTCTTAATGTTTCAGGGCTCTGAACATGCATTTTGAGGATTCACGTTACTGTTCTTATTCCAGCCCCTTAGTGCCATTACTATCTTTTGGAATAAATATAGGAACTTTCACATCCTCCAAGAAGATTATACTACCATAAATTTTATTTTGTTTATTTTTATTTATTTATTTATTTTGGGACAGTGTTTCTTTTGCCCAGGCTGGAATGCAGTGGTATGACCATAGCTCACTGCAGCCTCGACCTTCTGAGCTCAGGTGATCCTCCTGCCTTAACCTCCCAAGTAGCTGGAATTATAGGTGCATACGCCACCACACCTGGCTAATTTTTATATTTTTTTTGTAGAGACGGAGTTTCACCATGTTTCTGAGTCTGAAACTCCTAAAGATGGGGGTCTCACTGTGTTGCCCAGGCTGGTCTCAAACTCTTGAGTTCAGGCAATTCCCCCCCACTTCAGCCTCCTAAAATACTGGGATTACAGGTGGTCCTCCTGCCTTAACCTCTTTACAGGTGTGAGCCACCACATCCAGCCATTAAGCACTTTCAAAGCCATTTTTTCATTTGTTATTTACAGCAGCCCAGTGAAGCAAGTAGCATTGGGATTATTATTCCCATTTTACTAATAAGAAAACTGAGATTTAGTTAAGTTACATGCCTAAAGTCTTTTTTTGTTTTTTGGGGCTTTTTTTTTTTTTGACTGAGTCTCACTCTGTCGCCCAGGCTGGCGTGCAGTGGCATGATCTCAGCTCACTGCAACCTCCGCCTCCTGGGTTCAAGTGATTCTCATGCCTCAGCCTCCCGAGTAGCCGGGATTACAAGCATATGCCACCATGCTTGGCTAATTTTTGTATTTTTAGTAGAGATGGGGTTTCGCCATGTTGGCCAGGCTGGTCTCGAACTCCTGACCTCAAGGATCTGTCAGCCTCAGCCTCTCAAAGTGCTGGGACTACAGACATGAGCCACCGTGTCTGGCCATGTTACCTGCCTAACGTCTTAAAGGGAAAATAAACATTAAGGCAAAATAGAGTTGAGATTCAGATCAGGGTAAAATTTTAACATCAAATTCAGCATTTTTTGTTTTGTTTTTACTTTGTTTTTGTTCTACTTTACTCCCACTCTGACTGTAATAAAAGAGTGAAAGTTCTTTAGGGGAACTGAGGTACTCCCAAAGAATTGCTACAGTCCCATTTGTCCTGTGATCATGTGCTTGGGGTGCCATAACAGAATACCACAGACTGAGTGGCTTAAACAATAGAAATTTATATCCTCAAAGTTCTGGGGGCTGGAAGTTCAGTGTCAGGCTGCTAGCAGGAGAGGCTAGAGATGAGGTCTTTCTCCTTAGCTCATACATGATACCTTCTCTCTGAGTCCTCATGTAGCATTTTTCTCTATGTGAGAGAAAGAGATATCTCTCATGTCTCATCCTTTTGTTTTAAAGAAACCAATTATATCAGATTAGGGCCTCACCTGTATGACTTTATTTAACCTTAATTACCTCCTTAAATGCCCTGTCTCCAAATGTAGTCACACTGGGGGTTAGGGCTTTGATGTATGAATTTGGGGGAGACACAGTTCAGCCCATAACACCATGTTAATGGGTTTTTAGTGTCTTTTGATATTCTGGCTTAACCTGGTTAGCTGGAAACTAAATTTAGTATTTGAATGGGACCAAATGTAGCAAATATCTGTATTCTTTATTTCTGTGAATATAGAGGCTTAATTAAATTCAACCTGTGGTACTTGCTGTAAGGTACTTTGCAACTCCAAGATATTCTAATAGCAAAAAGTCTGTATCTAAATTTCCTACTTTTCTTATAATGTAGCCTAATTGTTAATAATTAGAGATCTCAGTACTTCACAGGTAATAAATGTTCTTCTCCTTCCTCCCCATCTACCTTTTTTACAGATGGAGAAATTAGCATACAAAGAAACTGACTTGTCAGAAGTCAGAGCAAGGTATTGGTGGGTCCAAGGATAAATCCCAAACTTCTTAACCCCTAGACCGGTCTTTAGTCCATTGACTATGCAGCCTAATGGTAAGTATCTTTTTACCCTACTGTGGAGGTAAGAGGGATTAAGAGACCTAGCAAGGACTGGCTTTAAGGAATTCCTCACGACTAATTAGACTACTCGTTATCCTTTTCTTTATAGCCATGATGTCATTTTTGTCATTGGCATGAATTTTCCAGATTGGGAGAGGAGGTTTGAAGTTTTGCTTTTTAAATACTTAAAAATATTTCTCGGTGGCTCATGCCTGTAATCCCAACACACTGGGAAGCCAAGGTGGGCAGATCCCCTGAAGTCGGGAGTTCGAGACCAGCCTGACCAACATGGAGAAACCCCATTTCTACTAAAAATACAAAACTGGCGGGCATGGTGGCGCATGCCTGTAATCCCAGCTACTTGGGAGGCTGAGACAGGAGAATTGCTTGAACCTGGGAGGCGGAGGTTGCTGTGAGCCAAGACTCACCATTGCACTCCAGCCTGGGCAACAAGAGCAAAATTCCATCTCAAAAAAAAAAAAAAAAAAAAATCTGTAACAGTTTGGCTACATGAGAAGTAATTATTAAGAAAGGAAACTATTATTTAATGAATTTGTTCACTGTGTCCAACAGAAATACAATGCAAGCCACTTATGTAGTTTAAAGTTTTCTAGTAGCCACATTTAGAAAGGTAAAAAGAAGAAGGGGCATGGGGGCTCACACCTGTAATCCCGGCATTTTGGGAGGCTAAGGTGGGCCAATTGCTTGAGCCCAGGAATTGGAGACCAGCCTGGGCAACATGGCGAAACCCCATCTCTACAAAGAATACAGAAGAGTAGCCAGTCGTGGTGGTGTGAGCCTGTAGTTCCAGCTACTAGGGAGGTTATAACACTTTATCACACTTATGTAACTCTCTGTCTTCTAGACTAAGAGAGGGTGCCTTGTTGTTTTTTTTAATCCTTATTACCTAGCACAGGGCTGGAACTTAGGTAGTCAATGAATTTTTCGTTTGAAGCATGAATAAATGCAGTTTCAGTATGGAAATATCAAAGATTTTAAGAGGGTTATTTTGAAAATAGTAAGTTGGAAATGGAATTTAAATCTCAAATTGAACAAGATTTAAGAGGAAGCTACTCTCTTTAAACCTATAATATTGCATTCATTGATTCATTTTATTGACCTAGATATGTGAGATAGTAAGGAGAATAAGACATAATCTTTACTGACAAATAGTTCATAATTAAGATATACATGTGATCAAACACAAATACACACGTAAGATATAGACAGTTGCTACTATAATATCTCAGCTCCCATAATATTGTTTGATGCTTAGTGAAACAGAATTTCAAGGCTGAATAGGGTCTTAGAAGTTTATCTAGTTACCTCCCTTTACAACCTGTGAATTTTCTCTCAGCTTGGAAAAGTTTCAGCATCTTTGGTGATAAGTGGTCATTCAGCCTTTCTGCTTGTACATTTTAGTGTATAACCAATCTTCCACAGGACAATTCTCATTGCCAGAAAGTCTCTCTCTGACATCTGCTTCCCTGTAGTGAATGCTTTGTCAAATGCCTCCAATCAAAAGACTACATTTTGTGAAATCCCTGCTGAGCATTCCAGTAGCATGTAAGCTAGAACAGGGGTCTTTTATCTGATTTGTTTAGTGATATATCTCCAGTGCCTAGAATAATGACTGACAAACAGTGGTAATAAATATTTGTTGAATGAATGAATCTAAACATAAGCAGGATTTAGAGCATTATTTCAATTCAGTTTTTTAATTCTCAGATTTACTCCCTTTGTGGACTATTACATATCCTTCATTGCTGTTTCCTGATCAGTTCTTTGCCTGTATGGCATGGTTTAACTTATTAAGCCCTAAATTTTTCATCTGTAAAAAGTTAGTAATAATACCTGAGATGGAATATATGAAAATGTCTGGCACTGGGCCTGGTATATATAGTAATGGTAAGTATTAGTTGAATCTGAAATGGAATCAGTGCAGCAACCTCTGAGCCTCCCCTGACCCTGACATCCCAGGAATGCAAGTTTATTTTTTAAAATTAATTAATTTCAAGAAGTATATATAACACAGAATTTACCATTTTAATAATATTTTAGTGTACAGTTCATTGACACTAAACACATTCACATTGTTGTGCACCCATCACCACCATCAATCTCTAGAACATTTTTCATCTTGCAGAACTGAAACTGTACCCATTAAAAATGGTAAGTTCATTTTTAATATTAGCTTAGGTAAAGCATGACTGAACTGGTAAATCTGTAGTAGAAAAAATAATACATTCTAAAACTAAATATAAATGACATATTATCTGCAGTTTTAAATGATCTGTTTTCAGTTATTGTTTATTAATATGAATAATTGGTATCTTACCATGTGACTTCTAGGTATCATTCTCTATGTCACAGTTGTTTTGATGAGTGTGCATTGAAATACTGACTTTTTAATATGGATAGGTTTTCTGTCATTGCATAACTTTCTGCATTTAGTAAAAAGACAACTTTTTTTTTCTTTTGACTGCTTGTCGTGTGCCAAACTCTAGGAATACTGATTGGCTTAAGATTATTTAGCTCTGACACTCTGACAGGCATAAATGTAGGAGGTGGCACTACTACTTTGCTTAGGGCTGTCACCAGAAAGCTGTTACAAAATAATATTTGTCCTGAACTGTGAGGAATAAATAGGAATTTCCCAAATAGAGAAAAGGGGAAGGTCCAGAGGTATGAAAGAGTATGAGTTTGGATGCAGTTTACAGTTGTATGAGCTTGGAAAGAGTATATGTTTGGATACAGTTTAGGGATTGATCCTTGAAGACTTTTAAATGGGGTAGTGACATGTTTTATCTGATTTATATTTTAGAAAAATAATGCTGATGTATGATTGGAAAGCAGTGAGAACAGACAAAGGAATTAAATAACTGTTTTTATTGGTCAACGTGAGAGATAATGAAATCCTAAACTCTGAATGGGGCAGGGGAGATTAAAGAGAGGAGATGGTTATTTTAGAGGTACAACTGACAGAATTGGATAACCAGTTGGATTTGGAGGGCAAGAGGGATTACAGGTTTCTGATTTGTTATGTTAACTGGGATAGGGACTGCCAGAGAAGAAAGATATAAACTGATTATTAAATAGTACCTATGTATTATAATATACTCTGAAACATGGCCATTATTCTTAGAACACTTTGAAAAAATGATAGGTGACTAGCTCCTTTTTTAATGTGTAGAATTCTATCAGATGCTGTATTCTCTTTATTTTGGGACAGTTGCCTGATTCAGGGACAGTTACCTGATTCGCTGAGTAGTTTATGTCAGTACTTAAAAATTACACATCTTGTAATATATTTGTTTCTTTTTCTTTAGTGCTGCTTTCCATGTTTCAGTAGTTTGTACCAAGAGTCTATTTCTTCCTAGAAGTTCCTTTTTCATTGTTTTTTTCGTTTTTGTTTTTTTTTTTTTTTTAGTTTTGTTTTTAAGACAGAGTCTTGCTCTGTTCCCCAGGCTGGAGTGCAGTGACATAATCCTGGCTCACTGCAGCCTGGACTTCTTGGGCTCAAGCAGTCCTCCCATCGCAGCCCCTTGAGTAGCTGAAATCACAGGTTCCACGCCCAGCTAATTTTTTAATTTTTTTGTAGAGACGAGGTCTCGCTATGTTGCTGAGACTGGTCTCGAACTCCTGGGCTCAATGAATCTTCCTGCCTTGGCCTCCCAAAAGTACTGGGATAACAGGCATGGGCCACCAAACTTTTTGAACTATTTGATGCCTTTCTGCCCTTAACTATTTGTTAGTTTGTTCATTTTGCTGCATAATTGAGTATGGATTTTGTTTTCTTTTTTTTATTATTATACTTTAAGTTTTAGGGTGTGTGTGCACAACGTGCAGGTTAGTTACATATGTATACATGTGCCATGTTGGTGTGCTGCACCCATTAACTCGTCATTCAACATTAGGTATATCTCCTAATGCTATCCCTCCCCCCTCCCCCCATCCCACAACAGGCCCTGGTGTGTGATGTTCCCCTTCCTGTGTCCATGTGTTCTCATTGTTCAATTCCCACCTATGAGTGAGCACATGTTTTTTGTCCTTGTGATAGTTTGCTGAGGATAATGGTTTCCAGCTTCATCCATGTCCCTACAAAGGACATGAGCTCATCATTTTTTATGACTGCATAGTATTCCATGGTGTATATGTGCCACATTTTCTTAATCCAGTCTATCATTGTTGGACATTTGGGTTGGTTCCAAGTCTTTGCTATTGTGAATAGTGCCGCAATAAACCATGTGCATGTGTCTTTATAGCAGCACGATTTATAATCCTTTGTGTATATACCCAGTAATGGGATGGCTGGGTCAAATGGTATTTCTAGTTCTAGATCCCTGAGGAATCGCCACACTGACTTCCACAATGGTTGAACTAGTTTACAGTCCCACCAACAGTGTAAAAGCATTCCTATTTCTCCACATCCTCTCCAGCACCTGTTGTTTCCTGACTTTTTAATGATCGCCATGCTAACTGGTGTGAGATGGTATCTCATTGTGGTTTTGATTTGCATTTCTCTGATGGCCAGTGATGATGAGCATTTTTTCATGTGTCTGTTGGCTGCATAAATGTCTTCTTTTGAGAAGTGTCTGTTCATATCCTTTGCCCACTTTTTGATGGGGTTGTTTGTTTTTTTCTTGTAAATTTGTTTGAGTTCATTGTAGGTTCTGGATATTAACCCTTTGTCAGATGAGTAGATTGCAAAAATTTTCTCCCATTCTGTAGGTTGCCTTTTCACTCTGATGGTAGTTTCTTTTGCTGTGCAGAAGCTCTTTAGTTTAATTAGATCCCATTTGTCAATTTTGGCTTTTGTTGCCATTGCTTTTGGTGTTTTAGACATGAAGTCCTTGCCCATGCCTATGTCCCGAATGGTATTGCCTAGGTTTTCTTCTAGGGTTTTTATGGTTTTAGGTCTAACATTTAAGTCTTTAATCCATCTTGAATTACTTTTTGTATAAGGTGTAAGGAAGGGATCCAGTTTCAGCTTTCTACATATGGCTAGCCAGTTTTCCCAGCACCATTTATTAAATAGGGAATCGTTTCCCCATTTCTTATTTTTGTCAGGTTTGTCAAAGATCAGATGGTTGTAGACATGTGGCATTATTTCTGAGGGCTCTGTTCTGTTCCATTGGTCTATATCTCTGTTTTGGTACCAGTACCATGCTGTTTTGGTTACTGTAGCCTCGTAGTATAGTTTGAAGTCAGCGTAGTATAGTTTGAAGTAGCGTGATGCCTCCAGCTTTGTTCTTTTGGCTTAGGATTGACTTGGCAATGTGGGCTCTTTTTTGGTTCCATGTGAACTTTAAAGTAGTTTTTTCCAATTCTGTGAAGAAAGTCATTGGTAGCTTGATGGGGATGGTATTGAGTCTATAAATTACCGTGGGCAGTATGGCCATTTTCATGATGTTGATTCTTCCTACCCATGAGCATGGAATGTTCTTCCATTTGTTTGTATCCTCTTTTATTTCATTGAGTAGTGGTTTGTAGTTCTCCTTAAGAGGTCCTTCATGTCCCTTGTAAGTTGGATTCCTAGGTATTTTATTCTGTTTGAAGCAATTGTGAATGGGAGTTCACTCATGATTTGGCTCTCTGTTTGTCTGTTATTGGTGTATAAGAATGCTTGTGATTTTTGCACATTGATTTTCTATGCTGAGACTTTGCTGAAGTTGCCTATCAGCTTAATGATGGGGTTTTCTAGATATACAATCATGTTATCTGCAAACAGGGGCAATTTGACTTCCTCTTTTCCTAAGTGAATACCCTTTATTTCCTTCTCCTGCCTGATTGCCCTGGCCAGAACTTTCAACACTATGTTGAATAGGAGTGGTGAGAGAGGGCATCCCTGTCTTGTGCCAGTTTTCAAAGGGAATGCTTCCAGTGTTTGCCCATTCAGTATGATATTGGCTGTGGGTTTGTCATAGACAGTTCTTATTATTTTGAGATACGTCCCATCAATACCTGATTTATTGAGAGTTTGGTTCTGTTTATATGCTGGATTACATTTATTGATTTGCATATGTTGAACCAGCCTTGCATCCCAGGGATGAAGCCCACTTGATCATGGTGGATAAGCTTTTTGATGTGCTGCTGGATTCGGTTTGCCAGTGTTTTATTGAGGATTTTTGCATCAATGTTCATCAGGGATATTGGTCTAAAATTCTCTTTTTTTGTTGTGTCTCTGCCAGGCTTTGGTATCAGGATGATGCTGGCCTCATAAAATGAGTTAGGGAGGATTCCTTCTTTTTCTATTGATTGGAATAGTTTCAGAAGGAATGGTACCAGCTCCTCCTTATACCTCTGGTGGGATTCGGCTGTGAATCCATCTGGTCCTGGACTCTTTTTGGTTGATAAGCTATTAATTATTGCCTCAATTTCAGAGCCTGTTATTGGTCTATTCAGAGATTCAACTTCTTCCTGGTTTAGTCTTGGGAGGGTGTATGTGTCGAGGAATTTATCCATTTCTTCTAGATTTCCTAGTTTATTTGCGTAGAGGTGTTTATAGTATTCTCTGATGGTAGTTTGTGTTTCTGTGGGATCGGTGGTGATATCCCCTTTATCATTTTTTATTGCATCTATTTGATTCTTCTCTCTTTTCTTATTAGTCTTGCTAGCGGTCTATCAATTTTGTTGATCTTTTCAAAAAACCAGCTCCTGGATTCATTGATTTTTTTGAAGGGTTTTTTGTGTCTCTATTTCCTTCAGTTCTGCTCTGATGTTAGTTATTTCTTGCCTTCTGCTAGCTTTGGAATGTGTTTGCTCTTGCTTCTCTAGTTCTTTTAATTGTGATGTTAGGGTGTCAATTTTAGATCTTTCCCGCTTTCTCTTGTGGGCATTTAGTGCTATAAATTTCCCTCTACACACTGCTTTGAATGTGTCCCAGAGGTTCTGGTATGTTGTGTCTTTGTTCTCATTGGTTTCAAATAACATCTTTATTTCTGCCTTCATTTCATTATGTACCCAGTAGTCATTCAGAAGCAGGTTGTTCAGTTTCCATGTAGTTGAGCGGTTTTGAGTGAGTTTCTTAATCCTGAGTTCTAGTTTGATTGCACTGTGGTCTGAGAGACAGTTTGTTATAATTTCTGATCTTTTACATTTGCTGAGGAGTGCTTTACTTGTAACTATGTGGTCAATTTTGGACTAAGTGCAGTGTGGTGCTGAGAAGAACGTATATTCTGTTGATTTGGGATGGGGAGTTCTGCAGATGTCTATTAGGTCCACCTGGTGCAGAGCTGAGTTCAATTCCTGGATATCCTTGTCAACTTTCTGTCTTGTTGATCTGTCTAATGTTGACAGTGGGGTGTTAAAGTCTCCCATTATTATTGTGTGGGAGTCTAAGTCTCTTTGTAGGTCACTCAGGACTTGCTTTATGAATCTGGGTGCTCCTGTATTGGGTGCATATATATTTAGGATAGTTAGCTCTTCCTGTTGAATTGAACCCTTTACTATTACGTAATGGCCTTCTTTGTCTCTTTTGATCTTTGTTGGTTTAAAGTCTGTTTTATCAGAGACTAGGATTGCAACCCCTGCCTTTTTTTGTTTTCCATTTGCTTGGTAGATCTTCCTCCATCCCTTTATTTTGAGCCTATGTGTGTCTCTGCACGTGAGATGGGTCTCCTGAATACAGCACACTGATGGGTCTTGCCTCTTTATCCAATTTGCCAGTCTGTGTCTTTTACTTGGAGCATTTAGTCCATTTACATTTAAGGTTAATATTGTTATGTGTGAATTTGATCCTGTCATTATGATGTTAACTGGTTATTTTGCTTGTTAGTTGATGCAGTTTCTTCCTAGCCTTGATGGTCTTTACAATTTGGCATGTTTTTGCAGTGGCTGGTACTGGTTGTTCCTTTCCATGTTCAGTGCTTTCTTCAGGAGCTCTTTTAGGGCAGGCCTGGTGGTGACAAAATCTCTCAGCATTTGCTTGTCTGTAAAATATTTTATTTCTCCTTCACTTATGAAGCTTAGTTTGGCTGGATATGAAATTCTGGGTTGAAAATTCTTTTCTTTAAGAATGTTGAATATTGGTCCCCGCTCTCTTCTGGCTTGTGGAGTTTCTGCCGAGAGATCAGCTGTTAGTCTGATGGGCTTCCCTTTGTGGGTAACCTGACCTTTCTCTCTGGCTGCCATTAACAATTTTTCCTTCATTTCAACTTTGGTGAATCTGACAATTATGTGTCTTGGAGTTGCTCTTCTCGAGGAGTGTGTTTGTGGCGTTCTCTGTATTTCCTGAATTTGAATGTTGGCCTGCCTTGCTAGATTGGGGAAGTTCTCCTGGATAATATCCTGCAGAGTGTTTTCCAACTTGGTTCCATTCTCCTCGTCACTTTCAGGTACACCAATCAGACGTAGATTTGGTCTTTTCACATAGTCCCATATTTCTTGGAGGCTTTGTTCGTTTCTTTTTATTCTTTTTTCTCTAAACTTCTCTTCTCACTTCATTTCATTCATTTGATCTTCCATCACTGGTACCCTTTCTTCCAGTTGATCGAATCGGCTACTGAGGCTTGTGCATTCGTCATGTAGTTCTCATGCCATGGTTTTCAGCTCCATCATGTCCTTTAAGGACTTCTCTGCATTGGTTATTCTAGTTAGCCATTCGTCTAATTTTTTTCAAGGTTTTTAAGTTCTTTGCCTTGAGTTCAAACTTCCTCCTTTAGCTCAGAGTAGTTTGATCGTCTGAAGCTTTCTTCTCTCAACTCATCAAAGTCATTCTCTGTCCAGTTTTGTTCCGTTGCTGGTGAGGAGCTGCATTCCTTTGGAGGAGGAGAGGCGCTCTGATTTTTAGAGTTTCCAGTTTTTCTGCTCTGTTTTTTCCCCATCTTTGTGATTTTATCTACCTTTGGTCTTTGATGATGGTGACGTACAGATGGGGTTTTGGTGTGGATGTCCTTTCTGTTTGTTAGTTTTCCTTCTAACAGTCAGTACCCTCAGCTGCAGGTCTGTTGGAGTTTGCTAGAGGTCCACTCCAGACCCTGTTTGCCTGGGTATCAGCAGCGGAGGCTGCAGAACAGCGGATATTGGTGAACAGCAAATGTTGCTGCCTGATCGTTCCTCTGGAAGTTTTGTCTCAGAGGAGTACCTGGCCATGTGAGGTGTCAGTCTGCCCCTACTGGGGGGTGCCTCCCAGTTAGGCTACTTGGGAGTCAGGGACCCACTTGAGGAGGCAGTCTGTCCATTCTCAGATCTCCAGCTGTGTGCTGGGAGGACCACTACTCTCTTCAAAGCTGTCAGATGGACATTTAAGTCTGCAGAGGATTCTGCTGCCTTTTGTTTGGCTATGCCCTGCCCCCAGAGGTGGAGTCTACAGAGGCAGGCAGGCCTCCTTGAGCTGCGGTGGGTTCCACCCAGTTTGAGCTTCCCGGCCACTTTTTTTACCTACTCAAGCCTCAGCAATGGTGGGCGCCCCTCCCCCAGCCTTGCTGCCGCCTTGCAGTTTGATCTCAGACTGCTGTGCTAGCAATGAGTGAGGCTCCATGGGCGTCGGACCCTCCGAGCCAGGCGTGGGATATAATCTCCTGGTGTGCCGTTTGCTAAGACAGTTGGAAAAGCTCAGTATTAGGGTGGGAGTGACCCGATTTTCCAGGTGCCGTCTGTCACCCCTTTCTTTGACTAGGAAAGGAAATTCCCTGACCCCTTGTGCTTCCCAGGTGAGGCGATGCCTCACCCTGCTTCGGCTCATGCTCAGTGCGCTGCACCCACTGTCCTGCACCCACTTTCCGACACTCCCTAGTGAGATGAACCCGGTACCTCAGTTAGAAATGCAGAAATCGCCGGTCTTCTGCGTCGCTCACACTGGGAGCTGTAGACTGGAGCTGTTGCTATTCGGCCATCTTGATGCCACCCCCTGGATTTTGTTTTCTTTACTGGAATATTTCCTCTTTTCTCCTCTTTCTTTCTTTCTTTTTTTTTTTTGTTTTTTTTTTTTGAGACAAGTCTCGCTCTGTTGCCCAGGCTAGACTAATTTTTCTAAATTGCATTGGTTGCTTTTGAATATTGTTTTACTGTTGATCTTTCAGCCTGGTTTCTATTTGTTGTGGCTTCCTTGAACCAATTTTGTGTATACTGACTGGTAGCTCACCTTTACTTAAGCAATAGAGTACTAAAAACTTGTATATAAATGGAATATATATTGTATATTTAATTTTTAAGAATATATGTTTTCTAATTATGAAAATTTTTAAACATAAATTTAATCATGATCCCCTAATATATTTGTCAGTAATTTTAAAGCCTAATCTAGTTTTTAATCTTTACTGATGATTCAGAGGAAAACAGGCATAGCAGGCTACTAGAAATACAGGGGATGTAAAAACCAGGAGAGAAGGCAAACACTTGGAGTGGAACACTGGCCAATGTTGCTGCAATGTAGAAAAGGCAGAAGTCATAACAGATAAGATTAGAGAGGTGGCATGAGTCCAATCCCACATGGCTTTGTAAAGCACCCTTAACTGAGTATGAAGCTATTGGAGGTCCTTCAGGAGAGAAATGACCTTATCTGTTTTATGTTTTGAAATATTCACTCTGACCTAGTATTAGGGTTCTCCCCCAAAACAGAAACAATGGGAGCTGTGTAGGTAGGTAAAGAGAGAGATTTATTGTGGAAATTGGCTCACAGGATTATAGAGGCTGAGAAATCCCATGATATGCTATCTGTAAGCTGGTGCCATAATTTAGTCTGAGTCCAAAGACCTGAGAATCAAGAAGCTGATGGTGTAACTCCTCCTTCAATGCCAAAGACCTGAAAACCAGTGGGGAAGGCAGAGGGTACTGGAGGCTCAAGAACTAGGAGCTCCAGTGTCCAAGGGCAGGAGAAGATGGATGTCCTAGCTCAAGAAATGAGAGAATTCACTCTTCCTTCACCTTTTTGTGCTATTTGGACCCTCAGTGGATTGGATAATGCCCACACACATTGGTGAGGGCAATCTTTACCCAGTCTACTGATTCAAATGTTAATCTCTTCAATAAATACCAGCACAGATACACTCAGAAATAATGTTTACCAGCTATCTGGGCGTCCCTTAGCTCAATTAAGTTGACACATAAAGTTAACCATCACAATTACTCCTTTTCAACTCAGCATCCATATGTATTTCCTTAAGCCATATTTGATCTCCAAATGAAGACAGTAACAAGGTCATTACTCTACCTAACATAAACAGCTATCCTGCATACAACCAAAAACACACTAGCCCCTTCCCCAGGGGAGTGAATTTCTTCAGTGATGTTTACTCTTCTCCTGATAGCCTGTAACTTAAATATTATCATGTAAAATTAACAATACTTAAATATTGATATAAAGTCAATACAACTTTTGTTACATGATAAGAAAATAAGACAGGAAAGAAAGCAAAGATATTTGCTTAATATGTGTATATATACACACAAACATTCATAATGAAATAAGGAGAAAATACTTAGAACAATTACAGTTCTTGTTTCTGTAACTGGTCACATGGTTATTGCTGGTATTTATAACTTATCTATTCAATTTCTTTTTTTTTTTTTTTTGCCTTCTGCAAGAACCTCATGAGTCTTTACCTGGCGGGGTGACCCAAAGGTTTGGCCCATTTGTAGTTCTGCCTGGATTGCATTTTTGTAGTTATCCATTGGCCCTAATCACAATGTGGAGTAATACTGAGAAACACCCTAAGGTATCTCCTGTACTCTAGACATACTCTTCAATTCTTCCATTGTGGAGTAGTAGTTCAGTTTCTCCTTGATAGTCCAGATGAATCACCTCAGCCAACAACACCACAACTCCCTCTTTACCTGTTGACTCAGAGGCATGAGGAGCCCAGACTAGCTAGGTGGTAGTCTTTAAAAAAAAAAAAAAAAATTGGAGATTTTTTTGGTTTTGTCTGTTATTATTTTTTAATTAAAACATAATTGTACATATTTATTGGGTACAGTGTGATATTTCAATACATGTACACAATGTGTAATGATTGAATCGGTAATGAGTATATCAATCCCTTCAAACATTTATCATTTATTTGTGTTGGGAGCATTCAGAAATATGCTCTTCTTGCTGTTTGAAAATACATAATAAGTTCTCATTAATTATAGTCACTCTGTAGTGCTATAGAACACTATAACTTATTTCTTTTATTTAGCTGTACTTTTATATTTGTCCCCCTACCTCCCCTTCTTTCCCTTTAGTAACCACTATTCTGTCTACTATGAGGTCAACTTTTTTAGCTTCCACATATGACCGAAAACATGTGATATTTCTTTCTATGCCTGGCTTATTTCATTAACCTGATGTTCTACAAGCTAATCCATGTTGCCACAAATTATAAAATTTCATTCTTTTTATAGCTGAATAGTATCCCATTGTTTATATATACCATATTTTCTTTATCTGTTTATCTAATGATGGACACTTTGGTTGATCCCATATCTTGACTATTATGAATAGTGCTGCAGTAAACATAGGAGTGCAGATAACTCTTCGACGTACTGATTTCCTTTCCTATGGATATATACCCAGTATTGGAATTGCTGGATCATATGGTAGTATTCTTTTCAGATTTTTGAGGAACCTTCATCCTGTTTTCCATAATAGCTGTACTAATTTACAATACCACCAACAGTGAATAAGAGTTCCCCTTTCTCCACATTTTTGTCAGCATTTATTTTTGTCTTTTTAGTAGCAGCCACTGTAACTAGGGTAAGATGATATTTCATTGTGATTTTGATTTGCATTTCTCTGATGATTAGTGATGCTGAGCATTTTTTCATATACCTGTTAGCCATTTCTGTGTCTTCTTTTGAGAGATACCTATTCAGCTCATTTGTTTATTTTTAAATCATATTATTTGTTGTTTTGTGTTTTGGGGGGGAGTTTTTTGGTTTTTGCTGTTGTTTGAGCTCCCTGCATGTTCTGGATATTAATCCCTTATTGGATGAATAGTTTACATATATTTCTCCCATTCTGTACTCTTTTCCCTCTGTTGATTGTTTCCTTTGCTGTGCAGAAGCTTTTTAGTTTGATATAATCTCATGATGTCTAATTGTGTAATTTTGCTTTTGTTGCCTATGCTTTTGAGGTCTTCTCCATAAAATCTTTACCCAGATCAATGTCTTGAAGCATTTCTCCTACGTTTTTTTTCTAGTAGTTTTATAGTTTCAGGCCTTCATTTAAGTCTTGATCTGTTTTTAGTTGACTTTTGTACGTGATGAGAGATAGGGGTCTAGTTTTATTTTTCTGCATATGGATATCCAGTTTTCCCAGCACTATTTATTGAGGAAACTGTCCCTTCCCCAGTGAATGTTCTTGATGCCTTTCTCAAAAATCAGTTGGCTGTAAATACATGGATTTATTTGTGGGTTCTCTATTCTGGGTTCCATTGGTATATATGTGTGTTCTTATGCCAGTACTGTGGTGTTTTGTTTACCTTATCTTTGTGATATATTTTGAAATCCAGTAATGTGATGCCTCCAGCTTTGTTCTTTTTTGCTCAGGTTTGCTTTGGCTATTCAGAGACTTTTATGGTGGCATACAAATTTTAGGGGTTTTTTTTCTATTTTTGTGAAGAATGTCATTGGTATTTTGATAGGGATTGCATTAAATCTATAGATGACTTTTGGTAGTATGGTCATGTTAACAATATTAAGCCTTCCAATCCATGAACATGAGATATCTTTCTATTTTTTTGTGTCCTCTTCCATTTCTTTCATCAATGTTCTGTAGTTTCCCTTGTAGAGATCTTTCACCTCCTTGGATAAATTTATTCATAGGTATTTTTTTATAGCTATTGTAAATGAGATTACTTTCTTGATTTCTTTTTTACTAGTTCATTGTTGGTTCAGTGCTACTGATTTTTATATGTTGATTTTGTGTCGTGCAGCTTTCCTGAATTTATCAGTTCTAAGAATTTTTTGGTAGAGCTTTTTTTTTTTTTTTTTTTGAGATGGAGTCTTGCTCTGTCACCCAGGCTGGAGTGCAGTGGTATGAACATGGCTCACTGCAGCCTTAACCTCTCAAAAGATCCTCCCACCTCAGCCTCCCAAGTAGTTGGGACCACAGGCATGTGCCACCATCCTGGCTAACTTTTTGTATTTTTTCTAGAGATGGGGTCTTGCCATGTTGCCCAGGTTGGTCTTGAAGTCCCGGGCTCAAGTGATACTTCCGTTTCACCCTCCCAAAGTGCTGGGATTACAGGCGTGAGCCACCGCGCCCAGCCATTTTTCCTCTTAATACTGCTTTTGCTGTATCCCATAGGTTTGGGTATGTTATGGTTCTATTTTCATTTGTTTCAAGAAACTTTAAAATTTTCTCCTTAATTTCTTCATTGACCCATTGGTTATTCAGGAACATGTTTAATTTCTTTCTTTTTCTACAATTTTGAAAGTTCCTCTTGTTATTGGTTTCTATTTTTATTCCATTGTGGTCTGAAATGATACTTGATATGATTTCAGTTCTCTTAAATTTGGTGAGATTTACTTATGGTCTAATTTGGAGAATGCTTCATGTGCTGATGAAAAGAATGTATATTATACAGCTGTTGGATGACAGTAAAAGTACTGTCACCTAGCTGGCACTGTAACTGCATCTTTTTTTTTTTTTTTTAATTTTTAGTGGAGACGGGGTTTTACCACAAGGCCATTCCATAGTTCTGTCAAGTCAGCTGCTTCAGGATGATGCATGTTAAGATCATTAATTCCATGAGCATAAGCTTATTGCCACACTTCTTTGTGTGGCTTCTTGGTCAGAAGCAGTGCTGTCTGTAATGGTGGATAAGGGATTTTGTGAGTCTGCAGTTGGTAGTTTTGACAGTAGAATTGCATGCAGGGAAGGCAAATCAATATCCAGAGTAAATGTCTATTCCAGCTGGACAAAATGCTGTCCCTTCCATGAAGGAAGCAGTCCATTGTAATCAACCCGCCACTGGGTAGCTGGCTGATCACCCTGGGAAATAGTGCCATATCAGGGGCTCAGTGTTGATCTCTGCTACTGGCAGATTGGGCACTCAGCAGTGGCCATCGCCAGATTGGCCTTGGTAAGTGGAAGTCCATGCTGCTGAACTTATGCATAATTTCTATGCAAATAAGTGATGGAGGTGCCATTTACTGGGTTAGGGAAGACAAAAAGTAACAAGATGACAGAGGATGGCCTTCTGTTTTAGTCATGTGAAGTTTTTAATATCTGATTGATAACCATGTAGAGATGGCCTATAGGTAGTTGTTTATGTGAATGTGTGTGGGATTCTAAGAATCCAGTTCTGGAAATGTGAATTTGGAAGTAATCTTAATGGAGTGGTGAGCAGACACACCCTATTTGAATGAGGAGATAATATGGGGTAGTGAGGAGGCAATAACTGTGAGGTAGTGAGGAGGCAATAACTGTGAGGTAGTGAGGAGGCAATAACTGTGAGGTAGTGAAGAGGCAATAACTGCAGATAACTCTTAAATTTTCCTGTGAAGGAGAGCAAAGAAATAGAGGGATATAATAGGAGGGATATGTGTGGGATTAAGAGAAGGGTATGAGGTTTTGTTTGTTTATTTTACATTTTCATTGATAGGAAATAATAGAGAAGTAAGAATGCTAGTGCAAATGATCTATTAGAAAGGAGCTACTTGATAGTAGGGTCAGCAATGTGGCAGAATAGGAAACTCCTGACTCTCCCTCCACCCATGGATGCACCAAATAAATATCTATTCATGGATCAGTTCTCTCTCAGAGAAAGTCAGAGACTAGTTGAAAGATTCCTACCCATGGGGCAACTGAGGAAACATCCTCATCGAATGGGTAGGAAAAACTGAAGCATGCTAGAGCCAGACCCCACCCTGGGCATTGTGCCATAAAATTGGGAAGGGAAGCCCCAGCATCCAACTTCTCCCCGTGGAGAGGAGGGTTTTAACCCCACATATAGCATCCTAACTTAAGATTCTTCATGGTCTGGCTCTTAATTCACCAACTCTGGGAGCAGAGGGGATTAGACATACGCAAGTCTTTCTAGACCACAGGAAAAAAGCCGCAGTTAGATATGGGCATTTAAGCACTTCAGAGCTTTCATCCCCCAGAAGCAATACATAGAAGGGACTTAAGAAATGAAGCTCCCTGTTTGCCCCCAGAAGGAGTTTATGACACACTATTCCAGCAGCTTCTTGGTTGTTTGGCTTATAACTAACTTACATTGGGGGAGTTTAGGGGCAGTCAAATATTAACCTGCCACCAGCCTGGGAAGAGTTTGTCCACACATTGAGTCCCTCAGCTTTCACAGCTTCCACCAAGGGTCTGCATCTTAAACCTCTCAGCTCTGGGAGAAGAAGGGATTGGCCTATGCAGATCTCTAGACCTCTGCAGGAAAAAAGCAGCAGATTTATACGGGTACAGAAGCACATCCCTGGACTTTATTCCCCAGGAGAAGTGCAGAGGAGGGGCTTAAAATGTAGCCCCCTGTTTTTCCCCAGAAGGGATTTATGACATACTCTTCTGGTGACTACTTGCCAGCCTGGCTTCCAACTAACTTGCATTGAGGAATTAAAGGGGTAGACAAATATTAACCTGACACCACCCTGATAGGCATATGACCACACAAAGAGTGTCCCAACTTTTACAGCTGTCTCACAAAGGATTATATCCTAAACATCTTAGCTCTGGGAGCCAAGGGGACTAGGCATAGATGAGTTTTTCTAGATCACAGAACAATGGGGGTGGCTTTAAATAGGTATACAAATACCTTCAGAGGTTATACCTCCTATGAGCAGTGCAGAAAGGAAGTAGGAACATGTAGGTCCCATTTGTTCTCCAGAAGGGGCTTGTAGCACACACTTCCAGCAGCTACTTGGCAGCCTGGCTTCTAATGAACTTGCATTCGGGAGCTGATGGGAAAACAAACAGTAGCCCTCTAGCTAATCTCAGTGATAAATCCAAGGCTACTCATTCTTCCTGGAAGGAGTTTGGTCATGCCTCAAGTGCCACAACTTCTATAACTTCCACCCAAGGGACAAGCTGTGGGAGTCAGTGGAGCTTTGCATTCATGAGTAGCCTTAGACCACAGCAAACAAAAAGGTGGACATACAGTAGGACCACTTCTACGAGCTTCTCCTCAGGATCAGAGGGTGCAACCTGAATGTGAGTACAGGTTTTTGCCACAGATCTTCTCCTTAGCTTAGTGCAGAGAGAATGGGACATAAATGCTCAGGCTCAGCTGTGAAGATAGAAGGAAATGGAAAACCCATTCAGCACCTCAACATCTCCAGCTACATCTAGAGATTCTGTCTCCTACTCTATGGTATTGTGGGGGTATTGATGGAATGTGGTACATCCTAAGCTCGAGGGGACCATCAAAAAAGAGACAGCAGTCTGAATAAACACAGAGATTAGAGAGCACCTTAAAATTTTTGGCTGGATGGATTGATGAGATTCTTCTCCTACATGAGGCCAGTCTGACAAGTCTGGGAGAGGTTATATTCTTATTTAATGCATAGAAGCTAACACAAAAATCAAAGAACAGAGAATCTATTCCAAAAAAAAAAAAACAAGACAAATCTCCACAAGTGAAATAGAGATATGTGATTTACCTGACAGAGAATCTAAGATAATGGTTATAAAGATGTTCACTGAAGTCAAAAGAGCAATGAAAGAACAAACTAAGAACTTTGACAAAGAGATAGAAAGTATAAAATAGTACCAAATAGACATCAAAGATGTGAAAAATACTGTAACTGAACTAAAAAATTCAATGGAGGTATTCAACAGCAGATTCGATGAAGCAGAAGAAAGGATCGATGAAATCAAAGACAGGTCACTGAAAAAAATCCAATCTGAGCAAAAAGAAAAAAGAATGAAAAGGATAGTTTAAAGATAGTTTATGAGACCTGTGGGACACCATCAAGTGGACAACAAATGCACTATTGATATGTCAGAAAAAAAGAAATAAAATATATTCAAAGAAATTATGTCAGAAAACTTCCCAAGCCTGGGGAAGGAGATAGAAAGCCAGATCCAGGAAGCCCAAAGAACACCAAATAAGATGAACCCAAAAAGATCCACACCAAGGCAAGTTATAATCAAATTCTAAGTTAGAGAGTTGAAAGCAGCAAGGGAAAAGTGAATTGTCATATGTAAGGGAACCACCCTAAGGCCAGCAGTGGATTTCACAGCAAAAACCTTACAGATCAGAAGAGAGTAGGATGATACATTCAAAACCCTGAAAGGAAAAAAAAAAAAACACTGCTAGCAAAGCATACTATACCCAGCAATCCTGTCTTTCAAAAACAAAGGGATGATCAAGACTTTCTCAAATAAAAACAGAGAATTTATCCCCACTAGACCAGCCTTACAAGAAATGCTAAAGGGAATTCGGAAGAGAATGTTAATCAGCAACGTGAAAACATATGAAAGTATAAAACTCACTGAAAGAGGAGATATTACAGCTGACAACATAGAAATACAAAGGATCATGAAAGACTACTATGAGCAGTTATAAGCCAACAAATTGGACAACCAGAAGAAATGAATACATTGCTAGAAATATGTAACTTACCAAGACTGAATCACAAAGCAGTTGGAAACCTGAATAGTCCAATTATGAGTAATGAGATTCAATCAGTAATTAAAAGTCTCCAATCAAAGTAAAGCCTAGGACCTAATGGCATCATAGCCGAATTGTACCAGACACTTAAAGAAGAACCAATACCAGTCCTTCTCACACTCTTCCAGAAAGTTGAAGAGGAGGGAATTCTTCAAAATTTATTTTATGAGGCCAGCAGTACCTTGATAACAAAGCCAGACAAAGATACAACAAGAGAAGAAGACTACATCTCCCTTCATCTGAATGGTAAGAAAAGAAGACTGCAGACCAATCTCACTGATGAACATGGATGCAAAAATCTTCAACAAAATACTAAGAAACCATATTCAGTAGTATATTAAAAGGATCATTCACCATGATTAAGTGGGATTTGCCCTTGGGATGTGATGCAAATGAATAAATGTGACTCACCATGTAACAGAATGAAGGACAAAAATCACATGATCATCTGAATAGATGGAGAAAATGCATTTGACAAAATTCAACATCCTTTCATGATGAAAACTCTCAATATATTAGATATAGAAGGAATGTTCCTCAACACAATAAAGGCCATATATGACAAGCTCATAGCTAACATTGTACTCAGTGGTAAGAAGTTGAAGGCTTTTCCTATAAGATCTAGAACAAGACAAGGATGCCCACTCTTACCACTTCTGTTCAACATAGTACCAGAAGTCCTAGCCCGAGCAATTAGGCAAGAAAAAGAAATAAAAGGCATCCAAATAGGAAAGGGTGAAATGAAATTGTCTCTGTTTGCTGACAACATGATCTTACATATTGAAAATCTCAAAGACTGTACCAAAACACCATTTGAATTAGACAAATCCAGGAAAGTTGCAGGATACAAAATCAACTTACAAAGTCAGTAGCATTTCTATACACTAACAGTGAACTTTCTGAAAAAGAAATTAAGAAAACAATCCCATTTACAATACCACTTACTTCTAAGTAGAAGTAACTTTAACCGAGGAAGTGAAAGATCTTACACTGAGAACTGTAAGACACTGATGAAGGAAATTAAGGATATCACAAATAAGTGGAAACATACCCAGTGTTTATGGATGTGAAGAATTAATATTGTGAAAATATTTATACCACCAGAAGAAATCTACAGATGTAATGCAACTGCCATCAAAATTCTAACAGAACAGAGCCCTCAGAAATAATGCCACATATCTACAAGTATCTGATCTTTGACAAACCTGACAAAAACAAGAAATGGGGAAAGGATTCCCTATTTAATAAATGGTGCTGGGAAAACTGGCTAGCCATATGTAGAAAGCTGAAACTGGATCCCTTCCTTACACCTTATACAAAAATCAATTCAAGATGGATTAAAGACTTAAATGTTAGACCTAAAACCATAAAAACCCTAGAAGAAAACCTAGGCATTACCATTCAGGACATAGGCATGGGCAAGGACTTCATGTCTAAAACACCAAAAGCAATGGCAACAAAAGCCAAAATTGACAAATGGGATCTAATTAAACTAAAGAGCTTCTGCACAGCAAAAGAAACTACCATCAGAGTGAACAGGCAACCTACAAAATGGGAGAAAATTTTCGCAACCTACTCATCTGACAAAGGGCTAATATCCAGAATCTACAATGAACTCCAACAAATTTACAAGAAAAAAACAAACAACCCCATCAAAAAGTGGGCGAAGGACATGAACAGACACTTCTCAAAAGAAGACATTTATGCAGCCAAAAAACACATGAAAAAATGCTCACCATCACTGGCCATCAGAGAAATGCAAATCAAAACCACAATGAGATACCATCTCACACCAGTTAGAATGGCAATCATTAAAAAGTCAGGAAACAACAGGTGCTGGAGAGGATGTGGAGAAATAGGAACACTTTTACACTGTTGGTGGGACTGTAAACTAGTTCAACCCTTGTGGAAGTCAGTGTGGCGATTCCTCAGGGATCTAGAACTAGAAATTCCATTCGACCCAGCCATCCCATTACTGGGTATATACCCAAAGGACTATAAATCATGCTGCTATAAAGACACATGCACACGTATGTTTATTGCGGCATTATTCACAATAGCAAAGACTTGGAACCAACCCAAATGTCCAACAATGATAGACTGGATTAAGAAAATGTGGCACATATACACCATGGAATACTATGCAGCCATAAAAAATGATGAGTTCACGTCCTTTGTAGGGACATGGATGAAATTGGAAATCATCATTCTCAGTAAACTATCGCAAGAACAAAAAACCAAACACCGCATATTCTCACTCATAGGTGGGAATTAAACAATGAGAACACATGGACACAGGAAGGGGAACATCACACTCTGGGGACTGTCGTGGGGTGGGGGGAGGGGGGAGGGATAGCACTGGGAGATATACCTAATGCTAGATGACGAGTTGGTGGGTGCAGCGCACCAGCATGGCACATGTATACATATGTAACTTACCTGCACATTGTGCACATGTACCATAAAACCTAAAGTATAATAATAATAATAAAAAAAAAATAAAAAAAATAAAAAAATAAAAAAAAAAAAAAAATTCTAATGTCATTCTTCACAGAAGTAGAAAAAACAATGCTAAAATTCGTGTGTGGGAACCACAAAGGATCCCAAACAGCCAAACAATCTTGACCAAAAAGAGCAAAGCTGGAGACGTCACACTACTGTATTGCAAAATTTATTACAAAGCTATAGCAATCAAAAAAGCATGGTGCTGGCATAAAAACAGACAAATCTACCAATGAAATAGGACAGAGACCCCAGAAATAAACCCATGCATCTACAGTCAATTGCTTTTTGACAGGAACACACATTGAGGAAAGGACAATCTGTTCAAAAGGTGGTATTGGGAAAACTGGATATCCACATATAGAGAAATGAAAGTGGATCTTTATTTCACCCCTCATACAAGAATCAACTCAAAAAGACTTGAAACTATGAAACTGAAACTACAAAACTGCTAGAGGTCTGGACAGAGATTTCTTTGATATGAACCCAAAAGCATAAGCAATAAAAGCAAAAATAGACAAATGGAATTGCATTAAAGTGAAAAGCTACTGCATAGAAAAGGAAACAATGAAGGAAAGAGACAACACACAGATTGGGAGAAAATATTTGCAAATCATACACTGGAGAAGGGACTAATATCCGAAATATATTAGGAACTCAAACTACTCAGAAACAAGAAAACAGCCCTGTTAAAAATAAGCAAAGGACTTGAATAGACATTTTTCAAAAGAAAACGTATAAATGGGCCACAGATATATGAAAAAAGTCCAACATCTCTAATCATCAGAGAAATGCAAATGAAAACCACAGTGAGATACCCTATAGCCAACACCTTTTAGGTTGGCTATTATCAAAAAGATGAAAGATAAATGTTGGCAAGGATTACAAGAAAAAGGAACCTTTATACACACTGTTACGGATATCACAAATTAGTACAGCCATTTTGAAAAATAGGTTGGAGGTTCCTCAAAACACTGAAAATAGAATTACCATATGATGCATCAGTCCCACTACTGGCTATATCCCCAAAGGAAATGAAATCAGTATGTTGAAGGGATAGCTTCATCTGCATGCCCATATTCATTGCAGCACTATTCACAGTAGCCAAGATATGGGAATAACTTAAGTGTCCATTGATATATGAATGGATTTAAAAATGTGGTATATATACACAATGGAATACATTCTGCCTTAAAAAATAGGAAATTCTGTCATTTTTGGCAACGTGGATGAACCTAGAGGATGTAATGTTGAAGTCAGGCACAGAACGACAAATATCATATAATCTCACATGTAGAATCTAAACAAAGTCTAACTTATAGAGAAGTAGAGAGTGGAATGGTGATAACCAGAAGCTGGGAGGGGAGGGGTGAGTATAGAAAAAGGGATACATTGGTCAACAGGTAGAAACTTATAGTTAGATAGGAGTAGTAGTTCTGGTGTTCTATTGCAGAGCATGTTGACTGTAGTTAATAATAATGTATTATATATTTCAAAATAGCTAAAGAGAGAATTTTAAATGTTCTCACCACAAAGAAATTATAAATATTTGAAGTAATGGATATACTAATTGCTGTACTCTGGTTTGATCATTCCACAGTGTGTATGTATATTGAAACATCACTTTATACCCCATAAATATGTAAAATTATTGTTGGCCAATTACAAATAAAAGCAAAAAAAAAAAATGAAGAGGATACTTGCAAGGTTTTTGAGAGGATGAGAGACTCTGGGACCTGCAGCTAAAATGGAGGATTGGCTTTTGATAAAAACAGAGACACTTCATCCACAGTAACAGGAGAGAAGTCAGAAAAAATCATGAATGAATAGGTAATTTATTCACCAAACATTTAATGAGCACCTGTTACTATACTACATACTGGGGATTCACCACTAAACAAGATCAAGTCTCTACCATCATGAAATGAGTGGAAGGGTCTTACCCTTATTTCTGTTTTCTCAATGAATCCTAAATTGAAGTCATCCCCTAAGAGTGAAGTTGGGGAGAGTATATTTGGAGTTTGAGGAGAGAGAGAAAGATACGAATTTTTTTTTTTAGAAAATGGAAAAGTAAACATAGTGTAGAAATGTGGTATGATTTCTGGGCAGTGTAAAGTGGCATTTGAGAATTATAGCTATGAGTTTAAAATGAGACCAATAAGCTTGCATATGTTTTTCTTCAGCACTAGTGAGCTGCTGGGGTAGGCACAGTATAGGTTGATACGTGATTTAACCAGATTTAGGATTGAGCCTTTAGTAGGTACGTTTGACAAAAAAGAGATGGGAAGGAGGAATTAAGAGTGTTTGCCAGACAATGATGTTAATGAGGGACCATGGAGTCTGAGCTGGGCAAGAAATTGAGTAAAGACATGATAGGTGATTGATGGTGAGAAAGTAGTAGAGTCAGTAGATGAATCTAAATTTTCAACCAAGGAAAATATATTCTCCTTATATGAGTAATGTATTCTCTTTATGGAAAATTTGAAAATATATAAGATTATAAAGTAGAAAGTGGGTGCGATGTCAGGGAACCCAGTACTACCACCCAAAGATAACCAGTTGTTTATATTTGCTGTGTTTACTTATATGTTTTTTCCTAATGATAATTTCCGCAGTTGTTTAAGTTTCCAGGGCTGCTGTAACAAATATCATGGACTAGGTGGCTTAAACAACAGAAATTTATTTCCTCACAATTCTGAAGGCTAGAAGTCTAAGATCAAGGCATTGGCAAGGTTGATTTCTTTCTTCTGAGGCCTCACTCCTTAGCTTCTGAGGCTTCTCCCTCTGTTCATTACATGATATTTTCTCTGTACCTGTGTCCAAACTTTCTCTTCTTATGATAACACCAGTCATGCTGAATTAGCGACCACCTTAGTGACCTCATTTTAACTTAATTATCTCTTTGAAGACCCTTTCTCCAAATATTGTGGGATCCTAGGGGTGTTGCTTTTCTGGCCGGAAACCTGTGGCCAGTGGTGCCTTTGCCTGAGTTTTGCTTGGGCCCACTGGGCTTGTTCCACTCACTTGGCCTGGCAGGCTGCTCATGCTATCAGCCTGGATCTCACGCCTCCAAGAGAGACTGGAGTTAGGCACGGAGTGGTGAGGAGTGTGCATGAACGAGCTTGGGGTCCGTCTACTGCACAGTCAGACACATCAGCTCCTGCTGCAAGGTGGGCAGCTCCAGGTGCCAGCATGGGTGCCAGCTCTCTGTGAGGCTGCAGCTGGACCAGGCGCACCACAAGCAGCTTCCCTGGCTGGCACCAAAGAATGCACTAGTGCCCAAAAGCTTGGAGGAACCACAGGGCCGGAAAGAGGGAGTCACAGCCCTGACTCTGGAAGCTCCCAGGTCTGGGCTCCCCAAAGGGCTGCAGCTCTTCCCTCCTTCTCTTTGCCCAAACTACGGCAAGCAGGGGGCATATTTCAGCCCTTTTGGTGTTACAGCAACTCTTTTAGCCACGCCGTTCAGCAGATCCCGAGTTCTTGTCCTGCAACCAGGAAGAATGAGGTACGCAGACAAGTGGAGGGTGAGCAAGATGAAGAGGCGCTGTATTGAGCAATAGAACAGCTCAAAGAAGACTCACAGTGCCAGGGTGTCCGAATGAGTGTTCAGCCCCTAGGAGGAAGGATAGCTCCTCTCTGCAGGTAGGTTTTCCCAAGAAGTGTTCACTCACTTCTCAGCAGAGAGGGTGGCTCCTCTGCAGCTGGTATCCCATCATCTGCAGTTCTCTGCAGAGAGGAGGCCCTAGAGTGAGTGGCTCCTTTCTGCAGGCAGGTTGTCATGTCATCTCTGCAGCTCTCAGCAAAGAGGAGGCCCTAGAATGGGTGGCTTCTTTCTGCAGGCAGATTGTTCAGTCATATCTTCGTCCTCTGCTCTGCTCTCGCTGATCCTGGGGCTTTTATGGACCTCAGAGGGGAGGAAGTGTGTCCCCATTGGTCTATGGGTGGCCATAGGCAGGCCTGGAAAAGGCACCACAAGTCCCCACTCCAGTCTGTGGGACTGGCAGTTCAGCCCCCAGCCTTCAGGCCCTCTGTGGCCTGAAGGTGGGCCTCACCAGGGATCTGCCCTTTTCTGCTTAGGAACCTTTCTGCCTCCTGCTGCCATTCATAGCATCCAGACTCCACCCTGACTTTGCTCCAAGATCAGAACAGGTGCCAACAGCAGGGAGAAGCCAGGCAGGGGGAGCAGGCACTTCTGATCCTGGGAGGGCAGAGGGGTCCTGGCTGGACCCCCAAGAGTGCAGGGGTACCTGGGTCTGCAGCCACATTTGGGTGGCTGCAGCTGTGCCTGTCATGGCAGGGCTCCTGCCTGTTCCATGGAGCAGGAGGTCTGGGTTTGCAGCCTCGGTTTGGGTGGCTTGCAGCCTCGGTTTGGGTGGCTGCAGCTGCACCCAGGATGGCGGGACTCCTGCCTGCTCCCAGGCTCCCACCGGCTCCATGGGGCATGCATTCCCAGCTGTGCCTCCCTGCTGCAGCCAGCATGATGACAGCAGCTGCTCCAGATGGCCCACCGCTGCCATCACAAATAAGTTACATTCTGCAGTACTGCGGAGTGGGGACGTTAGCATGAAGTTTTGGAGGATACAGTTGAGCCCATAACTGGGGTGCTGTTTGTTTTTAGTGTTTTAAATAATTATGATCATTCCATGAATATAATTTTTGTCCCCATATTTTACCTAACAACATAACATAAACATTTTCCCGTTTGTCCTTTAGCCTTTTAAAAATTTAACAGCTTCAAAATACTTTGTCAAGTGTTTGTATTATCAAATCTTAATCAGTCTTCTATTTTGAACATTTAGGTGTTCCTTTTTTTGTTGTTATTATAAACAATGCCAAGGCTTTTTACATAAAACCTTTTTCTTGTATTTTGGAGTATTTTTCCTTAGCATAGAATCTCAGAAGTGGATTACTTTATTAAAAACTGTTAATACATACTGCCAAATTGGAAAAGTGTTTAATCTTATACTTTCTTTCCACATGACTATTTTTCTCTCCCCCTGCAGTGATAGACTGGAGTGATGTTAGAAAACACAAATATGGTCACCTATCAGAGTCTGCATCCCAATATCAAGGTAAGGGGGGAAAAACTCCGTTTGGTGTGGAAAAATTTTGCTCGGCATCTTCTCCCATAAAACCTTTGTTGTTAGAGGTCTGAGTTTACAAATAACTCACTTGTTATATCAGAAGCAAATATTGCAGTTTACAGAGGTATTGGTCATAAGCAGTATACTTTGTTTTAGCTGGAAATAGGAAACCTAGATTCTGAGTATAGGTAATCCCAAATTAGCTTCATAGTTTTAGGCACAGTTGCTTAGCCTCTCTGGTTTTCTATAGTTTGTATAAGTTTAGGCTTGGGAATAGGCAAAACTGGGTGGTGTGCTTCCACAATGACTACTAGGAATCTCAGTGTCTTTTAGGATAAGATAACTGAACTAGAGAAATACTCAATTTCCTATTTTACCCCAGAATTTCACCTTCCATCATGTTGGTATGTTTGTCTTAATGACTTATGCTCCAACATTTTTTTCTTTACTAGAAGCTGCTGACATCCTGGAGCTAGGTAAGCTATTTTTCTTGTGTTTCTGTTAAATAAGGGGAATTGGTAAACCAGGGATTCGATTATAACCAGTTTTAACCAACGAGGAAAAGAATTCCATGTGTCTCTGTCTCAGAAACCAGTGAATCCTGTGCTCTTGTCTGCCTAATTATCCCATGTACTTCATCTCAGCTGTCACATCAAGTCCTGCTTATCAGTAGGCCACAGACCAAGCTAACAAGAAGGGAGGGAAGGTGGTTAATTACATAGGGTATAGGGGAGAACAGGAACTGAACCAAACTGGAAGTAGCATCTTAATTTACTGAATCCAGAACTAAAACAAACCCCTGCCATCCATAAATCAGTGTTTGGTGGGATTTTTCCCCCAAAAAATTACTTGTAAGATAAATTGAACTGAAACTAAACCTAAACATTTTCTAACTTTATTCACAAATAAAAACTGAAATACTAAAATATTATCAAGTAAGAAGTCAGACCGATAATTGCATTTGGTTTTCCTCCCTGGTTAGTGTACTTCAGGACTAAGATTTGAGTGATAAAACTAGTTCTAATACTTCTCAATCAGAGTTCCTGCATAAACATCAGTCTTAACATCTTAGAATCCTTTAAAATCCTTTTATATGTTACACAGATTTTGATATCCAGATACCTGTATCAATTTTTGTTCAAATATTTTGATATATTTTGTTACAACTTGATATTTATTTAGCTCTATTATTATCATTGTCTATTTGCCTCCTCTTGCCTTTCTTTCCTGCAACATATTACTTTCCATTGCCCAATGACACAGAAGATAACATGAAGTAGTAGAACACTAGACTAGGAGTCAGAACTCCTAGTCTTTTTGAGAGCCAGTTCTGCCACTTAGTAACTTTGTGACTCTGATCCTTAGTTTTCTTATTTGTAAAATGGGGATAATAATCCCATTCTGCCTACTTCACAGGGTTGTAAAGAAGATTACATGAGCTAATGGATGTGAAAACATCTTAAAAACTCTCAAATACTTTTCAACTTTGGAGGATTATTATGATTTTCATTCTGTTCAGCGGCTATACTCAGACTTTACTCTAAGTCAAATCTTCTGACATTCTTTGAAGTGAAGCATTCTATGAATGTGAGCTGAAGAAATGAATGAAATGAAATAATGCAGGTAAAGGTGCCTGGCACTTGATAAATGATAGTTATTTTTTATTATTCTTTAAAACTTTCCTCAAGATTTTTAAGGTACTGATGTGTGGTAGAAAAAACATGGACATAGGAGTCAGGCAATTTGAACCAAGGTTCAAATTCCTATTCCCACTTACCAGTTTTGTGACTTCAGGCAAATTACTTAATCTTTCTAAGCCTATTTCCTCATCTTTAAAATGGGAATAAAACCTACTTTGCAGGTTATAATGAACACAGGAGATAATGGACGTAGTCTGGCATGGTACAGGCAAATGGAAGACAGTGATAGCTGCTGTTGTTTTTGGTTTTGTCGCTAATATGAATGATAATAACAATTGTAGCTCAGTGACAGCTTAAGGCATATTGTAAACTGTTGATGGGGAGTTGTGAAATGTGGGTACTCAATTTAACATAGAGTATATCAGTTACTAAAAGATGTTAAAATTTGAAAGTGTATTTTTCCTAGAGCATTGGTTGCATAGGCATATCCTCTGATGTAAGTTAATCCTGCATATTTCATTTTTACCATCTAGCATAAGGAGCAGCTCCAAATAGCAAACTGAAATAAAATTCAGTAGATCTGTGGAATCTCAAAGTTGGAAAAGACCATAAAATAATCTACCCTTGCCCAGCATTTAAAACTCAACATTTTGAATTTTTTGTAAAATGTCTTATCTTGAACTCCTCCAGTTTTTGAGGACTTAGAACCTCCTCAGGTAATTCATTTCATATTTAGACATATTTATTGGTCAAAAATTTGCTTCTTTTTGTAATTTCTGTTAGTCATCCCTCTGACTTTCTGGCCATATGAAACAGAGTTAGCCTATTTTTCACTTACTGGCCCTGATTTTTAGAAAGAAGCTCTAGGGACTGCCTTCTCATTGCCACTCTGCCACTTTCATAGTTGAATCTCACACCTAGATTATTAAAACAGCTTCCTAACTAGTCTTTTTTGCCTCCAGCCCTATCACCCTCCCGCCCATTCTTTACACTACAGCCAGAATGACTTCACCCCAAACGCTTGAAGGCTTCCTCTTCTCAGTAATACAGTATATTTGGCTCGCTAATGACTGAACACTGCCTTTATCTGTAACCTTTTTCTAAACTACTTTTTCTTTAAACTCCACCCAGCAGCCATACCAAAAGATCTGCGTTTAGAACTGCTTTTTCTCATGTCTGGGCCTTTATAATGCCTTTCTTTCTGTCTGAAACAAACAAAAAGTGTTTCCTTTTTCTTTGACTCCTGCTTATCCTTTTATACTTTAGCTTAGAAGCCTAGAGCTTTCTTCCTTTGGTAAGTTTCCACAAGCACTCTGGGTGCTCCTGTAGCACCCTCTGTCTCTCCAGTGTAGCACTTATCACATTATCTTAGTGGTGACTGTTTAGTCTCTGTCCCTCACTAGATTCTGTGTCTGTCACTAGACTGAAGCTCTGTGAGGTTAAGGATGATATTTTGATCACAGTTATATGTCCAGCACTCAGTACAGTGCTTTGACACACACTATAAATATTTGTTGGATGGATGGGGAATGGCTCTGAGACTTCACTTTTTTACTCATGCTAATTGTTCATGTTCCTGTTCCTTCACCTGGTCCTCAGGTGACATGGTTTTGGGTCTGTTTACCATCACTAGGTAATCATTTAAACTCAGATTTGCTCTCTCTCAAAGTATAGTTTTCAGAACTATATCCTAGGTATTATTTTATTAGTCCAAGAAAGAATAGGAATATTATTTGTGTGCTTCTTTTCATTCACTCAGAAACTCATATTGAGCTTCTATTAAATTTCAGGCACTGTGTTAAACAGTAAAGATTTTTAAAATGAATATAAGCCCCCATCCATAAAGAGCTTACATAAATAATTATGGTGATATGATGTGAACAGGATGTTATAGGAGATAGGGAAATGGTAGAATTTGTCCAGCCTTTTTCTGCAAAGCCTTCTGACAGAAAATGTAAAATTTTTGCTGAGCTTTAGTCACTGAGTGTGAGTAACATGGGCAAAGATATGGGACCAAGAAAGCCATGAGTTTTAGGAAACACTAAGGTCCTTTGTAGCTTGAATATTATGATTCTACATCTGTGAAGCCTCCCACATCCAGACCTTTCTCATACCAGGATATCTGCTTGGACCTTCGAAAACACGTCTGATATCTCTTCCTTATCTAAGCCTCTCTTTCTGTTGCCTGAAAGTCTGTGTCTTTTCAGAGGGACCTGTGGTATAGTGAAAAGAACACTTTCTCTAGATGCTTTATTTCTATTAAGTAAAAATTCTTCTAGTGACTTTTCCTTAGTCTACAAAGAACTCCTAGAATCTATGAGAAAACAAAAGAATATCTCAGCAGAAAAATGGCTAAATAAAATACAGACTGGCTGATAAGCCTAAAGAGATCTTTGACTTTATTAGTAATCAAAGAATTGCAAATAAAATTATAATAGTATTTTATTTTTTCACTGATAAGATTTGTCAAAATTATGGAAATTGTTAAAACACAGTTTTAGCAAATATGTGGTAAACACACCTGTGTACTTTTGGTAGGAATAGAAAGTGAGTCTGGGCAATATAGTGAGACCTTGTCTCTACTAAAAAGAAGAGAATTAGCCAAGCATGGTGGTGCACACCTGTAGTCCCGGCTACTCTGGAGACTGAGCGGGGAGGGTTGCTTGAGTCCAGATCGGGGTTACAGTGAGATATGATTGTGCCACCACACTCCATCCTGGGTATCTGAGTGAGGCTTTGTCTCAAAAAAAAAAAAAAAAAAAAAAAAAATGGTTGGCTTATACTTGTAATCCCAGCACTTTGGGAGTCCAAGGCAGGAAGATGACAAGCCTAGGAGTTTGCAACTAGCCTGGGCACCATAGGGAAACCCTGTCTCTAAGAAGAAAAATCAGTATGTTCTTTCTAGAGGATATTTCAGCAATATATATGTTGTATCAAAATCTAAACTATGCATGCTCTTTGTCCATTAATCCCACCCTTAGGACAAATCCCAAATCTGTGGCTCATGCCTGTAATGCCAGCACTTTGGGAGGCCGAGGCAGGTAGATCGCTTGAGCTCAGGAGTTCGAGAACAGCCTGGGCAACTTGGCATAGCCCTGTATCTACAAAAAATACAAAAATTAGCTAGGCATGGTGGCACACACCTGTAGTCCCAGCTACTAGGGAGGCTGAGATGAGAGGATCGCTTGAGCCCAGGAGGTCAAGGCTGCAATTAGCTGTGTTCACACCACTGTACTCCAGCCTGACACTGACTCAAAGCGAGACCCCATCTCAAGAAAAATAAAATAAAGACACTTAAATTACCATCAGTGGCGTTTAACAAATATATTGTTATTTAAACTTTGGTGCATGGAACACTATTTATACGGTAATAGTGGAGTGGAATTTCTGATCTAAAGACGTTGATTATCCTTAATTATTTTTAAGAATTTGGGTTCACATTTAGGTTGAACAAAGTAGAGTTCTTGTAAAGGAATGTGGCCAGAACAGTAGCCAGACATGAGTAGCCAGCCTGTCAAATTAGGAGCAGTCGAGGGATTTGGGACATAGAGATTAGATATATCTAGGACCAGTAGAGGTTAGAAGGCAGATGTTGGCTGACTATAAAGAGCGGTCTGTCCATTTGTACTGTTGAGTAATAGCTAAATAGCTAAATGATGAGTGTCCCATGACTGGAAGTATTTAAGCAGAGGCTGGAAGGACCATTCAAATCTCAGCTTTTTTTTTTTTTTCTTTTTTGAGATGGAGTCTCACTCTGTCGCCTAGGCTAGAGTGCAGTGGTGCGATCTCAGCTCATTGCAACCTCCACCTCCCGGGTTCAAGCAGTTCTCCTGCCTTAGCCTCCCAAGTAGCTGGGATTATAGGTTCCTGCCACCACGCCCAGCTAATTTTTGTATTTCTTTTAGTAGAGACGAGGTTTCATCATGTTGGCCAGGCTGGTCTTGAACTCCTGACCTCAGGTGATCTGCCCGCCTCGGCCTCCCAAAGTGCTGGGATTACAGGAGTGAGCCACTGCGCCCGGCCCAAATGTCAGCTTTTATATCACCTTATCAAGATGTCTTTTTTGACTGCCCTGGCTAAAATAGCACACCTTCTTTACCTCTTACTTTTATTTTTTTAAATTTCAAAATAGCCAGGAATTGTATAATTAATCTGGTGTCTCTGTTACCCTCTGGACCAGCTGACATATTTGTATCTTTGTTTGTTTGTTTGTTTTTTTATTGTCTCTCTTTCCCCTTAAAATGTAAGCTCCATGTGGGCAAACTTTGGCTGTATTGTATTTTGCTATATATCACCAGTGCCTAGAACCAGGCTTAACATATACTAGGTATTTAGTAAATATTTGCTGAATGAATGAATATTAGAGAAGGTGATTCATGCATTTAACTAGGTGACCTCTTATGCCCATATTTTATGGACCAAGGTACTTTAATGCCATTTTTAAGTCCCTTTAGGGCAGGTACCTTTTTTCTTTTTTAATAATAAATGTAACTATCACGTGGTATGCATCAGAGTTTATAAAAACACTTTTATAAGCATTATTTAGTAAATCAGATGGCTGACATTTTCTCATCTGTAAAGTCTTAGCTTAGACATTTCCTCTGAAGAGTATCTGTCCATAACTTTACTAAGATAGCTCCCAGTCTCTATCACATCACCTCATTTTATTCCCTTCAAGTTCTTTTCACTTATGCCTTGTTTATTTATTGTTTATGTGTTAGTTGTATCTCATCATATACCAGCATGTAAATGAGGGCAGGGACCCCTGTCATATTGCCTGGCACATAGAGGATAGTTAATAAATATCTGTTGAATGAATAATTGAAAACATTCAAATTATACTGTTTGAATATTTTGAATTATAATGTTGGAATAATTGAAAACACTCAAATTATATATGTTTAAATTATAAAACATTATACCTATGTTAGTTAATAATATTAATCTTCGCAATAATCTCTGAGCCCAAGCATGAATGAGATTTTCATGTTCTGCATTCTCAAGACAACCTGTACTACCTTGTTAACTTTAATTTATCATTATCATAACAGATTATTTGTGTTATGTTTATTAATGTCTCTGTTTATCTCTAGACCGAAAGCTCCATGAATTGAGAAATCATGTCCTACCTTGTTCCCCTAACATTTAACACAGTTCTTTGTACTTGGAGAAGTTTAAATATTTATTGAGTGAAGAATCTATATACAGTCTTGTAAGACAGATATTGTCTTCATCTTTCAGATGAGTAAACTGAGGCTTGGAAGGATTAAGTAATTTACCCAAGATAGTTAGCTGTAGAAACAAGACTTTTACCAGCATCTTCAGACTCCCAATATTACATTATTTAAACTACACTAGTAGTAGTTATTAGTCACAGATGTTAATCCAAATTACCTAGGGAGCCTTGGAAAATACATATTCTCAGGCCACACTTGGAGCCTACTGAATGAGAACTTCTGAAGGTGAAGCCCAGAACTTTGTTTAAAGAAATGAGACTATAAGTATCACTTGAGAGTCAATGATTTATACCAGAGGTCTGGCAAACTACTATTGGGAGGTCAAATCCAGCCCTCTGCCTGTTTGTGTAAATAAAGTTTGAGTGGAACAGCCATGCTAATTTATGCACACATATTGTCTGTGGCTGCTTTCACACTGGAGTGGTGGAGCTGAGTAGCTATGACATAGACTGTATGGCCTAGAAAGCATAAAATTTTTATTATATTGTCCTTAACAGAAAGCTTGCTAACTCTGGATCTATACCTTGGTGCCTGTCCTACTTCTTTTGTGGTTACTTTAATGCTTGGAGATATGGCAGAATATTATGTCTGGCTTCATCATGGGCATTACGATAGGTGTCCAAACATTCTTACTAAGTCATAAAAATTATCTTATTTTGCAATTCACCTGATAATAAGGAACTAAGCCTTAGGTAGCCCAAGAAGTCAAATAAAAGGAAAATACCATCTAGGTATGCTTCAAGCCAGTCAGCCATCACAGTGGGTGAACTACTTTAAACAGAGGTTCCTTTTCATCCAGTTAGTGATAGAGTGTTTCCTAAGTGGTAAAAGGGCTGAGGTTTCTAGCCTGTGTACATTACAGAATAGGGATTGATTACCATGGTTGATATGTATAATGGAGAACTGTAATTAATACCGTAATTGTTGTGGTACCCCTGATGCTACCATTATTCTTAAGACCAAAGTCTCTTGGGTGCTTTTAGTCAGAACTTAAGCTAATATAAGCAGTTACCCAGGACTGACCAAAACTCTTGATCTGTGCTTCCTAATACAGTAACTATTAGCTACGTGTGGGGACTTAAATTTAAGTTAATTAAAATTTAAAAAATTTAGTTTCTTACGCTACCCACATTTCAAGCGTCCAATAGTTATGTGGCTAGTGGCTACCTTATTGCCTAGCACAGATACAGAACATTTTAGTCAGCACAGAAAGTTTTATTGGACAGTGCTGCTCTAGATGCAAGAGTTGAAGAGTCTCAATCCAGGGAAATCCAAAACTTACTATTTGATTTAATCTTTCATTTGTAAGGATGGAATAATAAATTGTAATGTTTTATTTTTCTAACAGCAAACAGTGATGAAATGTATTCAGTCCTTGCTTTAGGGCCCTGTCAACTAGAAGCAAACTCTTCATTAAATTCTGATAACGCCTTTAAACCTTGACTTCAGAAAATAGTCATCTCATTTGCCCTATGGACTAACTGTCTAGTCATGATGATTAATCATCAGCCAGTTCATGAAATAGTTCAGAACTGACTGTGATTTCTGGCCAAATCTATTTGGCTTAGTTAAGGGTAGTGGGAAAGGAACCAGTTATAAAACAGAAGCTATAAAATAAATAGAGTGTAAAGTCTTGGCATCATCTTTGGAGTGATTTAGATTTCATCATTCAGTGACTCATTTTTATTCCCAGCATCTAGTGCTTTTTGCATGGCCCAAAGGGGCTCTGTGCTGCTCCACTACAGAGGAAACTTCAAGAAATGCTGGTTTGCTACAGTGTTTTAGCTTGTGAGATTCTCTGGGACCTTCCCTGCTCCATCATGGGGTCACCTCTAGGTGGGTATTAGGGGGAGACTGGTAATTGGTTTAACCTTTAAATAAAGAATTTGATAATCTTTAGTGATCCAATGAGATCTGTATCTAATGTCCTGCCTTAAGATGTTTTCCCTTCCCCCAGCACAGTGTCACCTTGAAGATTGTTTATCTAGGACAGTGTTCTTCAAACTTTTAGAGGCTGTAAGGCCAGTTCAAAAGGCTAAAAGATTCTACAGACTCCCCAGCTTGTTCTTATTTACTATCATCAGACATGCTTCCCAGGTCCTACTTTGCTCTAAATTAACAGATCTTTGTCACTTTGCACCCCAGAGCAACACAGTGGTGGCTAAGATGGGGGTGCAGCGGAGGTAGGTGAGAGAGAGCCAGTTTTTAGAGTGAGGATTCAACTATAATCTCACTCATCTGGCTTCCCCTCCCCTCAAATCATCTCGCCCCTTGTCTCTAGACAGCCTTTTCTTCATTCTTCCTGAGCTGAGATGCTGGAATCCAACCATATTGGTTGTTAAAAGCTGCCACTTGACAGCGGTGAGGGACCTTTCCAAGAGTCAGATTGTTCAAAAGGAATCTCCCCACCCACTTTCTGCCTCTTCTATTCTGTTTTCCATGAGCTTCCTGGTCACTTCTTTGAAGTACTAGTATATCTTGCTTTGGCATTTTGGATCACTTTAGGAATGAACATAAAGAACACCCTAAGCCATCTTTAGACCATTATTTTAAAACATGAATCTAAAACATCTGCTCAGGTCACTTAGATTCTTCCCCTTAATACTCCTTTGAGCTCAAACAGGAAAAAAAAAATATGTTTTTTACGCTCAAAACCAGTCTACAAATAGCTTACTGTTTAGTGTAGATTATGCCCTGAAAACATTTTTTTTAGGAAGTTGACTGTGATATAGATTTCTATTTCCTTTACAGGTCATTTTACCTGGGACAAATACCTAAAAGAAACATGTTCAGTCCCAGCGCCTGTCCATTGCTTCAAGCAGGTAATTGATTTTCAACATCTTTAGTCGGTGGAAGATAAGTCATTTTTTTATGGTTTTTAGACAGTCAAAACAGGAGGTGGAAGCCCTTGGGCTTCTTACCTGAGGGCCCCAGAATAAACTTCTATGGGAAGAACACAGCTCAAGAAGTGAAATTTGGTCACTGTGAGTTTTGGCAGTAGACATTCTTTCCACCTTCATCCCAAGTAACACCCTTGCCTCCTTCTTTACCTCCTTGAGGATATTCTGTGTTACTGAAAACAACTGCTAATTTTTACTAGAGCTCTTAATTCAGACAGGAAAGAGAGTTATAGTCCGTAGACATTGTTGAAAATGGAGCAGTATTTCTTTCTCTGTACTCAGCACTCCTGTCACAATCTTATCTTTCTACAAGAATGTTGACACTGAGTCCCACTGTGAAGCATTTCAGGAGCTCATCAGAGGTCATCCAGAGTTTCCCAGAAGGATTAAGTAACCCAGACAATGCACAGATGGTATTGACTGTGTCGGTGTTTGATATGGCTGATAAGCAAAGAAGTGTTTGGTGCTAAACAAAGTTAAACATCAGGAAGTTACCTACAGTCCTTTCCTTTAGTACTCAAGGGTTATTTCCTCAAACTGTCAATATTTCAGGTTGAGTTTGAATTTTGTCTGTTTTCTTTTTTTGAGATGGAGTCTCGCTCTGTCGCCCAGACTGGAGTGCAGTGGCACGATCTCGGCTCAATGCAAGCTCCACCTCCCAGGTTCATACCATTCTTCTGCCTCAGCCTCCCGAGTAGCTGGGACTACAGGCACCTGCCACCATGCCCGGCTAATTTTTTGTATTTTTAATAGAGACGGGGTTTCACCGTGTTAGCCAGGATGGTCTCGATCCCCTGACCTCATGATCCGCCCGCCTCGGCCTCCCAAAGTGCTGGGATTAGAAGCATGAGCCACCATGCCCGGCCATAGAATTTTGTCTGTTTTCTACGTAGAATACAAATTCAGGACTTCTGCTCATTTGAAATGAAAGGGACTGAATTTATACTTCCACCTGAAACAATTTTTTTAAAAAGACAACATATGTTAATAATGGTTTGTTTTGTTTTGTTTTGAGACAGAGTCTCGCTCTGTCACCCAGGCTGGAGTGCGGTGTCTTGATCTTGGCTCACTGCAACTTCTGCCTCCTGGCTTCAGGTGATTCTCCTGCCTCAGCCTCCCGAGTAGCTGGGACTACAGGAGCACACCAACATGCCTGGCTAATTTTTGTACTTTTAGTAGAGACAGGGTCTCATTATGTTGGCCAGGCTGGTCTCCAGCTCCTGATTTCAGGTGATCCACCCACCTTGGCCTCCCAAAGTGGTGGGATTACAGGTGTGAGCTACCGGGCCCAGCCAACAATGGTTTTTAAGTCACTAAAAATCAAGCAACCAAACAGTGATCTCTGAGAGAGAGAAAACAAATGAGTTGAGCTGCCTCTGTGATTTTCTAGCTTACTGTCTTAACAGTTTCCAGACCATGGCCCAGGGAAAGGGAACTCATGTTGAGCCCAGCAGACTCCCTAATTGGAGGAAGTGGAAGAAAAAAAAAATGTGAGTCCAGAGAAACCAAGGTGGCTAGAATTTATAGGACAGAGTGTCAGAGAGGAGAAAGCTGCACACAAAGAAAACCACAGTGATCTTCAGAGGGTTCAGGAAAAGACTACCATTTTATACATGCATATGAGAAAACTACCTAAGGCCAAAGGAAAAAACTATCTGAAAGGATTCAAAGGAATAGAACTCACACAGGGCTGAGAATAGTTCCTGATTTCACCAGCTAGACTAGAACATCTCATGATTGATTGGGCACTGGGTATAATACTCAGGAAGGTATTGCTTATATTGGAAAATAATTAACCTTAGCCTGAGTATTGCTTCAGTCCAGCCTGACAAATCATATAGGTAAAACTCAAGAGGATCAAACTATTTTACAAATAACTTAACTGCATCGAGGAACAAAGCCCAAGAAGATTTATAGGAATGCAAGAATATCCAGTACCCAACAGGTAAAATTCACCAGATCTAACTTTCAATCAAAGACTGCCAGGCATGCAAAGAGGCAGGAAAATGCAACCAATAATCTAGAGAATAATTGATTGAAACTGACTCAGACTCTACACAGATCATAGAATAGCAGACAAACACATTAAAATAATTATTTTAATATATTTGTTATATTCAGATATTAAGCAGAGACATGGAAGATATTAAAAAGACTCACTGGGCTCCTATGTGGGAAATGAAAAATACACTAGATTGGATTAATGCCAGAAGAAATTAGTAAACTTGAAAACATAACAATAGAAACTATTCAAAATGAAACACAAAGAGAAAAAGGAATTTAGAAAAAATGAGAAGAGTACCAGTGAACTATGGGATAACTTCAAGTGACCAAATAGATGTATAATTGGAGTCCCCAGAGGAGAGAAGTGATGGGGGATAGAAAAAGTATTTGAAGAAATAATGGCTAAAATTTTTCCAAAATTAAAAATAACAGCCGGGCACGGTGTCTCAGGCCTGTAATCCCAGCACTTTAGGAGGCTGAGGTGGGCGGATCGTGAGGTCAGGAGATTAAGACCATCCTGGCTAACATGGTGAAACTCCATCTCTACTAAAAATACAAAAAAATTAGCCGGGCATGGTGATGGGCGCCTGTAGTCCCAGCTACTGGGGAGGCTGAAGCAGGAGAATTTTATGAACCCAGGAGGCGGAGCTTGCAGTGAGCTGAGATCGTGCCACTGCACTGCAGCCTGGGCGACAGAGCGAGACTCTGTCTCAAAATAAATAAGTAAATAAATAAATAAATAAAATAAAACTATAAGTCCACAGAATCAAGAAATTCAAGGAATCCCAAAAATAATAAGAAGAAAACTACTCTGAGGCATATCATAATCAAATTGCACAAAACCATTGATAGAGAAAACTCAACAGCAGCCAGAGAAAAAAGACACTTTATATATAGGATAACTAATGTAAGAATTATATTTCTTGTCAGAAACAATATAAGCAAGAACAAAATTGAGCAACACCTTGAAAGTACTAAAAGAAAAAAAAAAAACCTGTCAACCTGGACTACTGCAGCCAGCAAAAATGTCTTTCAAACACAAAGGTGAAATAAAGATATTTTCAGATTTACAAAAGCTGAAGGAATTCATCACTCACAGACTCACACCTCAAGAAATGTTAAAGGAGGTTCATCAAGCAGAAAGAAAATGGTATCAAATGAAATAACAGATCTATACAAAGAAATGAAGGTCACTGGAAATTGTCATTATAAGGGTAGATATATAAGGTGTTTTCTTATTTAAATCTGTGTAAAAGATAATTGTGTAGACAATAATAATAACCGTATATTGTGAAGATGATAACATATATAAGTAAAATGTATGATAAGAGTAGCACAAAGGCAGGAAGGGAGGAATCTTAAGTATACTATTACAAGGTTGTCATGCATGAAGTAGTATTATCTTACTTGATAAGATAGACTGGTAAGTTAAAGATGTTTGTACTGTAAACTCTAATGCAACCACTAGAATAATGGGAAAAAAATAGCAAAATGTTTTATTTAAACCCAGCTATATCAATAATCAAATGTAAATGGTTTAAATGTTAAAAAGCGGAAATTGGCACATTGGATAAAAAGCAAAACCCAATTATATACTGCCTTCAAAAACTTACACTTTTTTTCTGTTTCTTTACTATTGAGCTTGCTATGATTGGAATTATGCTTTCAATAGGTTAAAAGTAAATGTATGAAGATGATATACCATGCTGACATTAGCTATAATAAAGCTGAAATGGCTATATTAATATCAAAGTACACTTCAAATAATATTAACAGGGTTAAGGAAGTTAATTTTATAATGATAAAGAAATCAGACAAATCCTGACATGAAGCAAAAACCAATAGAACTATTAGGAGAAATAGATAAATCCAAAATTATCTATAGTCAGACTTTTAATACTCCTCTCTGTGTAATGAAAGAACAAGTAGAGAAAAAAAATCAGCAAATATGTAGTGGATTTGAACAACACTATGAACTAACTTGACCTAACTGACATATATAGAATACTGTCCAACATATGTAGATACACATTCTTTCCAAGTGCATGCATTTCACAAAATTAAATGTCCATTACTAAAAAACTCTCACCAAACTAGAAATAGAAGGGAACTTTCTAAATCCTAAACTCTAAAGGGCATTTATTAATAGTCTAGAAATAATATCATACTTAATGGTGAAAGACTAAATGCTTTCCCCTTAAGATCAGGAACAAGACAAGGGTATCTGCTCTTGCCACTTTTATTCAGTATTGTATTACCAATGCAAATGGGCCAGAAAAAGAAATAAAAGGGATCTGGGTTGAAAGATTTAGAACAAACACCAAGGAAAATGTATACAGGGCAAATCAGTACATGAATAGAGATGCCCAATACCATTATTTCATTAGGGAAATACAAATTAAAAGTGATTAGTAAGCTATCACTATACACTTATTTAAATGGCTCTGATTTTCAAAAGGCTGACCATATTAAATAGTGGCAAAGATGTAGAACAAATGGAACTTTCATATGCTGCTGGTGAAAATGCAGAATGGTTCAACTACTTTGGGTGGGGCAGGGGAGGAACTAACAAATATGCAAAATTTATATAAAGAAAACCTTAGAAGATGCCTGACCAAAATTTTGATTCATTAAAAAAATAGAGTGGACTTTGTCAAAATTAAGAACTGCTCTTCAAAAGATACTGGTAAGAGAACAAAAATACAGGTCACAGACTAAGAGGATAGTTTTGCATTGCTTAATGATAGGGATATGCTCTGAGAAATGAATTGTTAAGCAGTTTCATCATCGTGTGAACATAGAATACACTGGCACAAACCTGGATGCTATAGCCTACTACACACCTAGACCATAGCCTATTCTTCCTAGGCTACAAAACTGTCCAGCATATTACTATACTGAATACCGTAGATAGTTGTAACACAATGGTATTCGTCTATGTAAACATATCTAAACATGGAAAAGGTACAGTAAAAAAAAATATGGTATAAAAGGTATATTAAAATTTGTATACCCGTATCAGGCACTTACCTTGAATGGAGCTTGGAGGACTGGAAATTGCTCTGGGTGAGTCAGTGAGTAAGTGGTGAACTGTATACCACTGTCAACGTTATAAACGCTGTACACCCAGGCTACACTAAATTTATTTAAAAATTTTTTTTCTTCAATAAAGAGTTAACCTTAGCTTACTGTAAATTGTTCACTTTATAAACTTAATTTTTTTTAACTTTTTTGACTCTTGCAATAATACTTAGCTTAAAACACATTGTACAGCTGTAGAAAAATAATTTTTAATTTTTTTTTTACCTTTTAAACTCTTTTTGTTAAAAACCTTAAGACAAACACATACATTACTCTAGGCCTACACAGACTCAGGATCTTCAGTATCACTGTCTTCCACTTCTACTTCTGAGCCTACTGGAAAGTCTTCAGGGGCAGTTACATGCATGGATGGAGCTGTAATCTCCTATGGTAACAATGCCTTCTTCTGGAATACCTCCTGAAGGAGCTGCCTGAGGCTATTTTTTAGTTAACTTTTATTTTTGTATAAAGAATACACTCTAAAATAATGATTAAAAATATATAGTAAACACATAAACCAGTAACATAGTCAATTGTTATCAAGTATTATGTACTGTACATAATTGTATGTGCTATACTTTTATACAGCTGGCAGCACAGTAGGTTTTTTTACACCAGCGTCACCACAAATGTGAGTAATGTGTTGCTCTAGGACCTTAAGACAGCTGCAATATAACTAGGATACAGGATTTTTTTAGCTGCATTGTAGTCTTATGGGACCATAATCTATACATAGTCTGTTTTTGACCAGACGTCGTTATGCGGAACATGACTATATTTGCAAATCACATAACTGACAGCATTATTTTCCAAATTGATCTGTAGATTCAACACAATCTCTGTCAAAATCCCAGCTGCCTTTTTTGCAGAAATTGAAAAATTCATTCTAAAATTCTTACAAGAGACCTAGAATAGCCATAGCAATCTTGAAAAGAGAGAACAAAGCTGAAGGATTCACATTTCCTGATTTCAAAACTTACTACAAAGCTACAGTACTTAAGACATCATGGTTCTGGCAGGAAGATAGACATATAGATCCATGAATTAAAATTGAGAGTACAGAAATTGACCCACCAATTTATGATCAATCGATTTTTGACAAGGGTACCAAGACAGTTCAATGGGTTTTTCAACAACTGGTGCAGGAACAGCTGGTTATCCACATAGAAAAAAGTGAAGTTGGACCCTACCTCTATGCCATATACAAAAATTAACTTCAAGTGGATCATGGACCTAAATGTAAGAGTTAAAAGTGCAAAACTCTTTAAAGAAAACATAGAAGGAAATCTTCATGACCTTGGATTAGATAATACAACATCAAAAACATAACAAAAAATAGATAACTTAAATTTCATCAAAATTAAAAGATTTTTGTTTCCACACCATCAAGAAAGTGAAAAGAACGCTCTCCCTCTCCCTCCTCTCCCTCTCCCTCCTCTCCCTCTCCCTCCTCTCCCTCTCCCTCCTCTCCCTCTCCCTCTCCTTCTCCTCTCCCTCTCCCTCTCCCTCTCCCTCCTCTCCCTCCTCTCCCTCTCCCTCTCCCTCTCCCCTTTCTTCGGTCTCCCTCTCCTTTTTTCGGTCTCCTTCTGTTGCCGAAGCTGGACTGTGCTGCCGTGATCTCGGCCCGCTGCAGCCTCCCTACCTCGGGCTCCTGTGACTCTCCTGCCTTGGCCTGCCGGGTGCCTGGGATTGCAGGCGCGCGCCGCCACGCCTGAATGGTTTTTGTGTTTTTGGTGGAGACAGTGTTTCGCCGTGTTGACCGGGCTGGTCTCCAGCTCCTGGCCTCCAGTGATCTGCCTGCCTCCGCCTCCCGAGGTGCTGGGATTGCAGACGGAGTTTCGCTCACTCAATGCTCAATGGTGCTCAGGCTGGAGTGCAGTGGCGTGATCTCGGCTCGCTACAACCTCCACCTACCAGCCTCCTGCCTTGGCCTCTTAAACTGCAAAGATTACAGCCTCTGCCCCACCGCCACCCCGTCTAGGAAGTGAGGAGCGTCTCTGCCTGGCCGCCCATCGTCTGGGATGTGAGGAGCCCCTCTGCCCAGCCGCCCCATCTGGGAAGTGAGGAGCGCCTCTGCTCGGCCGCCACCCCATCTGGGAGGAAGTGAGGAGCACCTCTGCCCGGCTGCCCCGTCTGGGAGATGAGGAGCACCTCTGCTCGGCCGCCCCGTCTGGGAAGTGAGGAGCGCCTCTGCCCGGCCACCCCGTCTGGGAGGTGAGGAGCGCCTCTGCCTGGCTGCCACCCCGTCTGGGAGGAAGTGAGGAGCGCCTCTGCCCGGCCGCCACCCCATATGGGAAGTGAGGAGCGCCTCTGCCTGGCCACCCCGTCTGGGAAGTGAGGAGCGCCTCTGCCCGGCTGCCCCGTCTGGGAGGTGAGGAGTGCCTCTGCCTGGCTGCCACCCCGTCTGGGAGGAAGTGAGGAGCACCTCTGCCCGGCCGCCCATCGTCTGGGATGTGAGGAGCGCCTCTGCCCGGCTGCCCTGTCTCGGAAACAAGGAACGCCTCTGCCCGGCCGCCCCGTCTGGGAGGTGAAGAGTGCCTCTGCCCGGCTGCCACCCCGTCTGGGAGGAAGTGAGGAGCACCTCTGCCCGGCCGCCCCGTCTGGGAGGTGAGGAGCGCCTCTGCCTGGCCGCCACCCCGTCTGGGAGGAAGTGAGGAGCGCCTCTGCCCGGCTGCCCCATCTGGGAAGGGAGGAGCGCCTCTGCCTGGCCGCCACCCCATATGGGAAGTGAGGAGCGCCTCTGCCTGGCCACCCTGTCTGGGAGGTGAGGAGCGCCTCTGCCCAGGCGCCCCGTCTGGGAGGTGAGGAGTGCCTCTGCCCGGCTGCCACCCCGTCTGGGAGGAAGTGAGGAGCGTCTCTGCCCGGCCGCCCCGTCTGGGAAGTGAGGAGCGCCTCTGCCCGGCCGCCCGGTCTGGGAAGTGAGGAGCGCCTCTGCCCGGCCGCCCCCTCTGGGAAGTGAGGAGTGCCTCTGCCCGGCCGCCCTGTCTGGGAGGTGTACCCAACAGCTCCGAAGAGACAGCGACCATCGGGAGCGGGCCATGAGGACGATGACGGTTTTGTTGAAAAGAAGGGGGGGAAGTGTGGAGAAAGGAAGGAGAGATCAGGTTGTTGCTGTGTCTGTGTAGAAAGAGGTGGGCATAGGAGACTCCATTTTGTTCTGACTAGGAGAAATTCTTCTGCCTTGGGATGCTGTTGATCTATGGCCTTGCCCCCAGCCCCGTGCTCTCTGAAACATGTGCTGTGTCAACTCAGGGTTAAATGGATTAAGGGCGGTGCAAGATGTGCTTTGTTAAACAGATGCTTGAAGGCAGCATGCTCTTTAAGAGTCATCACCACTCCCTAATCTCAACTACCCAGGGGCACAAACACTGCAGAAGGCCGCAGGGACCTCTGCCTAGGAAAACCAGAGACCTTTGTTCATGTGTTTATCTCCACTATTATCCTATGACCCTGCCATATCCCCCTCTCCGAGAAACACCCAAGAATCATCAATAAATACTAAAAAAAAAAAAAAAAAAAAAAAAAAGAAAGTGAAAAGAACAACCCACACAATGGGAGAAAATATTTGAGAATTATATATCTGGTAAAGGACTTGTATCCAGAATATAGAAAGAACTCTTAAAACTCGGAAATTAAAAGACAACGTGATTTTAAAATGGACAAAGAATTTGAATAGATATTTCTCCAAATATATACAAATGACCAGTTAGGCACATTAAAGATACTCAGTAGTCATTAGAGAAATGCTAATCAAAACTGCAATGAGATATACATCACATTGACTAGATGACTCTAACATCAAAAAGACAAACAATGGCAAGGGTTGGTGAGGATGTGTAGAAATTGGAACCCTTGTACATTGGTGGTGAAATTATGAAATCCTATAGCTACTTGAGAAGACAGTTCAGAGGTTACCCAAAATGTTAAACAGAGTTACCACATGACCCAGCAGTTTCACTCATAAGTATATACGTAAGAGAATAGAAAACATGTCCATAGAAAAATATACCATAAATGTTCATCACATCATTATTCATAATAGCCAAAAAGAGGAAACAACCCAAATGTCCATCAGCTGATGAATGAGTAAGCAAAATGTATATCCATACAATGGAATATTGTTCATCAATGAAAAGGAATGAAGTACTGATACACTCATTGACATGGGTGAACCTTGAATCCATTTTGCTAAATGAAAGAAACTATTCACATATTGGCCACACATTATATAATTCCATCTATATCAAATGTCCAGAATAGGTAAATCCATGGAAACAGAAAGTAGATTAATGGTTTCTAGGGACTGGGCTGAGAGGGTAATGGGGAATGACTCCACTGGGGCATGGGGTTCATTTTGGGGGGATTATGGAAATGTTATAAAATTAGATAGGGATGGTGTTTACACAACTCTGAGAATATTCTAAAAATCATTGAATTGTATACCTTAAAAGGGTTAATTTTTTGTTTTGTGATTTAAACATATACCTACCATGTGATCCAGCCATTTCACTCCTAGGTATTTGTGCAAGAAAAAAGAAAGAATGTTTCCCTACACAAAAATTTGTACTTAAATGTTTCTAGCAGCTTTATTTGTAATCGCCAGGAGCTGGAACAAACCAAATCTCCATCAGCATGGTTATACCACTCAACAATAAAAGGAAATGAATTATTAATATGAATGAATATCAGAGTAGTTATGCTGAGTGAAAGAAGCTAGACAAAAAAGAAAGTACATCTTCTGTGATTCCATCTAAGACTAGAAAATGCAAAGCAATCTACAGTGATAGAAAGTAGATCATTGGTTGCCTGGGTACAGAGGTCCTGGAGGGGCCAGAAGAAGAGACTGCAAAAGAGCATGTGAGAGCTTGACGATAATGGCCATGTTCATTATTTTATTGTGGTGATACTTTCACAGATTTATATGGTGTATATAGTAACATGAGTATATACATATGTCAAGACTTACTAAAGTGTATAGTTTATTGTATGTCAGTTGTATGACTTGATTAGTAAGTTGTCAAAATAAGAAAAAATTAACCCTCAATAGTCTGTGTGGTAGATATACACACCAATATACTGAAATATTCCACAAAGAGACACTAAGAATATGGTAGTTTAATAGGACGTAGTAGTCCTCAAAAGACTAAAAAGAGATTAAAAGTCCCTACCTGGAAGGGTAGGGAGAGAATTATAGAATGAGAAAACATTTAATTAACTGGCCTATATAAGACATTCTTGTCCTTTTTTTAACTGGTATGGGTCTATTTGATGCTTCATTGGAAAGTAATTTTTTTCCCCTTCATCTTACCTTTCATTGTTTCTTTTGCATGAAACCGTTCTTAATTATTAGGGAATAATTCAGTTGGTTGTCCCTGGCCCAGCTATAACCAATCTGAATCCAAAACATGAATTTTGGGGTTTTACTCTTAATCTGTCTATACCTTATGCCTTGTTTTTCCCAGTCCTACACACCTCCAAGCAACGAGTTCAAGATCAGTATGAAATTGGAAGCACAGGACCCCAGGAACACCACATCCACCTGTATTGCCACAGTAGTTGGACTGACAGGTGCCCGCCTTCGCCTGCGCCTTGATGGGAGCGACAACAAAAATGACTTCTGGCGGCTAGTTGACTCAGCTGAAATCCAGCCTATTGGGAACTGTGAAAAGAATGGGGGTATGCTACAGCCACCTCTTGGTGAGTAAGTAAACCCAAACTCTTTCTAGCCAATTGTTAATAGTTAGCTTCCAAAAACTGAACATCCTATTATGGGAAAGCCTAGGGTACCCTGCTTATCCCTTATTTTTCATACAGTCTCCTAAAAAGGCCCACCCAAAATGAAACAAGCTATACAATTTGGACATCTCCATCTCTACATTAGCTTATGATATCCAGGCTTCTTCCAAATTCTTTCTAACAAGAAATCACACCCTTTGTTCTTGGCCAGTGCCCATTTACCTGAGAGAGAGAATGGAAGGAGGTCTTGCCATTTAACCTATCTCAAAAAGCATAAAGCTTTCACCAAATCCTATCATAATGACAAGAAATGAGAGAAAATCTGCCAGTAGAAAGCGTGACTGTTGTAAGGATCTCTTATCTCCTTTCTCACTAATTCTCACCTGGTCCTTGGAGTTTTCTCGCTTTGAATCCATTATTACATAAAAATCATTTTTTTAAATTTAAGCTAATAACCCCACTAGGTTTTTCTTTCCAGATCAGATTCCTCTCCAGCTTTTGCCTCAATAAATCTGAGGGATTCAGCCCTTCTTATCAGTTACTGTCAATCACTATTACAGTGAGTCTCAATGGGGGACCGAGAGAGTTAGATTATGGACTTTGACTATATTTCCTCTCAGGAAGCTGTGCTAGATTGAGAGTTAGAGAGCATGTATCATGGGCTCCCTAGGTACTTATTTAATGTTTTCCCCCATTAAAAAAAATTTTGTAATGTAAAATTTCAAACATATAAAAAGGTAGAGAAAAATAGCATAGTGAGTGCTCATGTAACACTTCATTGTTGAAGTCAATATAATTTTATCTATACTTGTATGCACTTTCTGTCCCCACCTCCAATTGTTAAACATAGCATGATTTTATCATGAAAGTATTTAGTATGTCTCTGTCATGGGCAAGGATGTCTTAAACATAACCATACAATTATCACATACAAATAAGCCAATGATAATATCTTAATATCAACAAATATTTTAATGTGTTTAAATTTTCTGGATTGTCTGTCTCTGTCTGTCTCTCTCTCTCTTTTTTTAATCAGTTTTTTGAATCAATCTAACTAGAATCCTCACATTGCAGTTAGTTGATATGTCCTTTAAGTTTCTTTAAATCTACAAGTTCTTGTCTGCTCTCATTTTTTCTTGCAGTTTACTTGTTTAAAAACCTAAGTCATTTGTCTTTTAAATTTCCTAAAATTATATTTTGTTGATTGTATTCTTGTTGTATCATTTAACATGTTTCTGTGTCCTCTAGTTCCTAAAATTGGTAGCTAAATCTAGAGACTTGATCAGATTCTGTTTCAATTTTTTCATAAGAATATTTCGTAGGTGGTGGTATTTATTTCTATCAAGAAGCATGTATAGTCTGGTTGTCTCTTGTTTTATAATGTAATATAATGTAGCAGCCATTGCTGCTCATAGTCTAGATCAGGGTTGACATTTTCTTGACAGAACTGATAGTGAATATTTTAGGCTTTACAGATCATACATTCTCTGTTATAATTACTTAGCTTTGTCTTTCTGCTAAGGCAGCTGTTGACATTACATAAACAAACAAATAGAGTTGTGTTCTAATAAAACTTTATTTACAAAAACAGGTTGTCAGCCTGCCAACTGTAGTTTGCTGCCCCTGATTTAAATCTATAATTCATATGGTTACAAAATGGAAAAATTTAATCCTGCCATTCTGTCTACGTAAATTAATGGAATACATCTGTTAACATAAACTTTCATCAACTATTTAGTTATTTTGAGATATAGTTCACACAGGAAAAACAGTTTAAATGCATGCTTTATTTCTTTCTTTACCAATTTCCAATGAATTGGTTTATTAGCATCCTCCAAAAATATTTAAGGAGGATTTTGTTGTTGCTTAGTATCATAAGCTCAAAACTTCATACATATTTGTTGTGTTTCACTCCATCATGCCAATTGTCCTTATTGATGCTTGAATTATCCCATCTTTTGCCAGAAGGAAACTTATCAAGTTGTCTCCTGACTCTTTTATATACTGTTTGATACTATTTGGTAGCTCTCTTGGATTTTTGCAATTTCAACATGTTCCAGGTTCATCTTATATATTTTTTGCCCCAAATATGGAATCAGCTAGCTCTTATAGGTTCCTGGGCTCCTTTTATTGGGAAATGGTATTTAGAGACCATAATCAGATCGCTAGAGTGCTCAATGCTACTAGGTTGGTCATCCTTTCTAGTCTTTTTGGTATAGCAAGGCAGGAACTACCTTTTTAAAAAGATTATTGGCCAGGCGCAGTGGCTCATACCTGTAATCCCAGCACTTTGGGAGGCCGAGGCAGGCAGATCACAAGGTCAGGAGATCGAGATCATTCTGGCCAACATGGTGAAACCCCGTCTCTACTAAAAATACAAAAATTAGCTGGGTGTTGTGGCATATGCCTGTAGTCCCAGCTACTCGGGAAGCTGAGGCAGGAGAATCACTTGAACCCGGGAGGCGAAGGTTGCAGTGAGCCGAGATTGCACCACTGCACTCCAGCCTGGGCAACAGACTGAGACTCCGTCTAAAAAAAAAGAAAAAAAAAATTATTGGGGTAAAATATCATTGGTTCAAATTGATACTTCTCACTAAGGGACAGAGGTGTTTTTACCTACTTCATCTCTACTACCTTAAATTTGAATCTCCTTTGTACCACAACAAAACCCTGGTTCTCCATGTTAACACAGTAACTCATTTGCTTTATCCCATATCACTCATCTAACAGTCTCAGAATAACAATACCAACACTACCACCAGTTTGATTATTGACAGTGTTTGAGTTATTTGCATTTTTTCCTTACTCTTAAGAAAAATACAGACAAATAATGTGTTATAAGGTCATTTAGATTAGTTTCTGTCAGAGTGACTGTACCACCAACTTAATAACTAAGGTTCATTTGCTTCATTTTATTTATTTTGTGGAATTGCTTTTTAAAATTTAATTTTGCTTTATAAATACATTATTATATATAATTCTGAAATATATATAATTCTGAAAAGTCAAGTCTATAAAACGGAGTATATTCAGAGAAATCTCTTTCACCTTGTTCTTTCCTTCTGCCATAGGTAACCACTTCTTTTTAATCCTATAGTTTATCCTTCAGTTTTATAAAAAATATAGGCGTGTGTGTGTGTATGTGTGTATCTATCCCCTGCCTTTTTTCATTTAGTGATATGTCCTAAAGATGACATTGCAGTAACATGGAGATGCTCTTCATTCTTACACTGTAGTGTGTTATTCTTGCACTACTTTATGAATCACTATTTAGAAGCATTTGAGGCTATTAAAAAATACAAGTTCCCAGGGCACATAGTGACCATGTAAATCAAATATTTCGAAAAATTCTCCAGAAACCTACAGATCAAGAAGGAAACAATCCACCCATAATTTATGCCTAAATGTAACTAGGAGCCAAGAATGCCACAATTATCAGTTACTTTTTAATGGGGATATAAAGATCTGAAACCAGCAGAGCCAGTACCAGACCATACATAACAAAGAATTTATGTAGGTGGAAATTGTATAAAAAAGGGAGAGAACAATGGGGGCCTAACAGAGCCAAAATTGCCCCCAGAATGAGATAGTCCCACCCAGAATGGGAAATACTGAGAACAGAGCTAAGATCTTGTGGATTAGAGCACAAACTATTGGAATTGGAAAGGAGAGTCAAAGTTGAAAGTGGACTGGAGATGGCAGTCCTGGGGAGAAAACTTCTTCTGTGGAAGAGGGAGACTTAACGTTGAAGGGAAGAAAAGACAGCAAGGGGTAAAATTTAGGATTATACAGAATAAAAGGCATACCATTCTTCTCATCCTATCTTAAACAGGCCCATCTATTAAAGAAATTGTATTTCACTATGCCAACTCATGACCCAAGTTCCCTGCCAATAGAACCTTTTGTTTTTTGCTGGTCTGGGAAAATTTAAGATATATAAAAATGGTGAGAAAATAGCACTTGAAAATTTATAAAAAGCTTCAATATGAAGAAAAACATAAGATGAGGATAAAACCATTTCAACTGCTGAAAATGCTTCCAAAACCAATGACTAATCAGAGGAAACCTGTTGCACAGCAACTCAACTTGAGTTAAACAAGTCTTGGCAGATATGAAAAAAATACCTTGAATCATAGGTTGTAAAAGTCAAGCTAGAAATGCACAATAGACAAGAAGATATGAAAATAGAATTGTCCAAACTCAAGAAAAAAAGACAAAATTATCTCAGTTGAAGACTGAATTCCAAGGTGAACAACAGGACAATAGACTCAACTGAAAATGTAATAAGGGACATTAAGGAGGGAAATAAAAAGCCAAGAGAATAAAAATAAATATTAGAAAAGGTTAAAAAGTATCTCAAAGGAACTGTTAGATATAGAACATAATGAACAAAAATCCAATATGTATATGTACACGATATGTATATGTATGTATAACTGAAGCCCCAGAAGAAGATAAACAAAACAATGGAACAGAATTAACACTTAAATAAGAAATTAACACTTAAATAAGAAAACTTTCCAAAAATTAAAGCAGACCTTTATATTTATAGGACCTACTTTTGATTCAGATTGGTCAACTCTAAGACATATGTTAGTAAAACTATTGTATTCTAAGAAAATTTCTTCTAAACTTCTGGCAAAAAAAGCCAAGTCTTTTACAAGGTAAAGAAAGTCAAGTTTGCAGCTGTTTTTCAGGTATTGAGGTTATACTGAAATAGTTTTCAGCATGCAGAACTCAGGGAATATTATAACCCCAAGCCCATTGTGAGGAATAAATTAGAGAAAGCTCTTCATCAAAGCAAGAGATGATCAATTTAAGACAAAAACAAAGCAAGGGACAAGGGTAGAATAGTGTGTGTGTGTATCAGGCTCAGTCCAGTGAAGAGAGAAACAACACAGTAATTTGAACATAGAAAGTTTAACATAATTGTTAACTATAACAGAGGATTGGAGTAATGAGGGATCAGTTAGTAAAGGAAAGATAACTCTAAAGAATATATGAGTAGCAAACATAAAGAAAAGCCAGACCCTGAGGCTGAGGTAAAGTGCCCAAGGAAGAGCCTCTCCTCCCCCATCCTCAGGGCTGAGGTATAGGGCTGTGCTCTCTCAATGACAGAGAAATCACTGTGGTGCTATGTTGGTGGAACTTGCTAGGAACTCTCCTCTATGGTGGTCAGGAAAGCTGTTCGTTGAGAGGTATCTCTCTACAGTAACTCTACTATGAAACCACCCAAGGTGAGGGTAAGGATGCTGCTGCTTAGAAAGAGATGCAGACAAACGTTCTAATGAAGGGTCAACACAGCTCTTTGAAGGCAAGACAGGTCAAGAGGACAAAAAGTAAAACTATGAAAGGCTTCAATAAATCAGGTAGATCGTGGGTGTCTGTGTGTGTGTGTGTGTGTGCACATATGTATGCATGTCAAACTTTAGATCCTTATAAATGATCTGCCTTGAAATTTAAAAATCTAAATAGCTCTTAGTTGAAAAGGGGAGACATAAACAAAGTTTGCAAAATTCCTAAAACACGATGATAATAAACATCATACATCAGAATTTTGAGATATAATTAAAGCAGTACTTAGAAGAAAATGTATAGCCTTAAATATTTAACATCAGTAAAAATGAAAGGATGAAAATTGGGATTTAAATTCTCAACTCAAAGAGCTAGAAAAAGAATTACAAAGCAAGAAGAAAAAAAAAGATAAAGGAAATTAATGAGGCAGAAAACAGAAAAGCAATAATTCAAAGTTAATTCAAAGTTAATTCAAAGTACTGGTCCTGGCCGGGCATGGTAATTCATGCCTGTAATCTCAGAACTTTGCGAGGCCAAGGCAAGAGGATCACTTTGAGGCTAGGAGCTCAAGACCAGCCTGGCTAACATAGCAAGACCCTGTCTCAACAAAAATGTTTTTAAAAATTAACCCAGCATGGTGGCATATGCCTGTTGTCCTAGCTTTTAGGAGGCTGAGGCAGAAGGATTGCTTGCACCCGGGAGTTTGAGGTTACAGTGAGTTATGGTCATACCACTGCACTCTAGCCTAGGCCACAGGGTGAGATCCTGTCTCAAAAAAAAAAAAAAAAAAGAAAAGAAGATATACAAAAGTTTTCAAGGAACTGCACCTACAGTAAGCACCATGTGTAGATTATTTCACAGGGAAATTACCAAACCTTAAGGAGCAGATAGTCTTAGTGCTACTTGAGTTGTAGTTCAACAATACCCAGCAGAACTTTCTGTGATGGTGGAAATATTTTGTATCTGTTCTATTCAGCATGATCCTCACAGCCACATACAGCAAGTGAGTAAGCACTTGAAGTGGCTACTGTGACTAAGGAATTGAATTTTAAATTGTATTTAATTGTAACTTAAAAGGCCTTGTATTAGTCCATTCTCATGCTGCTATAAGGACATACCAGAGACTGGGTAATTATAAAGGGAAGAGGTTTAATTGACTCACAGTTCAGCATGGCTAGGGAGGCCTCAGGAAACTTACATTCATGGTGGAAGGGGAAGCAAACACATCCTTCTTCACAGGGCAGCAGGAAAGAGAAGAATGAGAGCTGAGCAAAGGGGGAAGCCCCTTATAAAACCATCAGATCTTGTGAGAATTTACTCATTATCATGAGAATAGCATACGGGAAACTGCCCCCATGATTCACTTACCTCCCACTGGGTCCCTATCACCATATGTGGGGATTATGGGAACTACAATTCAAGATGAGATTTGGGTGGGGACACAGCTAAAGCATGTAAGGACTGATGTGGCTAGTGGCTGTTGTACTGAACAGTGTCATTCTAGATCACAGAAAAAGTAGGAAAGCATCTGAATTGTTTTTATGAGACACATAGAACTTTGATGCCTAAACCTGATTTATACACATGTGCACACACACACATACAGATGTATAATCTCGTGTATGAATACCGTTATAAAAATCCTAAATAAAAGGAATTAGGATTTAACATATTTAAAACAACAATTCATCAAGACATAATAGTAGGTTGAATTTTGGGGAGAATGAAAAGATTTAACTTTAGAAAGATTAACTAATAGAATTCAACATATTAGAAAAGCTAAGGAATAAAATCATATGAGCTTAGACAAAATTCAACACACTACTAGCAAAAAAAATAATAAACCAGAAAATGGGTACTATATACTTAACTTGGAAGAAAGTAAGTTTATACCTCAGTACTAAAGCCAACATTTTACTTAATGGTTTAAAATAACCTGATAGAAGGAAGATACGTGGAAGACAAACTCCCATTTTCAATAGCAGGTAAGGGGTGAGGGAAAACTAACAAATGTGCGAAACTTACATAAAGAAAACTTTGAAAAACCTGACCAAAAAGCATGATTAAAAAATAAGTCATAGAGTAGACTTTGTCTAAATTAAGAACTTCTGCTCTTCAATAGACACTGGTAAGAGAATGAAAATACATATTGATTTTGTATCCTGAGACTTTGCTGAAGTTGCTTTTCAGCTTGGGGCTGAGACAATGGGGTTTTCTAAATATACAATCATGTCATCTGTGAACAGAGACAATTTGACTTCCTCTTTTTTTAATTGAATACCCTTTATTTCTTTCTCTTGCCTGATTGCCCTAGCCAGAACTTCTAATACTACATTGAATAGGAGTGGTGAGAGAGGGCATCCTTGTCTTGTGCCAGTTTTGAAAGGGAATGCTTCCAGTTTTTGCCCATTCAGTATGATATTGGCTGTGGGTTTGTCATAAATAGCTCTTATTATTTTGAGATACATCCCATCAATACCTAATTTATTGAGAGTTTTTAGCATGAAGGGCTGTTGAATTTTGTCAAAGGCCTTTTCTGCATCTATTAAGATAATCATGTGGTTTTTGTCATTGGTTCTGTTTATGTGATGGATTACGTTTATTGATTTGCATATGTTGAACCAGCCTTGCATCCCAGGGATGAAGCTAACTTGATGGTGGTGGATACGCTTTTTGATGTGCTGCTGGATTCGGTTTGTCAGTGTTTTATTGAGGATTTTTGCATCGATGTTCATCAGGGATATTGGTCTAAAATTCTCTTTTTAGGCTTTGGTATAAGGGTGATGCTGGCCTCATAAAATGAGTTAGGGAGGATTCCCTCTTTTTCTTTTGCTTCGAATCCTTTCAGAAGGAATGGTACCAGCTCCTCTTTGTACCTCTGGTAGAATTTGACTATGAATCCATCTGGTCCTGGACTTTTTTTGGTTGGTAGGCTATTAATTATTGCCTCAATTTCAGAACCTTTGGTCTATTCAGAGATTCAGCTTCTTCCTGATTTAGTCTTGGGAGGGTGCATGTGTCCAGGAATTTATCCACTTCTAGATTTTCTAGTTTATTTGCATAGAGGCGTTTATAGTATTCTCTGATGGTAGTTTGTATTTCTGCGGGATTGGTGGTGATATCCCCTTTATCATTTTTTATTGCATCCATTTGATTCTTCTCTCTTTTCTTCTTTATTAGTCTTGCTAGCAGTCTATATTTTGTTGATCTTTTCAGAAAAAAACCAGTTCCTGGATTTATTGATTTTTCGAAGGGTTTATTGTGTTTCTATCTCCTTCAGTTCTGCACTTACCTTAGTTATTTCTTGTCTTCTGCTAACTTTGGAATTTGTTTGCTCTTGCTTCTCTAGTTCTTTTCATTGTGATTTTAGGTTGTCGATTTTAGATCTTTTCTGTTTTCTCTTGAGTGAACTCCCATTCACAATTGATACAAAAAGAATAAAATACCTAGGAATCCAACTTACAAAGGAAGTGAAGGACCTCTTCAAGGAGAACTACAAACCACTGCTCAATGAAATAAAAGGACACAAACAAATGGAAGAACATTCCACGCTAATGGATAGGATGAATCAATATCGTGAAAATGGCCATACTGCCCGAAGTAATTTATAGGTTCAGTGCTATCGCCGTCAAGCTACCACTGACTTTCTTCACAGAATGGGAAAAAACTACTTTAAATTTCATATGGAACCAAAAAAGAGCACACATGACCAAGACAATCCTAAGCAAAAAGGACAAAGCTGGAGGCATCACGCAACCTGACTTCAAACTATACTACAAGGCTACAGTAACCAGAACAGCATGGCACTGGTACCAAAACAGATATATAGACCAGTAGAACAGTACAGAGGCCTCAGAAATAATACCACACATCTACAACCATCTGATCTTTGACAAACCTGACAAAAACAAGAAATGGGGAAAGGATTCCCTATTTAATAAATGGTGCTGGGAAAACTGGCTGGCCATATGTAGAAACCTGAAACTGGACTTCCTTACACCTTATACAAAAATTAACTCAAGATGGATTAAAGACTTAAATGTAAAACCTAAACCTGTAAAAACCCTAGAAGAAAACCTGGGCAGTACCATTCAGGACATAGGCATGGGCAAAGACTTCATGAGTAAAACACCAAAAGCAATGGCAACAAAAGCCAAAATTGACAAATGGGATCTAATTAAACTAAAGAGCTTCTGCACAGCAAAAGAAACTACCATCAGAGTGAACAGGCAACCTACAGAATAGGAGGAAATTTTTGCAATCTACCCATCTGACAAAGGGCTAATATCCAGAATCTGCAAAGAAAAACAAATTTACAAGAAAAACACAAACAATCCCATCAAAAAGTGGGCAACAGATATGAACAGACACTTCTCAAAAGAAGACATTTATGCAGCCAACAGACACATGAAAAAATGCTCATTATCATTGGTCATTAGAGAAATGCAAATCAAAATCACAGTGAGATACCATCTCACGCCAGTTAGAATGGCAATCATTAAAAAGTCCAGAAACAATAGATGCTGGAGAGGATGTGGAGAAATAGGAACACTTTTACACTGTTGGTGGGTGTGTAAGTTAGTTCACCCATTGTGGAAGACAGTGTGGCGATTCCTCAAGGATCTAGAACTAGAAATACCATTAGACCCAGCGATCCCATTACTGGGTATATACCCAAAGGATTATAAATCATGCTACTATAAAGACACATGCACATGTATGTTTATTGCAGCACTATTCACAATAGCAAAGAATTGGACCAACCCAAATATCCATCAATAATAGACTGGATAAAGAAAATGTGGCACATATACACCATGGAATACTATGCAGCCATAAAAAAGGATGAGTTCATGTCCTTTGTAGGGACATGGATGAAGCTGGAAACCATCATTCTCAGCAAACTATCACAAGGACAGAAAACCAAACACTGTGTGTTCTCATAAGTGCGAGTTGAACAATGAGAACACGTGGACACAGGGAAAGGAACATCACACACTGGGGCCTGCTGGGGGGTGGGAGGCTGGGGGAGAGATAGCATTAGGAGAAATACCTAATGTAAATGATGAGTTGATGGGTGCAGCAAACCAACATGGCACCTGTATACCTATGTGACAAACCTGCACGTTGTGCACATGTACCCCAGAATTTAAAGTATAATAAAAAATAATAATAATTGAAAAATTAAAAAAGAATACAGGCCACAGACTAGGAGAGAATATTTGCAAATCACTTAACTATCAGTAATATTCTCCAAATTGATCTATAGATGCAGTGCAGTCCCTATCAAAATCCCAACTGCCTATTTTGCAGAAATTGACAAATTGGTTCTAAAATTCTTATAAGGGACCCAGAATAGTCATAGCAATCTTCAAAAGGGAAAACAAAGGTGGAAGACTAACATTTTCTGATTTCAAAACTTATTACAAAGCTGTGGTACTGAAGACATTGTGGTTCTGGCATGAAGACAGACATATAGATCCGTGAATTAGAATTAAGAGTACAGAAATGAACCTACCAATTTATGGTCAATTGATTTTTCACAAGGATGCCAAGACAGTTCAATGTGATTTTCAACAGCTGGTGCAGGAACAACTGGATATTCACATAGAAAAAAATGAAGTTGGACCCTACCTCTATGCCATATGCAAAAATTAATTTCAAGTGGATCATGGACCTAAATGTAAGAGCTAAAATGAGAAAACTCTTTGAAGAAAACAGGAGGAAATCTTCATGACCTTGGATTAGATAATATAGCACCAAAAGCACAAAAAACAAAAGAAAAAATAGATAACTTGAACTTCATCAAAACTAAAAAGCTTCATCATCAAGGACTGAAAAGACAGCTCACACAATGGGAAAAAATAGCCAAATCCATGTAAGCAGAAAGTAGATTTGTGGTTTCCAGAGTCCAGCTTGAAGTGGGGATGGGGAGTGGCTGCTAATAGGTATTGGGCCTCTTTTTGGAGGAGTGATGAAAATATTTTAAATTAGATAAAGTGATGTTTGCACACTTTGTGTATTCACAGAGTACTAAAAGCCATTGAACTATATACTTAAAAGAGTAAATTTTATGGTGTGTGAATTGTATCTCAGTGAAGCTAATTTTTTATACTTACATATCTAATTCAGTAATGCTAGAAAAATGACATATACACATGCAAAAAAATGAAGTTGGAACTTAACCTTACACTATATACAAAAATTGTATACTCAAAATTGATACTCAAAATGTATCAAAGGCCTGAATGTGGGGGCTAAATCCATAAAACTCTTGGAAGAAAAGCTTTATGACATTAGATTTGAATATAACACCAAAAGCACAGGCAACAAAAGAAAAACATACATAAATTAAACTACATCAAAATTCAAAACTTTTGTGCATCAAAGGACGCTATTGACATAGTGAAAAGGCAGCCCACAGAATTAGAAAAAAAATTCACAAAACATATATCTGATAAGGGGTTAATATTCAAAAAATATTTTTAAAAACTCCTGCAACTGTGTTATTCAAGGTTTATGATATTTAAAAAATTAAAAATAAAAACTCCTAAACCTCAACAACAAAAAACCCATTTCAAAAATGAGCAAAGGACTTGAACAGATTTTTTTCCAAAGAAGTTGTACAAATGGCCAATTAGCACATGAAAATATGTTCATGATCACTAATCATTAGGGAACTACAAATTAAAACTGCATTGAGATGACACTTCACATTCATTAGGATGGGTATTAGGAAAAAAACAGAAAATAACAAATGTTGATGAGGATGTGGAGAAATGGGAATGTCTGTTGCTGGTAGGAATGTAAAATGGGAGTTTCTCAGAAAGTTAAAAATACCATGCACATGTAGTCCCAACTACCTGGAAGGCTGAGGCAGGAGGATTGCTTGAACCCAGGAGTTCGAGGCCAGCCTGGGCAACATAGTGAGACCCCACCTATTTTCTTAAAAAGTAAAAGTAGAATTCTGTGATTCAGCAGTTCCATTTCTGGGTATATACTCAGAAGGACTGAAAGCAGGGACTTGGGCAGATATTTGAATACCCATGTTTAGCAGCATTAGTCACAATAGCCAAAAGGTAGAAGCCACTCAAGTGTCTGTTGATGGAAGAATGGATAAAGAAAATGTCACACATATGCACACACAGAAACAGAGCGGGGCTGGGGAAGAGAGAGAGATGCAATAGGAATATTATGCAGCCTTAAAGAAGAAGGAAATTATAACACATGCTACAACATAGGTGAACCTCGAAGACATGCTAAGTGAAATAAGCCAGTTATAAAAGCACAAATATTGTATGATTTCACTTAGATGAGATATCTAGAGAAGTCAAATTTATAGAGACAGAAAGTACAATAGTAGTTGCCAGGATCTGGGGGAGGAGGAAGTGAAGAGGTTGATAATAGGTACAGAGTTTCAGTTGGGGAAAATGAAAATGTTCTGGAGATGGATGGTGGTGATAGTTGCCCAATAATGTGAATGGACTTAATGTCACAGAACTGTACACTTTAAAATGATTAAAACTGTAAATTTGATATATATTTTACCACAATAAAAAATTACCAGGCATGCAAACAAGCAAGAGAAAAACTAACCAATTATAATTAGAATCCAGAAATAACACAGATTATAGAATTAATAGACAAGGACATTAAAGCAGTTGTTTATATTGCATATGTTCAAGAAGATAGAGGAAATCATGAGCATCATGAGTAGAGAAATGTAGGATTTAGATTTAAAAGAACCAAATTGAACTTTAGAGGTAGAACATACAATATAATATCTCAAGTGAAGAATAAACTGAATGGATCCACAACATATTACTGTTGGAATTGCTGCAGGAGGAAGATCAGCAAACTTAAAAACAGCAGTATAAACTATCCAAATGAAACACAGAGAGAAAAAGAACTGAAAAAGAAAGCATCAGTGAGCCATGGAACAACTTCACGTAGCCTATAACATATATAACTGGAGTCCTGAAGGAGAGATAAGGAGCACATAAGAAGTTATTAGAAAAATAATGCTTGAAAAATTTTCGAATACTATGAAAACTATAACTTCACAAATCAGAGAAGCTCAATGAACCCTAAGCAGGAGAAATATGAAATAAACCACACAAGGCACATCATCATCAAATTGCTGAAAACCCACGATAAAGAGAAAAGTCTTAAGAGCAGCCAGAGAAAAACAAGCACATGATACATAGAAGAGCAAAGAATGACAGCAACTTCTCGTCAGAAACAGTGCAAGCCAGAATACAGTGGAGCAGCATTTTTAAGTTCTAAAAGGAAAAAAAGTTGTTAAGCTAGAATTCTATACCAAGCAAGAATGCCTTTCAAAAATAAAAATGAAATGAAGACATTTGCAGACATATAAAAGCTTAGAGAATTAATCACAAGCATATCAGTACTACAAGAAATGTTAAGTGAAGTCCTTCAAGCAGGAAGAAAATGATAACATGGAAAAAATGGATCTCTGCAAAGCAGTGAGGAAAATTTGTAGGTAAATATAATAAAATTTGTAGTGTACATATAATAATTCAAAAATAGCTCGGAACTCCTAAAAAAGAAGAGCAATGTGCAGAGAGTAATCCCATTAGCTATTAAAACATACTTTAAAGCCTCTGTAATTAAAATTATATGGAACTGGCACATGAATAGGCAGACTGAGCAGTGTAAAATAAATAGCAAATCCAGAGATAGATCTGACTGTATATGAAAATCTGCTATATGATAAAGGTAGTGTGGTAGTCTGCTGGGGCTGTCAGTGAAATACCACAGACTGTCTGGCTTAAACAACAGGATTTTTTTTTCTCACAGTTCTAAAGGCTGGAAAGTCCAAGATCAAGGTTCTGGCAGGGCTTGGTTTCTGCTGAGGGTCCTCTTCTTGCTTGCAGACAGCCATCTTATGGCTGCCTTCTCACTGTGTTCTCACAGGAGAAGGAAGAAGGAAGGGGGAGAAGTGGAGGGAGGGAGAGAGCTCTTCCTCTTCTTATAAGGCCATAGTTCTATCAAATTAGGGCTCTACCCCATGACTTCACTTAACCTTCATCATCTCCTAACAGCCCTGTCTCTGGGTACAGTTATATTGGGGATTAGGACTTCAACATATTAATTTGAGGGATGGAGATTCAGTCCATAGTGGTTGGCATATTAAATTGGATAAAATTGACTTTTTCATAAATGACATTGGGATAAGTTAATAGCCATTAGGAAAAGATACAATTGAATCCATATATCACAGCATATGTCAGAATAAACTGCACGTGGATTAGAGATCAAAATGTAAAAAAAAATGACTATATAAGTACTAGGAAAACACAAATTCCTTTATAAACTTGGGGTGGGGAAAGCCTTTTTAAATATGATTCAAAATCTAGGTAGACCGACAAATTTGACTTTTTAAAACATTTTTAGGGGAAAAAAATACTCCAAGCAAAGCTAAAAGACAAATGATAAATGGGAGAAAATATTTGCAACATAAAGCACAGATAACTCTCCCTAATTCATAAAGAACACTCATAAATAGAAAAATAGAAAAATTTTTTAAGACTAAAACCTATAGAAAAATGATCTTAAGGCATGAGCAGTTGACAGAAGATATACAAATGGTCCTCAGACATATGAAAATTCACACCACTCATAATAAAATAAGTGCAGATTAAAACCACAGTAAGATATTCTTTCTTACCAGATTGACAAAAATTCCAAAGCTTGAGGAGACAGCAATGCTGTGGGGAAATAAGGGTTCTCATTTTTTTTTGCTGGGAACATGCAGAATGGTACATTTCACACTGGAGAGGGAGGGCATACAATTCAGCAGTATCTGAGAAAAACCACATATGCATTTATTAGTTGACCCAGGGATCCCACTTCAGGAATTTGATTTTAAAGATGTACTTCCACAAAAATAAAGCAACATACACATGGTTATTTTTTGCAACATTAAGAGATTGATTGAATGTAATATAGTACATTCACACAATGAAGTACCATTCAACCATAAAATAGAACGAGGAAGATCTCTGTAAACTAATATGGAGTGATTTCTAAGATATATCATTAATGTGAAAAAAGAAAGTTGCAAAAAGTATATATAATACACTAACTTTTGAGAAAGAGAAGGGGAAATATGTATGTATACACGTACGCACACATATAACACATGAGAGTATATATTTTAAATTTATTTTTGTAAAAAGAAACACAAGAATGTCAAGCCAGAAAATAATGAAAAGATCACCCATTAGGCATGTCTTGGAATAAGGTAGAAAGTACTGGGATAAGAGTGAGGCTTTTGAGAATACCTTTTAATATTCTTTTGACTTTTGAACTAAGTATTTTACTTAATAAATAAAATTAAACTAAAAAAGATTAACAAAGCAAACCCTAAAATTGGTTAGAAACAAACAAAACTGAATCAAACAGATATAATAACCACATTGAAAAAACTATTAATTCAAATAAATTTTTAATATAGAACCTTCACAGTACACCTTTAATATAGGGCATATTCTAAGGAAAAAATGGACTGCAAAGAAATTTTGACTCCTTAATAATGTTTGTGGTTTTGGCATGGTTATCTGAGACTAATTTGCAGATATTGAAAATAGAGCAAATGAATAAATAAGATTCTAATATGGAAAAAGATGAGGAAGAACCCTGTAGTATTGGATTTGAATTGGAGAATATCTGTATCTACTCTGGCCTTTAAAATATATTTATATGTATGCATCCTATTCAAGTAATACATATATGTAACATATGATTTGTATGTGTGTGTGTATATACATATGTATTTTCCAAGCACTGTTCATTGAAAAGGCCTAGAAGCAATTACATCTCAGTAGCAATGACGACACCTTGATTTTGGTTTCTAAAAATCACCTGATACACCTGTAATCCCAACACTTTGGGAAGCTGAGGCAGGAGGACCCCTTGAGCCTAGGAGTTCGAGACCAGCCTGGGCAACATGGCAAGACCCCCATCTCTACTGGAAAACATTAAAAATGAGCTGGACATGGTGTCACGCACCTGTGGTCCCAACTACTTGGGAGACTGAGGTGGGAGTATCCCCTTGAGTCTGGGAGGCCGAGAGCTGCAGTAAGCCATGATCATGCTATTGTACTCCAGCCTGGGTGACAGAGTAAAACCTCTTCTCAAAAAAAAAAAAAAAAAAAATTAAAGTTGGAGAGAAGAAATCTCCTTTACAGAATTCCAGCAAATAAATATAGAAGGAATGAGGCTGGGCACAGTGGCTCACACCTGTAATCCCAGCACTTTAGGAGGCCGAGATGGGTGGATCACATGAGCCCAGGAGTTTGAGACCAGCCTGGGCAACATGGTGAAACTCTGTCCCTACAAAAAAATACAAAAATTATCTGGGCATGATGACACACACCTGTAGTACCAGCTACGCAGGAGGCTGAAAAGGAAGAATCAACTGAGCCCAGGAAGTCGAGGCTGCAGTGAGCGGAGATCTCGCCACTGAATTTCAGCCTGGGGGACAAAGCGAAACCCTGTCTCAAAAAAATATATAGAAGGAATGAGAGAAAATTACTTTTTTGCAACTATTTTAATAATTGAGTCAGGCAAGAGTAACCAATAAATGTTAAAACTATTAGGTAAAAAAACATACTGAGGAATAGGATATTTACAGTCTCAAAGTTTCTCTCCACTGATTGCCCGTAAATTACAAAGAGAAATTACAGTGAAGAACACTGTCAGTCACCTCTTAACATGTGATCAAATTTTGTATCTTCAGTAGACAAATTGACATTATGTGCCTCCTGCAGTATTGCAATGAGAAATACTCCACATCACCTGTATAATATTTTTTATCAAATCTCTTTAGCAGGCCAGGCCTAGCAGTTTATGCCTGTAATCCTAGCCAGCACTTTGGGAGGCTGAGGCGGGATGATTACTTGAGCCCAGAAATTCAAGACCAGCCCAGGAAATATAGCAAGTCCCCCATCACTACAAAAAATAGAAAAATTGGCCAGGTGTGGTGGTGCACACCTTTAGTCCTAGTTGCTCAGGGGGATCACCTGAGCCCAGGAATTGAAGGCTGCTGTGAGCCATGATTGCACCACTGCACGCCAGCCTGGGCAACCGAGCAAGACCCTGTCTCAAAATAAATAAATAAATAAGCTCTTCAGCATGAATGTAATTATGAGGAAACGATCAGAAGAAGTCCAAACTGTGGGACATTCTGTAAAACATAATCCAGACTCTTCAAAAATGTCAGTGTCATACAAAGCAAACAAAAGGCAACAGGACTATTCTACATTAATTCTACGTTAAAGGAGACTGAAGAAACATGACAACCAATTGCAGTATGTGATTCTTGATTGGATCCTGTATTTAAAAATCAACAGTTTTAAAGAATATTTTAGGGACAAATGAGAATATTTTTAATTAAATTTCCTGAGTGTGATAATACTGCAATTTTGTAGGGGAATGTCTTTTTTCAAATATACTGATATATTTAGGGGTGAAGTGTCATAACATCTCCAACTTTCATATAGTTCAGGGGTGGAAGCATTAATATATGTAGATGAAAAGCAGATGTGGGAAAATGGTAATAGTTGTTGAATCTAGTTGAAGGGTACATAATTGTTCATTATATAGTTTTTGCTATTTTCTCTAGGTTTATAACTTTTCAAAATAAAATTTAAAAAATAAAATTATATATATATAATTGTACATCTGTGTGTGTGTCCATGTTCCCCAAGCCTTCTCTGGCCTTGTTTCTAGAGTTGCTGAATCAGAAGCTCTAGGTAATGGGGCTTGGGATTCTGCATGGCAAAATGGCTCTCCTGAGATTCTGACACAACTGGTCTATATTTGGAAGACATTGCTCTGGAAGAGCATCCTTTTCCATTAAAATCTTGTATGGTGTATATGTATACGTATGTGTGTTCTGTTCTCATAAGGGATATTACTCCCTTGCAGTGGAGTCCTCCAAGGATAAAGCCTGTAGTAGAGTAGAATGATTCTCCTCAGTTATCTCAAAGCTGCCACTCTTCTCCTCACAGCTCCCTGTTATTACTGACTGATTCTTCTACTTAATACTGTGATTGTCATTCTAACTGGTGTGAGATGGTATCTCATTGTGGTTTTGATTTGCATTTCTCTGATGGCCAGTGATGGTGAGCATTTTTTTCATGTGTTTTTTGGCTGCATAAATGTCTTCTTTTGAGAAGTGTCTGTTCATGTCCTTCGCCCACTTTTTGATAGGGTTGTTTGTTTTTTTCTTGTAAATTTGTTGGAGTTCATTGTAGATTCTGGATATTAGCCCTTTGTCAGATGAGTAGGTTGCAAAAATTTTCTCCCATTTTGTAGGTTGCCTGTTCACTCTGATGGTAGTTTCCTTTGCTGTGCAGAAGCTCTTTAGTTTAATGAGATCCCATTTGTCAATTTTGGCTTTTGTTGCCATTGCTTTTGGTGTTTTAGACATGAAGTCCTTGCCCATGCCTATGTCCTGAATGGTAATGCCTAGGTTTTCTTCTAGGGTTTTTATGGTTTTAGGTCTAACATTTAAGTCTTTAATCCATCTTGAATTGATTTTTGTATAAGGTGTAAGGAAGGGATCCAGTTTCAGCTTTCTACATATGGCTAGCCAGTTTTCCCAGCACCATTTATTAAATAGGGAATCCTTTCCCCATTTCTTGTTTTTGTCAGGTTTGTCAAAGATCAGATAGTTGTAGATATGTGGCATTATTTCTGACGGCTCTGTTCTGTTCCATTGATCTATATCTCTGTTTTGGTACCAGTACCATGCTGTTTTGGTTACTGTAGCCTTGTAGTATAGTTTGAAGTCAGGTAGTGTGATACCTCCAGCTTTGTTCTTTTGGCTTAGGATTGACTTGGCGATGCGGGCTCTTTTTTGGTTCCATATGAACTTTAAAGTAGTTTTTTCCAATTCTGTGAAGAAAGTCATTGGTAACTTGATGGGGATGGCATTGAACCTGTAAATTACCTTGGGAAGGATGGCCATTTTCATGATATTGATTCTTCCTACCCATGAGCATGGAATGTTCTTCCATTTGTTTGTATCCTCTTTTATTTCCTTGAGCAGTGGTTTGTAGTTTTCCTTGAAGAGGTCCTTCACATCCCTTGTAAGTTGGATTCCTAGGTATTTTATTCTCTTTGAAGCAATTGTGAAAAAGTCAGGAAACAACAGGTGCTGGAGAGGATGTGGAGAAATAGGAACACTTTTCCACTGTTGGTGGGACTGTAAACTAGTTCAACCCTTGTGGAAGTCAGTGTGGCGATTCCTCAGGGATCTAGAACTAGAAATTCCATTTGACCCAGCCATCCCATTACTGGGTATATACCCAAAGGACTATAAATCATGCTGCTATAAAGACACATGCACACGTATGTTTATTGCAGCATTATTCACAATAGCAAAGACTTGGAACCAACCCAAATGTCCAACAATGATAGACTGGATTAAGAAAATGTGGCACATATACACCATGGAATACTATGCAGCCATAAAAAACGATGAGTTCATGTCCTTTGTAGGGACATGGATGAAGTTGGAAATCATCATTCTCAGTAAACTATCGCAAGAACAAAAAACCAAACACCGCATATTCTCACTCATAGGTGGGAATTGAACAATGAGAACACATGGTCACAGGAAGGGGAACATCACACTTTGGGGACTGTTGTGGGGTAGGGGGAGGGGGGAGGGATAGCATTGGGAGATATACCTAATGCTAGATGACGAGTTGGTGGGTGCAGCGCACCAGCATGGCACATGTATACATATGTAACTTACCTGCACGTTGCACACATGTACCATAGAGCCTAAAGTATAATAAAAAAAAAAAAAAAAATCCTAAAAAAAAAAAAAAATACTGTAATTGTTACTTCTAAAGAGGGCTGTCTAGAGCATAGTTCTCAAACTTGGCTACCTGTTAAAATCACCTAGGGAGCTCTTAAAATTTTCAGGGTCTAGGCCTTAACTTCAGATCAGTTAAATAAGGATTTCTGGGAGTGGATCTGATGTATTCTTTAATGTTCCCTAGGGAATTCCAGTGTCCAAGTTTGAGAATCACTGAGCTAGAGTAGAAGCTAGCCTCTAATGAGGCCCCTAGTCAAGTGAGTCACGAGCTCAGTGTAAACTGCTTACCCAGCAAATTTGGTCACATGCTTTAGTATATACAGTGACTTGAAAGGAATCCTTTGTATGTTTCTGTCACTGATCAATTCCTGGTGTGAATGCTCTTCTGTTACCTGCCACCAGAGGGCATGGACTATGATTAGATTATAGTCCTGCTGCTCCGCATGTATGTATGCATGTATTGAGGCAGAGTCTCGCTGTGTCACTCAGGCTGGAATGCAGTGGCACAATCATAGCTCATTGCAGCCTCGACATCCCCAGGCTACAGCAGTCATCCTGCATGAGCCTCCCACATAGCTGGGACTACAAGCACACACCACCACACCCAGCTAATTTTTTGTAGAAACAGGGTCTCACTATGTTGCCCAGGCTGGTCTTTAAATTTTGGGCTGAAGTGATCCTCCTGCGTCAGTCTCCCAAAATGCTGGGATTACAGGTGAAAGCCATTGTGCCCGGCCTTCAGCTCCACTCTTAAATCCAGTTTCATCAGTTAGCCAGTTTAAATAGATGGACCCTAGCTTATCCAGTGGTCCCATAGTCTTGGGAGCACCTAGAAGCACTTTAGAAGTGGTTCTTTATGAAGTTTTAAAAAATAAATCCTTGGTAAACACAGAGCACTTGCAGCCTGTGTTTGGAATTAAAAGAGATCTGACTTTGTAATATTAACTTAGCCACTCACTACCTTAGTTGTGTGACTACTGGTAAGTTGCTTTACCTTGACTTTTAACGTTGAGTTTCAGTGCCCTCACCTGCAAGATGATTAATAAATTCTTCCCCATGTGGTTTTTGTGGATTAAGTGGAGTAACATAATAAAGCGTTCATCAATTCTTGGCACCCATTTAATAAATGGAGGGTTTTTTCCTTAATTCAATAAAACTATCAAGGATTTTGTATTCTAGTTGGAGAAGACATACACATTAAACTTTTTAAAAAGAAAATTCCGATGGTGATAAGGGCTAGGAATAAAAAAGAAGGAAGCAGGATAGATTTAGGAGTCTATTTTGGGTAGAGTAGTCAAGGAACACCTTTCTGAGGAAGTGATGTCTCAGCAAATAACTAACTGTAAAGAGTTGATTAAAAGTTGTTTGAGGCAGAGGGAAACAGCTTGGTATATTTGAGAACAGAAAGACCAATGAATGGGGGTACAAGGGAGTGATAAGAGATGAGTAATGAGGAGTAAGCAAGGTCCAGATCATGTAAGCCTTGTAAACATGAGTAATAAAGAGTTTAGATCTGTTTTGTGTTGTGAAATTTGAGCATAGGTAATGTGACCTGATTTATATTTTTAAAAACATAACCATATTATTCTGGCTGCAAAAGTAGAGGGCTGAGGTCCAGTTAGAAGGCTGTTGGAGTTGTCTAGGCAAAGTTTGACTCTGGCTTAAATTAGGGTAATATAGCAGTAAAGATGGTGAAATGTGGGTTGATCTAGCATATATTAAGTGGGAAAGCCATCAAGACTTGCTGATTAATTGGGTTTGGTGGGTGATAGAAAGGGAAGAATCAAGGATGACTTCTAGTCTTTTTGGTCTGAGCACCTGGGTTTAATAAAGGGTGCCACCTATTAAACTGAGATGGGATAACTGGAGGAAAGAACAAGTTTGGAGGGAATAGTAGAATCAAGAGTACTGTCTTATTAAACTTATTCATTTTACGATTTCTTAGACATCCAAGTAGAGTTTTAGACTGAGGTAGTTGGATATATGAACATGAAACCCTGAGCAGAGGTTTGGGCTAAATATATAAATTGACAGTCATCATTTAACAGGAAGAAAGTGGGGACCAAAAAGAAGACAGAAGCAATGACTGAGCACTGAGGTACTCTACATTTAGAGATTAGGATTTTCTCTTACCCACCTGTCCTTTTCCTTATAGACAGCCTAGGTCATTGCCTAATTTAAATAGAGCCTCAAATTACTGTTTTTATCTTCCTTCTTTTCTCTCTTTCACAAGTTTATGACTCCAACTCTTCTTACCTAGAGACAGTGTGGTAGGACTGAGTGATAAAATATTTGAAGATATTAATGTGATGATTAGTTATGAAAGCTCTGGAGACGGAGTAGTTGGGTTCAAATCCTGGCTCTGCTATTTACTAACTTACTAACTTTGGATATTTTACTTAATTTCTCTAAGCCTCAGTTTTTTCATCTATAGTTACAAAAATAATAGCCAGTGTTTATCTAACTCCTGCCTATATGCCAGGCAGTGTTTTAAGTCCTTTGCATGTATTAGCCTATTTAATCCTTAGAACAACCCATTGATTCTTATCCCAGGCTGTTGTTGAGGAAACTGAAGCTAGAGAGAGGTTTTGTAATTTTCCAAAAGTTATGTACCTGGTACGTGGCAAAGCTGGATTTAAATTCAGGCAGTCTGGCGCCAGAAACGGTGCTACTCTTCTAGTATCTGATTCAGAATAGTAGTAGTGATCCGCTGCAAATGCTTAGCACAAGGAGCTGGCTCATGATATGTGTACAATAAATGTTAACTTTTGGAGGCAACATAGTGTAATAAAAGAGAAAGTGTAATAAACATAGTGTAATAAAAGAGAACCAAATAAGAAGTCCTGGGGTTCCAGCCTGACAATGTAAGATTGGCTTGTGTGACCATGAATAAGTTTCTTAGCCTCTCTGGACTTCAGTTTCGTCATCTGCAATGTAAGATCTTTGTACTTCATAGCCTCTGAGGTCCCTTTCAATGTTAAAATTATCTGCTGTCTATGATTGCCCAAGAATATTGAGGTAAATTATGGATATACTTGAATTTGAAGGGATAGAGTCCCACATCACCTAGCGGATTGAGGAATAAGATACCTTGGCAATTTCTTGGGTTCAAAATATTTCTGCTTTGCCCCTGTACTCTTGAAGAATCCTGCTGGTAGTGAAACATAGTAAAGAACCACAAAGTTTGGTATCCAACCACCATATATTGAAATCTGCCTCCACCATTTACTAGCATGACCCTAGACAAGCTGCTTCTCTGAGTTTTCATTTTTTATCATCTGTGGAGTAGGGATAATAATAGTGCCTGCCCATGTTATTTCAAATATTGAGTAAGAAATGGCATATAAAATGTTTAATACATGGTAAACATTCAATATATATTAACTATTATGATAATATTGTAATGATTTCCAGAGCTGAGAGGATTTTTTAGCTCCTTAAGCTTCAGATGAGATAGAAACCCCTCAGTAACCCCTACCTCAAAAATGGAATTGGGAATTACATGGTTAGGCACTCTAGTCATTGATAACTATAGGCATTAAACCTGAATTTTCTAATTGTGCAGGCCTCCCTATACCAAGGTGTACAGACCACTTCTCTAAAACAGTAGTGCCTTGCTTTACCTTATCCGTAGGTGTACCAAACCACTCATGGCAAAGCTGCTCTGGGTTTGGCTTGCTTCAGCCCTTCCCTGACCTAAGGAGAGTTGTTTTCCCACATACACACCACGCTTGAATTTCTGGAGGGATTTAATTTTTTTAAACCATCGTCAAAAAAAGAGTAGCAGTTAAAAACCCAGCTCAAACCAGATTAGAGAGGGAAAAAAGGAGGAGGCAGGAATTATTAACTCATATAACCAAGAAGTCCAAGGATTTATCTGGTGTTGAGTGTCTGAGTACAGGGTTTTAAACACTATTATGTGTCTCCATCCCATGCCATACTTTGGCTTTATTCTCAGGTCTGTTCTCCACGTAGCAGTGCCCAAACTGCAAACATCCTTATGGGCATGTTCTCAGACAAAGAAGGATTTTCTTCTACAACGTCAATCTCATGTCAAAAAACAGCTGGCCTAACTTGGGATGTAGACACATATACACTCTTGGTCTAGGGGAATTTGATGCTCTTAAACAGCAGTGTGTTTTACCCCAAGGCCAGGTAGGTAAGGACCACATATGTGGTTGACGTGCCCACCAAATCATGTGGGGTTAGGGTGGGTTTTTTTTTTGTTTTTTTTTTTTGCCCTAAAGGGAAAAAAAGCTGGGCAAGCAAAAAGGAAGTGATGGCAGTTTTAGATTGAGTGATGGGAAAGTCCACATTGCTGTTGATATGGATGGGCTGTCCCAAGAAATCTCTTTACCTTGGGAAGGCTGGCTTAGCCTAGCCAGCTTTGGGACTAAAAGTTTAAATAGTATGGAGTGATAACTCTTTTTTTATTTGCATTTCCTTGTCACCTCCTCCTCCTAACTTTAATTACAGTTATTAATTGATACTTTATTCCAAAAGCTGAATCTTCCCTTTTCATTTTACCCATACATTGCCAGTTTTAAAGTGTGGGCTCAGGAGTCAGATTGCCTGAATTTTAATCCTGTCTTTTCATTTGCTCACTTTGAAATCTTAAGCAATTTATTTAACTTCAAATAAATTGTACCTGTTTCCTCATCTATAAAATGAAGATAATATCTACCTCCTAGGGCTGTGTTGAGGATTAGATAGTCAATAGAAAGTGATTGGCATAGTGAACAGTAAAGTGCTCAATAGTATCAGATACTGCTGCTGCTGTTATTTCCAGCTTTGCAGCTTGGGTGCAGCTTATCTGTTCTTTTGTCTGGAGTGAGAAAGCTGAGGTAGTTTGGGAAATGCTCAAAAAGCATTAGGTTTTGTTATCTCAGGATGCAGAGTTGAAGCAAATTGAAAGAAGCACTTGGGGCTCTAATTGGAAGACCTAACTGTAATAATGATCTTATTTTTACAATTCATTGATAGATGATAATGGACAGTTAACCTCTCTAGGCTTCTTTTTACTCTTTTGCAAAATGAAGATTTTTGGATAGGACAATCCTTTCCAATGTCATTCCTTGGTCCTTAGTTGTTTAAGTAAACAATGAACTTCAGAAAGTATTTTGTACTCAGTGTGTGTATGTGTGCGAGACAGAAAGAGAAGTAGTGAGTTAGTTTACATTGAGAGGAACCAAAATGATTTACTTATATTTTGGGTTTATCAGTTGACATGTTTGGTTTCTTCTTAAGAGATTGTTAGATCCCCTTTCATACTCTACTGTCCAGATCATCTCTGAGTATTCGTTAATCCTATCACATCTTTTTTGGATTTTTCAAATGCCTAGAAAGTTTTCTAGGCATTATGTTATGTGTTCTGTAGTACTTGTCTTAGGAAACTTGGTTTGGAGACTCTGTCCCACTATTTACTTTACAGCATTACCTTGGACAAGTTACATTCTCTCTTACGTGCCTCATTTTCTTCATCTGTCTAATGAGGTGTTTCTCTTTTTTAACCCTTAAGTCCTTTCTTAACAGTCTGTGATTCTGTAACTATCACAGCATAGGAGTAGCTGGATTCCAAAGGCCAAACTTGATATCACGATGTAGGGTCCAGCCCCACAGGATCGGTGGGTTTTCTCCCTGTGTGCGGAGACAAGAGAGTGTAGAAATAAAGACACAAGACAAAGAGATAAGAGAAAAGACAGCTGGGCCCGGGGGACCACAGCCACCAAGACGTGGAGACCAGTAGTGGCCCCGAATGCCAGGCTGTGCTGATATTTGTTGGATACAAGACAAAGGGGCAGGGTAAGGAGTGTGAGCCATCTCCCGTGATAGGTAAGGTCACGTGGGTCATGTGTCCACTGGACAGGGGGCCCTTCCCTGCCTGTCAGCCGAGGCAGAGAGAGAGAGGAGAGAGAGAGAGATAGCTTACGCCATTATTTCTACTTATCGGAGACTTTTAGTGCTTTCACTAATTTGCTACTGCTAACTAAAAGGCAGAGCCAGGTGTACAGGATAGAACATGAAGGTGGACTAGGAACGTGACCACTGAAGCACAGCATCACAGGGAGACGGTTAGGCCTCCGGATAACTGCAGGTGGGCCTGACTGACGTCAGGCCCTCCACAAGAGGTGGAAGAGTAGAGTCTTCTCTAAACTTTCCCGGGGAAAGGGCAACTCCCTTTCCCAGTCTCTAAGTAGCGGGTGTTTTTCCTTGACACTGACGCTACCGCTAGACCACGGTCCGCTTGGCAGCGGGTGTCTTCCCAGACGCTGGTGTTACCGCTAGACCAAGGAGCCCTCTGGTGGCCCTGTCCGGGCATAACAGAAGGCTCGCACTCTTGTCTTCTGGTCACTTCTCACTATGTCCCCTCAGCTCCTATCTCTGTATGGCCTGGTTTTTCCTAGGTTATGATTGTAGAGTGAGGATTATTATAATATTGGAATAAAGAATAATTGCTACAAACTAATGATGAATGATATTCATATATAATCATATCTATGATCTATATCTAGTATAACTATTCTTATTTTATATATTTTATTATGCTGGAACAGCTCGTGCCCTCGGTCTCTTGCCTCGGCACCTGGGTGGCTTGCCACCCACATCACCATTCATTTTTGAAACATACTTTTAATCTGTTGCCCATTATGCTTGCTGCAGGATTTCGGCTGAATGCGTCTTCTTGGCCCATGTTCCTTTTGAAGACGCTAAATGGAGCAGAGATGGCTCCCATCAGGATTTTCCACAAGGTAGGCTATCCCTCAGATATCACCAGCTCCAGGCTGCTTAAGGTCAAATATTGAGACTTTGATGTCCACATTTACTTATGGCCTGAAGATGCCTCCTCAGAAATTAGTTCAGAAGGATTTTTTAGTAGCTTATGAAGCAGCAATTATCCCCAGAGGAATATATTAGACTATAAGGTCCCATAGATTAGATTATATGGTCCCAGCTGCCAGTAATCTCTGTCTACCTGTCGGGCTTGTTAAGAAGTTAAAATGTATTATTAGTAGAATATGTTAAATGTAATACAAATCTAAAGGCGCTATTCTTATTATAGATCTTGGAGTTCTGTAGAGTTCATGTTCTAAACAGAGAAAAGAAGGAGACTATTTTTTTACTGCCTACAATATGTTTGGAACTTAATATATACTATCTCATGTAATACCCACAGCTAACTTTATGAGCTAAGAATTATTATTTCCATTTAATAGTTAAGGAAACAAATACTTTTGAATTAGGAGCTTGCTCAAGATCATATGGCTAGTAAGCGGCAGAACAGGGATCCAAAACCTGTATTTGTTATTGCTTCTCAAGAAGTGAGGCAGTGAGTCTATCAGTTGAATTTTCTAATGGGGTAAAAGTTACTGTAAAGGGTATTGAATTAGGTTTGCCTATGCTGCTAGTTAAGTCTCAACACTAAGAGCATCCTGCTTCTGAATTACCTAGCACTTATGTAACTCAGGAGTAGTTCTTGTATTCTTTGGGACTAGAAATAAAGATGTTTTAGACTTTGTTATGCCAGCTGTGCAGTAAAGGGATCTGCCAAAAGACTCCAAGTAGAATGTTTAACTTCTGGATCAGTGGAGGGGGAAAATAGAAGAAAACTTAGTTGATTGAAAAGGAGAAAAAAGAACTTTGGAAATTCAAATTAAATAGAAACATAGACAATAAGATAGTTGTAATAAATTCAGATACATCAATTATCACAAGAAATGAGCTTAAGCTCATTATAATCATACATAGATCAGATTTTTAAAAATCTAGCTATATGCTATGTATAAGAGACACTAAACATAATGACAAAAATGTTGAAAGTAAAAGAAATCTACAGAGGGTGGGGATGATGGAAAACAAATTTTTTAATTTTTAAAAAAGAAAATAAAAGAATATGAAAGATGTGCCAGATGAACTTTTATCAAAATAAAGCTGGCATAAACTCTACGGAAATCACACAAGACTTTGATACTAAAAGTCTAAATGATGCTAAAAGCATTGAGTCCAGGAATTTGAGACCAGCCTGGGCCACACGTAGCAAGACCCCGTCTCTAGAAAAAATTTAAAAATTAGCTGAGAGTGGTAGCACGTGCCTGTAGTCGCAGCTACTTGGGAGGCTGAGGTGGAAGAATCCCTTAAGCCCAGGAGATTGAGGCTGCAGGGAGCTGTGTTTGCACCATTGCACACCAGCCTGGGTGACAGAGCAAGACCCTGATTCTAAAAATAAATAAAACGCATTAAAGAGGTCACTATCTAATTATCATAAAGTACGGTTCACCAGGAAGATAAAACAGTCATAAATGTACATGCTCCTAGAAAATGTAATCTCAAAGTATAATAGAGCAAAATTTGACAAAATTACATGGTAAAATTGGAAAATCCACAAATCACTAGGGAATATTTGAAGACTTATCTCTTAACAATTGATAAATCAAGCACACAAGAATTGGTATGTCAGTCAGCATAAGCTAATAATCAGTATCGAATAAGTTGGTCAATTTTTAAAAATCACTTTATTTGCATTTAACAACAGTTAAATTTGAATGATTTGAAAATAAATTTTTTAAATGCCACTTATGATAGCAATGGAATTGTAATTTGCCTAGAAAAAAAGTTGGTAAAAAAGCATGAGATATTTGTAGAGGAAATTTTTAAATGTATGTTGAAGAAATCTGCATTAAAGAAATCTTGGCCAGGCACGGTGGCTCATGCCTGTAATCCCAGCACTTTTTGGGAGGCCAAGGCATACGGATCACTTGAGGTCAGGAGTTCGAGACCAGCTTGGGCAACATGGTAAAACCCCATCTCTACAAAAAATAACAAAAATTAGCAGAGTGTGGTGGTGTATGCCTGTAATCCCAGCTACTTGGGAGGCTGAGTTAGGAGGATCACTTGACCCTGGGAGGCAGAGGTTGCAGTGAGCCAGGATTACACCACGGCACTCCAGCCTGGGTGACAGAACCAGACCCTTTCTCCAAAAAAAGAAAGAGAGAGAGAGAGAGAGAAAGGAAATCTTAACAAGTGGAAAAGACTATCATGTTTATGGATGGGAAGGCTTGATAGTATATAATAAAGGTTATTTCTACCCAAATTTATCTATAAATTCATTGTAATTCCAGTCAAAATCCTAATAGGGTTTGTATACAGAACTCGAAAAACTGATTGAAATTTATATGAAAGACGGAGAATGAATAGCAAAAACAATATTGAAGAATGACAAAGTAGGGGGTTTTTCCTATCAGATATCCATTTAATAAGACTATGTTATTGGTACAGGATCAGATAGTAAGATTAAGGGAACAGAATAGAATGTACAACACATTTTTTGAAACTTGATCTATGTAACTGCATTACAAATTAGCACCCAGGAACTCTCTACACTTCCAGTGAAAGTATACAATGTTACAGCCACTTTGGAGGACAAATTAAAAATATTTGATAAAGCAGAAGATGTATATATCTACCCTATAACCCAGGAATTCTACACCTAAGATGTATAACCTAAAGAAACCTTCCCACATGTGTACAAAGAAGTGCAAGAATGGTGGTTAAAACCCTTTTAAAATAGTAAACAATTGGAAAGATCTTTAAGTGTCCAAAGGAGAATGAATAAATACCGATATATACATACAATGAAATACTATTAGAAGTTAAAATGAATCAGAGCTAAATTTATCAACATGGGCAGATTTCAAAAGCATACTGCTAAACAAAAAGCAAATTGTACAGTGATACATACAGTGTAATACCATTTATATAAAATTTAAAAGCAGGCAAATGGGTATGTATGTATATAGTAAAATATAAAACGTGCATGGGTAGCTGTTACCTCTGTGGTAGGTAGAGGGGGAATGGAATATGGGAAGGGCACAAAGGGAGATTCAACTTTATCTGCAACCTTTTATTTCCTTTTAAAAAATCTGAAGCAAAGTTGTCAAAATGTTAGGATTAATAAAGTAATACTTTAAATATTTAAATATTTAATTTAAAATTAATTTAAAAGAAAGGCTATATATCCATTATAAATCTAATATAGCAGTCACTTTTTAATCATCCAAATTAGATAGTAGTCTATTGGCATAATGGCCTCTCTTTGTGTCTAGGTGTGTATGTTTCTGTTTCTCATCTAGGAGCCACCATCGCCTTCCCACAACTTCTTCAAAATGGGAATGAAGCTAGAAGCTGTGGACAGGAAGAACCCTCATTTCATTTGCCCAGCCACTATTGGGGAGGTTCGGGGCTCAGAGGTGCTTGTCACTTTTGATGGGTGGCGAGGGGCCTTTGACTACTGGTGCCGCTTCGACTCCCGAGACATCTTCCCTGTGGGCTGGTGTTCCTTGACTGGAGACAACCTGCAGCCTCCTGGCACCAAAGGTAAAGGCCCATCTACGTGCTCTTGAAATCAGGACCCAGATGATAAGGGAGACTACCCAGGTCTGTCATGATCGTATCTTCACCAGTATACTTCACTAGTATGCAGGGGAGGAGCAAGGGCCAGCAGCTTAGGTAAAAACCCAGGTCTACCAGGGAGCAATTAGAAACAGTAAGTGTTAAGTGTCAAATGAAACCGCATATGGCATTTGGGATAAAGTAATAATTCTTTGCTCTACGTATCCTGGTTTATTCTCAGGCAACTAGCTTTTCATCTCTCTTACTTTTGTCCCTAACCCATTACAAAGTTTGAGTACTAGTATTCCCAAGGCACACACCTTCCTCTGACCTTAGGGGCTTTGGATAAAAGCTGGAGTAACACTGTATTGTAAAAATAGTTGAGAAGCACTGTAGCAGGATGGAAAAAGAACAAGCTTTGAAGTAAGATAGACATGGGTTTGAGGTCCATCTTTGCCTTTTATCAGCTGTGTAGCTTTGGGCAGTTAATTCACCTCCTTAAACTACAAATTCCACATCATGAAGTAGAAAACCTACTTTATGAAGTTATTATGAGGAATAAATGAGATTACATGGGTAGAATGCTTACATGAAAAGTTGATGACTAGCAAGTGCTAAACAAATTTTTATTGTATTACTGCTGCTATTATATATTCTGTATTATAACTATATCATATTATACTATATGATTATTACAATATGCTATATTATCATTATAATACTATCATTATAAAACTAATCACTACCAATGAGAGAGTATACATAAAGTACTAGAATAGTGTCACAGACTAAATGAACAATAAAATGATACAGATGATGACAGTGGAGAAGATCCAGAATAGATTTTGAGGTAGCTGCTTTTAGTAAAGATAATAATAATAATCTCATCCTCTTAAGTCTGAAAAGTACTAGTGAATCTGAGGGAATGAAAAGTCACCCTTCTTATTGTCTGAGGATCTTTTTCTAAACCTCTGTTGAATTCATTCATTCAATTAGCCAAATATTTATTGAGCACCTAATTGTAAGCCAAGCTGAGAGTACACGAGTGACAAAAATGAACAACATTGCTGTGCTCATGACACCTCCATTCTAGTTGGGTGAAACAGATGGTAAACATTTAAATCAAGAAATAAGATAATTTCATATAGATAATTTTTATAGACAAAAATAAAATAATTTCTCCTAAGGAAATAAAGTATGATGGGATAGTGACAGTGAAGGTATAATTGTAAAGGGGTTTTTTTGTTTAATAGCCCTATTGAAATATAATTGACATAAGATAAATGGCATGTATTTAAAGTGTACAATTTGAAAAGTTTTGACATATATATACATCCATGAAACCGTTACCACAATGAAAATAATGAACATATTTATCATTCACAAAAGTTCTTTGTAGAGGGGAAACTTGTTTAGGAAGAATTTCTTTTCAAGAAATTTGTCTGAAAAGTTGATACTTGAATTGAGACCTGAATGATGAGAAGGAGTCATCCAAGGAAAGAGACTTCCAGGCAGGCAGAAGGAACAACTAATATAATGATGCTGAGACATGAGTGAGTTTGCTGTGTTCCAAGGGCAGAAAGCAGACTGCTCTGACTAGAATGCATTGCCTGAGCAAGAAAGTGGTACAAGGGGCTGGGTGCGGTGGCTCACATCTGTAATCCCAGCACTTTGGGAGGCCAAGGCAGGCGGATCACCTGAGCTCGGGAGTTTGAGACCACCCTGGCCAACATGGTGAAGCCCATCTCTACTGAAAATACAAAAATTAGCAAGGCATGGTGGTACGCGCCTGTAGTCTCAGCTACTCAGGAGGCTGAGGCAGGAGAATTGCTTGAACCCGAGAGGCAGAGGTTGCAGTGAGCCAAGATCGCACCAATACACTGCAGCCTGGGCGACAGAGCGAGACTCTGTCTCAAACAAAAACAAGCAGTACAAGATGATGTTGGAGAAGTGGGCAGGTACCAAATCATGTAGGACCTTGTAAACCAGAGTGGGAATATTGGATTTTATTCTAAACATATTAGGGAACCATTAGAAGGTACTAAGCCAGGGAAGTGACAAGATTTGATTTACTTTAAAAAAATCACTTGGACTTGTATCCAGAATATAAAAGAACACTTTTAACTCAATAATAAAAAAGACAACCCAATTTAAAAATAAGCAAAGGATTTGGATAGATATTTCTCCAGATAACATACACAGATAGCCAATAAGCACTTAAGATGCTCAGTATCATTCATCATTAGGGAAATGCAAATCAAAGCCACAGTGAAATACAACTTCACACCCATGGATACAGCTATAAGCAAAAGATGGATAATAACAAATGTTGCTGAGGATGTGGAAAAACTGGAACTCTTGAACATTGCTGGTGAGATTGGAAAATGCTGCAACCACTTTAGAAAACAGTTTGGATGTTACTCAAAATGTTAAAGAGTTACCATGTGACCCAGTAATTCCACTCATAGATATATACCCAAGAGAATAGAAACATATGTTCACACAAAAACACATAATGAACATTCATGGCAGCATTATTTATAGTAGCCAAAAAGATAAAACAACCCAAATGTTCATCATCTGATAAATGGATAAATAAAATGTGGTATAGCTAGAGGACAAAATACTAATTGGCAATAAAAAAGGAATAAAGTACTAATACATGCTACAATATAGATGTATCTTAATAACATTATGCTAAATGAAAAAGCCAGTCACAAAAGATAATCACTGATGATTACATTTATATGAAATGTCCAGAATTGGCAAATACACATAGACAGAAGTAGATTCATGGTTGCCAGTGACTAGGGGAGGGAAAATGGGAAATGATTGCTATTGGGGTTTCTTTTGAGGATAATGAAAATGTTTTAAAATTAGGGATGATGTTTGCACAACTCTGAATATCTTAGAAAACACAAATGTAGGGTGAATTTGTGGTATGTAACTTATGTCAATAAAGCTATTATCTAAAAAAAATTACTTGAGCTGGTCTGTGGAGAATGAGTTGTACAGTGGTAATTGTGGACAAGGAAGAAATGAGGTTGCTCGGATTAGGATAGTCGCACTGAGGTGGAGAGATCCTCGGGCAGAATGAAAGGGAAACACACTTCTTGGCTCAGGAAAGTGCCACTCCTCTCTGTGATGCAAGAAACAAGTACCCTGGGGTCAGTATGGTAAATGCATTGTGAGGAAGCACTGTGAGGTAATAGCTCTGTGGAAGCAGCAAGAAGAGGGGTACCTTGAAACTGATAGCAGAGTCATTTTTGTTACTTGAGGCTAAAATAGGATAAGCCTTGGTGCTCTGAGCTTTATTCAGTTAATAGGTTGATTTTTTCATTTTCATGCCTAGGGAATTCACTGTTCTTTTGACTGATAAATCTAGAGCATTTAGGCAGTTCTCCAGAGCCAACAGAGCTGACGGTCTTTGTGTCCAGGTTGCTGGATATGCATTCATTTCTGGCTGCAAACCTTGCTGATAAGAAATATGACTCACTCTGTGGCTGATGCTTCCAGAGAAGTTTGCTGACTGTTTTCCTCTCTTCTGTGTGTCTCTGGAGTCCTTAGATTTTCTACAGAAGATGGTCAGAGGACCAGGCTCAGAAGGTAGAGAGAGACCTTCCAGGTGACATTTCCAGACCAGGTACTTCAGTCATCATTCCAGCAGTTAGGTTGTTCCCTCTAACAACTGTCTCCTCCCACACTTTACACCCTCCGTAAGTCCTACAAAAGCACTTTCTATAACAGCAGAAGTTTGGCCAGCAGTCTCCGTGTCCTGGCTAAGGAGCAAGTGATGCAATGTGGAAAAAATGTGGTTACTCAATTCATTTCACAAAACAAGTTGTTCTCTGTGTGTAAGCCTGTTCTCTTTCTAATCATACTATTGCCTCCTTCTTTCCTACCTTCTGGTCATTAGTATGCAAATGTTAAAAATTCAGAGTAAGATAATGTTTCTTGCTCATGGCAAATAGGAAAAACCAATATTTATTTAATGTTCCTTTACACACAGATTTTCATTTTATCTTCTGGTAACTCTGAACAAGGTATAATTATTTTCAGATACATTTTATTTTTGAGAAAACTGAAGCTCAGATAATTAAATGACTTGGCTCTGTTGATATCTGAGTCTAGAGAGTGAGACCAAGGAGATCTTTTAGTAGAGCCACCTGTCAGGACAAATAGCACAGAGGTATATTGTTTTCACACTTGTCTCCCTGATACTCTTCCCATTCTCCTTTGGCCCTTCTTCAAAGCTTCATTTGAGACCCTGGATTTTGGCTTCCAAATCCTGATTAAAAAATAGGAAAGACGCAGTATGGTGTAATATCAGAGCACTGAACTGGGTTCTAGTCCCAGCCAGGCCGCAAACTTGGTTACGTCATTGAGCAAGTCATTCTTACATGTGAGAGGCTGAACTACATGATCCCTAATGGGCACTTTTACCTCTGTAATACTATATAGTTTAATGATCTTGGGAATAGGTAGCAGGTGACTCCTGTGCCTGTGTCTCCTACGTGATTTTAGATTCATCAGCTCACCTACCACCTATCTCTGCCTTTTTGAAGTAATTCCTGTGTGCCAGCTGTCTGCTGCCTCTCTTTTTCTCCTTTTCTAAGCCAAGTAGTATCCCTTTTAGTTGCTAAATTCCTGTGGCCAAGCCAACTCTGATGGGTAGTAACTACCAAGCGTCCAACTAATCCAGAGTACTTGGTTACAAAAGGCAGAAGCTTTTTACTTTTAGCTTATTTTTTGTGACTTAAAATAAAACTGAAACAGATACATGCTTTACTTTTTAAATGTAAAAAGCAAAATGAAGAATTCAGTACATATGGCATGACTCTGATGCTAATCATACCTTTAGCCGTCAAGGTAATCCACTTGACTTCCCCTTGCTCTGATTTCAGGCTGGGAAAGCCAGTTTCAGATTATACCTTAGCTCCCTATGTGGATTGATAGCAGCGAGAGAACATGAGACCCAAGCTACTTTATATTTTTATTATAAATTCATATATTGCTATTCTGGATTAGTACATTCATCTCTTGTGACTTCATATGTTGTTAAACTGGATCTGTCTGCTCTCTACATGCTAATCCAAATATGGGAATCTAGTAGAGGTGCTGTACTTTAGCATACCTGTTAGAGTACATGGTCAACCAGGCCTCCTTTACCCTCTCAGTCTGCCCTTTCTACCTGTGACAGGTTTCTTTGTACAAAGCAAAAATTTCAAAATCGGACTCAACATCGTGGCTCATGTACAGGATTCTTACCCTGGTCTGGAGGGTAATAATTTGATGCTTAAAAACAAAACTTTCAGAATATCTTTTCCTTTTTTTATTTGGAAAGTGCTTTCCATACTTAAAGAATGTTCTCTTTTTGTTGTAAAACCACATAGGAAATTATGCCACAATCACTTTGGGATTCTAGGGCAGAAAGAGTTAATTAAATTGTAATCCTAGGCTAGGCGCGGTGGCTCACGCCTGTAATCCCAGCACTTTGGGAGGCCAAGGCAGGCAGATCACGAGGTCAAGAGATCGAGACCATCCTGGCCAACATGGTGAAACCCCGTCTCTACTGAAAATACAAAAATTAGCTGGGCGTGGTGGTGTCCACCTGTAGTCCAGCTACTCGGGAGGCTGAGGCAGGAGAATCGCTTGAACCCAGGAGGCAGAGGTTGCAGTGAGCCAAGATCATGCCACTGCACTCCAGCCTGGTGATAGAGCAAGACTCTGTCTCAAGAAAGAAAAAAAAATTGTAATCCTAGACTACAGAGAGAAAAACTAGGATAGAGGCAAGAATAATACAACGTAAGGCTAACTTGTAGGTCTCAACATGAGGTCCCCTGATAGACTGATCTTCCTCATCCATCCATTTATTCAAATTCTAACTATCAAGTCATGATTAAGTACTAGTCATTCGCTCAGTTGATGGGGATTCTGCTGTTAGTGTTTACAGTTTTGTGAACATACAGACCAATAAAGTACGACTTTGGAGGAATAAAGCACAGAGGGATCCCAACCTAGATTGAGGGGATTGGAGGTTGGAGATCTGTATAACCTCCCTTGAGCCTAGCATGTCTAACATGGGCTGCTCTATAGCTATTGAGTAAATGGATGAATAAAGGACAAGACTTCCAAACGAAGGCTTCCAAATGAAGTGATGTCTAAGCTGAAACCTTAAGAATGGGAAGGTAGAGAAAAAATTCTCTCTAGCAGTGGAAACAGATTAGTGTAGGGCCAGAAGTTTAAAAAAAAAAAAAAAAGTATGGTCAAGGAATTAAAAAATAGTTAAGGCTGGGCGTGGTGGCTCACGCCTATAATCCCAGCACTTTGGGAGGCAGAGGCGGGTGGATCACAAGGTGAAGAGTTAGAGACCAGCCTGGCCAATATGGTGAAACCTCATCTCTACTAAAAATATAAAAATTAGCCAGGTGTGGTGGCTGATGCCTGTAGTCCCAGCTACTCAGGAGGCTGAGGCAGGAGAATCGCTTGAACCTGGGAGGCAGAGGTTGCAGTCAGCTGAGATTGTGCCACTGCACTCCAGCCTGGGTGACAGAGTGAGACTCCATCTCAAAAAAAAAAAAAGAAAAAAGAAAATGGCTAGATTGTAGGGTGTAAGTAGAGGAGCAGAAAGAGATAAGGCACAGCAGAGGAAGGCGCAGAATGCTTCCCTCATAGACCATCTTAAGGATCTGGATTTTTACCTTATGAGCATTGAGAACTGTATTAGGCCATTCTTGCATTGCCATAAAGAAATACCTAAGACTGGATAATTTATAAAGAAAAGAGGTTTAATTGGCTTAGAGTTCTGCAGGCTGTATAAACATGGTGCTGCATAGCTTGGCTTCTGGGGAGGCCTCAGGGAGCTTTTACTCATGGTAGAAGGCAAAGCTGGAGCAGGCAGATGGCAGTGTGGGGAGGGGGGTGTCACACTTTTACAACAACCAGAACTCACTCACTATCTCAAGGACAGAACCACACCCTGAGGAATCCACCCCCATGACCCAAACACCTCCCACCAGGCCCCACCTCCAACACTGGGGCTTACAGTTTGACATGAGATTTGGGCAGGGACAAAATGTCCGAACTAAATCAAGAACTATTGGCTGGGCGTGGTGGCTCACGCTTGTAATCTCAGCACTTTGGGAGGCCGAGGCGGGCAGATCACCTGAGGTCAGGAGTTCGAAACCAGCCTGGCCAAGATGGCGAAACCCTGTCTCTACTAAAAATACAAAAATTAGCTGGGCATGGTGGCGTGCACCTGTAATCCCAGCTACTAGGGAGGCTGAGGCAGGAGAATCGCTTGAACCCAGGAGGTAGAGGTTGCAGTGAGCCAAGATCATGCCACTGCACTCCAGCCTGGGTGACAGAGCAAAACTCTGTCTCAAAAAAAAAAAAAAAAAAAAAACTATCAAATGGGCTTTTAAGTAGTAGAGTTACAGCTCAGATTTGTGTTTTAGAAGGACCATTTTGGCAACAATGAAAGGACGGATTCAGATGCTGGAGTCAGGGATGCCAGTTAACAAGCTGTTATAATATTCCAGGTGAGAGAGAAAATTGAAGCAGTGACATGGTGGTGAGGATAAGATGGGGTGGGGGGCATATTCTTTGAATAAAGAAGACAAAATGCAAGTTCTTAAAGTGTATCACCTATTGTGACTATTTTATTTATTTAACAAACAAGCCCTGTACCATGTAAAATAATGCCAAGTTTTCAGTATAAGTATTTATGAGGAGCTAAAATTCTTCTTTCTGTCATGTCTAGGAAGTTGGGATTCTTTTCTACCTGGAGTCCATGTTAAATGGAATGAATTTATTAACTGCCTCTTTATGTCCCCACCACTTGGAACATGCCATTTATTCAGTAATATCTGTTAACTGAAATAGTTTATACTATATTTTCTGATTCCATTTCTATTTATCCTCATCTAAAGCCGTTATTCAGATATTCACTTAATTACAAAAAAATAAGAATACTACTCACATCTATGACAAATTTGACAGATTATTAAAAGCTATTTAAGGCCAGGCACAGTGGCTCATGCCTGTAATCCCAGCACTTTGGGAGGCTGAGACAGGTCGATCACCTGAGGACCAGAGTTCAAGACCAGCTTGGCCAACATGGTGAAACCCTGTCTCTACAAAAACACACACACAAAAAAAAATTAGCTGAGCATGATGGTGGGCACCTGTAATCCCAGCTACTTCGGAGGTTGAAGCAGGAGAATCACTTGAACCCAGGAGGCAGAGGTTACAGTGAGCCGAGATTGTGCCACTGCACTCCAGCCTGGGCAACAAGAGCGAAACTCCATCTCATAAAAAAAAAAAAGGCTATTTAAACTAATGTTATGGTTTTTTAATTTTGGAAACCTAATGGCCAAAAGTAAGAGTGGCACAGGGCACTAAGATTTGTTTCCAGAGCCCATATTCACTCACCTCTCAGTTACTAAACACATGTACACCTCTACACCTGGACCACCCCCTGCCCTTCCACCCAACTTTTTTTTTCTAATAAGCCACAACGACCAGGAGGGTGTGGTCTCTACAGGTTTGGCAGCTAATATACCCCTCTTGTCTCCTAAGAAGGTGTGTTCACTAGCCACTAGTTCAGTAGTTCACTGTCAGAAAAGATATGAGCATGTTGGTTAATAAGTGAAGCAAATTCTTTTTTGTTTGTTTTTATTGATATGTAATAATTGTTCATTTTGATGGGGTACCTGTGATATTTTGATACATGCATACAATGCTTAATGATCAAATCAGGGTCATTGGGATATCTGTTACCACAAACATTTATCATTTATTTGTGTTGAAAGATTCCAAATCAAAGCTAACTTTTTGGTGCCTTTAATGAGAATAGCCACTCAGGTACTATTTTCCCTTTAACCCTCTCAGATATATTGTGTCCAGACCTTGCCCCTATTTATATACCATTTCCTCCTTCCATAAACACATGTACACATATAGTCTCTGTCCTTATTTCAGCTTTGGCTTTGTGATCTCATCACATCTGGTAAATCCGTCCTTTATTCACCTATCTATCCACAGTTGTAGGCTCATGTTAGCAGTGCTAGGTTCACTGGAGGTTATAGACAAGTGTCTGCCTCCCCAGTTGATTGAATGATTGAAATGAGAAAATTGGTGGCAAATGCATAGCACCATGTAGCATGTAGTAGATGCCCACTGTGTGTTAGCTGCATCTGAATCAAGATCCCCAGGCCTCCCAAGAAAAGGGAACTGCACGCAGAGCCAGGAAAGTGCTCTATTTTGGTCAGGAAAAATAAATATGAGATGAGGCTTGTGCAGTGAACCAGTACTCTCATAACTGATTTTTTCTTCATTATATGCTTGTGGTACACAAATAGAAATAGGAAAATGGGGAAGTGAGATGGGTGGCAGTAGATTATGAAGCAGAGAATCTGGGTTCTCCCACTGATTTTAATTAGGTCTGCCCAAGGGACCAGAAAAAAAAACTCCCATTCCATACCTCTCTTACAGAATCCTTAAGCTGCCCCTTGACTCTGCCCATTCGCTGTCTCTCTTGCCCTCACAAACTCCAGATGCCTGAGAATGGTAGCAGTTTTTGACATGTATAATGAAACAATTGGCATCTCTCAAGCTGTTTGAAATAGTGAGATGTGATTTATGCAGTTCATAAATTTGACCACATTTACTATTTTCTTGGGAATACATAGAACCCATATAGGGTTTTTTTGGCAAGCTTTTATTGTAACACCTACTGTGCCAGCATCAATACATATCAATTTACAAAATTCCCAATTTTAAATAAGTGTTGGTGATTTTCAGGAAAATCTTACTGAAAACCAGTGATAAATTGTGTTACTAAATTTATTCCCTTGGGCCAGGCACAGTGGCTCATGCCTATAATCCCAGCACTTTGGGAGGCCAACGCGAATGGATCACTGGAGGTCAGGAGTTTGAGACCAGCCTGGTCAACATGGTGAAACTGCATCTCTACTAAAAGTAAAAAAATAAAAAAAATTAGCCAGGAGTGGTGGCTCATGCCTGTAATCATAGCAACTCAAGAGACTGAGACGGGAGAATCGCTTGAACCTGGGAGGTGGGGGTTTCAGTGAGCCGAGATCATGCCGCTGCACTCCAACCTGGGCGACAGAGTGAGACTCTGTCTTAAAAAAAAAAATTTCTTCCCTTGGTTCCCTAGATTATTTTTGAGGAACTATTACAGTTATAAATGAGAATTTCTGAATCTCAATAATGACTTACTAGAAAAAAAACATAAACATTCATATATGTTAAGAAGATGAGAAAAACCTGGCAAACTCTAACCAAGCAAAGAAAAAAGAGGAGGTTCTGAGGGTGATATGGCAAGAAGGCAGGATTGTGGTTGTATGTAAGCTGTTAAAATTTATTGTCTTGTGCTAAGGAAAGCTGGAATGTTTTTGACTGTGTGGCTGACTAGCAGGTGCTTTCTCACCATGTGCTTTCATGCCACCTTTCTGAGTGGCCTAAGCTTGACTAGCCATTAACAGACCATCTTCTAAGAAAATATAGCCCTCCACTTGCTGAAACTGCTCCTGAATCATCTTACCTACTGCCCTAGAAAACTAAGGTCAGTTGTACCTTTTAGTTTCAGTAATATGAGGCTTTTGACGTTTGTGGTCCTATCATGCATGATTTTAGTTATCTGTTTTCCCCTACTCTCTGCAGATTTATCAGCCTGAAGTCCCCAGGAAAATGTGACATGTCTTTGTAGTTGCAGAGGTCCTCTACCCATGTTGTAGGAATGAGTCAGGAGAGAAAAAAGGAGCTGGATATGGAGTACCAAAAGTGTTAACTGAGCTGGATCGGAGCAGGAGGCAACCCATGCTGTTTAAGTGAACTGGAATTTAGAAGACTGGAGTTTCAGCCTTGGCATCAGCCCAGCTGGCAGCACATAGCTGAACCCAGCCAAGTTGAGCAAAGCTAATAAAGAACATATCCTCTAAATTACTATACCAAGGCCAATGATACACTGCTGTGAATGAAAAATAAGATTCCAGTCCAGGAAACTGATAAACCAAATGGATTTTCCCCAGCTCTTTTTTTCTTTTCCATTGTTCGTGCTCTCCTATGCCATGTAGACACACACACACATGCGTGTGTGTGCACAATAGCCTATTTTACATTTTATTAATTTATTCCCAATTCCCTATGCTCTGTTCTTGCTATAGAGAAGAGAAATCTGATGATAAATTCTTTTGGGCAGTTAAGACTCCTAAGGATTATTTAGAGAAACCTAGAAGGCAGCAGAGGCCTAGTGTCCTTCATTATTATAACTAGGCATGTTTATTTATCTTCTCTCTTTTATTCAGGTATACACTCTTGTTTTATTCATTGGTTTCAGAGTAACATAGTGGAAAGAATATAGACTTTGGAGACCAAAAGATCTAGGTTCAACTCCTAGCTTTAGCTATGTGGCCTTTGGCAAGTCTTTTAACTTCTGTGAGTTCAGTGTCTTCATTTTTAAAATATCCAAGTATGATAGTTGACTCAGGAAAAAGCATTTGTGTAATTGAGTTGTAAGCTCAACTAGCTACTTTTTTCATGGAATATTATCTTTGCTTGAAAAAAACAGTGGACTTGGATATTTAGCAGACATGTTCTCCAAAATGAAATGATCTGATCACTTCAAGGAAGACAACCTATAAGCATTTTCTGTCAATTATAAATTTAAGGTTTCAAATGAAAATTAAAAATTTTGAAAAAATGTGTATATCCACCAGCATGAGCTTTACATCATATCAATAAATACAGACTTCAGAGTTACTCTTTACCATTTCTCTCCCATCTAAAAGTTACATTGGTTAAGAATCAGTTATTTGCCCTACTATTAAATGTGAGATGTGAGGAAAGTAAAAAGTCATAGAGTCTTAGAGCGCTGGGGCTAGAGGAAATCAAATTCAACCTCCCACCTAATTTAAGACTCATCTTGAAACCATCCCTATAAATGCTTATTTGCTCTTACTTAAATGCTCCCACAGACAGAGATTATAACCTCCCAAAGGAGCACTTTTAATTTGTGATAGCTTAAATGTCTAAAAATACTGTTTTTTACTTTAAGCTGAAATATGCTTTCCCCAGTATCTGTCCATTGGCTCTAATTTGATTTTTGTTTCATCTGAAACCTTTTCACATACTGTTGTTTCACTAGGTCTTTTTTTCCCCGCTATTTTTGAGATTGTATAGTTTCTAAGCGCCTCATCATCTTGAGCTCTCTTCTTTTTTTTTTCTCCCCCCCTTCCCCAACCCCAGGTTCAGCTTTGACTTTAGAGTTTTCTTTTCTTGATCCATTTAAGTTTAAAATGCTGTGCCTAGAATAAACTCTAGACTGCAGGGACAGCCTCATTAGTGTGAAATGGAGAGGCATTCTCATTTCCCTTTAAAAAGGACTATACTGGCTGGGTGCAGTGGGTCACGCTTGTAATCCCAGCACTTTGGGAGGCCAAGGCAGGCGGATCATGGGGTCAGGAGTTCGAGACCTGCCTGACCAATATGGTGAAACCCTGTCTCTACTGAAAATACAAAAATGAGCCGGGCATGGTGGCAGGTGCCTGTAGTCCCAGCTACTTGGGAGGCTGAAGCAGAAGAATAACTTGAACCCAGGAGGCAGAGGTTGCAGTGAGCCGAGATCGTGCCACCGCACTCCAGCCTGGGCAACAGAGTGAGACTCCATCTCAAAAAAGAAAAGAAAGAAAAGAAAAGGCTATACTATGACCTCACATGTTAAAGATAAGGGATTGTGTTTTTATATTTTTATATTCTGTAATGGTCATGGTAGATGCTTTATGTTACTCCTTGTCTAGTCTCAGTGCAAGTTGAACCAAACTTCGAGACATAATGGCCATGTTAGATGAGGGGATTTTCTGGTAGTTAATTTTTTTTGCTGCCTAGGGGGTAGAAATGGTAATTTTATAAGACTTGGAAAGTACCTTTTTTGTTTTTGTTAGAGATGAGATCTCACTATGTTGCCCAGGCTAAGTGGAAAGTGCTTTTACAATTCTCTTTTATCACAATACCCGGGTTGTGATAAACTTAGTATTTTCCTTAGTAAAAGTTTTCATCAGATACTTCCTCTTCTTTATCTTGTGATAACTTTTCTTCACTCAAATCAATAGGGAAATACAGTATTTGCTGTATAAAAACATAGAAGCCTACCTTAGAGCTGAATTCACTTATTTATATATAATCAATAATCAGAGTATACCTATAGACACAGTCTTATTTTGAGCTTTCCATGGAAAAGAGTGTAGGTCACGAGGCTAGACCATAAAAATATGTTTAAACTTTTGTTTTTCTCCTGTTTAGTACTAGATTAAACTAATCACCTTTTCTAATGTTGTTTAGAGCATGTTTACTGAGCATCATCTTAAGAAGAAAGGAAGTTAACATTTAGCAAGCCCATACAAGGTCCTAAAGACACCTTGATACATTATCTGAGTAAACTTCACAAACCTCCAGTGGGATTTTTAGTATTCACCCTTATTTTACATAAGGAAACGGGCTCAGAAAGGTTGAGAGGAAGAATAAGAAACTAAGATTTATGGAGTCCCTAGGTCATGTCAGACACAGTACTCATATCCACATTCTCAAACTTTATCTCAGCTAAACTTCATAATAACCCATAACTTAAAGAGGTTATTTGCAAGGACTTGAACCTAATTCCATGGGTTTCTGACTTCAAAGTCAGTGTTCTTTCTTTCATACCACACTTCACTTCTCTGCGCCTCAAAGGAGGTTTAGAGATAACTGTTAGGTAGATAAGGCTGAGATAATTTTGAATATGGAGTGAATTAATGAATGTTAAAGTACTTTGAGAATTATGAAGTGTAAGTCTCATATGATAGGTTTCCATCTATGATTTTGGAAATGCACAGTGAAACCTACAGGAAACTCCAGGGCCCCTTTTTTAAACCAGCAGCTGGTAGTTTGGATGTGTTTGAAATGTGTGTTGGGAGTAGAATGAGAAGGATTAGGAGTGGAAGAGAGATCCTTCAAAGCACTAATGTAATATAAGATAGAAAGAACTGTTGCTGATTTGATTTTATTCTGCATCCTGTTTAGATTTGCTATATTTTCATGGCGAAAATATATACATTTAGAATTAGCCAGCTGGACTCAGTTTAGATAATCCCAGTATTATTGGCAACATCCAGAGCATCATAATCAGGAGCCAGTCAAACATCTGCCTTCTTCTCTCCTTCAGGCCTGATCAGGGTATTGACCACATCAGTGTCATAGAGCTTCTTTACAACATGTTTGATCTGGTACTTGTTGACTTTGACATCCACAAGTGTGTTGTCGTCTTCTATCTTCTTCATGGCTGACCCAGTGGTCAGGAGGGACTTAATAATGGCATAGTGGTCACGCTTATTTCTTTCTCCTGTGGGTGCCCTTTCAAGGTATTTGGGCTGCCTCCAGAGCTGTAGTGTCTTGGGCTGCCAGGTTGGTGACATGTACATTTGTGGGCTGGCGGGGGGTGGGGGTAGGGGGGAGGAGGAGGGAGGGAGGGAATGCCTGTGGTCACTTTTCAGTACTGCCTTCTTGGCCCTCAAAGGCTTTGCTTTGGCTTTGGCTTTGGGAGGGACAGGAGCTTCCTTCTTTGTCTTCATTGCCATCTTGTGAAAAAAGAGCTACATCTGTATATTTTTTCAGAACCATAAAATTCTCACAGAATTTTCAAAATGAAAGGACCTTTTTAGCAATTTACTGTCACTTCACTTAACCTCCCTTAGCAAATTATTTAACTTCCGTTAGTCTTCGTTTCTTCATCTGTAAGTTGAGGCAGTAACAGTACCTACTCAAAGGGTTGTTGTAAGGAGTTAAGAATTTACATATTAGAACACCTGGCACATACTAAGCATTCAAAAAATGTGAGTTATTTTCTATTTTAATGCTGTTATTTTGTGAATAAGGAAATTGAAGCCTGGTAAAAGGTCACTTTCTCAAGTTTTACTTGAATTAGCTACCAGATGATATATGTTGTTTGTATGATAATAAATAAGGTGAGTCTTTCATAAGTAGTATTTAAAAGTTTCAGTTTATGTGTATTACAGAAGCAGGTGCTTGTGAAATAGTTGTCAAAATAGAATGAAATATTTAAGAGTTACCCAGAAATATATAATATATAGAGCTCAAAATAATACTATAGAGACTGAGTAGGTGAAAAAGAGGGAAGACTGGGTAGAACTTATTGGGATTTGTGTCATTTGCTGAAGGATGTTTAGAGTTGATAACCAGTTCGAGAGGCAATTAATTCCAGGGGGCTAACATGCAAGGCACCAGCTAAGAAAAAGAATAGTTCCAAAAACTTAAGCACAGGGACTATGTCAAGAAACTGAAGTCAGACAAGGTGAAAGAATAGCACGGCTTATTCTGAATTTACACAGAAAACATTACAAAAAGACCATTGAGGAATTTTAACCGAAGGAGTGACATGATCACATTTGTGTTTTAGACAGATCTTTATGCCCTGTTAGATAAGGAATAGAGGTAATGATGGGTTAGAATAAGTTACAGGGAGAGAGACTGGTTAGTTCACCATTTCAGTGATTAAGACAAGGGATTTTGAGGATGTATATTAAAGTTGAGGCAGTGGTATTGGAGTGAAAGAAATGAATTTGATTAGCTGGCTGTGATGGCACATGCCCATAGTCCCAACTACTTGGAAGACTGAGGCAGGAGGATTGCTTGAGCCCAGGAGTTTGAGGCTACAGTGAACTATGATCGTGCAACTGCACTCCAGCCTGGATGACAGAGTGACACCCTGTTTCTAAAAAAGAAAAGAAATGAATTTGAGACATTCAGGAGACAGTTTCTCTGGAAAAGACATATTCTTTTTTGAGCCACATTCCTTTAAGCTTTCAGTGCTAGAGGATCCTAAAACTAGAAGCAGACCAAGATCAAATGCTGGGGAAACCATGGACTTGATGCCAAACTAAGCAAAAAGAATAAATGCTGAGTTGGAGGTAGACCATGTCATTAGCAGAATATGCCAGATCTAAACATGAACAACCAGAAAGCTAAGTCCGAAATCAGTCAGCAGAGTTGCAAATTAATAAGACTAGTTGTCCAGATGAGTTTCCAGTAAAAGATACAATTTCTCCTAACCTTAAAGGCCAATACTCTGAGCCAGTATCTGACAAACTAACTTGATTTCTAGATATACATTTTACTTCAAGAACACTAAACTAATTATCCATTTATTATTTTAGGTAAAGTTTTTTTGCCCTTTTGTATACTTAGACATATTGCACATTGCCAAAACTGGAGCAGAACTGAAGGTCCCCAGAGTGATTAAAAACTAGCATGTTCTTTGAACTAGTTTGAAAGACTAGAAATTGCTGCTAATGTGTGTAATCCCTTTAGCAGCTGGTCCCAGCTAATAGCCCAGTTACTGCCTGTGAAGTGGTAAGCATTAGGATTGTTTCATACTAATTATTAGCATGAGAAGAATGAGAAAAAAGGTAGGGAAAGAAGGAGAAAGATACTAGCCTGTCTGCACTTTTCTCATGTTGGTCCACTTTTGCCATAGAACAGGATTCCCATTGACTGTATCCTCTACAGGGGCAGAGTTTCAGGGTCCCAGAACAATTAGGGTCAAGAGTATCATTTTGCGGTAGTTGCCTGATGAGTGTTTTCTTTCTTTTCCTCTCCAATCTACCCTGCTCTTCACCTCCCACATAGCAACATAGTAGCAGAAAGTCCACTACAGTCAGATGAGAACAAGGCTAAGGTTTATTGAGCGTTCACTATGTAGCCAGTGCCGGATTGATCTCTTCAATTGTTATTTCATGTAATCTTGACAGTAATCTGTAGGTAAGTACTATTATCTGTTTTACAAATGAAGAAACTACAATGCAGAGAAATGAAGTAACTTCCTCAAAATCACACACCATGTTCAAATGTCCAGCTCCACCTTTGCTATTTATTTCCTGGGAGATCTTAAGCAAGTATTTTTCCTCTATAATGTTTAGTTTCTCCATCTATTTTTTTAAAAGGTTAAACTAGATGACATAAGGTTGCTTCCAACTCTCAGTATTCTAAGACTCTATGTTGGGTAAATCATTCCGTTAATAACTGTAATAAGTCATAAAAGTTCAGTGTCTGTTTGTTCGTATTATTGCTAGTATTATTGAATCTAGTGTTAACCTGAGCTTCCTACCTTCCTAACCTCTTTTGCTATTGTTAACATTTTGTATATTCTATTCTGGTTTTTATTTTTTACAGTTTTTTAAAATGCAGTTTAATCACACTGTGTATTTTACTGTATGCTATCATATTCTGTTTTTCACTAAATATTATATCATCTACCTTGTTCTGTGTTGTTATACAATCTTTATAACCATCATTTTATTATGTAAGAGTTGATTGAATGGATATGCAATTGTTTGCTTAATTATTCCCCTAGTTTAATGGTCCAAATTTTCTTTTTTAATAATGATATGATAAACATACTTAAGCATTTTTCTCAATGCCAAGGAACATATCCTTAGTTTCCCAGAAATATAAGACGGTGTCAAAGAAAGAATATTTTTAAGAATCTTGGCTGCACAGAGCCAAATCTGCTCATTTGAAAAATACATATTCGCATGTTCAACCAAGAATCATCTGCTTAAAATCGACCAGAATATAGCATCAGAATGGCACATTTTCCTGCTTCCAGCATATTTTTATATAGAAAACATAGACCCCAGGAGCTAGGAGGTCAGCACTGTCATATACCAGTTACAGCATTCATAACTACAGTAGAACTTATTACAAACCAGAGGAAATAGGTCTAATATTTTTCCCAGTTTTCACTGCCCAATACGTGTGCTGTCACTTGAGAATAGGTTTTACTCAGAATTGTGACTGTGGGACTGCAAATATTCCCTAGGAAAAAGACTGCACATAGTATATCCAAGGCCCAAAGCTTTGGGGACTACATGGAATATAGGTTAGCCTCTGTTTTGAGAATTTGTAGTCTGCTAGGGAAATAAAACATAAACCACTGAAAAAGCAGTCGAAGTGAAGCAGAATTCTAGAATCAAATGCTACAGTGTGGGTTACATTTATTCACTCAACTAACATTTATTGAGCACCCACCACGTGTAAAGCATAATTGTAAGATGTGGACATAACAACATAGTCCTTAAGAAGTTGTATTCTAGTTGAGAGAGACATAAACAGGTAAACTGGTAGCGATAATTTATCTGGAGAAAAAATAAAGACAGGTAAAGGAGAAGAGGGGAATAGAGAGTGCCAGGGGTTTGGGGTGATGGGTTGGAGGTATTGTTTTATATAGGATGATGAGGGAAAGCTTCACTGAAAGGTATCATTTGAGCAGAGATATGGCTGTCTAGGAAAAAGAATTTTTTTTTTTTTTTTTTTTTTTTTGAGGCAGAGTCTCATTCTGCTCCCCAGGCTGGAGTGTAATGGTGCAATCTCAGCTCACTGCAACCTCTGCCTCCTGGGTTCTAGCAATTCTCCTGCCTCAGCCACCTGAGTAGCTGGGATTACAGGCACCTGCTACCACGTCCGGCTAATTTTTGTATTTTTAGTAGAGACAGGGTTTCATCATGTTGGCCAGGCTGGTCAAAACTTCTGACCTCGGGTGATCTACCAGTCTCAGCCTCCCAAACTGCTGGGATTACAGGCGTGAGCCACGATGCCTGGCTCTTTTTTTTCTTTTTAAAAAAATTCTTTTATCTACCACTAAGAGGGAGAAAGAAATTCTTTCCTAGTGAAGAGAGTTGAAAGTTTAAGTGCACCAAAGCAATAGTTTGCTTAGTTTAACAATTCTCAAACTGTGATCCTTGGATCCTTGGGATCCCCAAGACCCTTTCACAGCATCTTCAAGGTTAAGACCATTTTCATAATGTTAACTCTACTTGCCTTTTTTACTGGGTTAATATTTGCATTGGATGGTGTAAAAGCAATGGTAAGTAAAACTGCTGGCACCTTGACACAAATCAAGGCACCAACTGTAGTAATAGTAATGATATACTTCATTGCCACATGTTGCAGGGGGACCAAAACAAAACCAAAAAGCAACTCGGGCATAAGCCAAGTTCACTTAACAGTGTCCTTGATGAAGCAGTAAAATTTATTAAGCTTATTAAATCCCAGCCTTTGAGTACATATCTTAACATTCTTTGCGATGAAATGAGAAGTATGACTAGCGCAATTCTGGTGCGTACTGATGTACTGTGGTTGCCTGAAGAAAAAACGCTTGTATAATTGAGCTGTCAGCTGAACTAGCTACTTTTTTATGAAACTCCATTTTTACTTGAAAGAATGACTAACAAGACAAACTCGTTATTCAGATTTGGGTGTTTGGCAGACATTTTCTCAAAAATGAACTAAGTGAGCCTGTCACTTTAGAGAAAACAGCTAATAGCATTTGTTAGCAATGATAAAATTCAAGCTTTCAAGTGAAAATTAGAATTTTGGAAACCTTGTGCCTGTCACCATAATCTTGACAGCTTCCCCGTACTTAAAGACTTATCTGATGAGATTGTGGTGATACCAACTAATGTGTATTTTTGATACTGAATAATAAAATATGCTGATATTTGGAAAATCTGTATAACTCAGTGAAACAGTGTTTTACAAATGACCAATGCATGATGTTACAAAATCAGGCATGGATTAAAAATTCATTCAAAGTACAAGATAGACTAAAAGATTTTAATATTAACAGAATATGAAAAGTTGATTAGTATCATTTCAACTTTCACATTTCGATTAACTTTATTATTATACTTTAAGTTCTAGGGTACATGTGCACAACGTGCAGGTTTGTTACATATGTATACATGTGCCATGTTGGTGTGCTGCACCCGTTAACTGGCCATTTACATTAGGTATATCTCCTAATGCTATCCCTCCCCCCTCCCCCCACCCCATGACAGGCCTCAGTGTGTGATGTTCCTCACCCTGTGTCCAAGTGATCTCATTGTTGAATTCCCACCTGTGAGTGAGAACATGCGGTGTTTGGTTTTCTGTCCTTGCGATAGTTTGCTGAGAATGGTGGTTTCCGGCTTCATCCATGTCCCTACAAAGGACATGAACTCATCCTTTTTTATGGCTGCATAGTATTCCATGGTGTATATGTGCCATATTTTCTTAATCCAGTCTATCATTGATGGACATTTGGGTTGGTTCCAAGTCTTTGCTATTGTGAATAGTGCCACAATAAACATATGTGTGCATGTGTCTTTATAGCAGCATGATTTATAATCCTTTGGGTATATGCCCAGTATGGGATGGGTGGGTCAAATGGTATTTCTAATTCTAGATCCTTGAGGAATCGCCACACTGTCTTCCACGATGGTTGAACTAGTTTACAGTCCCACCAGTAGTGTAAAAGCATTCCTATTTCTCCACATCCTCTCCAGCACCTGTTGTTTCCTGACTTTTTAATGATTGCCATTCTAACTGGTGTGAGATGGTATCTCATTGTGGTTTTGATTTGCATTTCTCTGATGGCCAGTGATGATGAGCATTTTTTCACATGTCTGTTGCCTGCATAAATGTCTTCTTTTGAGAAGTGTCTGTTCATATCCTTTGCCCACTTTTTGATGGGGTTGTTTGATTTTTTCTTGTAAATTTGTTTAAGTTCTTTGTAGATTCTGGATATTAGCCCTTTGTCACATGGGTAGATTGCAAAAATTTTCTCCCATTCTGTAGGTTGCCTGTTCACTCTGCTGATAGTTCTTTTGCTGTGCAGAAGCTCTTTAGTTTAATTAGATCCAATTAGTCAATTTTGGCTTTTGTTTCCATTGCTTTTGGTGTTTTAGTCATGAAGTCCTTGCCCATGCCTATGTCCTGAGTGGTATTGCCTAGGTTTTCTCCTAGGGTTTTTATGGTTTTAGGTCTAACATTTAAGTCTTTAATCCATCTTGAATTACTTTTTGTATAAGGTGTAAGGAAGGGATCCAGTTTCAGCTTTCTACATATGGCCAGCCAGTTTTCCCAGCACCATTTATTAAATAGGGAATCCTTTCCCTATTTCTTTTTTTTGTCAGGTTTGTCAAAGATCAGATGGTTGTAGATGTGTGATATTATTTCCGAGGGCTCTATTCTGTTCCATTGGTCTATATCTCTGTTTTGGTACCACTACCATGCTGTTTTGGTTACTGTAGCCTTGTAGTATAGTTTGAAGTCAGGTAGCGTGATGCCTCCAGCTTTATTCTTTTGGTTTAGGATTGTCTTGGCAATGCAGGCTCTTTTTTGGTTCCCTATGAACTTTAAAGTAGTTTTTTCCAATTCTGTGAAGAAAGTCATTGGTAGCTTGATGGGGATGGCATTGAATCTGTGAAGTACCTTGGGCAGTATGGCCATTTTCACAGTATTGATTCTTCCCATCCATGACCATGGAATGTTCTTCCATTTGTTTGTATCCTCTTTTATTTCATTGAGCAGTGGTTTGTAGTTCTCCTTGAAGAGGTCCTTCACATCCCTTGTAAGTTAGATTCCTAGGTATTTTATTCTCTTTGAAGCAGTTGTGATTGGGGGTTCACTCATGATTTGGCTCTCTGTTTGTCTGTTATTGGTGTATAGGAATGCTTGTGATTTTGTATCCTGAGACTTTGCTGAAGTTGCTTATCAGCTTAAGGAGATTTTGGGCTGAGACTATGGGGTTTTCTAAATATGCAATCATGTCATCTACAAACAGGGACAATTTGACTTCCTCTTTTCCTAATTGAATACCCTTTCTTTCTTTCTCTTGCCTGATTGCCCTGGCCAGAACTTCCAACACTGTGTTGAATAGGAGTGGTGAGAGAGGGCTTCCCTTCTTGTGCCAGTTTTCAAAGGGAATGCTTCCAGTTTTTGCCCATTCTGTATGATATTGGCTGTGGGTTTGTCATAAATAGCTCTTATTATTTTGAGATACATCCCATCAATACCTAGTTTATTGAGAGTTTTTAGCATGAAGTACTGTTGAATTTTGTCAAAGGCCTTTTCTGCATCTATTGAGATAATCATGTGTTTTTTGTCTTTAGTTCTGTTTATATGATGGATTACGTTTATTGACTTGCGTGTGTTGAACCAGCCTTGTATCCCAGGGATGAAGCCAACTTGATCATGATGGATAAGCTTTTTGATGTGCTGCTGGATTCGGTTTGCCGGTATTTTATTGAGGATTTTTGCATCCATGTTCATCAGGGATATTGGTCTAAAAGTCTCTTTTTTTGTTGTGTCTCTCAACTAACATTTTTTTTTTTTTTTTGACACAGAGTCTCACTCTTTCGCCTGGGCCGGAGTGCAGTGGTGCTATGTCAGCTCACAGCAAGCTCCGCCTCCCAGGTTCACGCCATTCTCCTGCCTCAGCCTCCCAAGTAGCTGGGACTACAGGCACCCGCCACCACACCCGGCTAATTTTTTGTATTTTTAGTAGAGATGGGGTTTCACCGTGTTAGCCAGGATGGTCTCAATCTCCTGACCTCGTGATCCACCCGCCTCGGCCTCCCAAAGTGCTGGGATTACAGGCGTGAGCCACTGTGCCTGGCCTTCAACTAACATTTTTAAAGAAACTACCACTTGCTGAGTTTCAGAGTGAGCTTTTTAATTTTTTTTAACCTTTAATTTAAAAACCTGTTATTTTTAATTATAAGTATGTAATTAATTATACATATTTATGGGGTACATGTGATATTTTGATACAGGCATACAGTGTGTAAGGATTAAATCAGGGTTATTGGGATATCAATTACCTCAAGCATTTATCTTTTTTTTTTTTGGTTTAGAATCAAAGGAGAATATCCACAATTACCTGAAAAGGTTATTTCAGTACTCCTCCCTTTTCCAGCTACATATCCCATGAGTCTGGAGTTTCTTTGTAACTTCAACCAAAAATGACGTATGGCAACAGATTGAATGCAGAAGCAGATATGAGCATCTAACTGCCTTCTGTTAGATCAGACATCTGAAGAGATTTGCAAAAATATAAAATAATATTCTTTTCACTAAACTTTATTGTTTTGGAAAATATAATTTCATAAAAAGGTGTTAACATGTTTGTGTTAACTTAAAATTCATATTGTATCTAAGTTTTAATTTCTAATATGATAAATGTTGATAGATACAACACATAACAACTCTTTGTGGACCTCCATAAATTTTAAGAGTGTAAAGCGGTCTTGACACCAAAGAGTTTGAGAATCACTAGCAAAAAGGACAATATTGGCCAGGCATGGTGGCTCACACCTGTAATCCCAGCACTTTGGGAGAGTGAGGCAGGTGGATCAGTTAAGGCCAGGAGCTTGAGATTAGCCTGGCCAACATGGCAAAACCTCATCTCTACTAAAAATACAAAAATTAGCCAGGCATGGTGGCACATGCCTGTAGTCCCAGCTACTCGAGAGGCTGAAGCACAAGACTCGCTTGAACCTGCGAGGCAGAGGTTGCAGTGATCTGAGATTGTACCACTGCACTCCAGCCTGGGCAACAGAGCAAGACTCTGTCTCAAAAAAAAAAAGACAACATGGTTGGAGTAGAATAATCAAGGGAGAGTGGTAGGAAGTAGGTCAGAAAAATAATGAGGAATCAGATCATATAGGGCTCCGAAGTTCAGCATAAGGACCTTGGCTTTAGTTCTGAGTGAAAGGGGAAGCTATTGAAAGTTTTGAGCAAAGGAATGGTGAGATCTGAAGCATGTTTTAACAGGCTCACTCTGGTAGCTGTGTTCAAATTAGAGTAGAGGAGCAGAGACAAACCATTCAAAAGGCTTATTGTAAAAACCCAGGTTAGAGATGATGGTGGCTTAGGCCAAAGAAGTATGAAGGGGACTTATGAAAAACGATCAGATTCTTAATACATTTTCAAGTTATAGCTCATGGACTGCTAATAGGACAGGAATATAAGAAGAGAGGAGTCAAGGACAGCTCCAGTGTTTTTAGCTTGTGCCATTTGAAAGGAGATAGAAAAGTCTTGGGAAGAACAAGTCTATGGACTGAGATAGGTGAGTCAGAAGTTCAGTTGCAGATATACTATGCTTAGAATGTCTAATAGATTTTCAAGTGGGAAACTGTATTAAAAACAAGAAGTTTAAGGGAAATTTCTAAGCTGGTAATATAAACTTGGAAGTTTTAATTATAGGTAGAATTTAAAGCCGTGAGGCTAGAGGAGATCCTAGGGTTGTGTTCTGAAAATGTGGTCCCCAGACCAGCAGCATCAGCACTGCCCAGAAAAGCAAATTCCCAGACCTACTAAAGCAGAAACTCAGAGGCTGGAGCTCAGCAATCTGAGTTTTAACAAGCCATGCAGACTAAAGTTTAAGAACCACTTACCTAAGGACTAGAGTGTAGACAGAGAAGAGAATCTGTTCAATGACACTCCTGGGACATGCCCATCATTTACAGGTTGGTAAATATTTTACATCTCCCCTTTTTCTACAGTATGAATCTTAGTTTCCACCAACGTCAATCCTATAATATACATAAGATAGTTTAAGAATTCTATATGCATACCACTATGGAAAAACTCTTAGAAGAGTTCAAGATTTGTTTACGTTTTTTTCCTCCTTAGATGGTTAAAGTACTTAAAGTACTCTGTTCAAAAATTACTTGAATTACTTTTTTTCCTTCAATGTAATTATGTTATTCATTTAAAACACAGTTGTGAATTAGCCAGGCATGGGGACACACATCTGTAGTCCCAGCTAGCTACTCAGGAAACTAAGCTGGGAGGATCGCTTGAGCCCAGGAGTCTGAGGCTGCAATGAGTTATGATTGAGCCACTGCACACCAGCCTGGGTGACAGAGTCAGACCCTATCCCTAAAAAAATAAAATATAGTTGAGTTTATTTGTTTCTGTTTGCATTCAGTTTAAGATTCAGTTTTTGTCCTTATCTTTATGGATTTAATTTTATTTTTTGAATATATAGAAAATTAACTTGCTTCCAAGAGTCAAAAATCATACAAAAAATTTACTAAGAGAAGTATCGTCCACCCTGTCTCTTCTACCTTATTTCTTCCACCACCACTACCCTCTGTAAGCAATCACTTTCACTGTTTTCTGGTTTATCCTCCAATGTTTCATTTTACAAAAGTAAGCAAATTTATGTGTGTTTTCCTATCCTTCTTACACAAAAGGTAGCACACTCTATATTCTCTTTTGTACTTTGCTTTCTTCTTTTACTTAACAGTATACCCTGGGAGTCACTCCATTGCAAGTTCACAAAGATCTCCCTTATTCTAAGCTGTAGAATACTCCATTGTATATGTGTGTGTGTATACAATCAATATAGTTTCTGGTATTTTACAACTACAAATAATGCTACCATTGCATAAATAAATACACACACACACACCAGAAACTATATATATTGTGTATAGATTATTATATATAGTATATTATACAATAATATGTAATACTGTATATGTATTGCTTAATAAACTTGTACACATGTATTTTCATATTTGGAGGTGTACCTTCAGGGTAAATGACCAGAAGCGGTATTCTTGGGTCCAAGGGTAAAGGCAAATATAGTTTTGTTAGATACTGCCAAATTCCCTTCCACAGAGATGCTACTAGTTTTCATTCTCACCAGCAATGTGCCTGCTTTCCCGTAGCCTTACCAACAGGGTATATTATCAAGCTTTTGACTTTTTTGCCAATCTGATGGGTGAGAACTGGTTTCTCAATATAATTTTAATTTGCATTTCTCTTTTTATGAGTGAAGTTTAACATCTTTTCATATGTCTAGGGTGCCATTTTATCTTTTTTTTTTTTTTCTTTTACAGGTTGTCATTTCTTTTGCTCATTTACCCGTGTAATTATAGGTCTTTTTTCCTCTCAATTTTAAAAGTCCTTTGTATGTTAGATACACCCTTTTATTGTAATAGATATCGTAAATATTTTCTCCCAATTGTACTTTGCTTATGGTAGTTTTTCATTTGTTTCCCATGCAAAAGTTTTAATTTTATAGTTAAATTTATTAACCTTTCATTATAGGAATTCACCTGTATTTTCCTCTAGTACTTATATATTTTTTTCTTTTTTATTGTTACATCTCTGATCCATTTGGAATTTATTCTTGTATTTGGTGTGAGAAATAGATCTAATTTGTGTTTTTCTAGTGGCCATCCATTGTTCCAGTATCATTTATTAATGTCTTCATCTCTGCCCTAGTAATTTGAGATACTGCTTTTATCATATCCCAGATTTATGTGTATAGTTGGGTCTGTTTTTCTATTCCATTGGTGTGCCTGTCCATTGGTGTACCAGTACCACAGTTTTCATAACAGAAGCTTTGTATTTTAATGTCTGCTAAGGCTAATTCCCTCAGCTCTCACATTATGTTGTTTTCTTAGTTATTGTTATGGTTTCTGCTTTGTGTGTTTGGGGGGTTTTTTTGGTTTTGTTTTGTTTTTTGAAACAAGGGTCTCATTATATTGCTCAGGCTGGTCTCCAACTCCTGAGCTCAAACGATCAGCTTCCCAAGTAGGTGGTACTACAGGTATGCACTGCTGCACCCAGCTAGTTTGTTGTTGTTGCTGTTGTTTAGAGACAGCATCTCGCTATGTTGCATAGGCTGGTCTTGAATTTCTAGCCTCAAGTGACCCTCCCACCTCAGCCTCCTGAGTAGCTGGGACTACCAGTGTGAGCTACAGTGCCTGGTTGTGGTTTTTTTTAATACATACAAAGTTTAATGTCAACTTATCCAGCTCCAGGGGCAAGGCAGGGCAGGGGCAGTGGGGACAGGTTTCTTTGTATTTTTATTGAGGTTGCATTAAATTTGTAAGTTAACTTAGAACTAACAACTTGATGATATTGAAAAATAAAAGAACAAGGATAAGAGATGTCTTTCTGTCAAGTCTACTTGTGTGTCTTTCAGCAGTGTTTTGTAATTATCTTCATATGGATTTTTCATATTTCCTGTTAACTTTGTTCCTGAGTATTTCTGCCTCTGTTAAATCATCTAACTGATTTGCCTATATGAAGGCTGTTGAGTTTTGTATGTCAGTTACGTATTCTGTTACCTTGCTCAATTCTCTCACTGTTTGAGCTAGCTTCATCACTGATTTTATAGGGAAGCACTGTCCAATAGAAATGTAATTTGAGCTATGTACATAATTAAAATTTTTATAGTACATTTTAAAAAGAAAGGCCGGGCATGGTGGCTCATGCCTGTAATCACAACACTTTGGGAGGCCAAGGCGGGCGGATCACAAGGTCAGGAGATCGAGACCATCCTGGCCAATGCGGTGAAACCCTGTCTCTACTAAAAATACAAAAATTAGCTGGGCGTGGTGGTGGGTACCTGTAATCCCAACTACTCAGGAGGCTGAGGCAGGAGAATCGCTTGAACCCAGGAGGCAGAGGTTGCAGTGAGTCGAGATCGCGCCACTGCACTCCAGCCTAGGCAACAGAGCAAGACTCCATCTCAAAAAAAAAAAAAAAAAAGCAGGTGAAATTAATTTTAATACTATATTTAATCGATAATATCCAAAACATTATCATTTCAATATGTAATCAATATAAGACATTATTAGTGAAATATTTTACATTCTTTTTCTACTGTGTCTTCAAAATCCAGTGTGCATTTTATATTTACAGCACATCTCAGTTTGAACTAGTCACACACTGCAAGTGCTCAGGAGCCACATGTGTCTAGTGCTTAACTTTTTTGGATGGCGCATACCCTGTCATGTCATCTACAAATACAGATTGTTTCACTTTATCTTTTCCAATTCTTAGGCTTCTAATTTGTTTCTCTTATCTTAAACTTTGGTTAATACCTCCAGTGCAATGTTAAATATTAGTGGAGCTAGTAGGTATCAGTACTTTATTCCTGACCTTAGTGGGAATACCTCTTGTGTTTCTCCAGTAAGATGTTTCGTTTAGGATTTTGGCACATATGTATTATCATGTTAATCACATAGCAAACTATTTATATTTTTTCTTGAGTGCTTAATTTTGTCAAAAACCTTTTCAGTATTAATAGAGTCACCACATAATTTTTTTTCTTAGACCTATTAATAAGGTCTGTTGATTGATTTCCTAATATTGAATTATCTTTGCATTTATAGTATAGACCCAACTTGTTCATGGTACAGTCTCTTAACATTTTTTCTTTTTTTGCTTTTTCTTTTTTTTGAGATGTAGTTTTGCTCTTGTTGCTCAGGCGGAAATGCAGTGGTGCAGTCTTGGCTCACTGCAACCCCTGCCTCCCAGGTTCAAGTGATTCTCCTGCCTCAGCCTCCTGAGTAGCTGGGATTACAGGCACCCACCACCACGCCAGGCTAATTTTTGTGTTTTTCATAGAGATGGGGTTTCATCATGTTGGCCAGGCGGGTCTCACACTCCTGACCTCAGGTGAACACTCCTGATCTCAGGTGATCTGCCTGCTTTGGCCTCCCAAAGTGCTAGGATTACAGGCGTGAGCCACCACGCCCAGCCTCTTAACTTTTTATTTAGAAATAATTTCAAGCTCACAAAAAGTTGCAAGAATAGTATAAAGAGGCCGGGCGCAGTGGCTAACACCTGTAATCCCAGCACTTTGGGAGGCCGAGGCGGGCAGATCTTCTGAGATCAGGAGTATGAGACCAGCCTGGCCAATATGGTGAAACCCGTCTCTACCAAAAATACAAAAATTAGCCAGGTGTGGTGGCACACGGCTGTAATCCCAGCTACTTGGGAGGCTGAGGCAGGAGAATCGCTTGAACCTGGAAGGTGAAGGTTGCAGTAAGCTGAGATTGTGCCACTGCACTCCAGCCTGGGCGAGAGAGCGAGACTCTGTCTCAAAAAAAAAAAAAAAAAAAGTATAAAGAATCTCTTTATCTAAATTTACCAATTATTAACAATTTGCTGTATTTGTTCTATCATTTGTTCTCTTTATATATACATTTTTAACATTGATACAATATTTTAATCTATCCATATTCCTATTTTGTCAGTTCACTCAATGTGTATTATTTTCTTAAGGTGGTGTTGGAATCTGATCACTAATATTTGGGATTTTTGTACCAGTATTCATATTTGATATTTGTAATTTTTTATTTTGTGCCATCTTTTTCAGATATAGGTATCAGTTTATCTTTGCTTCATAAAAATAATTTGGAAATTTTCTTTTATTTTCTGTGCTCTGAAACAATTTAGGTAGCATTGAGACTATGTAGTCACTAAAGTCTTGCTGGAATTCTCCTGAAACCCTCTCGGTCTGCTACTTCTTTGTGGGATAGTTTCTTAGTAACTCTCTCTATATATATATTGCATCAGCATTTGTGTGTATAAGCTTAAAATTCCCCCTGTGAACCCATCTGGGCCTGCTGCTTTTTTGTAGGGTAGTTCCTTGATAACTTTTACTGCTTCTTTTATCAAAGTTAATGTTTAAGCTATCTAGTTTTACTGGGGTCAATTTCAGTAAACTTTGTTTTCCTAGGAAATTACCTGTTCCATATTGGTGTTTAAATTTACCTGTATAAAAATACAAAGGGGTTGTTTGTGGGTTTTATGAGTTGTTTAGTTGACTTTGGTTCTGTCAATTTTGCCCATTTTCACTTACTGTTTTTATATTTGTGCTGTCTTTAAAAAATGTATTGATTCATAATATTTATTCATTTTTATGGGGTACATATGATATTTTGTTGCATGCATGTGTAATGATCAGGTCAAGGTATTGAGGGTATCCATCACCTTGAATATTTATCACTTCTGTGTTTTGGGAACATTTCAAGTCCTCTCTTCTAGTTATTTTGAAATATGCCATACATTGTTGTTAACTATAGTCACCCTGCTCTGCTATTGAGCTTTAGAACTTATTCCTTCTATCTAACTGTATGTTTGTGCCCATTAGCAAACCTCTTTTCATCCCTCCACATCCCACCACACACATACTCTTCCCAGCCTCTGGTAACTATCATTCTACTCTCTACCTCCATGAGATCAACTTTTTTAGCTCCCACATGTGAGTGAGAATATGCAACATTTGTCTTTCTGTGCCTGACTTATTTCGCTTAACATAATGAGCTCCAGTTCCATCCGTGTTACTACAAATGACAAATTTTCATTCTTTTCTATGGCCAAGTAGTATTCTGTTGTGTGTGTGTATATATATATGTATATATATATACATATATATATATATGATTTTGATTTGCATTTACCTGATGGTTAGTGATGTTAAGCATTTTTTCATATACCTGCATATCAAAAAAATCATATATTTTTATGCCATTTTTATGTCTTCTTTGAGAAATGTTTATCCTGTCCCACCTTTTAATGGGATTATTTGGTTTTTTGCTGTTGAGTTGTTTGAGTTCCTTGTATATTCTGAATATTAGTCCCTTGTCCGGCGAATAGTTTAAAATATTTTCTCCCGTTCTGCAGGTTATCTGTTTATCGTTTCCTTTGTTGTGCAGAAACTTTTTAGTTTGATATAGTCTCATTTGTCTATTTTTCTTTTTGTTGTCTGTACTTTTGAGTGCCTAGCCATAAAATCTTTGCCTAGATCGGTGTCCTGAAGGGCTTTCCCTATATTTTCTTCTATTAAATATATAGTTTCAGGTCTTAAGTTTATGACTTTAATCAATTTTGAGTTGATTTTTTTATATGGTAAAAAATAGGGATCTAGCTGGGCACGGTGGCTCATGCTTGTAATCCCAGCACTTTGGGAGGCTGAGGCGAGTGGATCACCTGAGGTCAGGAGCTCGAGACCAGCCTGACCAACATGGTGAAACCCCATTTCTACTAAAAATACAAAAAATGAGCCAGGCGTGGTGATGGGCACCTATAATCCCAGCTATTCGGGAGACTGAGGCAGGAGAATCGCTTGAACCCGGGAGGTGGAGGTTGTGAGCCGAGATTACACCATTGCACTCCAGCCTGGGCAACCAGAGCGAAACTCTGTCTCAAAAAAATAAATAAATAAAAAGGATTTAGTTTCATTGTTCTACATATGGATATCCAGTTTTCCCAGAACCATTTATTGAAAAGGGTATTCTTTCTCTAATGTATATTCATGGCACCTTTGTTAAAAGTCTTTTGGCTATAATAATGTGGATTTATTTCTGGATTTATTCTGTTCCATTGTTCTGTGTGCCTGTCTTTATACCACTACCATAGCCGTAGAAGATATTTTGAAGTCAGGTAATGTGATGCCTCCAGCTTTGTTCTTTTTGCTGAAAATTGCTTTGACTATTTGGGCGCTTTTTTGGTCTCATACAAATTTTATGATTTTTTTCTATTTCTGTGAAAAATGTCATTGGTATTTTGACAGGGATTTCATTGAATCTGTAAATTGCTTTGGGTAGTATGATCATTTTAACCATATTATTTCTTCCAATCCATGAACATGAGATGTCTTTCCATTTTTTTCATGTCCTTTTTCATTTTTTTTTTTTTTTTTTTTACTTTAGAGTCAGGGAGTACATTTGCAGGTTTGTTACAGAGGTATATTATGTGATCCTGAGATTGAACACATCACCCAGGTAGTGACCATAGTACTCAATAGGTAGTTTTTGAATTCTTGCCCCCCTACTTCCCTCTCCCCTCTTGTATTCCCCAGTGTCTATTGTTCCTACCTTTATGTCCATATGTAACCATGTTTAGCTTACACTTATAAGTGAAAACGTGCAGTATTTTTCTGTTTCTTTCATGAGTGTTTGTAGTTTTCCTCGTAAAGGGCTTTCACCTCCTTGGTTCATTTTATTCCTAGGTATTTTAATTTTTCAGTAGCTATTGTAAATGGGATTGCTTTCTTGATTTCTTTTTCAACTATTTCGTTATTGGTATATAGAAATGCTACTGATTTTGTATGTTGATTTTGTATCCTACAACTTTACTAAATTTGTTTATGAGATGTAAGAGGTTTTTGTTTGCATCTTTGGGTGTTTTGTTTTGTTTTGTTTTGTTTTTTAGATGAAGTCTCACTCATCGCCCAGATTGGAGTGGAATGGCATAATTATAGCTCACTGCAGCCTCAAACTCCTGGGATCATGTGATCCTCCCATCTCAGACCTCAGACTGCAGATTACAGAGATTTAAAACTTATTGTGATTTTCTTTGTGCTAACGTATGATGAGTTTTTGTGAATGTTTCACGTTCACTAATATCAGAGTGTAGTATCCTATATATCAATAAGATCAATGTAACGTGATTATTTTGTTTAGATCTTCTAAACCTTTACTTATCTTTTGTCCACTTGACCTTATTCTGGGAGTGGTGTCTTAAAGTATTGTATTAGTCATATGTTTCTGTTTCTCCTTGCATCTCTTATACTTTCTACTCTAAGTGATAAAATTATTTTAGTACAGAAGCATTTATAACTAAACATGGCAAAGGTATTATGATTAGGTAGAAGAATATCCTTATTCTAAAGAGATGCATGTTGAAGGAATAGCAGGTCCCAAAAATGAAGCATGGAGAAATTTTTCAAAGTAACATAACAATTTACTTTCTGAAACAGAACAGTTTACTCTGTATTGGGCCACTGTTATTTTTATTTTCCCACAGTTCATTGGAATATGAATGCTAGGGATTTGTTTTGTTCCTTCCTTCCCTGAGTTCTTCTCATCTTTTGGATTGGGATCTTCCAGAACGCTAGCTTTATATATTAGTTTGCCTGAGACCCCAGCTGCCTCTCAAATACATTTGGCTTTATTTAATTTGTTTTTAGTAATACAAATTATCAAAATACCAAAGACAACTGTCATATGTTTTCTTGGAAACAGCTATAAGCTTTCATTCCTTGTGTCTTATTCCTTAAGAAAGTATTTGTGATTACCTTCCCTGTTTCTGGACCAGATTTAGGCTGACTTTACACACTGACTTTACACATTGTCCTGTTTTTTAGAGACTGGAGAACCTGCCCTTTAACACCTATGCCTTACCTGCTTCCTCTGCACTACCACCAATTTGATATGTTTTAAGAAACTACTATGTGCCTGGTATAACTTAGGGTGCTAGGATATATGCTATGTAACTTTGAGCATAGGCTCTCTTTAGGATATTAACATAAACAAGGGAGTGGTATCAGCAAAATATAAGCCAAAATCAAATCCTAGGAACCTTCAGCTGGTCATCAAAACTAAATACTGGAGAGTAGAATCAGAGAGCAAGACAAGTTCATGAAGCGACATTAGCAAGGCCTAGAGCCCAAGAATCAATCTGAGATGAGAACCACCAAGGGCTAATGACAAATTTCAGGGAGCATATAAAGCATATGGAGGAAGTCCAAATGATGTTCCCCAGACACTGCCTTGCTATTATACGTCCAACAAGCCTGCTATTACAGGTTTGAACCATGTGGCAATATTCCTAACACTGAATAAGTACGCTCTGGTTAAATTTTATAACTAGTTGGAGAGATAAGACTTGCTATACTGAAAATAGAGAATGAACGGTTCCCCTTTTATTCTCCCAAGACATGAAGTTATATTAATGTATTTAGCCAAAATACTATTATTGAGGCCATCGTGCAAATTAAAGTTTAGAATAGTTAAGAGTTTGATAAGAAACGAAACTGAGAAGTTAAAAAAATAAGCCACAGAGTGGATTTAGACCCAATATACTGAGGAAGGAAGTGTGTCTTTGTGTGTGTATAGAGACTCATGGACTTAGTACATGTATTTAAGGGTGAAAAGGATGAGCCAGAAAGTAAGAGACTTTATAGGAACTCAGGGCAATGTATCATAGTGAGGAAAGAGTGTTGGACAAGAAACCAAGAGACCTAAATTCTCTATCTGCTTTCACATCCCTTCTCCTAGAGGTAATGCCTGGTATTAGCAATTAAAAAAAAACAAAAACAAACTTTATTTCGCCAAAAGTCCAGGTCCTCAAGGGAAAATTAATGAGAATACCTCTATCTTTGTCCAGTTTCTCTGAGGGTTAAGAGAACTGAAGGAAATAAACATTAGTCATGGACCTGATATGTCTTGGGCACTTTACTATGACTTCTCATGTAATTTACAAACAACACCATGAGAGAGATTATCTCCATTTTACAGTTAAGATACTAGGCTCAAAAACATTAAGTGACTTAAACGATCATACCACTTGCAGATGGCAGGCCCAAGATGGAAACCAGATCTTTCTGATTTCAAAGCCTATGAACTTTTCACTAAGTCTGACTTTTGAATCACGCTAATTTCTTACTAGACTCTATCAGCCCAATTATTGTTTGCCAAGATTTTTGCACCATAGAAGAGTGTTGCTAGCATTTAAAAGAACAGGAGCATGCTGTGGAAAACAGTTGGGTGGTGCCTCGAAATACTAAAAATAGAATTACCATATGATCCAGCATTTCCACCTTTGAGTATATACCCAAAAGAATTGAAAGCAGGATCTCAAAGAGATATTGGTACTCCCATATTTATAGCAGCATTATTCACAATAGCTAAAACATGGAAACAACCAAGGTGTTCATCAGTGGATAAACAGATGAGCAAAATGTAATATATACATACAATGGAATATTATTCAGTCTTAAAAAGGAAGGAAATGGGCCAGGTGCGGTGGCTCACGCCTGTAATCCCAGCACCTTGGGAGGCCGAAGCGGGCGGATCACAAGGCCAGGAGCTCAAGACCATCCTGGCTAACACGGTGAAACACAGTCTCTACTAAAAAGTACAAAAAAATTAGCTGGGTGTGGTGGCGGGCGCCTATAGTCCCAGCTACTCGGGAGGCTGAGGCAGGAGAATGGCGTGAACCCAGGAGGCGGAGCTTGCAGTGAGCTGAGATCGCGCTGCTGCACTCCAGCCTGGGCGACAGAGTGAGACTCCGTCTCAAAAAAAAAGAAAGGAAGGAAATTCTACAGTGTGCTACAACATGAATGAAGTTTGAAGATATGTTTTGTGAAATAAGCCAATCACAAAAAGACAAATACTGTATGATTTCATTCATACGAGATACTTAGAGTAGTCAAAATCATAAAGACAGAAAGTAGAATGCTGTTTGCCATGGGATAGGGGAAGAGGGGACTGGGGAGTTGTTAAGTGGGATAGAGTTTTGGTTTTACAAGATGAAAAGAGTTACAGAGATGGATGGTGAAGATGGTTGCAAATATTGTGAATGTCTTTAGTAACACTGAATTGTGCACTTAAAAATGGTTAAGATGGTAAATTGTATGTTATGTGTATTTTGCCACAATTTTTAAAAAGGAGAAAGGAAAACAAAGAACAGGCTGAGTTGGAGAATGATTACAGTAGTTAACCATTTACAGAGCATCTGCTATGTGATCACCACTGTTGAAGGTATTTTACATTATCTCTAATTCTTATAATGTTGTAAGGTAAATATTACTAATCCCAGTTTTTAAAAAGTACCCAGAGAGTTTGTAATTTGCCCACCGTCATACAACTAGTATGTATTGGAGCTGGGATTTTAAAATAACACTGAATTGTGCACTATGTATGACTCCAGAACATATTCATTAGCCATCAACTCATGTTGAATTTACTATAGAGATGGCCCTAAAGAAATGTCAGGTGCACTTTCACATCCATCTTCCAAAGAGGACTTTGGCTGTTAATAGATTGCACTTAAGGGGCCAGCAGAACACATCCAAGGGGAAGGGTCTGGAATCACCATTGATTTCCTGAAGGCAGGCTTTTGCAGAACTGCACCAGAGCCCCATGGGGAGGCGTGGCACAACTTACGGTACCTGTCCTGCTGTTACAATAGACAAACGGTCCCTATTCCTATCAAAGGCCAGCGCTTCCACTTGTTCTCTTGATTGCATCTTCTCTTGCCTCTCTATCTTCATCACTAGTTTCACCCCTAAACCCTCCTTTCTGAAACATTCTCATCAGCATACAAACATGCCCTCATATCTTCCATCTTTCAAAACTCTCCCTTGACTTTGCATCTCCCTTTCAGGTAGTGCCCCATGTCTCTGAAGTTTCACAGTATATTAATTTCCTATTGGTGTTTTAGCAAATTTCCAGAAACTTGATGGCTTTAAACAGCACGAATTTATTATTTCATAGTTCTGTGGGTCAGAAGTCTGCATAGGATCACTGGTTTCTGTGCTCCAGTCTCACAAGGCCAAAATCAAGGTGTTAGCCAGCCTGAATTCTTACCTGGAGGCTGTGGGGAAGAATCTGCCCTCAGGTTCATTCAAATTGTTGGTAATATTCAATTCTATGCTATTGTAGGAGTGGGGTCTCTCTTTCCTTGCTGACTGTTGGCCAGAGGTCATATCAGCTTCTAGAGCCCTTCACATTCCCTGGATTGTGGCCCCCTTCATCTTCAAAGTGAGTAACAATGGGTCTAGTCTTTCTCACACTTCAGATCTCTCTGGTCTCCCTTTCTGCCTCATTTCTCCTGCCTCAGCTGGAGAATGTTTTCTGCATGTAAGAATTCATGTGATTAGATTGGGCACCCCTGGACAGACTATGTTAATCTCCCTAATTAAAGGTTTTAACCTTAATTACGTCTGCAAAATCCCTTTTGCCATGTAAGTAACATATTTATATGTTCCAGAGATTAGGGTGTGGACATCTTTGGAATGGCCATTCTTCCTACTACACACAGTAAAACTTCTAAAAATAATTCATCTGTAGTCACTATTTCTGTTTCTGTCTTCCATTCTATTATTTTATCAGCTTTCTCGAGTTATTCTTCAGCCCCCACTGTTCCAGTGAAGCTGCTCTTAGTAAGAACACATTTGACTTTCCTGTTGACAGAACTTTTCTGCCTTCATCTTGCTCAGCCTCTCAGTAACTTTTCAGTACAACTGATCACTATTTCCTTCTTAAAACATCACCTTCTCTTGGCTTCTAGATCATGACAGTTTCTACATTTTCAATTCTTACCTCTGTCTCCTCTGGCTGGCATTCTCCACTTCTCAGCCTCTACTTGTTGGAGTGCTCCAGGGCTGAGTCCCAGGCCTTCTCCTATTCTACTGTACACAGAGTTTAGTGTGATGCTATGTCTTTATATACTGTCTACATGCTAATGACTACCAGGATTATATCTCTATCCTTCAACTTTCTGTGGAACTCTGGACTCATTTATTTGACTACCTACTTGTCATCTCTAGATATCTAAAGGTCATTTAGAATATAAGATAGCCAAAATAGCTTCTTGATTCCTAAACTGCCTCCTCCAAAACCTATAGTTCTTGTCATTTTCCCTGTCATAGTAATGACCAAAAACTTAAAATTCACCCTGAATTGCTTTTTCCCTCCCTCTCTTTCATCTAGGTTAGCAGTGCCATCAGCTCTGCTTATAAAATATGCCTCGTATTCATCTACTTCTTTGTACCCTCATGGCTATCATCACTTTAATCTCAGCCCACCATCATCTCTTGGATGGACTTCTACAGTTAGCCTTCTAACTGATGTCTCTGCTTCCATTCTTACCTTTCTATTATCCATTCTTCATCCACAGAGCATCTAGGCTGATATTTTTCAATAGTAATTAGAGCATTTCTTTACCATGACCCGGAAGGCCCTGCATAATCTGACATCTACTTTTCTGATTCTGTCTGATTCCTTTATTTACCCAGATGCAGTCTCTCTGGCTTTCTCTTTCTTAAACAAGTCAAGTTCATTATTTCCTTAAGGCCTTTATACCTGCTATTTCCTCTGCCTGGAATACTCTGCCCTACATCCTCACATGCCTGATTCCTGCTTACCAAGCCAGCCCCAGCCCAGCAGAAACTTGTATTTGCCACTGAAAATTAATATTGAACTCTAGTGTATGCAGTAGGACCTACCACATAATATATTCTCAGTACAGAATGATTGTTGGGTGAATGAGTGAACAAATGAGTGAATGAATGAATCTTGAGTTAGTAAGAGAAAAGCTGTATGGTATGACAGAAAGAGCAAAGACTTTGGAGTAAGACATCCTAGATTCATATTCCAGCCCTGCCTCTTTACTTATGTGACTGTGGTCAACTTACTCAAATTTCCATTTCCTCATCTCTTAAATAGAGATAATACATGCTTCATAGGCATGACTTAAACTATTGTCTTAGCTGCCACTATAAACTGCTTTTTATGCAACCTAGTACATTCTAGTGGCAGTGATGATTATCCATACTGCCATTGCACGTAGTATGACACTTCTTTCATAGAAGGTGCCCAATAAATGTCAGTTCCTTTTCAGCAAAATTAACTCCATCATGGGGGGCACCTATGTGCAAACTATCTTCTCCCTCCATTCTTGGTCTTAACAGTTGATATCTGCCTTTTAGTGGCCTTATTCGTCACTATATGGCCGAGGCAATAAGGATTGGATATATACATAAATGCACAAATCAGAAGAAATTTGTCAGGGGTGGGATACCAGTTCTACACATCTTTCTGTGCTACTATCCTGCCTTAGATGTGCTTTGCCTTTACAATGGACCTCACCATTACCTTTTCCATCTATAGGGCCATAGTATCTACCTTGTGTATCCTGGCAGTCTTTGTGTGTTAGAGCTAAAAAAAATTCCTTAAATATCATGTGGACTCTTCTCAAGCTAGCTATGGCATTTCTTTCTAACCCTGCTTGCTTCTCCTTCTTATGGACTGAAACCACCCAACACTATCCACAGGTCCTCATATAACCATACTTTTTACAACTCCATGCCTCTCTCCATGCTGTCTCCTCTGTCTAAAGTACCATTACCTACCCTCTACCTTGTCCTTTCCTAATGAAAAGCCTCTTTATTCTTCAAAGATTAGTTAAAATGCCACTTACTCTGAAATCTTCCCTGACAAGTCCCACTTGCCTATCTCCCTTATCCCTTCTCCTTCCCTTGCAGAGTTAGTCATTCCCTCCTCTGGGTTCTTATAACCCTGTATATATACACATTTGGGCACTATGCCCAGTGAATCTTTTTTAAAAGTTTTTATTTTGACATAATTTCAGCTTTACAGAAAAGTTGCAACAGTAATATAAAGAATTCCCTGGCCGGGCATCGTGGCTCACCACCTGTGATCCCAGCACTTTGGGAGGCCAAGGCAGGCAGATCACTTGAGCTCAGGAGTTCAGAACCAGCCTGAGAAACAGGGTGAAACCTCATCTCTACAAAAAATGCAAAAATTAGCCAGGCATGATGGCATGCACCTGTAGTCCCAACTACTTGGGAGGCTGAGGTAGGAGGATTGCTTGAGCCCAGGAGGCAGAGGTTGCAGCAAGCTGAGATTGTGCCGCTGTACTCCAGCCTACGCAACAGAGCCAGACCCTGTCTCCAAAAAAAAAAACACACACACACACACAATTTGCATTTTTTTTTTTTTTTACATAATATCCCTTTACTGCTAAAGACTTTAGTATTTCTTTTTTCATTTTTCTTTTTGTTGTTGTTGTTGAGATGGAATTTCATTATTGTTGCCCAGGCTGGGGTGCAATGGCATGATCTCACCTCACTGCAACCTCCACCTCCTGGGTTCAAGCGATTCTCCTGCCTCAGCCTCCCAAGTAGCTGGGATTACAGGAGCCTGCCACCACGCCCAGCTAATTTTTTGTATTTTTAGTAGAGACGGGGTTTTGCCATGTTGGTCAGGCTGGTCTCAAACTCCTGACCTCAGGTAATCCACCCACCTCAGCCTCCCTAAGTGCTGGGATTACAGACGTAAGCCACCATGGCCGGCCAACTTTAGTATATATTTCTAAAAACCAGGGCCTTCTCTTACAGGCATAGTACTATTTTCAAAATCAGAAAATTGGGCCAGGTGCGGTAGCTCGCACCTGTAATCCTAGCACTTTTAGAGGCCAAGGCAGGAGGATCACTTGAGCCCAGGAGTTAAAAACCAGCCTGGAAAATATAGTGAGACCCCAAGTTAAAAAGTAATAATTTTAAAAAATCAAAAGAGTAATATTAATATAATATGAAAAGCTAATCTATATATCTTACACAGTTATTAAAACCAGAAAATTAATATTGGTATATTACCAGGGGCTAATCTATGAAACTTACTCGTATTTTGCCAATTGACCCAATAATATCTTTTAGGAAAAGAAAATTCTGCATCACAAGTTGCATTTAATCATCATATCTCTTTAGTCTCCTTTAATCTGAAACCATTCTTCTGTTTTTCCTTATCTTTGATAACTTTAATATATCTTTATAAATATTTGTCCGTTTATAGATTAGCTCTCAATCTGGGTTTGTCTGATGTTACGTTATTATTAGATTCAGGTTGTACAGGTTATAACATTCTTCTCAAAGCATCATATTGGAGGTACATGATATCTACTTGTCTCATTACTGCAGATAGTAACCTTAATTACTTGGTTCAGGCTGTGTCTGTCAGGTGTCTTCACTGTAGAGTTACAATTTTTTCTTTGTCATTAGTTAACTTGTGGAGAACTTTGAAACTATAAATGTCCTGTTTCTCATCAAACTTTCACCCAGTAGTTTCAGCATTCATTGATGAGGCTTGCCTGAATCAGTTATTAACAAATTATTTCCTAATGTCTTCATTCCTTACATGTTCATTAATTGGAATTCTACTGTAAGCAAGAGCTTTCCCTTCTTCCCTGTTTATTCATTCAGTTACATCAGTATGGACTAATGGATTCTTATTTTATTCAGTGAGTTATAATTTGTTTCTGTCATTATTTTTCTGCTCAAATTGTCCAAGATTTGGACAGTAGAAGCTTCTTAAAATTGGCTTCTGCATCCTTTTGACATAGCCTCATCGCTGCTTGAATATCCCACTACTTTCTGACCAAGGTGTTCCAGGCTTATCTTGTACCTTTCCTACCTCAGTCCATACCCACTGAATTATGACTGATTTTACAAAGATCTACCCCCAACCTTCTCAAGATTGTATTCCTCTAGGGCAAGAATCATGTTGAGGTTTTTTCACTTTAGACACTTGGCAAACCTTGATGCTTAGCATTTATTTAGTCTTAAATTGATGTAGTCAAATTAATTAACACATAAATTGCCACTTCCTGGGCTCCTGCCAATCCAGAAAGATTTCTTCCTTCCACCTAGGCTATTTGCTAGAGTGTGTACAATGAAGACTCCAAAGACTAGAATCATGCCTGGCTCTACCACTTTTACTTCTCTCAGTCTCCCTTTCCTCATTTGTCAAAGGATGTGATAAATGTCACCCTTCACAAGATTGTCCTGAAGGCCAAATGAAACCACAGATGTATAAGAATTTTGTCTAAAGTATTTTTATTGATTAAGGGTCAAATTCTGTCAACCTTAGTAGCATCCAAATGTATTGGACAATATTCCTATCCTTCATCTTTCTCTTAAGTAAGGCAGTCATTAAATTAGTTATTTGCATTTGGAAAAATAAGAAAAGATTGTGTTTAAATAACAAACTCAGGGTCACATCATAAGAGTCTGAATTAAAATTAGATCCCTAGTCTCCTGACATCACCCCAATTTTTTTTTTTCAACTAGGATAATTAGATTAGATTGTGTCAGGGCAGGGCTTCCTGATAAAAAGAACTTCCAAATCCTGGAGACCCTCAGGATAGCTTAAGAAAATCCATTTATTAAGCAGCTTTTAAATTAGCATGAAGTCTAATCTCAGTGCTAGCTACTCACACATGACCTTTGTAAGCTGATTTTTTAGAACTGTTCAATATAATTGGTTGGTTTCTTCTGTCCAGATCTTTCAAGCCAGAGAAGGCAACCTCTTCACCAGTTGGCACCATGGACTTTTATGTCTAGCCTTAAGGAAAAAGAGAAGAAAAAATATTTTCTGACTATTAAAAGACCCAAGTAAAGCACTGTTCTGTTCTTCCCTTATGTCTGTTTCCTTTTTTATTCTACATATGTGGACTGGGTTAGAATTTAGTGCCTTGTCATGTGATGGCAGGAATTCCAAAGTGAATCACTTATCTCCCTACCCAGCTTAGATCCGTGGTATGTTACTAGAGAAATATGGGCAGTCTTGGGGTTTATAATAACTTAAAGTAAAACCAATCAGCATCTTAGGCTTGGGTGTGGAATAGGTAAAGAGTTGAATTTAACAAGGATTGGGGTTTTTTCTAGGCAAGTGTGTTGTTGGAAAAAGAGAAGGACAAGGAAGTGATTATAATTGTAGGTCAGTGGTTCTCAAACCTTCTAGTCTCAGGAAGCTTTTATATCCTTAAAGACTTCAAAGAGCTTTTATTTATGTGGGTTTTCTATATATATATATATATATATCACCATATTGGAAATTAAAACTTAGAGTCAGGCATAGTGGTTCATACCTGTAATTGCAGCACTTTGGGAGGCCAAGTTGGGAGGATCACTTGAGGCCAGGAGTTTAAGACCACCCTGGGCAACATAGCAAGACCCCATCTCTCAAAAAAAACTGAAAATCAGCCAAGAATGGTGATACATGCTTGTAGTCCAACTATTTGAGAGGCTGATGCAGGAGGATCACTTGAGCCCAGGAGGTCAAGGGCTCGCTGAGCTATGATAATGCTACTGCACTCTAGCCTGGCCAACAGAACAAGACCCCCCACTCAAAAACAAAAATTTAGAACTTTTTAGAGCAGGAATATACAAGCATTCATTCCATGGAAACCATCCAAATATCCATTGTCAGATGAATAGATTAAGAAAATGTGGCATATATATACAATGGAATGTTACTTAGCCTTATTAAAGAAAGAAATGCTACCATTTGTGACAACATGGATGAACCTGGATGATAAGTGAAATAAGCCAGTCACAAAACAAACACTGCATGATTCCACTTACTTGAGGTATCTAAAATGGTCAAAAGCAGAGAATAGAATGGTGGTTGCTGTGAGAGGAGGTGGGGTGGATAGGAAGTTTTTACTCAATGGGTATAAAGTTTCAGTTATGCAAGATGAATAAGTTCTAGAGATCTGCTGTACAACATAGTGCCTATAGTTAACAATATGATATTGTCCATGTAAATTGTTGTCAAGAGAGTAGATGTCCTGTGAAGCATTCTTACCACACACACACACACAAAAAAAAAAAAAAAAAAAAAAAACCCACAGTGGAACACTTTGCATATGTCCAAACTCGTCAAATTGTATGCATTAAATATATGAATGTTTATATACCAGCAAAGTGTACAGGCTGGGTGAGGTGTCTCATGCCTATAATCCTCACACTTTGGGAGACCGAGGTGGGAGGATCACTTGAGGCCAGGAGTTTGAGACCAGCCTGAACAACATAGTGAGACCCTGTAAATTAGCCAGGCATGGTGGCATGCAACTGTAGTCCCAGCTACTTGGGATGCTGAGTCAGGAGGTTCACTTGAGCCCAGGAGGTTGAGGCTGCAATGAGCTGTGATCACACCACTACACTCCAGCCTGGGTGACAGAGCAAGACCCTGTCTCAAAAGTATGCAAAAAACTTTTTTGTTAAAAAAAAAAAATTAGTAATGAATAAATATATTTCAAGTAAAAAAAATAATATACAAGCGTACATTCCATTATTTGTTAGAGTGATGCCATTACATGTAGCTTCTGGAAAACTCCACTATGAGAGAATGAATGTGGAAAAGGCAAACAATGTTCTAGTATCATTATGAGTATATTTTTTACCTTACAGACCCTGAGAAGGACTTTGAGGACCCCCAGGAGTACCCAGAACACACTCTGAGAGCAGGTTACTATATAACATTTTAAAAATCTTTTGTTTTTTTGAGACGGAGTCTTGCTCTGTCACCCAGGCTGGAGTGCAGTGATGTGACCTCAGCTCACTGCAACTTCCACCTCCCGGTTTCAAGCAATTCTCTTGTCTCAGCCTCCCAAGTAGCTAGGACTATAGGCGCCTGCCACTGCTCCCGGCTAATTTTTGTATTTTTAGTAGAGATGGGGTTTCACTATATTGGTCAGGTAGGTCTCGAACTCCTGGCCTCAGGTGATTGACCCACCTCGGCCTCCCAAAGTGCTGGGATTACAGACGTGAGCCACCACGCCCAGCCATTAAAAATCTGTTTTATCAACAGTGAACATTTGGGTCATTTCAAGTTTCCAGTTACTACAAATAACATTGCTATGAGCATTCTTTTACACATATTCTGGTGTACACGTGCAAGAATTTCTTTGGAGTTTATACCTAAGATTGGACCTGCTAAGTCATAGGGTGTATACATCTTCAGATTTATTAGATAATGTGTGAGAGTCTTTTTGAACTCAAATAAACACTTGGACATCACATATTACCTAATAGTATTCGGATTTTGCCAATTATTCTAATTTCAAAGTAATTTTTTTTTAACTTCAGACTCCAATACAGATTATATGTTGCATTAGTTGTGTTATTTTAGTCTTCTGAATCTGGAAAGTTCCTCTTTTTTATTTTTCATGATATTGACACTTTTGAAGCATACCAGGCCAGTTGTTATATTAAATGTGCCTGAATTTTGGTTTGTCTGATTCAGGATTATTGATTTTTGACAGAGGTGCGACATAACTGATATGGTATTCCCAGCTGGGCATGGTGGCTCATGCTTGTAATCCCAACACTTTGGGAGGCTGAGGCAGGAGGATTGCTTGAATCCAGGAATTTAAGACCAGGCTGGGCAACAAAGCAAGACCCCATCTCTGAAAAAAAAAAAAAAAAAAATTTTAATTAGCTAGGTGTAGTGGCACACACTCGTAGTCCCTGCTACTTGGGAGGCTGAGGCAGGAGCATTGCTTGAGCCCAAGAGTTCAGAAGTTGCAAGGGTTTCCGCTTTTGCATCTTCCTCACTTTCTCTTGCTGCTGCCATGTAAGAAGTGCCTTTCACCTCCCACCATGATTCTGAGGCCTCCTCAGCCATGTAGAACTGTAAGTGCAGTTGAACCTCTTTTTCTTCCCAGTCTCAGGTATGTCTTTATCACCACTGTGAAGATAGACTAATATAGTAAATTGGTACCGGTAGTGTGGAGTGCTGCTGAAAAGATACCCAAAAATATGGAAGCAACTTTGGAACTGGGTAACAGGCAGCAGTTGGAACAGTTTGGAGGGCTCAGAAGAAGACAGGAAAATGTGGGGAATTTTGGAACTTCCTAGAAACTTGTTAAATGGCTTTGACCAAAAGCCTGATAGTAATACGGACAATAAGGTCCAGGCTGAGGTGGTCTCACATAAAGTTGAGGAACTTGTTGGGAACTGGAGCAAAGGTGACTCTTGTTATGTTTTAGCAAAGAGACTGGCAGCAATTTGCCCCTGCCCTAGAGATTTGTGGAACTTTGAACTTGAGAGAGATGATTTAGAGTATCCAGTGGAAAAATTTCTAAGCAGCAAAGCATTCCAAGAGGTGACCTGGAGGCCAGGCGCGGTGGCTCACGCCTGTAATCCCAGCACTTTGGGAGGCTGAGATGGGCGGACCACAAGGTCAGGGGTTTGAGACCAGCCTGGCCAATATGGTGAAACCCCATCTCTACTAAAAATACAAAAATTAGCGGGGTGTGGTGGCGGGTGCCTGTAGTCCCAGCTACTTGGGAGGCTGAGGCAGGAGAATCACTTGAACCCAGGAGGCAGAGGTTGCAGTGATCCAAGATCACACCACTGCACTCCAGCCTGGGCGACAGAGCGAGACTCTGTCTCAAAAAAAAAAGGTGACTTGGGTGCTGTTAAAGGCCTTCCACTTTATAAAGGAAGCAGAGCATAGAAGTTTGGAAAATTTGCAGCTTGACAATGTGATAGAAAAGAAAAACCCATATTCTGAGGAGAAATTCAAGCCTGCTGCAGAAATTTGCATAAGTAACGAGAAGCTGAATGTTAATCCCCAAGACAATGGGGAAAATGTCTCCAGGCCATGTCAGAGGTCTTCAAAACAGCCCCTCCCATCGCAGGCCGGGAGGCCTAGGAGAAAATGGTTTCCTGGCCCAAGCCCAGGGTCCCCATGCTGTGTGCAGCCTAGGGACTTGGTGCCCTGTGTCAGCTGCTCCAGCCATGGCTGAAAGGAGCCAATGTAGAGCTCAGGCCGTGGCTTCAGAGGTGCAAGCCCCAAGCTTTGGCAGCTTCCACATGGTGTGGAGACTGCAAGTGCACAGAAGTCAAGAATTGGGGTATGGGAACCTCCACCTAGATTTCAGAAGATGTACGGAAACACCTGAATGCCCACACAGAAGTTTGCCGCAGGGGCGGGGCGCTCATAGAGAACTTCTGCTAGGGCAGTGAAGAAGGGAAATGTGGGGTCGGAGCCCCCACACAGAGTCCCTACTGGGGCACCGCCTAGTGGAGCTGTGAGAAGAGGGCCACTGTCCTCCAGACCCCAGAATGGTAGATCCACCAACAGCTTGCACCGTTTGCCTGGAAAAGACACAGACACTCAATGCCAGCCCATGAAAGCAGCTGGGAGGGAGGCTGTACCCTGCAAAGCCACAGGGGTGGAGCTGCCCAGAACCATGGGAACCCACCTTTTGCATCAGCATGACCTGGATGTGAGACTGGGAGTCAAAGGAGATCATTTTGGAGCTTTAAAATTTGACTGCCCTACTGGATTTCGGACTTGCATTGGCCCCATAACCCCTTTGTTTTGGCCAATTTCTCCCATTTGGAATGGCTATATTTATCCAATACCTATACCCCATTGTATCTAGGAAGTAACTAGCTTGCTTTTGATTTTATAGGCTCATAGGTGGAACGGACTTGCCTCGTCTCAAATGAGACTTTGGACTGTGGACTTTTGGGTTAATGCTGAAATGAGTTAAGCCTTTGGGGGATTGTTGAGAAGGCATGATTGGTTTTGAAATGTGAGGACATGAGATTTGGAGGGGCCAGGGTAGGATGATATAGTTTGGATCTGTGTCCCCACCCAAATCTCATCTTGACTTGTACTCCCATAATTCCCATGTATGGTGGGAGAGGCCCGGTGGGAGATAATTTAAATCATGGGGGCAGTTTCCCCCATACTGTTCTTATGGTAGTGAATAAGTCTCACAAGATCTAATGGTTTTATCAGGGGTTTTCACTTTTGCATCATCCTCATTTTCTCTTGCTGCCACGATGTAAGAAGTGCCTTTCACCTCCCACCATCATTCTGAGGCCTCCCCAGCCATGTGGAACTGTAAGTCCAATTAAACCTGTTTTTCTTCTCAGTCTTGGGTATATCTTTATCAGCAGCGTGAAAACGGACTAATACACTAATAGACCTAAGAAATAAGATAGACAGCAGCACGGTAATAGTGGGGGACTTCAGTACTCCACTGATGGGGCATCAAGACAGAAAGTCAAGAAAGAAACAATGGATTTAAACTATACTCTGGAACAAATGGACTTAACAAATATATACAGAACATTCCATCCAGTAGCCGCAGAATACAGCACATGGAACTTTCTCCAAGATACAACATATGGGAGGCCACAAAACGAGCCTCAATAAATTTAAGAAAATTGAAATTGTATCAAGCACTCTTTCAGACCACAGTTAAATAAAACAGGAAATCAATTCCAAAAGGAACCTTCAAAACCGCTCAAATACATGGAAATTCAATAACCTGCTCCTGAATGATCATTGGGTTAAAAATGAAATCAAGATGAACATTAAATAATTCTTCAAACTGAATGACAGTAGTGACACAACCTGTCAAAACCTCTGGGACACAGCGAAGGCGATGCTAAGAGGAAAGTTCATAGCCCTAAATGCCTACATCAAAAAGTCTGAAAGAGCACAGACAATCTAAGGTCATACCTCAAGGAACTAGAGAAACAAGAACAAACCAAACCCAAACCTAGCAGAAGAAAGGAAATAACCAAGATCAGAGCAGAACTAATGAAATTGAAACAAAATAAACTATACAAAAGATAAATGAGTCCCCACCTCCCACCTGCCATGGCCACACCCTGCATGCTCTGGTGGCCGCTGAGCCCACATCCGGGAAGGCCAAACTGACACACCCGGGGAAGGCAATCCTGGCAGGTGGCCTGGCGGGTGGCATCAACATCTGCATCACCTTCCCCACCAAGTACATGAAGACGCAGCTGCATCTGGATGAGCACTTGCACCTGCCACGGTACCGGGGCACTGGGGACTGCGTGCAACAGACGGTCCACAGCCATGGCATCCTGGGCCTATACCACGGCCTCAGCTCCCTCCTCTACGGCTCCATCCCCAAGGCAGCCATCAGGTTTGGAATGTTCGAGTTCCTCAGCAACCACATGCAGGATGCCCAGAGACAGCTGGACAGCAGGCACGAGCTGCTGTGTGGCCCAGGAGCCAGCATGGCCAGTGCCGTGGTGGTCGTGTGCCCCATGAAGACCATCAAGGTGAAGTTCAACCACGACCAGACCTCCCCGAACCCCAAGTAAACAGGATTCTCCCATGGGGTTAGGGAGATTGTGCGGGAATAAGGGCTGAAGGGAACGTACCAGGACCTCACGGCCACCATGCTGAAGCAGGGCTCGAACCAGGCTATCTGCTGCTTTGTCATGACCTCCCTGTGCAACTGGTACTGAGAGGACAACCCCAACAAGCCCATGAACCTGCTGATCACTGGGGTCTTCGGAGCTATCGCAGGTGCAGCCAGTGTCTTTGGAAACACTCCTCTGGACATGACTAAGACCCAGATGTAGGGCCTGGAGGTGCACAAATACTGGAACACATGAGACTGCGGCTTGCAGATTCTGAGGAAGGAGGGGCTCAAGGCATTCTACAAAGGCACTGTCCCTGCCTGGGCTGGGTTGGCCTGTATGTGGCCATAGTGTTTATCATGTATGATGAGGTGGTGAAGCTGCTCAGCAAAGTGTGGAAGACAGACTAAGCCTAGAGGGGCCTCAAAGAGACCGCCCCAGGCACCTCCAGAGTGCCCTACCACCCATGTCTCACATGATTTCAGTGCAGTAGTGCTAAAAGGCCCCTTCCCACGTCCCTCAAGCTCTCTGGCCTGGTCTGTGCGTTGTGGCCATCAAATGTGTTCCATAGTGCTGTGTCCTCCCTGTGGTCTGTGTGTGACACCACCACTGTGTCCCGGTATCTGGCCCAGCCATGGCTAGGTGTGCATCTGGCCTGTGACCCTGTGCCCACTTGTCCATGTGCTTACTGTGAGCTCTGTGCCTGTGTTTCATGTTCTGTGTCATGTGACCCTGTGCCCCACCTCTGGGGGTACCCATGTGGCCTACGTCCTCAGCCTTGTAGCCCTGGCCCAGTCCCAGTCCAGTGCCTTCCACTCTGCCCCAGAATACCATAGCTGCCTCCAGGCCTTGGCCTGGCTTCACTGCCTTCCGGGAGCTGCAGCCCCCCACTTCTCCCACCATGGGCCTTAACTGGCCCTCAGGGCCTCCCTCCGCCCGGGACAGGGTGGCATCCACCACCTCAGGACCACCCTGCCAAGGCAGAATAAACCAGATCCTGTTGCATAAAAAATAAATAAATAAATGAAACAAAAAGCTGGTTCTTTGAAAAGATAAATAAAATTGATAGACCATTAGCAAAAAGAGAGAAAATCCAAATAAGTTCAATAAGAAACAAAATGGGAGATATTACAACTGATACCACAGAAATACAAAAGATCATTCAAGGCTACTATGAACACCTTTACATATAAACTAGAAAACCTAGAAGAGATGGATAAGTTCCTGGGTAGATACAACCCTCCAAGCTTAAATCAGGAAGAATTAGATACCCTGAACAGACCAATAACAAGCAGCAAGATTGAAATGGTAATTTAAAAATTACCAACCAAAAAAAGTCCAGGACCAGATGGATTCACAGCAGAATTCTACCAGACATTCAGAATTGGTACCAATCCTACTGACACTACTCCACAAGATAGAGAAAGAGGGAACCCTCCCTAATTCATTCTGTGAAGCCAATATCATCCTAATACCAAAACCAGGAAAGGACATAACCAAAAAAGAAAACTACAGACCAACCAGTATCCCTGATGAACATAAATGCTAAAATTCTTAAGAAAACACTAGCTAACCAAATCCAACATATCAAAAAGATAATCCACCATGATCAAGCAGGTTTCATAACAGGAATGCAGGGATGGTTTAACATATGCGAGTCAATAAATGTGATGTACCACATAAACAGAATTAAAAACAAAAATCACATGATTATCTCAATAGATGCAGGAAAAGCATTCAACAAAATCTAGTATCTTTTTATGATTAAAACTCCCAGCAAAAGTGGCATACAAGAGATGTATGTAATAAAAGCCATCTATGAGAAGTCCACAGCCAACATATACTGAATGGGGAAAGGTTGAAAACATTCCCACTGATAACTGGAACAAGTCAAGGATGCCCACTCTCACCACTTCTCTTCATAGCACTGGAAGTTCTAGGCAGAGCAGTCAGACAAGAGAAAGAAAGAAAGAGCATTCAAATTGGTAAAGAGGAAGTCAAATTGTCACTGTTTGCTGACTGTAGGATCGTTTACCTCAAAAACCCTAAAAACTCCTCCAGAAAGCTCCTACAACTGATAAAAGAATTCAGCAGAGTTTCCAGATACAAAATTAATGTACACAAATCAGTAGCTCTTCTGTACACCAACAGCAACCAAGTTGAGAATCAAATCAAGAACTCAACCCCTTTTATAATAGCTGCAAAATGAAATAAAATAATAAAATAAGAAAATAAAATAAAAACTTAGGAATATGCCTAACAAGGAGGTGAAAGACCTCTACAAGGAAAACTACAAAACACTACTGAAAGAAATCATTGATGACACAAATGGAAACACACCCCATGCTCATGGATGGGTAGAATCAATATTGTGAAAATGACCATACTGCCAAAAGCAATCTACAAATTCAATGCAATTCCCATCAAAATACCAGTCATTCTTCACAGAATTAGAAAAAGCAATTCTAAAATTCATATGGAACCAAAAAAGAGCCCACATATCCAAGCAAGACTAAGCAAAAAGAACAAATCTGGAGGCATTACATTACCTGATTTCAAACTATACTATAAGGCCATAGTCACCAAAACAGCATGATACTGGTATAAAAATAGGGACACAGACCAGTGGAACAGAATAGGGAACCCAGAAATAAACCCAAATACTGACAGCCAACTGATCTTTGACAAAGCAAACAAAAATGTAAAGTGGGGAAAGGACACCCTTTTCAACACGTGGTGCTGGGATAATTGGCTAGCCACATGTAGGAGAATGAAACCAGATCCTCATCTCTCACCTTATACAAAATCACCTTATACAAAAATCAACTCAAAATGGATTAAAGATTTAAATCTAAGACCTGAAACTATAAAAATTATAGGAGATAACATTGGAAAAACCCTTCTAGACATTGGATTAGGCAAGAAGTTCATGACTAAGAACCCAAAAGCCAATGCAATAAAAACAAAGATAAATCTCTGGGACTTCTTAAACTAGAGGGCTTTTGCATGGCAAAAGGAACAGTCAGCAGAGTAAACAGACAACCCACAGAGTGGGAAAAAATCTTCACAATCTATACATCTGACAGAGGACTAATATCCGAAATCTACAATGAACTCAGATCAACAAGAAAAAAACAAACAATACCATCAAAAAGTGGGCTAAGGACATAAATAAACAGTTCTCAAAAGAAGATATACAATGGCCAACAAACATATGAAAAAATGTTCAACATCACTAATCAGGGAAATGCAAATCAAAACTACAATGCAATACCACCTTACTCCTGCAAGAATGGCAATAATCAAAAAATAGTAGATGTTGGCATGGATGCAGTGAACAGGGAACACTTCTACACTGCTGGTGGGAATAACCACTATGGAAAACAGTGTGGAGATTCCTTAAAGAACTAACAGTAGAACTACCATTTAATCCAGCAATCCCACTACTGGGTATCTACCCAGAGGAATAGAAGTCATTATACAAAAAAGATACTTTCACACACATGTTTATAGCAGCACAATTCACAGTTGCAAAAACGTGGAACCAACCCAAATGCCCATCAATCAATGAGTGGATAAAGAAACTGTGATATAAGGCTGGGCGCGGTGGCTCACACCTGTAATCCCAGCACTTTGGGAGGCTGAGACAGGCGGATCACGAGGTCAGGAGATCAAGACCATCCTGGCTAATGTGGTGAGACCTACTAAAAATACAAAAAATTAGCCAGGCATGGTGACATGCGTCTGTAGTCCCAGCTACTTGGGAGGCTGAGGCAGGAGAATCACTTGAACCCAGGAGGTGGAGGTTGCCGTGAGCCGAGATCGAGCCACTGCACTCCAGCCTGGTGACAGAGCGAGACTCTGTCTAAAAAAAAAAAAAAAAAAAGAAACTGTGATATATATATATATATATATATATATGATGGAATACTACTCAGCTATAAAATGGAATTAATTAATGGCATTTGCAGTGACCTGGATGAGATTGGAGACTATTACTCTAAGTGAAGTAACTCAGGAATGGAAAACCAGACATCATTTCTGACTTATAAGTGGGAGCTAAGCTATGAGGATGCAAAGGCATAAGAATGACAGAATGGACTTTGGAGACTCAGGAGGAAAGGGTGGGAAGGGGATGAGGGATAAAAGACTGTACAAATACAGTGCAGTGTATACAGCTCGGGTGATGGTTGCACAAAAATATCATAAATCACCACTAAAGAACTTACTCATGTAACCAAACACCACCTGTTCCCCAATGGCCTATGGAAATAAAAAAAAAATTTATTAAACATGTCTCAAAGAGAGCTACCCTATAGTCAAATTGTCAGAAGTCAAGAACAAAGAGAAAACCTTGAAAACAGCAAGAGAAAAATGATTCATCATATAAATGAGATCCTCAACATAACTACTGGCTTACTTATGATCAGAAACAAAAAAGACCAGAAGGCAGTGGGATGACATTCAAAGTATTAAAAGAAAAAAACAAAAAACACAAGTCAACAGAGAATTTTATATCCAACATATTCTCTCTCAAAATACAGGTGAAATAAAGACAACTGCAGGTAAAGACTGAAAGCATGTGTTGCTAGCAGACTTTCCTAATACTGAAGTTCTTTAGGCTGAAAAGTGACACCAGATTGTAGCTTGAATCCACACAAAGAAATAATGAGCACTGATTAAAGTCATCACATAGGTAAATAAAAGATAATATACACTTTTATTTTAACTGATTAAAGGTAACTGCATAAAGCCATTTAAAAAAAGAGAGAGACATGATAGGAGGCAATTAGATCATGGGGGCAGTTCCCCCATGCCGGTCTCGTGATAGTGAGTTCTCACAAGATCTGATGGTTTTATAAGGGGCTCTTCCCCCTTCACTCGCCACTCTCTCTCCCACCTGCCACCATGTAAGACATGCTTCTTCCCCTTCCACCATGATTGTAAGTTACCTGAGACCTCCCCAGCCCTGTGGAATTGAGTCAATTATGGAACTGTGAGTCAATTAAACCTCTTTATAAATTACCAGGTCTCAAGTATGTCTTTATAGCAGTGTGAAAATGGACTAATACCATATCTAACAAGTATCTCATAAGAAACATGTTTAAAAACTGAACTGTTGGTTCCCTTCCCCAGTGTTTTACATCTCAGTAAATGGCATCATTTTCCTCCAAATTGCTTAAGCCAATAATATTGGATCATCTATGACTCCTCCCTTTCTTTAAAAAAAATTTTTTTTTTATACAGACAGGGTCTCGCTCTGTCGCCCAGGCTGTAATGCAGTGGTGTGATCACAGCTCGCTGCAGCCTTGAACTCCTGGGCTCAAGTGATCTTCCCACCTCAGCCTTCTGAGTAACTGGGAACACAGGTGCATGCCATCACTTCTGGCTAATTTTTTTAAAAATTTTTTTCTAGAGACAGGATCTCGCTATGTTGCCCAAGCTGGTCTTGAACTCCTGGCCTCAAGTGATCCTCCTGCCTCCCAAAGTACTGGGATTACAGATATGAGCCACCATGCCCGGCCCTCCTCTATTTCATTGGATATGATTTTATAATTTTGTGTTTTGTCTTTGCTAATTTTCTTTCACTGACATTCCAATCATGTCAGCTCTTTCTTCCAACGTATTCTGAATTTAACTAATTCTCATTTCTCCAATACTACTACTCTCTTCTAAGATTTCAGTTCATCACTATCTTTTGTCTTTTTTGTTTGTTTATTTTATATTGATATAAGAGGATGCTGGATTCATTTCCAACACCCCCAGAAGACTCACTTACACTCCCTTTTGGTTGAAACCCCACCTGCCCAACCCCACCTGCCCAACTTACCTGCCCAACCCCTCAAACTATCACTACAGATTAGTTTTTCTGTTTTCAAACTTCATATAAAGAGAATTATAAAATACATACTCTGGCTTCTTTTGTCTAACATTATTTCTGTGAGATTCATGTTGCTGCATACAATAATAATTGTTCTTTTTAATTTCTCTGTAATATTCTCCTTTATGAATATACCAAATTTTTAAAATCTGTTGGGCCTTTAGGTTGTTTCCAGTTTTGCCTCTTGTGAAAAATGCAAGGGTGAATATTCTAGCACATGGCTTTTGGTGGTCATATCACTCACTTTTCTTGGGTATATACTGAGATGTGGAATTGTTGGGTCATAGGATATACAGCTAAGCAATTTGTCAAAATGGTTTACATTCCCACCAGCAATATTGAATTCTAGTTGCTTCACATCCTTACCAATATTGTCAGTCCTTTAAATTTTAGCAGTTTTAGTGGGGATATAGTGTCCATAGTTTTAATTTGCATTTCTGTATTATTAATAGTATTCAACAACTTTTTGTATGCTTATTGGCCATTATATTCCTTTTTGTGAAGTGCTTCATAAAGTCTTACCATTTTTTAAATTGCCCAGTCTTCATTATTGATTTTTGGGCATTCTTTATATATTCTGGATATTATTTTTCTGATGTATGTGTTTTGTGTATCTTTTCCCACTTCCTGGATTTTTTTCATTTTCTTATTTTATTTTATTTTATTTCATTTTATTTTATTTTATTTTATTATTATTATCCTTTAAGTTTTAGGGTACATGTGCACAATGTGCAGGTTAGTTACATATGTATACATGTGCCATGCTGGTGTGCTGCACCCATTAACTCGTCATTTAGCATTAGGTATATCTCCTAAAGCTATCCCTCTCCCCGCCCCCCACCCCACAACAGTCCCCAGAGTGTGATGTTCCCCTTCCTGTGTCCATGTGTTCTCATTGTTCAATTCCCACCTATGAGTGAGAACATGCAGTGTTTGGTTTTTTGTTCTGGTGATAGTTTACTGAGAATGATGATTTCCAATTTCATCCATGTCCCTACAAAGGACATGAACTCATCATTTTTTATGGCTGCATAGTATTCCATGGTGTATATGTGCCACATTTTCTTAATCCAGTCTATCATTGTTGGACATTTGGGTTGGTTCCAAGTCTTTGCTATTGTGAATAGTGCCGCAATAAACAGACGTGTGCATGTGTCTTTATAGCAGCATGATTTATAGTCCTTTGGATATATACCTAGTAATGGGATGGCTGGGTCAAATGGTATTTCTAGTTCTAGATCCCTGAGGAATCAGCACACTGACTTCCACCATGGTTGAACTAGTTTACAGTCCCACCAACAGTGTAAAAGCATTCCTATTTCTCCACATCCTCTCCAGCACCTGTTGTTTCCTGACTTTTTAATGATTTCCATTCTAACTGGTGTGAGATGGTATCTCATTGTGGTTTTGATTTGCATTTCTCTGATGGCCAGTGTTGGTGAGCATTTTTTCATGTGTTTTTTGGCTGCATAAATGTCTTCTTTTGAGAAGCATCTGTTTATGTCCTTCGCCCACTTTTTGATGGGGTTCTTTGTTTTTTTCTTGTAAGTTTGTTTGAGTTCATTGTAGATTCTGGATATTAGCCCTTTGTCAGATGAGTAGGTTGCGAAAATTTTCTCCCATTTTGTAGGTTGCCTGTTGACTCTGATGGTAGTTTCTTTTGCTGTGCAGAAGCTCTTTAGTTTAATTAGATCCCATTTGTCAATTTTGGCTTTTGTTGCCATTGCTTTTGGTGTTTTAGATATGAAGTCCTTGCCCATGCCTATGTCCTGAATGGTAATGCCTAGGTTTTCTTCTAGGGTTTTTATGGTTTTAGGTCTAATGTTTAAGTCTTTAATCCATCTTGAATTAATTTTTGTATAAGGTGTAAGGAAGGGATCCAGTTTCAGCTTTCTACATATGGCTAGCCAGTTTTCCCAGCACCATTTATTAAATAGGGAATCCTTTCCCCATTGCTTGTTTTTCTCAGGTTTGTCAAAGATCAGATAGTTGTAGATATGCGGCGTTATTTCTGAGGGCTCTATTCTGTTCCATTGATCTATATCTCTGTTTTGGTACCAGTACCATGCTGTTTTGGTTACTGTAGCCTTGTAGTATAGTTTGAAGTCAGGTAGTGTGATGCCTCCAGCTTTGTTCTTTTGGCTTAGGATTGACTTGGCGATGCGGGCTCTTTTTTGGTTCCATATGAACTTTAAAGTAGTTTTTTCCAATTCTGTGAAGAAAGTCATTGGTAGCTTGATGAGGATGGCATTGAATCTATAAATTACCTTTGGCAGTATGGCCATTTTCATGATATTGATTCTTCCTACCCATGAGCATGGAATGTTCTTCCATTTGTTTGTGTCCTCTTTTATTTCATTGAGCAGTGGTTTGTAGTTCTCCTTGAAGAGGTCCTTCACGTCCCTTGTAAGTTGGATTCCTAGGTATTTTATTCTCTTTGAAGCAATTGTGAATGGGAGTTCACTCATGATTTGGGTCTCTGTTTGTCTGTTATTGGTGTATAAGAATGTTTGTGATTTTTGTACATTGATTTTGTATCCTGAGACTTTGCTGAAGTTGCTATCAGCTTAAGGAGATTTTGGGCTGAGACAATGGGGTTCTCTATATATACAATCATGTCATCTGCAAACAGGGACAATTGACTTCCTCTTTTCCTAATTGAATACCCTTTATTTCCTTCTGCCTAATTGCCCTGGCCAGAACTTCCAACACTATGTTGAATAGGAGTGGTGAGAGAGGGCATCCCTGTCTTGTGCCAGTTTTCAAAGGGAATGCTTCCAGTTTTTGCCCATTCAGTATGATATTGGCTGTGGGTTTGTCATAGATAGCTCTTATTATTTTGAGATGCGTCCCATCAATACCTAATTTATTGAGAGTTTTTAGCATGAACGGTTGTTGAATTTTGTCAAAGGCCTTTTCTGCATCTATTGAGATAATCATGTGGTTTTTGTCTTTGGTTCTGTTTATATGCTGGATTACATTTATTGATTTGCGTATATTGAACCAGCCTTGCATCCCAGGGATGAAGCCCACTTGATCATGGTGGATAAGCTTTTTGATGTGCTGCTGGATTCGGTTTGCCAGTATTTTACTGAGGATTTTTGCATCAATGTTCATCAAGGATATTGATCTAAAATTCTCTTTTTTGGTTGTGTCTCTGCCTGGCTTTGGTATCAGGATGATGCTGGCCTCATAAAATGAGTTAGGGAGGATTCCCTCTTTTTCTATTGATTGGAATAGTTTCAGAAGGAATGGTACCAGTTCCTCCTTGTACCTCTGGTAGAATTTGGCTGTGAATCCATCTGGTCCTGGACTCTTTTTGGTTGATAAGCTATTGATTATTGCCACAATTTCAGAGCCTGTTATTGGTCTATTCAGAGATTCAACTTCTTCCTGGTTTAGTCTTGGGAGGGTGTATGTGTCGAGGAATTTATCCATTTCTTCTACATTTTCTAGTTTATTTGCGTAGAGGTGTTTGTAGTATTCTCTGATGGTAGTTTGTATTTCTGTGGGATCGGTGATGATATCCCCTTTATCATTTTTTATTGCATCTATTTGATTCTTCTCTCTTTTCTTCTTTATTAGTCTTGCTAGCGGTCTATCAATTTTGTTGATCCTTTCAAAAAACCAGTTCCTGGATTCATTAATTTTTTGAAGAGTTTTTTGTGTCTCTATTTCCTTCAGTTCTGCTCTGATTTTAGTTATTTCTTGCCTTCTGCTAGCTTTTGAATGTGTTTGCTCTTGCTTTTCTAGTTCTTTTAATTGTGATGTTAGGGTGTCAATTTTGGATCTTTCCTGCTTTCTCTTGTGGGCATTTAGTGCTATAAATTTCCCTCTACACACTGGTTTGAATGTGTCCCAGAGATTCTGGTATGTTGTGTCTTTGTTCTTGTTGGTTTCAAAGAACATCTTTATTTCTGCCTTCATTTTGTTATGTACCCAGTAGTCATTCAGGAGCAGGTTGTTCAGTTTCCATGTAGTTGAGCGGTTTTGAGTGAGTTTCTTAATCCTGAGTTCTAGTTTGATTGCACCATGGTCTGAGAGACAGTTTGTTATAATTTCTGATCTTTTACATTTGCTGAGGAGAGCTTTACTTCCAACTATGTGGTCAATTTTGGAATGGGTGTGGTGTGGTGCTGAAAAAAATGTATATTCTGTTGATTTGGGGTGGAAAGTTCTGTAGATGTCTATTAGGTCCACTTGGTGCAGAGCTGAGTTCAATTCCTGGGTATCCTTGTTAACTTTCTGTCTCGTTGATCTGTCTAATGTTGACAGTGGGGTGTTAAAGTCTCCCATTATTATTGTGTGGGAGTCTAAGTCTCTTTGTAGGTCACTCAGGACTCGCTTTATGAATCTGGGTGCTCCTGTATTGGGTGCATATATATTTAGGATAGTTAGCTCTTCTCGTTGAATTGATCCCTTTACCATTATGTAATGGCCTTCTTTGTCTCTTTTGATCTTTGCTGGTTTAAAGTCTGTTTTATCAGAGACTAGGATTGCAACCTCTGCCTTTTTTTGTTTTCCATTTGCTTGGCAGATCTTCCTCCATCCTTTTATTTTGAGCCTATGTGTGTCTCTGCACATGAGATGGGTTTCCTGAATACAGCACACTGATGGGTCTTGCCTCTTTATCCAATTTGCCAGTCTGTGTCTTTTACTTGGAGCATTTAGTCCATTTACATTTAAGGTTAATATTGTTATGTGTGAATTTGATCCTGTCATTATGATGTTAGCTGGTTATTTTGCTCGTTAGTTGATGCAGTTTCTTCCTAGCCTCGATGGTCTTTGCAATTTGGCATGATTTTGCAGTGGCTGGTACCGGTTGTTCCTTTCCATATTTAGTGCTTCCTTCAGGAGCTCTTTTAGGGCAGGCCTGGTGGTGACAAAATCTCTCAGCATTTGCTTGTCTGTAAAGTATTTTATTTCTCCTTCACTTATGAAGCTTAGTTTGGCTGGATATGAAATTCTGAGCTGAAAATTCTTTTCTTTAAGAATGTTGAATATTGGCCCCCACTCTCTTCTGGCTTGTAGAGTTTCTGCCAAGAGATCAGCTGTTAGTCTGATGGGCTTCCCTTTGTGGGTAACTCGACCTTTCTCTCTGGCTGCCCTTAACATTTTTTCCTTCATTTCAACTTTGGTGAATCTGACAATTATGTGTCTTGGAGTTGCTCTTCTCGAGGAGTATCTTTGTGGCATTCTCTGTATTTCCTGAATCTGAATGTTGGCCTGCCTTGCTAGATTGGGGAAGTTCTCCTGGATAATATCCTGCAGAGTGTTTTCCAACTTGGTTCCATTCTCCCCGTCACTTTCAGGTACACCAATCAGATGCAGATTTGGTCTTTTCACATAGTCCCATATTTCTTGGAGGCTTTGTTCGTTTCTTTTTATTCTTTTTTCTCTAAACTTCCCTTCTTGCTTCATTTCATTCATTTCATCTTCCATCACTGATACCCTTTCTTCCAGTTGGTCACATCGGCTCCTGAGGCTTCTGCATTCTTCACGTAGTTCTCGAGCCTTGGCTTTCAGCTCCATCAGCTCCTTTAAGCACTTCTCTGTATTGGTTATTCTAGTTATACATTCGTCTAAAGTTTTTTCAAACTTTTCAACTTCTTTGCCTTTGGTTTGCATTTCCTCCTGTAGCTTGGTGTAGTTTGATCGTCTGAAGCCTTCTTCTCTCAGCTCGTCAGTCATTCTCCATCCAGCTTTGTTCCGTTGCTGGTGAGGAACTGCGTTCCTTTGGAGGAGGAGAGGCGCTCTGCTTTTTAGAGTTTCCAGTTTTTCTGCTCTGTTTTTTCCCCATCTTTGTGGTTTTATCTCCTTTTGGTCTTTGATGATGGTGTTGTACAGATGGGTTTTTATCATGAATGGGTGTTGAATTTTGTCAAATGCTTTTTCTTTATCTATTGAGATGATATGTGGGTTTTCTCTTTCATTTAGTGAATGTATGTATTCAGCTGATTGTATTTTCCATTGTTAAACAACCTTTATATTTCTGGAATAAATCCCACTTAGTTATGATATATTATCCTGCATGTTATGATATGATATATATAGGATGTATATCTGATATACATATATAGAGAGAGCTAGATTTAATTTACAAATACTTTGTTAAAGATTTTGCATGTATGTTCATGAGGGATATTAGTCTATAGTTTTTTTTCTTGTAGCTATCTTTGTCATGTTTTGGTATGAGGGTTATGCTGGCCTTATAAAATGAAATGGGAAGTGTTCCCTCTTCTATTTTTCAAAAGAGGCTTTGCAAGATTTGTTATTATTTCTTCTTTAAATATTTGCTAGAATTCACCAGTGAAGCCAGTTTAGGCCTGGGATTTTCTTTGTGGAAAGATTTTTAATTGCAATTGCAATTTTTTTATTATGTATGAGGCTCTTCATATTCTGTTTTTTCTTGTGTCAGTGGTATTTTTGCTTTGTTTTGTGTTTTGAGAGAGACCCATATATTATCCAAATAATGGAACAAACACAGATTTTTTAAAAATCATAATTAAAATGTTAAAATGTAAAAAAGATGAACAAAGTGGAAGAAAAGATAGATAGTACCCACAGAAATATCTATATAAAAAATTAAATGGACATCTTATAACTAAAAAATACAGTATTAGGAATAACTCATTGCATGGGTTTAAGGGCAGACAAGAGCCAACAGAAAGGAGTAATAAACTTGATGAAAAAATAGAAAATATCCAAAATAAAGTATAGTGAGAAAATACGAAAAAAATATTAGAGAATTAGAGATAAGAGAGAGAGCCTGTAATCCAGGCTCCAGTGCAGTGGTATGATATAGCTCACTGCAACCTTGAACTGGGCTCAAGCGATCCTCTTGAGTAGCTAGGGCTACAGGCACACACTGTGCTCAGCTAATTTGTTTTTGTAGAGATGGGGTCTCAAAATGTTGCCCAGGCTGGTCTTGAGCGACATTTTATCTCAATTTTCATATTTAATTGGCATAAAGTTATTCATACTATCCTGTTCTCTACCCAATGTCTGATGGATCTGTGATGAAATTGTCTCTGTGTATTCTATATTTATTAGGTATATGTATCAGTTAGGTTGGTTGGTTAATTGGTTATTCATGTTATTAGTTTTCTTTTAGTTAGTGTTTATAGAGTATACTATTTTCATCTGTTTGCTTTTCTCTTTCTGTGTTTTTATATTTCGAGTGTCTTTGTATCTCAGGGCCCTCTTATAAACAAATATAATTGAGTTCTGGGGGTTTTTTTTGGTCTGGTTTGTTCATTTATTCCTACTGATTGTTTTACTTAATCTACCCTTCTTTAATATAATTATTTATTTGGGTTTAAATCAACATTTTGCATTTTGCTTTTTTGTTTTCTATTTGTCCAAGTTCTTCCTTATTTCTTTATTCCTTCTTTCTTGCCTTCTTTTGGATTAATCAAGTATGTTTTATTATTCTACTTCTCTCCCCTTAGCTTTTTAGTAATGCGTTCTTATCCCTGATAATCCTTTAATTAATTGCCCTATGCAAATATGCATATTGGACTTATTAAAATCTACCTTAAATAAGTGCTCTAACCACTCCCAAATAATGCAAAATTCTTAACAAAGTTTGGCTCCATTTACTCTCCACTTTCATCCTCTGTGCTATTACTGTCATATAACTTATTATTACATATATTATAAACAGCACAAGCCATTTTTATTATTGTTTTAAATAATCAGTATCCCTTTGTATCAACTCACATGTTTACCCTTTCTCGTGTTCTTCATCCTTCCTGTAGTTTCATGTTTCCATCTGGAATTTCCTTCAGCCTGAAGAACTTCCTTTTCATTTTCCATAGTTAGGTCTGCTGGTGACAGATTCTCTCAGCTTTGATTATCTGAAAATCTCATTATTTTACCTTTATTTCTGAAGGATATTTTCACTGGGTGTATAATTCTATCTTTGGTAGTCTGTTTCTTTTAGCCCTTTAAGGATACTATTCTACTTCTCTTGCTTACACAGTTTTATTAAAGAACCTGCTATCACTCTTATAGTTGCTCCAGTAATGCTGTTTTTCTCTCTGACTACTTTTTAAAATTTATCTTTGTATTTCCTCCCTGTCTTTTATTTCATCTGTATTTCATCTTTTGTATTTTCAGCAGTTTGACAATTATGTGTTTTGGTATCGTTTTCTTTGTATTTTTCCTGCTATGGATTGCTGAATCCATAAGCATCCTGAATCTGTGGGTTGATGTCTTTCATTAGTTAGAGATTAAGTCTCTGCTGTTATCTTTTCATATATTGCTTTTTCTTCATTCTATCTGTCTTCTCCCTCTGGGATTGCAGCCACTCATATTTTGGACCTATTGACTGTGTCTACTTAATCTCTAATTCTCTAATATATTTTTTCATATTTTCTCACTGTACTTTATTTTGGATGTTTTCTATTTTTTCATCAAGTTTATTAATCCTTTCTGTTGGCTCTTGTCTGCCCTTAAACCCATGCAATGAGTTAGTTATTCCTAATATTGTATTTTTTAGTTATAAGATGTCCATTTAGTTTTTTATATAGATATTTCTGTGGGTACTATCTACCTTTTCTTATATTTTGTTCATCTTTTTTACATTTTAACATTTTAATTATGATTTTTAAAAAATCTGTGTGTTTGTTCCATTATTTGGATAACATATGGGTCTCTTTCTATTGCCTGTATTTTCTCTTGATTACTGATCACACTGTTTTGACTCTGTTATGTCTAATAATTTTTGTAGTATGCCAAACGTTTTATATTAAAAGAACTATTGAGGCTCCAACTGGTATCTTCCATGAGAAAGAATTCTTCCTTTCCTCTGCTAGACTAATAGGATAGGGCCTGGTCACCTCAATCTAATTATGGATTGAGTTAGACCACATCTGGATTGTGCCTATGGTTTATGCTTGTTTTTTGGACATCGACCCTCTTGGGCTCTTGGTTGGGAACCTAATTTCTAGCTCCTTAGCCCTGAAACACTGCAGGAGATTGTCCTACCCTTGAGAGGTCTGGGGCTTAGTTTTATTACCTCTCACCCCTTATAGTTTTAAAATATCTTTAAGAGGAGATCAGCCATGTATTTGGGGTATACTACCTACTTCTAGTGGAACCTTGTCTCCTAAAACCACAAGATTATAGGAGATTTTATTCTGCCTTTTAAAAGCTCTCAGTCTAGCTTTGAAGTTCCAATGTGCTGGCCCAAAATTCAGCAAATACCCAATGAGAAAAACTGGCCACATGCAGGGGCTCCTTAAGTTTCCAGTTTGTCGCAGCAGCTCTCATTTCTCTTTCTTCCAGTACAGCCCTCACCACATGCCAAGCCTGATCCTTAGTTTATGCCAAAATTAGCAGATGCCCTCAGGAAAGAAAACAGTATCAGCTACCTCAGAGGCCATCCCCTGGAATTCCAGTTCATCTAATCTCATGACAGCTCTGTGGTGTCTTCCTCATGACAGCTCTGTGGTGTCTTTTTAAATAATTACTCTGACTTTTTCTAGTTGTTGCATCATTAACATTGTACTACCACAACTATCACTTCCTACCTGGAGGCCTAGGAAGTATTATCTTCTGCCTGCCCTATATAATAGTTTATTAACTGGTCTCCCTAATTCTACTCTCGTCCCTCTCACAAAGCAGTCAGAGTAATCCTTTTAAGTATATCTTGTCCCTCCCCTGCTCAAAACCCTCCAGTGGCTTCCCTTTATATTTAGAATAAGTTCAGTTCATTTTCACAGGCTGCAGTCCTACACAATTTTACTGCTGCTCACTCTCTAACTTAATTTCTCTCTACCCTCCCCTTTGCTCACTCAGTTATAGCTCTACTGACCTCCTTTCCAATTTCTCAAACACACTAACATGTTCCTGTCTCAGAATCTTTGCACTTGTTGTTATACCCTCTCACATCTTCATAAGGCATTGTGCCTTTACCTCTTTCGGGAGCTCTGTGTAAATGTCATCTCCTCAAAGAGGACTTCCCTTAAAATTCTGTTTCCTTACCCTGCATTAGTTTTAATCACAGCACTTAGCACTACCTGACATTGTACTGTATATTGTGTTATTTGTTTAATTTTCTTTCTCTCTCACTAGGAGGTAAGCTCCATGAGAGTGGAAGTCTGGTTTGTTCACTGTTCTATCCCAAGAGCTTAGCACAGTGTGTAACTTATAGTAAGTGCTCACTATTTGTAGGATGTCTTAGATATCCCTTACCTCAAAAAAGTCTCAGTTTAAGGAAAAAAATGAATAATTGGAGTAAAATTAAGAAGTACTGTAACATAGATGTCTACAGAATGCTTTGGGAGTAAAGAGAGGACACTGACCTAGTTGGGACATGGTCAGAGAAGGCCTCAATAAGGAGGTGGCCCTGGATCGAGTGTTGAAAACTGAGTATTGATATGTGTCTGACAAAGAGTAATAGAGAGCTCAACATATAGGGCTACTAGAACATGGGGTTGGATGATAGGAAATGACATCAGTCATAATGGGAGAGCAAGATGGGCAGAGTCAAAAAAGTCCTTAGAAATCAGGTTAAAGAATTTAGACCTTACCTTAAAGGTAATAAGGAATAAAGGTTTTTAAGAGCAAAGGTTTTTAAGGAGAGATGCTATCAGATTTCTATTTCCACATGTTCCTCTACTCCTCACTGCAGTAATCAAACTAAAACTTCAAGTAGATTGATGTAGAAAATCCCTGGCATGGTTATCAGGGCTCAATTTCAAAACAAGTTCTTATCCCAGCTCACTATGTAACCTGTGGAGGGCATTGTGTCTTGTTCTGAGCCTCAGACCTTCATTCTTAGCAGGAGAGAATTACAGGTTTCTAAGAGCCCTTTCAACTCTGAGCCTATGATTCTATTAATATTTATATACTTCACCTTTGACTTAGGTCACAATACTTGTCTAAGATGCCTTAGGAAGAAAAATTTAATATTTTTTCTGCATCTGCCAGAAATAATTTAAAACCTCCAATTCCAGCCAATCTAAATTCAGTCTTCTTCAGAGATTTCCTAAACATTTAGGTCAAATGCCAGGAAACCAGCTTCTTGGAACAAAACTACCTGAGCAGAAGCGGCAAGTCCTTTTTTTCTTCTGGCTGGGATGAGAATGCAGGGGGGAGGGAGGGTGATAGAATGAGTCTTTTTCTTGCAGTTGTGATTCCAAAGAATCCCTATCCTGCCTCCGATGTGAATACTGAGAAGCCCAGCATCCACAGCAGCACCAAAACTGTCTTGGAACATCAACCAGGGCAGAGGGGGCGTAAACCAGGAAAGAAGCGGGGCCGGACACCCAAGACCCTAATTTCCCATCCCATCTCTGCCCCATCCAAGACAGCTGAACCTTTGAAATTCCCAAAGAAGAGAGGTCCCAAACCTGGCAGCAAGGTAGGTAAAATATGGGTTTCCCAGAAAGGGATAAGGGATTATAAAGGGGTCATTCGGCCAGGCACCGTGGCTCACGCCTGTAATCCCAGCACTTAATGGGAGGCCGAGGCGGGCAGATCATGAGGTCAGGAGATGGAGACCATCCTGGCTAACACGATGAAACCCCATCTCTACTAAAAATACAAAAAATTAGCCAGGCGTGGTGGTGGGCGTCTGTAGTCCCAGCTACTTGGGAGGCTGAGGCAGGAGAATGGCGTGAACCCGGGAGGTGGAGCTTGCAGTGAGTGGAGATCGTGCCACTGCACTGCAGCCTGAGTGACAGAGCGAGACTCTGTCTCAAAAAAAAGGCAGGGTTGGAGGGCGGTCATTCATCCATACCCATCTCTCTTGGAAAGGGGCATATCTGGCCCTCTTCTCTATCTTGTATATCTTATAAGAGGAATTTCCTAGATCGTCATTCCTACTTGCTACTTACCTGAGAGTTGGTAATATTAAAGATAAAATTGTGGAGGATAGGAAACAAATTTTAACTTTGAAAGTTACTCATATTTGAGGAGATTCTGGTCTAGTGTACATGGAAGAAACTGCTCTTTGTTAACCTTTCCAAAGTAGATGTCCAGCGTGTGGACAGAAAGCACAAATTAACTCTGTAAATGTTTTTTTTTCTTTTAATCAGCTTTTTCAGGTTGAATGTAAATATATTTTTTGCTATCTCTACCTCTTCTTTAAAAAAAATTGAATACCTACTAAGTGTCAGACTGTATTAAACGCCAATACATACATATCCCATGATTTTCACAAAACCCTAAGAGATAAATAGTGTTAATGTTATTTTATAGTAAATTGAGACTTACAGATGTAAAATGATTTTTCTAAGATCACATGGCTAGTAAATGGCAAAAGCTACAGAGATTGGCCCTTAGATCTACTTCCAAGGTCACTGCTTCCCTAGCATATATTCACTCTTTCACTGTTTCCCACATTTCCTGAGGGACACAACACTTCTAGTATTCTAGTATTGGAAAAGACAGCTGAGTCACCTTCACTGAGCACTGTTACTGAAAGTACTACCTCTTAGTCATGGCCTGTTTTTCATGGGTATCTTCCCTAAGGAAGGCATTGATATGAAAAAAAAAAAAGAAACTTCTGTCAGCAGCTTCTCTAGGGCCCCTTTTAGCATCACCTCCTACCCTCATTTCTTAACTGTTGGGAGATTTCTCTGATGAATCTCTTGCCTGAACAAGAATACCTGAGTTCCAGTATGGAGATGATACCCCGTTCTCCCTGGGCATTCCATCCCAATCTCATTAATTCCTCCCTAGGGTTAGTTAGTTTGTCTGTTGGTTTGTTTTGCTTGTTTATTAGCTTCCACTGACTTCAGTCCTTGTAGAATATAAGCTCCTCAAGGTCAAGAACCTAATCTTTTTCTTTTTTTTTTCTCCTGTGGTGCCTTGTATCTCAGTCAGTCTCTTGGGAAATATTCAGAATATGCAAGATGGGTAGGAGGGTAGGTGGGTGGGTGCATGGATGGATGGATGGATGGATGGATGGATGGATGGATGGATGGATGGATGATTTTAGTGATGATGTTACCAATCTCAGTTGTCTCTTATTTTTGGCTTCAAATTCTCAGTATCACCTCCTGATCTTCCTGTGTAACACATAATACTCCTCTTGATCTGTTACCACTAACCCAGGTCCTAATTCAATTTTGCCTTCATTACCCACCTCTCATTCTCATGTTGTAGAGGAGAGGCTGAAGGCCCTAAGGTTGCCAAGGCCAGAGAAACCATGCTTTTGATGATGTGAAGACATCTTGAGGACAGTCAGAAGAGGGAGAAAACTCACCTGGGGGACTCCAAAGATAGAACCAGAACCAATAAATGGAAACTCAAGCAGAGAAGCTTTGTCTCAACATAAAAGGAACAGTTATATCTATCCCAAAATGGAAGTAATGAGCCCCTATAACTAGAGGTATTTCGTCAGGGACTGGATGACTATAGGAGGGATCTTTTAGGGAGAGGGAATTAGAAGTATTGGGTGGATGGTTGGGTTAAATGGCCTTTAAGATCATTCAAAACTCAAAAACTGATTCTGTGATTGCCTCTGCTCTGCTCCCTCAGGAAGTCTTGAACGTAGTAACCAAAGTCCTTTTTCTTTCTAGCCTTCTTGAAAGCAGTCATTCTCATCTTTTCCTGTGTTTTATGTCCTAGCATTTGATACTCTAATTCTCCTTCATGTTCTTTTGCCTACCCCTACAAGTGTATATGCCTTCCACTTCACCTGTGAGCCTTATATCCCTTTTTGTTTGTTTTGCTTTGATTTTTGAGGCGGGGTCTCACTCTGTCACCCAGGCTGAGTGCAGTGGCACAATCATTGTTTACTGCAGCCTTGACCTCCTGGGCTCAAGCGATCCTCCCACCTCAACCCCCCAACTAGCTGGGACTATAGGCATGTGCCACTATGCCCAGCTAATTTTTTAAAAAAAATTTTGTAGACATGGGGCCTTGCTATGTTGCCCAGGCTGGTCTCAAACTCCTGGGCCCAAGCAATTTTCCCACCTAGACCTCCCATAGTGCTGGGATTACAAGCGTGAGCCACCATGGCTGGCTTTATATCTCTTTTTGAAGCAGAGTAGTCTTGTGGATACAGCATAAGCTTTAAAGTCAGACAAACTTAGGTTTAGATCTTATCTCCATATGTTACCACCTGTGTGACTTTGGGAAGGCTTCTCTGGATAAAGCCCTGAGCCCATTTTCTCACCTGTAAAATGGAAATGAGATAATGTATGAGTACATATAATATTGTATATGTACCTATCTCAAATAGGTTTACATTATTCAGGCACCTAACCTACCAGGCTTGTTCCTTTAGGGACCCAGTGAAATCCTACCACCAACTCACTGAAGTTGAAGTGGTATTTCCCTTCTTCCCTGACTCATTCATTACGTATTTGGATTTTAACGTTTAGCGGTAAAAAAGCATGAGCAGATGTTCACTTTCAATGTGTGTTTTGAATGCTTCATGAGAGTTTGCATGATTGCTTTCACAGGCAAAGCCATCTTATATATGCCTGCTGTCATCAGGGCTATCTCTTTAGAGAACGTACTCCTAGAAGGCAGACAGGTTGATATGGCTCCCAGCAGTTATCCCTACATGAAGCATTTAGTAAAAGTGGATTTTTGGATCTCTGTGATGGTTATGTTCTCCTTGCATTCAGAAAGGCTTTTAGCCAGACATGGTGGCTCCTGCCTATAATCCCAACACTTTGCGAGGCCAAGGTAGGAGGATCGCTTGAGCAGGAGAAGTTCGAGACCAGCCTTGGCAATATAATGAGACCTCATCTCTACAAAAAATTTAAAAGTAAGCCATGCGTGCTGGCACACACCTGTAGTCCCAGTTACTCAGGAGGCTGAGGTGGGAGGATCGCTTGAGCCTGGGAGGTGGAGGTCACAGTGAGCCAGAACCATGCTACTGCATGCCAGCCTGGACAACAGAGCAATACTCTGTCTCAAAAAAAAAAGGCTTTTAGGAAACTATTTCTTAGAAAAAACCTGAGATCTTTCTCCCCCAAAAAGTGCCCTGAACAGTGTAGGGGAAATAATAGATTTCTCTCAAATCATCTCTATTATTTCCTCTATTATTCTATACTGCATGCTTCATAAAAAGAATTTATTTACACTTATTTTATGCTAAGTACCATGCTAAGAATGGTACTTAGAACAAGACTTTCAAAGATTTCCAGGTGAATAGGGATACTGGTATGTAAACATATCATGACAATACATTGACAAATGCAACAGTTCAAAAAACAGAGGTACCATAAAAGAGACAATGACTAGAGAAAAACTAGAAAAGCTTCCTAGATAAACAAATTTGTAAAATAAATTTAAAAAGAGAACATTTCAAGTGAAAGAGACATCTTATCATTGTAAAGGTGTGGACCAGGAAAAAGTGCAAGTTTTTAAAGAAGCAATAGAGATTTACTACAGTAGGAGATTTAAGGGAATGGCAGGTAATGAGGTGAAGAGAGAGGCAGATAGAGTAAAGTTGTTTGTAGAGTTAGAAGGGTCATTTCTATTTTTTTTGTTTGTTTCCATTTTTAAAGAGAGAGAAATAAAGTACAAAGTAATGTCAAAGCAGACGTAAACTATGGCATATTTTGCTTTTGTCTGCCCAACTAATAAGGGATCTGAACTTCATATGATAATATTGAATCTAGTATAAAAGATAATAAATTAAGCTTTGACCCTACAAAAGACTAGAGGCTTGTATATAGATTCAGAAAATGTCTACTAAGCATCTACTACAGGTATATGTATAGCTTTAAGCCAGATGCTGTGTAGAAAACAAAGATAAAACACTATTCCATCCATAAATATATTTTTGCTTCATGAGTGAATTAAATGCCAAGAATAGGGAATGAAAAGACCTGTCATGGGTAGCAATTTTTTTCCCATTCATTTTGACAGAGGAAACCTCGGACTTTGCTGAACCCACCACCTGCCTCACCAACAACCAGCACTCCTGAACCAGATACCAGCACTGTACCCCAAGATGCTGCCACCATCCCCAGCTCAGCCATGCAGGCCCCAACAGGTAAGAGCAGATGACAGGACTACCTGTGCACAAGCCCCAGACCTAGTGTCTGCACTTTCTTTTGTCTTACACCAGTAATTAGCACCTTTCCACTTGTAAACCTAGGTAAAATCTTCTTAAAAAATTTTATCTTTGGCATTTGAAATAATGTCAGACAATCAAACTTAGGTAAATTTTCTGTGAACTCAGGGATGGGGAACTAATGCAGGGATAGCACCAAGAGCTCCCTAGCCTAGTTTAGAATAATAGCCTTCCTTCCCAGTTAGGGGAAGTGATCCCTTCTGAGTGATCCCTTCCACCTTCCAGAATCCTCCCAGCATTTCAGTAATGGTGCCACCCTTAAAATATGTATGAAATTTCTCTGATTTTTTTTTTTTTAACAATCACTGATGGTGACAAACTTTGGTACAATGAAAGTAAGGTTGACTCATTGCAAAATCTGGTGGATGAAATGGGTGGGTAATCATCCTGGGTTATGCACATCTGTTCCCATTTCATAAACTGTCTATGACAGTAACTAAAAGAACTATGCGCAGATACCCCCTTCCAAGGGGGTAACTATAAAGAAAAATACTCATTTTTTAATGTGTAAGTTAAGATAAATGTGTGAAACCCTATTCTGTTACTCAGCAGACACTCCATCTTCTTCTAGGAAGTCTTAAGCAATTGGCATGATCCCCAGGGAAGTTAGGGTTGTCTTTCTCTTAGAAAGAGTTGAGTATGTCTCTAATCAAATCCCAGAATGTAGGAGCCTGAAGGGAAGGCTCAGACATAGTTTCCAGTAACCGATAGAAGATGACAGAACCTGCCATGGTCAGGCTATAATAGTCTGCATTGACCATTGTGTCGCCATCTCTTGAGTGGGCCTTGATTCACTTTGTGTGACTTTGATATCACTTCCCTATCTGAGCCTCAGTTTATAATCTATACAATGATAGGATTAGTCCAAATAACCTTTATAGTCCCTTCAAATGTTAACAATAAAAGCTATCACAGACTGAATGTGATGTGCCACATTTATCTTTTACCTACTTTTCATTTTTTTAACTGTAGAGAACTTTTTAAAAGGTATTTTGATTTGTATCAGTTATACACATTCATAGTTTAAAGGAATGAAGGGTCTACACAACTTATTACAAAAACAAAACAAACATACCTCATATCCCCCTGTCAATTACTGTTCCCCAGAGGCAATCACTTTCAATTTAACTGACGTTTTTATTTACCTCTGTATCTAAATAGCATGTCTATATTGCTGTCTTTTTTAGTTATTTTTCTAATGACTACCCACTCTAGAAGATGAGAATTTAACTCTTCTTAATCTCCTTGCCCCTTATCCACCCACACATATTTCCCTACCCCAATTCCATGATATTATAATTTTAATTAGATCAAAATTCAGTATTTTGTTATTATAACTAGTTAAATGCTGTTCTCAATTGAGCCATGTAGTATACGATGATTACTTTTCCTTTGTTGCTCAACATTTCATTTTCAGGGGAAATCTTGTTGATTTCCTTGTTATGTGTTTATTTTTCTGTGTACTTATTATTAATTCAACCTTAAATTCTCTTCCTACTGTATACATCTCTCTTTATGTCCAAGTACATTATATATTCTATCCATGTCATACTCTAGAAGAAATCTCTCCTGGAGGCTTCTTAGTTTCTTGAGATTCTGTTCACCTCTCTTTTTTGGTGAGGGTCTCAGTTTGCTCTTTCCAAGGTCTTTGTTTTCTGTACATCATTCTTAGATTTACATATTTAGTTTTGTATGAAATCTCTTCATTCTCTTGGAAATTTCTGTTAATTCCCAGTACCCTAAAATTTCACTTTGGATATATTTTCACTTACCATACTGGACACTTTTATTTTATAAAATTTTTTAAAATTGGCTGAGCATGGTGGCTCATGCCTGTAATCCCAGCACTTTAGGAGGCCAAGACGGACGGATTACTTGAGGCCAGGAATTCAAGACCAGCCTGATCAACATGGCAAAACCCCATCTCTACCAAAAATACAAAAATTAGCCAGGCATGGTGGCACATGCCTGTAGTTCCAGCTACTCAGGAGGCTGTGGCATGAGAACTGCTTGAGCTGGGGAGGTGGAGTTTGCAGTGAGCCGAGATCGTACCAGTGCACTCCAGCCTGGGTGATAGTGCGAGACTCTCTCAAACAAACAAACAAAAAAATTCTTTACTCAATTATTTTCTTTCACTTCTTTTTCTCTATTCACTCCCGTCATACCTGTTTATTCAGTTTTTGAATCTCTTGACCTGGTTCTGTAATAGTCATATCTCTGTTCTTACCGCTATTCTTTGCCTTTTGGTCAACTTTCATCAAGTTTTCCTCAACTATATCTTCCAAACTTTGTATTGAGTTTTTCATTTCTGCCATCTTGCTTTTTAAATTATAATTATTTAGTATTCCAGTGGCATTTTCCAAAGTCTGTCTGGTAGAAACACCAGACCTGCAAAATGCTCTACATGAAAGGATTTTACACACATTTAGGAAATTTAGTTATACACATTTAGGAAATGCTTATACTCTACTTCCCCGTGGTTGGAGATTTGCATCTTGTTTATCAAGAGCTCTTTTTGTTGTTCTTTGAAATTTTTTAATAGACTTTTATTTTTTAGAGCAGTTTTAGATTCACAGCAAAATTGAGTGGTAGATACAGAGATTTCCTATATACTCACTGCCCCTACACATACATTGTCTCCCATTCATCAACATCCTCCACCAGAGTGGTACATTTCTTACAATTGATGAATTTACATTGACTCGTTATTATCACCCATGTCCATAGTTTGCATTTGGGTTTACTCTTGGTGTTTTATGTTCTGTGGGTTTTGACAAATGTATAATGACATATATCCACCATCATGTATAATACAAAATAGTTTCACTGCCCTAAAAATCCTCTGGTCTCTGCCTATTCATCCTCCCTCCCCACTAATCCCTGGGAACCACTGATCTGTTTATTGTCTCCATAGATTTGTCTTTTCCAGAATGTCACATAGTTGAAATCGTACAGTATGCCACCTTTTCAGATTGGCTTCTTTCACTTAGTATTATGCATTTAAATTTATTCCATGTATTTTCATGTCTTGATAGCTCTTTTTTTTTTTATTTTTTATTTTTTTGAGACGGAGTCTTGCTCTGTCACCCAGGCTGGAGTGCAGTGGCGCGATCTCAGCTCACTGCAACCTTCACCTCCCAGGTTCATGCCATTCTCCTGCCTCAGCCTCCCGAGTAGCTGGGACCACAGGCGCCCACCACCACGCCCGACTAATTTTTTATATTTTTAGTAGAGATGGGGTTTCACCGTGTCAGCCAGGATGGTCTCGATCTCTTCACCTCGTGATCCGCCCACCTTGTCCTCCCAAAGTGCTGGGATTATAGGTGTGAGCCACCACGCCTGGCCGATAGCTCATTTTTTTTTAGCACTGAAAAATATTTCATTGTCCAGATGTTTCACAGTTTATTTATCCACTCACCTACTTATGGGAATGTTGGTTGCTTCAATGTTTTTGCAATTGTGAATAAAGCTGCTGTAAATATCTGTGTGCAGGTTTTTATGTGGACATACGGTTTCAACTCCTTTGGATAAATACCAAGGAAGACAACTGTTAGATTAAATAGTAAGAGTATGTTTTGTTTTGCAAGAAACCAAAGCGGTTTCAAGATGGCTGACTAGGGCTGGGCACAGTGGCTCATGCCTGTAATCCCAGCACTTTGGGAGGCTGAGGCAGGTGTATCACTTGAGCTCAGGAGTTCAAGACCAGCCTGGGCAACATCATGAGACCCCTATCTCTACTAAAAATACAAAAAAAATAGTCAGCTGGGCATGCTGATGTGTGCCTGTGGTCCCAGCTACTCGGGAGGCTGAGGTGGGAGGATCACTTGATTCCAGGGATGGGGCAGGGCAGAGGTTGCAGTGAGCCAAAATCACACCACTGCACTCCAGTCTGGGTGACAGAGCTAGACCCTGTCTCCAAAACAACAACAACAAAAAAAGATGGCTGACTAGAAGCATTTCATATGCTCACCTCCTCCACTTAGAAAAACCAAAGGAGTGTATAGACAATCATACTTCTGATAAATTATCTAAGATAGAACACTGGAATTCAACAGGAAAGTGACAGGAAACACAGAAAGCAAGGAAGGAGAAAGAAGAGAAGCAGCCTACCTAGCTGAGATTGACTAGGAAACAGCAAGTGACTTCCCAAGGGTAAGCAAGAGACTTCTAGCAGCCCACATCCCCACGTATGGAATCATGCATGCCTGGCAATGAGAGCCCTTGACCTTCCCAACCCCTGAAACTGACATAGGGAGCTGCCAGAAGACCAGGAGAGGGAACTATTCCAGGGGAGGAGCTTGCACTGGGTCACACACCCTTTCTGAGCCATAAGCAGCTACAGTGACGCACCATTTTCAATCCTAGCCATTGGCAGACTGCATTCTGTCCTGGGGCCTAGCAGCGCCAGGAATGAGGTGTTAGGGAAAATTGAGCTGTTACTACTTGGACTAGGGCAAAAGTTGGAAATGGGCTCCCATAGGTAGGACTCACAAGTGAGGCGTGGGCTGCACCTGCCAGTTCTGAGAAGCTAGTACCACCAGGACTGAAACTGGGATGTGAACAGGGCGCAAAGTGCTGCTGGGGCTTATCTAAAATGTCATTGCCAAACCCAAGGTCATCTAGATTTTCTCCTATGTGATCGTCTAGGAGTTTTATAGTTTGCATTTTACATTTAGGTCTATTATCCTTTTGGGGTTACTTTTTTTCAAGAGTGTAGGTTCTGTGTCTAGGTTCACTTTTTTACATGTGAATGTTCAGTTGTTTGAGAACCATTTGTTGAAAAGACTCTCTATTTTTTATTGTATTGCCTTTACTCCTTTGTCAAAGATAAGCTGATTATATTTATGTGGGTTTATTTCTGGGCTCTCTATTCTGTTCCATTGATCTGTCTGTTCTTTAGGCAATACCATACTGTCTTAATTATGGTAGCTTTACAATAAGTCTTGAAGTCAGGTAGTATCAGCCCTCCTGACTTTGTTCTGGGTCTTTTGCCTCTTCATATAAAGTTTAGATTCAGTTTGGTTTGTTATTGTTGTGGAAACAGAAGTGCACTCTGTTGCCCAGGCTGGAGTGCAGTGGCACAGTTACAGCTCACTGCAGCCTCAATCTTCCTGGGCTTAAGCTATCTTCCCACCTCAGCCTCCAGAGTAGCTGGGACTACAGGCACACACCACTATACCTAGCTAATTTTGTAGAGACAGGGTCTCACTATGTTGCCCAGGTCTCAAACTCCTGGGCTCATGCAGTCTTCCCACCTTGATCTCCCAATGTGCTGGGATTACAGGTGTGAGCCACCACCCCCAGCTGATTCAATTTGTTGCTGTCTACAAAATAAATTCTGGAATTTTGATTAGGATTGCAGTGAATCTCTACATTGACTTGGAAAGAACTGACATCCTGACAATATTAAGTCTTCTTATCCATGAACACAAAATATCTGTTTACTTAGTTCTTTTTACATTTCTTTCAAAAAACTTTTCTAGTTTTCCTCATATAAATGTTATATATATTTTGTTTAACTTATACCTAGGTATTTCATTTTTGGGTGCTAACATAAATGGTATTGTGAGGGTTTGTTTTGTTTTATTTTTTGAAATAGGGTCTTGCTGTGTTGCCCAGGCTGGAGTGCAGTGGTGTGATCACAGCTCTCCGCAGCCTCAAACTCCTGGGCAGAAGCAATCCTCCTGCCTCAACTGGGTAGCTAGAGGTGGGTAGCTAGAACTACAGACATGCCACCATGCCTGGCTAATCTTTTTATTTTTATTTTTTTTATAGAGATGGTTTCTCGCCATGTTGCCCAGGCTGGTCTTGAATTCCTGGCCTCAAACAATCCTCCTGCTTCAGCCTCACAAAGCATTGGGATTACAGGGAGCCATTGTGCCTGGCCTGTATTGTGTTTTTTAATTTTACATTTCACTTGTTCATTGCTGCTATATAGGAAACTGATTGACTTTTTGTATATTAGCTTTGTATCCTGCATTCTTGTTGTAATCACTTATTAATTCCAGGATTTTTCTGGCTGTTAATTATTTCATATTCTCTGCATAGACAATCATGTCACCTGAGGACAAAGTTTTATTTCATCCTTCCCAAACTGCATTCTTTTTATCTTACTTTTTGTCTTACTGCATTAGCTAGGACTTCCAGTATGATGTTAAGAGGAGTGGTAAGAGAGGACATCCTTGTCTTGTTCCTGATTTTGGTTGGAAAGCCTCTAGTTTCTCACCATTAAGTATGATGTTAGCTCTAGGTTTTTTATAGATGTTATTTATTAAGTTGAGAAAGTTTCCCTCTATTTCTAGTTTCCAGTAGTTTTTATTATGAATGAGTGTTGGATATTGTCACATCCTTTTTCTGCATCTGTCGATATGATTATCTGATTTTTCTTACTTAGCCTGTTGATATGATAGATTATATTAATTCATTTTTGAATGTTGAGTCAGCCTTGCATACTCTGGATAAATCTCACTTCGTCATAGTGTATAATTCTTTTTTATATTGTTCAATTTGATTTGATAATACTTTGTTGAGGACAATGCTGGCTTGATAAAATAAGTTAGAAAATATTCCTTCTGCTTCTATTAATAACTTCTAAAATAGATTTTGAAGAATTGGTATAATTTCTTCCTTAAATGTTGGTAGAATTCACGAATGAACCTATCTAAGCCTGGTACTTTCCTTTTTTGAAGGTTTGGGTTTAATTAATTCAATTTTTTAATAGATATAAACCTATTCAGATTGTCTATTCTTGTTTGAGTTTTGGCAGACTGTCTTTGAAGGAATGAGTTCATTTCATCTAGGTTATCAAATTTGTGGACATAGAGTTGTTCCTAGTATTCCTTTATCTGTTTAATGACAATAGGATCTGTAGTGATGTCCCCTTTATCATTTCTGATTTAGTAATTTGTGTCATCCCACTGGTTGTTTGTTTTGTTTTTTTGTTTGTTTGTTTAGTTAGCCTGGCTAGAGTATAATTGATTTTATTTATCTTTTCAACAAACCAGCTTTTGGTTTCATTGATTTTTTTTAGTATTATTATTTTTTAGACAGAGTCTCGCTCTGTCACCCAGGCTGGAGTGCAGTGGCCCGATTTCAGCTCACTGCAACCTCTGCCTCCTGGGTTCAAGCAATTCTCCTTCCTCAGCCTCCTGAATAGCTAGGATTACAGGCATGCACCACCATGCCCAGCTAATTTTTGTATTTTTAGTAGAGATGGGGTTTCACCATGTTGGCCAGGCTGGTCTCGAACTCCTGACCTCATGATCCGCCTGCCTCAGCCTCCCAAAGTGCTGGAATTACAGGTGTGAACCAAGGCACCCAGCCTAATTTTTTTATATTTTTAGTAGAGACAGGGTTTTAACATGTTGGTCAGGCTGGATTCAAACTCCTTACCTCAAGTGATCCACCCACCTTGGCCTCCCAAAGTGCTAGGATTACAGGCATGAGCCACTGCGCTTGGCCATTTCCAAATATTTTTAAAATTTCTCTTGTTATTTCTTCTTTGACCTATGTGCTATTTAGAAGTGCATTGTTTAATCTCTATTTGGTGATTTTTTTCATATATCATTCTGTTGTGTTCTGAAAGAAGACATTGTATGATTATTCTTTTAAAATTTGTTCAGGCTGGGTGCGGTGGCTCACGCCTGTAATCCCAGCACTTTGGGAGTCTGAGGCCAGTGGATCACTTGATCTCAGGAGTTTGAGACCAGCTTGGGCAACATGGTGAAACCCTGTCTCTACCAAAAATTCAAACAATTAGCCAGGTGTGGTGGCACGCACCTGTGGTCCTAGCTACTCAAGAGGCTGAAGTGTGAGGATCACTTGAACCTGGGAGACAGAAGTTGCAGTGAGCCAAGATCACACCACTGTACTCCAACCTGTGTGAAAGAGTGAGACCCTGTCTCAAAAAAAAATGAGAAATTTTAAAAATTAAAAAATATATTCAGATGTGTTTTATGGTCCAGAATGTGATCTACCTTGCTGAATGTTCTACATGAGCTGGAAAAGAATATGTATCCTGCTGTTGTTGGATTAAGTCGTCAATAGATGCCAACTATATTTCAGTTGATTGAGGGGCTATTGAGTTCAATTATGTCCTTACTGATTTTATATCTGTTTGAAGTGTCCATTTCTGATGGGGGGTGTTGAAGTCTCCAACTATAATAGTGGATTTATCTGTTTCTCCTTGCAGGTCTGCCTGTTTTTGCCTCATATATCTGACACTCTGTTGTTAGGTATACACATATTAAGGAATGATATGTCTTCTTGGAGAATTGGCCTCTTATTATGTAATGCCCCTGTCTTTCCCTGATAATTTTCCTTGCTCTGAACTCTACTCTGTCTGAAGTTAATATAGCTACTCCAGCTTTCTTTTGATTAGTTCAGCATGGTATATCTTTCTTTACCCATTTACTTTTAATCTATATATGTCTTTATATTTAAAGTAGGTTTCTGGTAGACAACATAAACTTGGGTCTTGGTTTTTTTTTAATTTTTTAAAATAATCATTTACATTTACACCTTAGTGGAATTCAAGCTCCTCTCATCCTCCTAACCTGGTGATCTTTCATTAGCTTTACAAAGACAGTTTAATTTGGGGGAAGGGCGATTATCGTTTAAACTATAAACTAAATGTCTCCCAAAGTTAGCTTGTCCCAAGCCCAGGAATGATTAAGGGCAGTTTGGAGGTTAAAGATAAGATAGGAGTTGATTAGATCAGATCTCTTTCACTGTCATATTTTCTCACTATTACAATTTTTGCAAAGGTGGTTTCAGATGAATTAAGATTAAGGAAAATAGGCCAGGCATGGTGGCTAACATCTTTAATCTCAGTACTTTGGGAGGCCGAGTTGGGAGGATTGATCACTTGAGCTTAGGAGTCACCAACAACATAGCAAGACCTTGGCAACAAGGTCTTGGCACCTAGGCAACAATGTAGCAAGACTTCTCTACTAAAAATAAAAATTAAAAAATTAATCAAGCATGGTGGTGCATGCCTGTAGCCCCAGGCTACTCAGGAGGCTGAGGCGGGAGGATCACTTTAGCCTGGGAGATTGAGGCTGCAGTGAGTTATGATAGCACCACTGCACTCTAACCTAGGTGACAGAGTGAGACCCTGTCTCAAAAAAAGAAAGAAATTTAAAAAAAGGTCATAATTAATTTTGTCTTTACTTATTTCTTCTCTGATGCTGTTCCTTTCTTTATATAGATCCAAGTTTCTGATCTGTATCATTTTCCATCTTTCTGAAGAACCTCTTTTAATGTTTCTTGCAAGGCAGGTCTTCTGGCAACACATTCCCTCAATTTTTCTTTGTCTTTTTTTTCTCCCTCACATTTGAAGAACAGTTTTGCAGGGTACAGAACTTTAGGTCGGTGGGTTTTTTTCTCTCAACACTTTAAATATTTCACTCTCTTGCTTGCATGGTTTCTTACGAGACATTAGATATAATTCTTGTCTTTGCCCCTCTATAGGTAAGGCAATTTTTTCCTCTGTTCTGTTTCAGTATTTTTTCTTTTTCTTTAATTTTTTGTAGTTTGAAAATGATATGCCTAGGTGTAGATGTCGGGGGTTTTGGCATTTTTCCTTCCTGGTATTCTCTGAGCTTCCTGAATCTGGGATTTGGTATGTAACATTAATTTGGGGAAAATTCTCAGTCATTATTGCTTCAATTCCTTTCTCTTTTTCTTTTCCTTCTAGTATCACCATTATATATAGATTACATCTGTTATAGTTATCCCACAGTTCTTGAATATTCTGTTTTTTTTTTTTCAGTCTTTTTTCTCTTTGCTTTTAATTTTGGGAGTTTCTTTCCCTTGAGATATATTTGTAAAGGAAAATTAGAAATTCTCTGGACTCCCCAAATTCCTTATGAAACGGGAGAGTTCCCTGACCTCCCTCGAAGGACATGCAATAGGTGTGTGGCTTGTCTTTTCAGCGCCATGCACTCAAACCCCTTACAGGAGGGGGAACACGTAGATGGGCAAGTGCAAGAGCTAGGATGAGCACTTTTGGGGCACCGGCCTCACAGTAGCATCTAAGGGTGGGTGCCTGTAACTCCTGAAGCCCCAGTGGGCATGCTACAGTGCTCTTTTAGCTCTGCCATCCACAGATGGCTTAAGTGTAAACCAGCTCAGTGCCCTCTTGGTACCCAGGTTCTTGTCTGGCATCCAGGAAGAATCAGGTCATGCACAGACTTGAAGAATGGTGAATGTGGAGGGTTTTATTGAGTGGTGGAGGTGGCTCTCAGCGGGATGGATGGGGAGCTGGAAAGGGGATGGAGTGGGAAGATGATCTTCCTGGAGTTTGGCTGACCAGCAGCTGATCTCCATCAGCCATCCCTAGCCAAACTCCTCTTGATGTTCAGATGCTCCTTCTCTTCCCTCCTTCTCTGCTGTGCCATTCTTCCACTCTTCTGCTCATCGATCCTGGGGTTTGGGGTTTATATGGGTACAGGATAATGGGGCATGGCAGGCCAAAGGCAACATTTGGGCACGAAAACAGGAATGCCTGTTCCCATTTAGTGCTGTGGGTTTCCAGGCTTGGGGGTGGGGCCTTTGCCAGGGAACTGCCCTCTTCTACCCAGTATTTCCCTACCCAGGGAAATACTGTCTGTATCACTTATGCAACAGGGAAGGGTAAACCTGGGGGTTAAGCCATGTTAACACCATCTTCCAGATGAATAGCTGTTACTAGCATTATGCATTAGCCAGATCCCCAAAGGAAAGGTAAAAAGCCTCAGGCATCCATGAAGGACTGCCTGCACAGATCATTCACAAGTAAACTCTTTGTTGGCCTCCCACAAGCAAGGACACACCAGCTGCAACTTCAGGTCTATAATCTAAGTCTAGCTCTTAAACTCCACACTGATAATGTCAGTATCATATCTTCTCAGGTGCAGAACAAAGACAAAGGGGACTGACTAGTCATTCCTCCACCAACCCAGATATGTCTGCATAATTGATTCTTACTTTACTCCGTTTTTGCTCTTCAAACATTCACATTATCTTATGTAAAATGTAGATTTGCCAAGCACTTACTAAAGTCTCACAAGAATGTAACCATTCCCCTTACCGCCTACCTGCCCTCCTTTAAGAAAATGTATAAATATGGCCGAGCATGGTGGCTCACACCTGTAATCCCAGCACTTTGGAAGGCTGAGGTGGGCGAATCACAAGGTCAGGAGATCAAGACCATCCTGGCTAACACGGTGAAACCCCGTCTCTACTAAATATACAAAGAATTAGCCAGGTGTGGTGGCACGCACCTGTAGTCCCAGCAACTCAGGAGGCTGAAGCAGGAGAATTGCTTGAACCCGGGAGGCGGAGGTTGCAGTGAGCCGAGATTGTGCCACTGCACTCCAGCCTGGGTGATAGAGCGAGACTCTGTCTCAAAACAAACAAAAACAAGAAAGAAAATGTATAAATACTAAAATCCAGAAGGCCTCTTTGGAACAGTCACAGATGTGTCTGTGGCTCATATTTTCCCCAGACATACTCCAAAGCTAGCTTAATAAACCTTGATTGAGAACATTTCTTCAGTCACTCATTCAGTTATCATGCTCAAATGCAGCAATTCTTGCCTTAGCATGTCTAACCTAATAATGGGCCAATGAAAGGCATTCTTCATTTCATTTTTTTTTTCTTTTTTTTTTTTTTTTTGAGACAGAATCTCCCTCTGTCTCTCAGGCTGGAGTGCAGTGTGCAAGTCACAGCTTACTGCAGCCTCAACTTCCCACACTCAGGTGATCCTCCCACCTCAGCCTCCTGAGTAGCTGAGACTACAGGCGCACGCCACCACACCTAGCTAATTTTTTGTAATTTTAGTAGAGACGAGGTTTTGCCATGTTGCCCAGGCTGGTATTGAACTCTTGAGCTCACTCAATCCACTGGCCTTGACCCCCACCAAAGTGCTAGGCGTGAGCCACTGTACCCAGCCCATTCTTTATTTCTGTTACAGTATTTTTGATCTCTGGTGTTTCTTTTTTATTTTTTCTTGGAATTGCCATCTCTCTACTTACATTGCCCATCTGTTCTTGCACGCTGTCTACTTTATTCATTAGAGCCCCCAGCATGTTCATCATAGTTGTTTTAAATTCCCAGTCTGATAATTCCAGCATCCCTGCCATATCTGAGTGTGCTGCTTTTTCTTCAAACTGTGTTTTTTGTCCTTGAGTATACCTTTTTTATGTGATAACTGGACATGACGTACTGAGTAAAAGGAACCATGGTAAGGCCAGGCGCAGTGGCTCACGCCTGTAATCCCAGTACTTTGGGAGGTCAAGGTGGGCAGATCACTTGAGGACAGGAGTTTGAGGCCAGCCTGGCAACATGGCAAAACCTTGTCTCTACTAAAAATACAAAAAATACCACAAATTAGCCAGAAATGGTGGTGGAGGCTGAGGCAGGAGAATCCCTTGAACCCGGGAGGCGGAGGTTGCAGGGAGCCGAGATCATGCCACTGCACTCCGGCCTGGGCAACAGAGCAAGATTCTGTCTCAAAAAACAAAAACAAACAAACAAAAAAACACATGGTAAATAGGTCTTTAGTGATGTGGAGAAATGGGAAGCATTCTACAGTCCTATGACTAAATCTCAGTCTTTCATTGAGCCTTTGCCCCTGGGCTGTGAACTTAACAAGTGCTTCTGTTCCCCGCCCCCACCTCTTTGGGTTGGATAGAATGGCCTGGAGTGCAGTATTTGTCTTCTCCCGAATGGAAGGCTAGCATTGGTTGGAGTTGGTTATGTCTCCTCTTCCAGATCAGTTAGGCTCTGAAAAATCCCTAATAGTTTAGGCTGTGGTAAAATAGTTTCCCCTGAGGGAAGACCTTGTTGAGAACAGAGTGCTCTAGTATATTTCAAAATGGTTCCTTTTCCCCTCTCCCTGCCAGAAGCATGAGGGTACTTTTCTCTTATATTTACTGTGAGAATCCGGTTGAGCTCCTGGAGGCAAAACTCACAAAAGTTTCCCCCTCCTCCCCAGTGACTGGGACTCCCTGGAGTTTTAATCTCAAACTTCTTCACACTGAGCCTCTGACAAGTCATCAAATACAGTTAAGATTTTCCTACCCTAGCACTGGTTCCAGAGACTTCGGCTTATTCACCTGTCTGTCTCTTCAAATTTGAGGGCTAATAGTTTGCCCTGAGACCTTACTTCTCTGACAGATCTAAGGATTGTTGACTTTTCAGCTTATTCAGCTTTTTACTGGTTGTTAGGATGGAGTGGCACCTTCCAAACTCCTTATGTGCCAGACCTTTCTCTGAATTTTTTTAATAACCTCCAATTCTGATTTAATGGATCTAGTAAAAAAAAAAAAAAAAAAAAAAAAAAAAAAAAGACAGTATACACAAATATCCTTATGACCTCAAGATTGGGAAGGATTTTTAAAATAAGACAATAAGCATAAACTATAAAGGAAAAGATCAATATATTCTATATTAAAATGAATACAGCTCATCTCTGTGCCACATGGCATCAGTTGGGGTAGCTCAATTGGGGCTTATGATAATTCCATTCACATAACTAGCAGAACTCATGTTGCCTGTTGGTTCTCGCCAAAGGATAGCTTGGGCTTTGCCGTACCATGGTGACTGCGTTCCTAGAGCAAGTTTCTCAAGAGATAGGAAGTGGAAGCTACCATTTTCTTAAGGCCTGAGCCTCAAACTTAGCATAGCATCATTGCCACCATATTCTATTGATCAATCAGTCACAGAGCCTAGATTCAAGGGGAGAGGAGTAGACCCCACCTCTCAATAGGAAGAGGGTCAAATAATATGGGCCATATTTTAAAACTACCTCTCTATTCTCTGGACATGGATTATTAACATTTTTTCCACTTGCAAAATTTATTCTTGCCCTCACAAGATTCCCCATCAGAAGTCTCATCCTTTTACACTAGTAGGCTCAAGGTCTAGGATCTCATCATCTAAATCAGGTCCCAGTACACGAGGCCTGTTAGGTGTGGTTTGTCAAGGATACCTCCTTCAGTGTGGTTCTTCTTGTCCCGACGACCTGTGAACTAAAGAAATAAGTTGTCTGCTCACTACCTACCTAACACACAGTGGTGCAACAGACACGAGGTAACATTTATAGATGCTTTCTTTTCAAAAGGGAGGAAACCTGAAGGCATGCAGCAGTCACTGGTCTTTAGAAATTCTGAGGCCGGGCGCGGTGGCTCATGCCTGTAATCGCAGCACTTTGGGAGGCCAAGGCGGGCGGATCACAAGGTCCTGGCTAACACAGTGAAACCCTGTCTCTACTAAAAATACAAAAAATTAGCCGGGCGTGGTGGTGGGCGCCTGTAGTCCCAGCTACTCAGGAGGCTGAGGCAGGAGAATGGCGTGAACCCAGGAGGCAGAGCTTGCAGTGAGCTGAGATCGCACCACTGCACTCCAGCCTGGGCGACAGAGTGAGACTCTGTCTCAAAAAAAAAAAAGAAATTCCGAAATCCAACTGGGCACATGTTGACCAACTCCTTAATTAGGTCCAGTATTACTTTCTGGGAGTTGTTTTCCATGGATCTTGGTTTTATCCTCTGAATCATCCTTTTTTTCCATAAGAAAACTGAGATTGCGTTTTTAGTTTCCTTCCTGCCTGTATAAGGTTGGGCATCCAAAGGATTTTTTCCATTTTGTACCATCTTTCTTGCTTTTAGTCCAAGCTGTCAATGCTTCTGCCAGAATGATTCTCTTAGAAATGTGAGAGGTTTTTCAGCTAGGTGCAGTGGCTCACACCCATAATGCCAGCACTTTGGGAGGCCAAGGTGGGAGGATTCCTTGAGCCCATGTGTTGGAGACCAGCCTGGGCAACATAGTGAGAACCCGTCTCTGCAACAAAGTAAAAATTAGTTGGGCATGATGATGCACGCCTGTGGTACCAGCTACTCAGGAGGCCGAGTGGGAGGACTGATTATGCCCTGGAGGCCGAGGTGACAGTGAGCTATGATCATGCATGCCACTGCACTCTAGCCTGGATGACAGAGCAAGACCCTGTCTCTGATTTAAAACCAAAGAAATTTGAGGGGCTTTCTTTCAACTGTCAGAGTTCACTTCATTAGACAAAAGCCACAACTACAAGTCTTTTAATGATAAGCTCTTCTCTACTTTGGGCTTCCTATTCAGCTGCTGTAGGACAATACTCTTAAGATTCTTAAAAATCCTGTTGTTTAAGGAAAAGAATCTGTGAGGCTTGCCCTTAGGATTCTTAGAGAACCTTTTAGGCCTGAGAGCCTGCACAGCATAGACTTACATCCTTCTTACATCTTAAAGAATTTTACTGTCCTTTTCTAGAGTCGAAATCCTTTCATAATTTATAGTTTTTTGCCTTATGGAGAGACTGGAAATAAGAAATTTTATTTGTAAATTCTGCAAGTCCTGGGGGTATGTGGAGGGGTGTGTGTACATGTTTTTAAGCTCATCTCTTGTCTTGCATTTTATCATAAGCAGGGAGAAGCCAGGTGATACTTTCATTACTTTGTCTGGAAATCTCCTTAGCTATTTCTTTGAGTTCATCAGGAATATTTCTTATTTCCATGTTACTATAGTCAACAGTCCTGTCAAACTTTCAACACTTCCCCTTTCATCGATCTTCCAATAAGATTTTCTTCACTTTCCCTTAAACCTTCACTGACAGCCTCATTAAGAATCTTTAGGCCGGGCGCAGTGGCTCACACCTGTAATCCCAGCACTTTGGGAGGCCGAGGCGAGCGGATCACGAGGTCAGGAGATCAAGACCATCCTGGCTAACACGGTGAAACCCCATCTCTACTAAAAATACAAAAAATTAGCCGGGTGTGGTGGCGGGCGCCTGTAGTCCCAGCTACTCGGGAGGCTGAGGCAGGAGAAAGGCGTGAACCCGGGAGGCGGAGCTTGCAGTGAGCCGAGATCGCGCCACTGCACTCCAGCCTGGGCGACAGAGCGAGACTCTGTCTCAAAAAAAAAAAAAAAAAAAAAAAAACACAAAACAAAACCTTTAGGCTTCCATTAAAACTCTCCTCGAGGCTCCTTCAGTTTTCACTGACACTCTGTGTGGTCCTTTATGCTTCTTTCTGCTCCCCAGGTCCAGAGCCAATGCCATGTGTGTCAGGCTTTTGTTACTGCAGCACCCTATTTCTGGTATCAGAATCTGTCCCAATAATCTTTTGCCATGTAACAACCACCACAAAATTTCATGGTTTAAAACAACAATGTGGGCAGGCCTGGGTGGAGACAGCTTGTCTCTGTTGCATGCAGCGTCAGCTGGGGTCGCTTGACTAGGACTGAAGGATCCACTTTCACCACATGGCTGACGAGCTCGTTCAGACTGTTGGTTTAAATGGACCTCCCTACAAGGTGGCTTTGCTTCCTCACACATGGTAGTTGGGGTCTCAAAGCAAATGTCCCAAGAAACAGGAAGTGGAAGTTGTCAGTTTCTTAATCCTTAGGCCCAGAAACTGGTACAGTGTTGTTTCTGCATAGTCTAAAGGCTTTATAGTTCTGCCTTTTATATCTCATCATTTAATCCATGTAGATTTTTTTAAAATCATCACCAGACTAGTTATATTATTTCCTTTTTGTGTATTTTAACTGAGGTAAAGTTTCTACATTTAGTGAAATGTACAGATCTTAAGCATACAATTTGGCCAGGCACAGTGGCTCACACCTGTAATCCCAGCACTTTGGGAGGCTGAGGCGGGCAGATCACGAGGTCAGGAGTTCGAGACCAGCCTGACCAACATGGTGAAACCCCATCTCTACTAAAAATACAAAAATTAGCCTCGCTTGATGGCACGTGCCTGTAATCCCAGCTACTCAGGAGGCTGAGGCAGGAGAATCACTTAAATCCGAGAGACGGAGGTTGCAGTGAGCCAAGGTCGCACCACTGCACTCCAGCCTGAGCAACAGAGAGAGACTCTGTCTCAAGGAAAAAAAAAAAAACCTACAATTTAATGAGTTTTAAGCACCCATGTAACTACAACTCCAAGGAAGATGGAAGACATTTCTGCCACCCCCGAAGTTCCCTCACGCCTCCTTACAGTTGGTCTCCACTTCCACCTTTATGCTGATTTTTATCACCATAGATTAGATTTCCCTATTCTTGAACTTACTATAAATGAATCATACTATATGTACTCTTTTGTATCTGGTTTATTTCACTCAGTGTTTTAAAAAGCACCCATGTTCTTGTGCCTGTCAGGAGTTCCTTCTTTTTTATTGCCAAGTGATACTCCATTAAATGAATATACACTCACGTATTGCTTAATCACGGGGATATGATCAGAGAAATGCATCATTAGCCAATATCCTCATTTTGTGAACATCATAGTACATCAGTCTTCAACCTTTTTGGCACCAGGGACTGGTTTTATGGAAGACAGGTTTTCCATGGACCAGTGGCACGGGGGATGGTTTCAGGATGAAACTGTTCCATCTCAGATCATCAGCCATTAATTAGATTCTCATAAGGAGCACACAACCTACATGCCTCGCATGCGCAGTTTACAATAGGGTTCATGCTCCTGTGAGGATTTAATGCCACTGCTGATCTGACAGGAGGCGGAGCTCAAGTAGTAATGCTTACTCGCCTGCTGCTCAACTCCTGCTGTGCAGCCCCTTTCCTAACAGGCTGTAGACCCCCGTATTGGTCTTCAGCCTGGGGGTTGAGGACCCCTGTCATAGCGTACTTACTCAAACCTAGATGGTATAGCCCATTGCTCCTAGGCTACAAACCTGTAGAGCATGTTACTGTGCTATGGGCAGTTGCAGCACAATGGTAAGTATTTGTGTATCTAAACATGTATAAAGATAAAAAGGATACAGTAAAATTATGGTTTAAAAGATTTTTTAAATGGTGCACCTATACAGGGTACTTACCATGAATGGAGCTTGCAATACTGGAAGTTGCTCTGAGTGAGTGGTGAATGAGTGGTGAGTGAATGTGAAGGGCTAGGATATTACTGTACACTACTGTGGACTTTATAAACACTGTACACTTTGGCTACACTAAATTTTTTTTTAATTTTCTTCAATAATAAATTAACCATAGCGTACTGTAACTTTTTTACATTATAAACTTTTTAACTTTTTGACTCTTTTAATAACACTTGGCTTAAAATACAAACATACTTTATAGCCGTACAAAAATATTTTATTTTTATCTATTCTGTAAGCTTTTTTTATTTAAAAAACTTTTAGATTTATTTTATTTTTTTACTTTTTAAACTTTTTTGTTAAAACCCAAGACATACACACACATTAGCCTAGGCCTACACAAGATCAGGATCATCAATGTCACTGTTTCCTATCTCCATATCTTGTCCCACTGGAAGGTCTTCAGGGACAATAACATGCATGGCGCTGTCATCCTGTGATAACAATGCTTTCTCCTGGAATACCTCCTGAAGGACCTGCCTGAGGCTGTTTTACACTTAACTTTTTTAATAAGTAGGAGTACACTCTACAATAATGATAAGAAGTATACTAAATACACAAATCAGTAACATAATCATTTATTATGTTACCAAGTATTATGTACTCTACGTAATCCTATATGCTATACTCCTTTATATGCCTGGCAGTGCAGTAGGTTTGTTTACACCAGCTTCCTCACAAACACATGAGTAATGCATTGTGCTATGACTTTACATTGGCTACAAGGTCACTAGGTGATAGGAATTTTTCAGCTCCTATGGGCGTTGACCAAAATGTCCTTATGTGGCATATGACTGTACCACAATTTGTATCTCTTCTCTTTTTGGTGGATATTTGGGTTGGTTCTAGTTTGGGGTTATTATGAATAAACTATTATGAACATTCTTATAGGTGTCTTTTCGTAGACACTTGTTTTTGTTTATTACTCTTCTTATCTCTCTGGATTCCTGCATTTTTAGTTATTTCAGTAAAAGAGTCACATTACTAGATGTGAAAATCCTGTTTCTTAAAAGACTTCAGTTAAACCTTCTTTTATTAGATCCTCCTCACACTCACCTCCAGAGGCACAAACTCTGCCAATTATTAGGCCTTTTGCAAATTATGAGAGCGTGGTTCTCATCACTCCCCACTCCTGCTTTAGGGTATACAGCTTTGTTGGGTCTGTTGAGTCAGTTGCTACCTTTCCAGTCTGCTTTCCACCTTCCTAATTTTATCGTCATCTCCTCTCTTATTATCTGGCTCATTTTAGTGAGTTTTTGGAGAGAACAGAGTTAAATGTATTTGTTCAATTCATCTTGTTTACCCTTTTCTTCTTTTTGTTTTTATGTTTCTCCTGTCACTTTCCACATATCACCTCCCTACTTTGTTTTCCATTTCTTCCGTCCATGTTGGTTTTCCTTAGAATTAGAATTATGAAGGTGGAGAATCCTCAGAGAGCATCTGGCTCAGTCACTTCATTTTTCAAGTGATGAACCTAAGACCCAAAGAGAACAACAGTCCATCCACGGGCCACACAACTACTGCTCTTATCTTTTCTACCTTTAATGGCAAAGAGACTTTTGCCCTTCTACCCCTTAAGCTAGTGAGCCACAACCACACAAGAAAGAAGAGTACCCACTACTGAAATGGGAAGCTGGAAAGCAGATGGAGGAGAAAATGTCATTGCTGACCAGGTTGCTGTGGGTCCTGAGGAGAGAACAACTCCAGAGACAACTCTGTTAGGACTGCCTCAGTCTCCTGTGCCCACTGCACCCCTTCCCCACTGCAGTGCCAGGTGGAGGCCAGTAGCTAGGAGAGTGCTTAGCTGTCTTGGGACCCTCAGGCTCTTTTCACTTTTTTTTTTTTTTTAGAGACAGGGTCTCTGTCATCCAGGCTGGAGTGCAGTGGCACGATTACAGCTCACTGCAGCCTTGAACTCCTGGGCTCAAGCAGTTCTCCCACCTCAGCCTCCCAAGTAGCTGGGACCACAGGCACATGCCACCACACCTAGCAAATTTTTTGTAGAGATGTGGTCTCACTGTGTTGCCCAGGCTGGTCTCAAACTCCTGGCTTTAAGTGATCCTTCCGCCTCAGCCTCACAAAGTGCTGTGATTACAGATGTGAGCCACTGCACCCAACTTTTTTTTTTTTTTTTTTTGAGACCAGTTCTCACTCTGTCCCCCAGGCTGGCGTGCAGTGGCGTGATCTCAGCTCACTGCAAGCTCCGCCTTCCGGGTTCAAGCGATTCTCCTGCCTCAGCCTCCCGAGTAGCTGGGATTACAGGCGCCCGCCACCATGCCCGGCTATTTTTTTTTTTTTTTTAAATAGAGACGGGGTTTCACCTCTTCGCCAGGCTGATCTCGAACTCCTGACCTCGTGATCCACCCACCTCAGCCTCCCAAAGTGCTGGGATTACAGGCGTGAGCCACCACGCCCAGTCCAACTTTTTTTTTTTAATCCAATTTTTTTTTTTTAATTTTTATTATATTCTTTGGGCATGAGTGTTGATGTAGAAGATAAGAAAGGGACTCTAAGGCCTAAAACATAAAGCAAGGCAAATGATCAATGGTGCAACTATTCTAAATCCAATGGCATACATACACACACACACACACACACACACACACACACACACGCCCTTGCTAATATTGCCACTGCCCCACAGCTCCTTACACATATATGGTAAGAGGTACAAAGAATATGTGAGGCAACCAAGTACAAAAAAATGGAAGTACGTACAAGTGGGGAATTATCTAGATTTTCTTTTCAGTGCACAGAAGACAAAGTGCAAACTCTGTGTCTTGGCCTTTGGTCTGGGCCACTCTTCCAGTCTTCCCACAGACTTTGATCATGCAGTTTGGGTTGGCAGTAGCTGGGCACAGCCTTTTCTTGACCCTCCACCCTCTACCTCCCACAGCATTTCACCAGCTCAGCTGCTAGGAATTCTGTTAGGAACCAGAGGCCAAGGTATAAAAGATGGAATAGGATGCTGTTCTCTGACTTCTCTATCCCAGAGACTCTTGAAGCTTCTTTGATTATTTGTCTCCCATAGTTTGTATCTACTTGAACAAGAATGGCAGCACAGGCCCCCACTTAGATAAGAAGAAGGTCCAGCAACTCCCTGACCATTTTGGACCAGCCCGTGCCTCTGTGGTGTTGCAGCAGGCTGTCCAGGCCTGTATCGACTGTGCTTATCACCAGAAAACCGTCTTCAGCTTCCTCAAGCAAGGCCATGGTGGTGAGGTTATCTCAGGTAAGCACACTTTGGCTCATATTGCCTCCCCGCCAGAAGGACCCGCCTTCTCAACTGGTTGATTTCTTGTAAGGCATCCTCGTTCCCACTTCATACCTGCAGGCTCTGGAAAAATGTGAAGGTATTCCATTCCTCATCTCCAACCCCCTGAGAGCCCCTCTGAGCCTTATGCATACCTCTGCCAAGGAGAATACCCACAGATTCTGCTTCACTGAGCCTCTAAACTGATTCCCCCCATCTACCTGATTGACCTGTCCGTACAGAAAGTATAGGAGAAAGAATCCAGAGGGGGCTATGTTGTGGCAGCAGGAAGGTTTCTCCAGACTGTTGCAGCCTCCCACCTGGTTTCAGGAACCACTGAACTCCTCTGTCATTCCTTTGATTCCTTAGCTTCCTGGTCCTAAACCAGGCCCAGTAGAAGAGAATTAAATCCCAGGGTGGTTGGGAAAAGTCATTTCCTTTTTCTTTACTGCTATGAGAGTTTGATTCAGTGGCACAGTGTTTTTTGCTCTCACAGAATACTCACTTTTTCTCCTGTGTCCTGATTCTGTTTCAGTTTTCCTAAATCCAAAATCCTGTTTAGCCACTAAACCTATGGAGTCTTGACCTAGAGCCTTTCAGTCTTAACTGATGCTATTCCATAATCCCCTGCCCCTCCTCCCTAGCAGGCTGTAATAACCAGCTTCAGGAAACCCCACTGGCATGGAAGACTTCATAAATAACCAGACTGTATTATTTTAGCAAACATTTATTGAACCCTTACTATGTGTCCGGTTGATTGCCAGACACTGGCCAGGAGAAGGGGAGAACAGAAGATGACAGCTTAGGCTCCATACCAGTGAAAAAGAAAGAATATACATAGCTAACTGTGAGAAGTGCTGTAATAGGGAAATGTATACAGAGTGGTGTGGGAACCCAGACTAGGAAGTACTTGGCTGTGAGGAGGATGGAGCAAACAGGCAGGGAATTATTATAGAAGACTGGGAACTGGCCAGGCGCGGTGGCTCACACCTGTAATCCCAGCACTTTGGGAGGCTGAGGTGGGCGGATCACCTGAGGTCAGGAGTTGAAGACCAGCCTGGCCAACATGGCAAAACCCTGTCTGTACTAAAAAAAAAATACAAAACATTAGCCAGGCATGGTGGTGCACGCCTGTAGTCCCAGATACTCAGGAGGCTGAGGCAAGAGAATCGCTTGAACCTGGGAGGCGGAGGTTGCAGTGAGCTGAGATCATGCCACTGCACCCCAGCCTGGGTGACAGAGGAAGACTCCGTCTCAAAAAAAAAAAAAAAAAAAAGACTGGGAAGTGCCTGGGAAATTAAGCCTTATGTCCCTTCTGAGGCCCAGCCTACTCCCTGGTCTCTTCTTTGTTTCTGTGTAGTGGTCTGTAGGAACCTGGCCTTCTTTACTGCCTCTCTTTAGCTGCTCTCTTATACCCCCTCTGGGGTTCTTCTTCTGCCTCAAAACTGTTTCTTGAGAATGACCTATCTCCCCAAATCCCCATGTCCTTGCTGCCCTCAGAGACAAATACACAGGTCTTTGCTTTTTAAGGTTTATACTGATACATTTTTAGAGAAAAAGATGATAGGAAGTAAACTAACACCAAGCATGAAACAGTTCCAAATGTTGCCAAAATTCTAGTGCCCTTATGTAGATCAGAAATTGTGTACCCATACCATTGCTGGCTATGGCTATATTCTACTCTTCTGCCGAGCTTCTCTGTTCTTGGGTAGTTCTTGTGAAAATAGCACCCTAAATGAGCAGATTTCCTGGGGGAGGTCCAGCCAAGTGATGGAGCAGAGAGAATTATGTTCACAGTTGTTTTCACAAGTTGAATAAAATCATTCCAGAGCCCAGGGTGCAACAGACCTGGCCTGGCCACTCCCATATTTGCAAGCCCTTTACAGTTGGAGGCAAAAATCAAAGCCCTCGAGGGAGGGAGTTAAAGGGAGGGAGGGAGGAAACGTGGGGCACTGATTCCCTTTGTGTAACCAGGTAAGCCTGAGACAAGCAGTGGGCTGGACTCGTCCTGCCTAGCGCTGTACTCCACTGCCAGGCTGACATGCTTGGCCCTGTTTACTCACTCCACAGCCGTGTTTGACCGGGAACAGCATACCCTCAACCTCCCAGCAGTCAACAGCATCACCTACGTCCTCCGCTTCCTGGAGAAACTCTGCCACAACCTTCGTAGTGACAATCTGTTTGGCAACCAGCCCTTTACACAGACTCACTTGTCACTCACTGCCACAGAGTACAGCCACAGCCACGACAGGTACCTACCAGGTAGGAGCTGGGATGGGGCCTGGGCTGAGAGTGGGGGACAGGGCTAGCAGCAGCACCTGCAGGGGCCCAGGGCCAGCCTTCAGAACTACTGGCCTGGCACCTACTATCCAGAGGTCTGCTTTTCTGTCCCTTACCTTTGCCATATCTGAGACTTTTCAGCCTCCTCTCATCTTTACTTTTTCTTCAGGATTTTGTTTTCTGTCTCTAGGATCACCCCTATTTCCTCTAGATCCTTATCCCTAGATAAAAGGTGGTTCGCAATTCCCCTTCTGAGTTTCAGACTGCATGTGGAGCCACCAAGAAGTCACAGAACGTCTCCCAGTGTGAACCTGGCAGCAAAGGCCTAACACACATCTCCCTTGCCAGCAGGAAGGTTTAGTCTCAGGCTACAGATTGAGAAATTTGCTCCCTGGTGATTGGCCATCTATTCTTTCCTTTGGCACATGGCCCTAACTTCCAGCACTGCCAGTCTAGCAAGTCAATTCAAGTTCCTGCTATTTCTAACTCGGCTGGAAAATAACTTTCTTAGTTAACATACCAGACCCACAATGGGAAAGCAGATGCCGCGTGGCCAAATCAGTGACTAAGTACTTCCGAGAGAGATTAAAGATTCAATGGAACTCTGCGTCTCTCATCTGGAACCCAGGACACAGAACAAGGGAGGGAAGAAAAGCTCAGCCTTAAACATAGCAAGGTAGGTCATTACTGAGAGGGAGGAAAGGCCCTTAAAAAAGCCCTGCAGACTATGTCCTGAGCAGAGAAATAGGGAGGGATGCTGCCAGTGTGGGCGCTGTGCTGTCTGTTGATGGGAGGGCACAAGTCTGAAAGGTGTCTTTTTCGACCTTCCTCTATACAAACAAGTCTTGTTCCCACACTGCCTTCCGTGGTGTCTTTTCATCATAGTCTTAACAGAATCACCTCCGATAAACGCACTGCTTCTAGAGAATGTGCCCAGGGAAGTGACTGTTCCCCCATTCTCCTTCCCCCTTTCCCTCATAGATACTTCTGTACCCAAATCCGTATTGCTTATGTGACTTGCAAGCAGGTCAAAAAGATACCTGAGTTTTAAATACTCTGTGGGGACCAGACCATCCGATCCCTGCAGCCATTTCTGTGATCCCCTGGCTGATCCTTTTCTATGGAGGGAACTTCTCCTCACCTAACCCATGCTAGATTGCTTTCTTTCAGTACCAGAGTCTCTGAGAAAAGAAAAAGGCATTCTGACTTGCAGTTAGAATGTTGCACTGGGAGTCTGGACTGGGCATGGTAGAGCTGGTACAGACAAAGGCAAGTTGTTAAATACCTCCAGTTAGGCATTCAGGAACTCTGATCTACATTTCAGAGGTGAAAGTTAGGCCTACCTGGTTTTCTGAAAGAATGGATGCATGAATGGGGGTAGCATATCCATGAGTGTAGCTGCTAGTTTAAAAAGAGATTTCTCAAAGAAACAGGAACTCCGAATTCTTAAATGGAATGCCATCATTAAGAAGTGAGAGAAATATACTGGTAGCAGCATTCAGAGACTGGTAAGGATGTACCTCATGGGCCTGCAGTCCCAAAAGTGGTTTGGGACCGGGGCATGACCTTTCCTGGGAATTCTGCCCCAGTTTACATCTCTCTGATTCAGCCACTAGATAAGAGGAAGCAAACTTTAGCCAGACTCTTCTTGCCTCATCAACTAAGAGAAATAAAGATCAAGGTATCACATTCTGCCATTAGCTGCTACCTCTCCCTTTCCCATTTTCAGACAGATTGAGCCCACTTTTTGTGTCCTCCTCTGCTCTTAAGCTGTTTCTCATCGTGGGTGCTCAGCAACTTGTCTGCTCTCACTCTAGTTTCTATTTGCTTCCCTGAAATTAGCCTTTAACTATGCCCAGACAAGCCAGAGCCTTGCCTAAACTTCTAATTCCTCTGTGCTTCTTAGTGTATCCTTTCTGCCTGCTTGCCTGCTTGCCTGCCTACCTTCCTGCCTGCTTGCCTGCCTTACTGACCCTTTGCCGCACCTCTGATATTATCATTTCCTGTGTTTTTCTGATTACTTACCTAAACCTCTGCCAAAGAGCTCGATCTATACAAGAGCTGTCTTTTGCTTTGCCCTTTGGATCTGGTATTTATGACTCCTGCCCTTCTGCTTGGCTACACGCTTCTACTAGACATCCATAGGTACCACCTCTGTTATCTGGGTGCTTACTGGCCCTCCCCCTTTCCTATATCCTTGTCTCCACACTACCCTACCACTTACAGTCCTGGCCCAGCTGACCATGCACTTCCGATATAGCAGGTAGTCACCCAAAGCTCAGGGAGATTTCATATCCTATTAAGCTTTCCTACCTAAGTTGAGACTATTACTTTTTTCTCCAATGTTTTATTTTAAAAATTTCAAACCTACAGAAAAGTTACAAAAATAGAACAATAAGCAACCATGAACTCTTTGCCTGTCTTTACCACTTAACTTTTTGCAGTATTTACTTCGTCTGTTTCTCCTAACTATATATACACATATAAATATATGTACTTGTTGAATACCTATATATTTAAAGTATGTTTTTCATTTATTTACTGAACCATTTGAGAGTTAACTGCAGATGAGAGATTTTATCCTTAAATACTTTTGTGTTTATCTCCTAAGAATAAGGAACATAATAGTATTATGATGATTAAGAAATTTAACATAAATAAAAACTAATGAGGCCAGGCACGCTGGCTCACGCCTGTAATCCCAGCACTTTGAGAGGCTGAGGCAGGCAGATCGTGAGGTCAGGAGATCAAGACTATCCTGGCTAACACGGTAAAAACCCGTCTCTACTAAAAATACAAAAAAAAAAAATTAGCTGGGTGTGGTGGCGGACGCCTATAGTCCCAGCTACTTAGGAGGCTGAGGCAGGAGAATGGCGTGAACTCGGGAGGCGGAGCTTGCAGTGAGCAGCGATTGCGCCACTGCACTCCAGCCTGGGCGACAGAGCGAGACTCTGTCTCAAAAAAAAAAAAAAAAAAAAGTCTAATGAAATTTAACATGAATAAAATACTACTAGGCCAGGTGCGGTGGCTCATGCCTGTAATCCTAGCACTGTGTGATGCCAAGGTGGGCAGATCACTTGAGGTCAGGAGTTCAAGACCAGCTGGGCCAACATGGTGAAACCCTATCTCTACCAAAAATACAAAAATTAGCTGGACATGGTGGTGTGCAACTATAATTCCAGCTACTCGGGAGGCTGAGGCAGGAGAATTGCTTGAACCCAGGAGGCAGAGGTTGCAATAAGCCAAGATTGTGCCACTGCACTCCAGCCTTAGCAACAGAGTGAGACTCCGTCTGAAAAATAATAATAATAAATTAATATACTACTAGCTATTATATAGTTCATATTAGAATTCCCCCCAGTTGTCACACTAATGTCCTTTATTACTGTTTTTTCCTAATCCAGGATTCAATAAAGGATCATCCACTGCATTTAATTCTCCTGTCTCTTTAGTTTCCTTTATCTAGAACAGTTATCCACCTTTTTTTTTCTATCTTTCACAATGTGACACTGGCATTTTGAATAATCCAGGCCAGTTGTTTTACTTTAGGTCATCAAATATTTACAAATACTTACTCTGTGCCCGATTCTATACTAGACTCTAGGGAGACAGAGGTGAGACAGACTCCATCCCTGCGCTCAAAGAGCTGAGACAGGGAGAGATATGTGAACATGTATGTGGTGAAAGCAGAGCACAGAGGTACTCTGGCCCAGCAAAGCATGATGAGCAAGGAGTATGGTGAAAGAAGAAGTCAAGGGAAGATTCCTGGGGGAGGCAATGTCAGAGCAGAGTCTCTTCTTCAGAACTATGCATGTGGCTGGATCAAGTAAGAGGCTGGTGAAGACTAAAAGAGGCCCAGCCAGGCACAGTGGCTCACGCCTGTAATCTCAGCACTTTGGGAGGCCAAAAGTGGATCACCTGAGGTCGGGAGTTCGAGACCAGCCTGGCTAACATGGTGAAACCCTGTCTCTACTAATAATACAAAAATTAGCTGGGCATGGTGGTGCCTGCCTGTAATCCCAGCTACTCAGGAGGCTGAGGCAGGAGAATCGCTTGAACCTGGGAGGCGGAGGTTGCAGTGAGCTGAGATCGCACCATTGCACTCCAGCCTGGATGACAAAGCGAAACTCCATCTCAAAAAAAAAGCCCCTTCTGGCACCCTAAAAAATACTGAGAATGGTGACAAAGATATTGTCCCTACCTTCAGTATTAGGAACAATATGAACATGTATGTGGTGAAAGCAGAGCACAGAGGTACTCTGGCCCAGCAAGGCATGATGAGCCAGGAGTATGGTGAAAGAAGAGGTCAAGGGAGGATTCCTGGGGGAGGTGATGTCAGAGCAGAACTATACATGTGGCTAGATCAAGTAAGTGGCTAGTGAAGATTAAGTAAAAGAGGCCCAGCAAGGTGCGGTGGCTCAGTATGAGGCAGGAGATTGTTAGGACAGTATTAAGCAGGAGACTGTATTGATTTCACTGGTCCCAGTGACTATTAAGTTTAGCTGTAATTGAAATCTACCCAGCATTAAACTCTTGAGTCTGCTGTTTTGGGATTCTCAGGTTCCTCTCTGTTAGAGGAAGTGGTTCATTGCCCATGACACTGGTTCCTTGTGCCTTTCTTTCCAGTTGTCATCCCGGTCTTCTGAGTTAGTTATAAAGTGGTTCTCCTGCCACAATCCCAAGATTCACAGTGGTTAAAGCCAAATAAAAACTGAAATATCAAGATGCGCTCTGATCCCCACATAGGTTTCCAATCTAGAATTGTCAGAGTTTTAAGATGACGCAAATGCTCCTAATTCACTGAAGCACACTGTCTGGCACACGTCCACTTTTCAGGTGGACCTTCTTGGGACCACAGCTTAAACTTCAAGGTGTCAGGAAGACCTCCAAGGCTCTCCTCATCCAAAAGAGATGCACCTGATACTGTCCATCTTAATATCCTGTTTCTTTCCTTTGTTATAATTATAATAGTTGCTAATATTTTTAGCTACCTGTATTTTGTCATCTGCCTCACTATAGTAAATGTTCCATGAGGATAGAGACAATATCTTTTTCACCATTCTCAGTATCCATCATCCTAACTGTCACATGGTAAGTAATTAATAGTATTTGTTGAATGAAAGAGTAGTAAACGATGTGGGAAGTGGTTCAGAGAGGGATTTTTTTTTTTTAAACACTGCGAGTGATGTAAACATGCACAAGGACTGTGCTATGTCTTTGGGTCCTGCGTTGGTGTAAGAATTTTCTTAGATCAACATCTCTAGCTCCTTGGTCACTCAGTTCACACCCATAAAGGGGAAAGCTCGGTTATGAGCATGGAATCTTTGCATCTTGGAAGTGGAAAGTACTCTAGAGATGATCTAGTATCTAGCCCAACACCTGATGACAGGTTCTCTCTATCTTTGGCAATTGATTTTATTGTTGGGCAGTTCTGATTGCTAAAATGCCCTCCTTTTTTTGTTGTTGTTTTGTTTTTGTTTTTTGTTTTTTGTTTTGAGACGGACTTTCGCTCTCGTTGCCCAGGCTGGAGTGCAATGGCGAGATCTCAGCTCACTGCAACCTCCACCTCCCGGGTTCAAGCGATTCTCCTACCTCAGCCTCCCGAGTAGCTGGGATTACAGGCATGCACCACCACGCCCGGCTAATTTTGTATTTTTAGTAGAGACGGGGTTTCTCCATGTTGGTCAGGCTGATCTCGAACTCTCAACCTCAGGTGATCCACCCACCTCGGCCTCCCAAAGTGCTGGGATTACAGGCGTGAGCCACCATGCCCAGCCAAAATGCCCTCCTTTTTAAGCTGAAATCTGCCTTCTTACAACTCCTGCCCCCATTCTACTCTCTGTATTCCAAAAGAGCAAATCTACCTCCAGTCTTCTTTTCCCATGACTGCCCTTAGGGTGTTTCTCTCCCTTGACTTTTCTCCGGACGATGCCTTCCCATTGCCTTTCCCCTTTGCCATGATCTTGAGGTTCCTCACCACCACTCTGATCATCCTCCACTGGGAACTCTAATTTTTAAGGTCAGCTTTGCAATGTGATACTCTGAGAAGAGCTGCTTCTCACTGAAAATACATGCATAAGGGCTAGGTCCTTATCTATTTGTTTACCTCTGCATGTACCATAACTAGTATAGTGGCTGTCACACACACAAAGGGTGCTCAACAAATGTTTGTTTGATCCCAGTTGCTCCCATATCTGCAGCATATCAATAGTATATTTTACACTGACCCTAGGAAGTTTAAGCATTTTTCATCTCCATTTTATAGATGGACAAAGGAATCCTATAAAAAGGCAGTGATCATTGACTAATCAAGTCTTCCAGCCCCAGTCTTTGACACCTGCGCCAGTGGTTTCAAAATTTGTTTTGTTTTACCAGTAGAACTCCTTTAAAAAAAAAAAAAAAAAAAAAAAAAGTTTTTTGGCAAAGATAAAATTGTATATAAAATTTGTATACACTCCAGTGCATAAAAATTAAAACCAGAGTAGTTTTGATAGAAGTTTGGATGAGGCCCATAGCCCTACTTACTTGGCCTCCGTGTGGAGGGCCCACAGGGCTCTGTAGAACACAGTTTGAAAGTATGGCAGTCTTCAGGCTGGGTGTGGTTGCTCACACCTGTGATCCCAACACTTTGGGAGACCGAGGTGGGCAGATCACTTGAAGCCAGGAGTTCAAGACTAGCCTGGCCAACATGGCAAAATCCCATCTCTGCTAAAAATACAAAAAAAAAAAAAATCAGTGGGGCATGATGGCATGCACCTGTAGTCCCAACTACTTGGGAGGCTGAGGCACAAGAATCGCTTGAACCCAGGAGGTGGAGGTTGCAGTGGAGTGCAGTGAGTCGTGCCACTGCATTCCAGCCTGGGTGATAGAGTGAGACTCTGTCTCAAAAAAAAAAAAAAGTATTTGCAATCTTCTATTCTGGCACTGTCCTACCAAAGAGAGCCTCGTCTGATCAGCCTTGTCAGGACTAGGACCTCCCAGAGCTTTGGAGCATGATGCTTTCAGTACATCTCATTAGGATAAGATTTCATGACTTGCCATCAGTCCAGATTTTCAGACCCTTCAACTCAGAATCTACGTCTCAGTGTTCTTAGCATTGCTGAAAGGCAGAGACACTCAATGGTTTGCATCAGCATCTGGTAAGCCTCTGGCTTTGTCATCATAATTATTCTTCACATCTGTTAGCTCATGTGAGGCAGACAATACTATCCCCAGTCTTAGCTGAATAAAATGAGAACTAGAAGAGTGAGGTTACCCTGCTGATAAATGCTGAAACTGGATGAAATATTTTTCTTGAACTATCACAGACAGCTTAGATTTGCCACTTCAACTCCGAATGAAATACAAAATAATAATTGTTCACATTCATAAAGTTCCTCCCATTCCATTTTCTCATTTGATGTTCTCAGCATGATAGGGGATGATTTTTCCCTGTTTTACACATGAAGAAACTGGTGCTTAGAGAAGATAAGCTACTTGTCTAGAATCACATACCTAGTGAAAGGCAGGAGCCCAGGTATAGAACCCAGGTCTCCTATATCCTGGATTGGATTCCCATTTGTGTCTCAAAATGGGACCCTGCTAGTCATTTTTCCTGGAAAATAGGAATCAGAACCCTCATCTGCAGGAGGAGGTGAGATATGGCTTAGGTATTATGGACCCTCAAAGGGGGTCCTTAAGATGTTCCTTATCAAGAAAAAGCATAGGGCATCTAGACCAGAAAAAGCCTCAAAGACCATCTAGTCTAAGAGAAGGAATTTCTAAAGAGACCAAAGTCCAGAGAGTGGCACTGAGCTTGACTAAGGTCACCTCATGACAGCCACAACCATGACTGGTACACAGGCCTCCTGAGTCCCTGCCCAGGGCTTTTTCTTTTGTTGCTGCTTGCTCCACTCAAACAGGTACCTGGGAGCCAGCACTCTGGCAGTCATTCTAAGCTCTAACTCTGGTTTTACTGTTTTTCAGGTGAAACCTTTGTCCTGGGGAATAGTCTGGCCCGCTCCTTGGAACCACACTCAGACTCAATGGACTCTGCCTCAAATCCCACCAACCTTGTCAGCACCTCCCAAAGGCACCGGCCCTTGCTTTCATCCTGTGGCCTCCCACCAAGCACTGCCTCAGCTGTGCGCAGGCTATGCTCCAAGGGTAAGCTTACCAGAGTCTTGGCCCTCCTTCCCTCCCTCACTCTTTCCTTCACTTCCTTCCTGAGCTCTGGGAGGCCAGAGAGGACCTAGCTCTGTTGCCCTCTGCCTGGTGGTGGGACTAGGGACTGGACTTACTCTTGTGCCTGGCCTTGCACCTTGGAGGTAATTGGAGCTCCAGGATTGGCTTGAGCATAACAGAAACTAAGAGCCAAAGACCTAGACCCAAAAGGGACAGGGAAGGATTCATTCACTCATTCATCCATTAACTATTTATTTGAACTCCATCAGTGTTTGGCATGGGGAAGCAAAAATCAGTCACTTTTTATCTTCAAGGTGTTATGGGGAGAGAGACACTTAAACAGATAATTATTAAACAATGTCTTGAGTGCAGTGACAGACATACGCTTTCGGTAATATGAAAATTACAAGAAGGAATACCTAACCCAAGCTTGGTGTTCAAGGGACACTTTCTTAAGGGAGTGATGCCTTGCCTGAGACTGTATAAATGGCCATATCTGGGCTGGTAGAGGAGGGAGAGCTTTCCAGGAAGAGGGGCAACATGAATAAGGGCAAAAGAATAAGAAATAGCACTGATTATACCAGGAACTGCATGCAATTTGGAATTGCTCAACCATAAAATGTAATACTGAGACTCAAAGAGAAAAGCCTGGAAAGGTCAAGGCATATATCATAGAAGACCTTAAATGGGCGTTTAATTAGAGGCAAGACAGGTTTTTGTTTTGAATAGATTATTGACTACTGTGTTGAGCATGGATTTGAGGAGGGACAAAACTAGAGAAACCTAAACAAATTAGGAGGTTACTCGAGTGGGCCAGATCTGAAGTGACAAAGGCCTGGGTTAGGGCAGAGACAGAAGGTTTGGAGAAGAGAGAGTGGATCTGAAAACTGTTCACAAGGTAAATTTAATCAGATTTGAGGATTTAATCAGATGTGAGGAAGAAGGGAGTGAGGACTGTCTCCCAGGTTTCTAGATGTGGTGGCCAGATAGATGGTGGTGCCATCCACTGAGAGAGGGAACCCACCATAGAAGAGAAGGAAGGTGGGGGAGCCCATGGTCATATAGATGACATCTAACAGGCAGTGGATATGCAGATCCAATCCTCAGGGAAGAGTGCTGGGCTGAAGTTAAATATTTAGGAGTCACCAGTGTATAAACAGCAGTTGAAATTTTAGGGTGAATGATCACTGGCCATCAGAGAAATGCAAATCAAAACCGCAATGAGATACCATCTCACACCAGTTAGAATGGCAATCATTAAAAAGTCAGGAAACAACAGGTGCTGGAGAGGATGTGGAGAAATAGGAACACTTTTACACTGTTGGTGGGACTGTAAACTAGTTCAACCCTTGTGGAAGTCAGTGTGGCAATTCCTCAGGGATCTAGAACTAGAAATTCCATTTGACCCAGCCATCCCATTACTAGGTGTATACCCAAAGGACTATAAATCATGCTGCTGTAAAGACACATGCACACGTATGTTTATTGCGGCACTATTCACAATAGCAAAGACTTGGAACCAACCCAAATGTCCAACAATGATAGACTGGATTAAGAAAATGTGGCACATATATACCATGGAATACTATGCAGCCATAAAAAATGATGAGTTCATGTCCTTTGTAGGGACATGGATGAAATTGGAAATCATCATTCTCAGTAAACTATCGCAAGAACAAAAAACCAAACACCGCAAATTCTCACTCATAAGTGGGAATTGAACAATGAGAACACATGGACACAGGAAGGGGAACATCACACTCTGGGGACTGTTGTGGGGTGGGGGGAGGGGGGAGGGATAGCATTGGGAGATATACCTAATGCTAGATGACGAGTTAGTGGGTGCAGCGCACCAGCATGGCACATGTATACATATGTAACTAACCTGCACATTGCGCACATGTACCCTAAAACCTAAAGTATAATAATAATAAATTTTTAAAAAAAAGAAGCAAAAGAAAAAATATATATATAAAATTTAAAATTAGATAAGAAATAAAAAAAAAAAAAAGAAATTTTAGGGTGAATGATACTCACTTCTCAGAAGTATGTAGTGAATGAAAATAACAGTTAACCAAAGATGAAGTCCTGGGAACCAAGAAAGCTTAGGAGGTGAGAATGGGAAGGCGAGCCCACCAAGGAGAAAAAGGAATATTCAAAGTGAGGGAAAATTTAGAAAATTCAAACTGAGAAGAATTTGATATTGCGGTGGCCAGGACTACAGAGAGTATTTGAAGGAGAGCACAGCATAACAAAGTTCTGGCAAAAAAGGGACTGAGAAACATCTATTGGATTCCACCATTAGTGGGTAATTGGTGGATCTTAGCGAAAGCAGCCTTGGTGCTGTGGTGGAGGGGTGAAGGCAGATTGCGCTGGGGACTGTGATGAGAAAAAAAAGGCTGGTGATGAGTAGGACTCTAAGTCAAAGAAGATCTTTCGGAATGGGAGCCCTTCAAGCACGTATGTCAGTAGACAGCTTGCACCTTCCAAAAAGTAGCAATTAAGAATACAGGAAAGAGGAGAAAGTTAGGCTTCAGGAGTGGTGGGATCAAGGGCACAGGCAGAAGCATCAGTCTTAAGCCAAAAGGAGGCACACTTTCTCTGAGAGAGGAGGGAAGATTGAGTGTGTCCATCAGTGAATAGAGAAAGGCCTGGTCAGGGAAGGAGTTAGGAGCACTGACAGACTGGACTAGTCTTAAAGAAGATGGGGAAAAATGGACCAAAGAAAAGGGGATGATTTGCAGGAAACCTCAGGGCCCAACTATGCTTGTAGACTAGTTGGCCAGTTTGCAAAAGCTATGGTTTTCTTCTGTGATTCTTAGCAACCTAGTAGGTATGGGATGAGAAAAGACAGCTTGAGAATTAAGGGCTTTTTTGCTGAGCTAGTAGAGCAAGAGCTGGGAGGAAGGGGGAGAGTATGTAAAGAAATCAGGAATCAGGAAGAGCAGTTTAAGTCATCAACCACTACATCTGGGAAGGCAGTCAGGGTAGGAAGGATGCAAGGCTAAATTAGGATAGGGAAAATGGAAAGTTTGACATGCCAAAGAACTTTGTGATATAATGGTTATAGTGGACATACGTCCCAAGAGAGCTGAAAAGATGGAAGGTTGGGGTCAGAGAATGGGATGCTTAAAATTCGGAAGTGGATTTATTCCAAGGGATTGCAAGAACCAGACAGTGGTGTTGGCAGTAGGTATTTGGAGTAGAATGGAGGTGAGAGTCACTGGAGGCATGGTAGCTGGATTGCCTCCAAGGATTAGAGCAGGAGTTGGGGTGGAACAGTGGGTAGTGAGCTAAGTAACAAAAAATCTTCATTTACCAAGGGGTAGAAACCCAAATATCTATGAGTAACAGTGAGAAGGAAGAGCTGATGGTTGGGTACATGTTTGGCCTCTGAAGAACGTGAGCTTTCATAGGAGGATGGTCTAGAAGCAGCAGTGGGGAGCCAGGAGAATGTCACTTCCACACCCTGATTCCAGCCTCCTCCAGCCCAGGGACGCATGAGTGAGGTGTGAAAGTATAGGAAGACTCCATTAGCAGAGCCTGCAATGAAAAAAAGTCACCTCGGCCAGGCACGGTGGCTTATGCCTGTAATCCCAGCACTTTGGGAGGCCGAGGAGGGTGGATCACCCTCCTTGACTCCAGGATAGTCAAGAGATCGAGACTATCCTGGCCAACATGGTGAAATCCTGTCTCTATTGAAAATACAAAAAATTAGCCGGACGTGGTAGCAGGCGCCTGTAGTCCCAGCTACTCGGGAGGCTGAGGCAGGAGAATGGTGTGAACCCGGGAGGCCGAGCTTGCAGTGAGCCGAGATCGCGCCACTGCACTCCAGCCTGGGGGACAGAGCGAGACTCCGTCTCAAAAAAAAAAAAAAGAAAAGGAAAGAAAAGAAAAAAAGTCACCTCAGCGGAGAGAGAGCTTTCAGGAAGGCTGAATCATGGGAAGAAGTCTGCGGTGCCCCTCCCCCCACTCCAACCCGAGCAGGGCAGCAAAATGGAATCTAAAGGGCTCTCTCAAGTAGAGGCAGAGCTGAGCGCTGATTCTAGCCTCGGCTCCCTTGCCTTGAGACTTGAGTCAGTCATCTCACCTCTCAGGTCTTCCTCATATGCAGAATGTTCCTCATGTGCAAACTGGAGATGGTGACACCAACCTGGTCTTTCCACAGGAGTGTTAAAAGGATCAAATGAAAGAAGGGATATGGAATCATTTTGGAAACTAAATCGTTCCCCAGGTATGAGGGGAGTTACTGTTATTTTTATCTTCCCCAAGGCCCTGTTTCTGAGAAGAGTACTTTGTGATAGGCTGCCCTCCTGGCACTGGCCTCAGGTGGTACTGTTGTTCCCTAGGCATCTCCACTCTTCCTTGGAAACCCACCATGAGTCTGTCTGCCAGGTCATTGTATAAATCTCTTTACAGCCTGATGGTCTTCATTCGGCTGGCCCTAGAATTATTTGTCTTAAAGAATTTGGATGTTGAGTCTGTTTCCTCTCTTACTGCATTAACCAGGATGATTAGGCATGAGCTTGTTAGTTGGCCTCTTGTGGATGTGCCTCACCTGCCTTAGTCATGCTCAGACTGAGACAACAAGCCCTCCTTGAAGAGTAAGTGCCAGCCATACACATTGAGGGGCGATGGGGAGAGCTTTGCCATAGGCTGTCTGCAGAGGGAATAGGAAAAGACAGGGCAAGTCACTTCCTCTCTCTTTTCACCCCTCCCCTCTGAACTAAAGATGGTGATGACGCCTCCTTCAAGGGCTATTTTAAAGGTCAAATGAGTTGACAATGGTGGGGGTTCTTTATAGAATATTGTTCATATATCAGGTCACCTTTTTACCACTGCCACCCTGGTAGTTCATGCCACAGTGGTCACTCGCCTGGCTTATCATAATGGCCTCCTTTTTTTTTTTTTTTTTTTTTTTTTTAATAGTGTCTCTCACTGTGTCACCCAGGCTGGAGTACAGTGGCTCAATCATGGCTCACTGCAACCTCAACCTCCTGGGCTCAAGCGATCTTCCTCTCAAGCTGCCTTCCAAGTAGTTGGGACTGTAGGCATGCACCACCACACCCAGCTAATTTTTTGCAGAGACAGAGTTTCACCATGTTGCCCAGGCTGGTCTCAAATTCCTGGGCTCAAGCAGTCTGCCTGCCTCAGCCTCCCAGAGTGCTGGGATTATAGGCATGAGCCACTGTGCCTGGCCTAATAGCCTCCGTCTTTTTTTTTTTTTTTTTTGAGACAGAGTCTCACTCTGTTGCCCAGGCTGGAATGCAGTGGCGCAATCTCGGCTCACTGCAACTTCCGCCTCTTGGGTTCAAGCAATTCTCCTGCCTCAGCCTCCCGAGTAGCTGGGATTACAGGTGCCTGCCACTATGCCCTGCTAATTTTTTGTATTTTTAGTAGAGACGGGGTTTCACCATGTTGGCCAGGCTGGCCTCGAACTCCTGACCTCGTGATTTGCCCACCTCGGCCTCCCAAAGTGCTGCGATTACAGGCATGATCCTCCACGCCTGGCCAGTAGCCTTCTTCTTAACTGGTCTCTCCATGTCCCCCTGAAGTCTGTTACCAACATAGACAATGAGAGTGATCCTTCTTATTGCAAGTTGGTTCATGTAACTCCTGTGCTCAAAACCTACCTATTTCACTCAGAAAAGCAAGTGGTTTTCCATGGTGTACAGGGTCCTCTGTTATCTTCACTACCACTTCCCTCCTCTTCCTCAACACACACATCCATGCCTCTCAGTGTTATTTCACACCACTTTCTCCCTCATTCGCTTTGTTCTGACACACTGGCCTTCCTGCTAAATCCTACATGTGCTATTTGCTCTTCTGCCTCAAGGTCTTTGCTCAAATTTCATCATTTCGGAGACGTCTCTCCTAATCACCATATAAATTAGCAACTTCCTACCACCTGCCCTCATGGAGTTTATATTCTAATGGGAGTAGGCTGACAGACAAGCATATAAATATATAATAGTATTAAATATGTGGGTCGTCTTAGTCCATTTGGGCTGCTCTAACAAAGTACCATGAACTGGGTGGCTTATAAACAATAATTTATTTCTCACAGTCCTGGAGACTGGGAAGTCCAAGATCAAGGCAGCAGCAGATTTGGTGTCTGATGAGGACCCACTTCCTGGTTCATAGACAGCCATCTTCTCTCACTGTAACCTTGCACAGCCAAAGGGGCAAGGGAGCTCTCTGCACCATGTTTGATGAGAGTACTAATCTCATTCATGAGGGCTCTGCCCAGAGGTCCCACCTCATAATATATATTATCATGTGGGTGGGGAGGGGTAAGATTTCAACATGGGAATGTTGAGGGGATACATATTCAGTCAGTAGCATGTGTGTATTTATATATACTATCATATATATGTGTGTATAATATCATGTATGTATGTATATATGGTATCTAGCCTCTGATTAGAGGAATTATCTAAGATGGTCCAAGAAAGACACATTCTTGCATATACACTCTCTCCCCATATCTTCTCTCTGTTCTCCAAAGCCTCTCTGCACTTGGTTTCTCTCTCAGCATCACAGTAGACTTTTAAGACAGGGAGAAGTGACTGGCTCACAGAGCCCCCTCCAACTTTCCATCTATTAACACCTCCAAAAAGCCACTGGGATTTCTGTGACTCTAAGCAGCCCCTGCTGGCTCTAGCATACCTCTCCCCAGTGCCGAACTATAAGCTTGAAAAGACAATATGCTAGAATCTCTGCTCCAAAAGGAGCTGGGCTAGGCCAGGCCAAACAAAGTGTACTTTGACTTTTTAGGCCCGGGACCCAGAATGAAGGCAAATGGGAGGAGATTCTTAGCCTTTGCAGGAGAGAGTTAAATATTAGGCCCTTCTACTTTAACAGGTGTGTGTGTGTGGTGGTTGGGGGCGGGGTGGTTGTTTGTTTATTGTTTGTTTTTGAGACAGGGTCTTACTCTGTTACCCAGGCTGGAGTGCAGTGGTATGATCATAGCTCACTGTTAACCTTGAATTCCTGGACTAAAGCCATCCTCACACCTCAGCTTCCTGAATAGCTGGGACTATTGGTGCATACCACCACACCCAGCTGATTTTTTTACTTGTTTTGTAGAGACAGGGTCTCGAAATGTTGCCCAGGCTGGTCTCAAACTCCTGGCCTCAAGCGATCCTCCTGCCTTGGCCGCCCAAAGTGCTGGGATTACAGCGTGAACCACTGCACTCAGTGTACAGGTGTGTGTTAGCTCTGCCACTTGGTAGTTTGCAACAAGGCATCTCTGGATGCTGTAGATACAGACGTGAGCAAGGGAAGGACCCTGCCTCAATAGAGACATAGTCTGGTTGGAGAGAAAGAAAAATATACAAGTAACTATTATCTGTGATCATTATTTATCTAACAGATGTGTTCGAACATCTACTGTGGCAGACCAGGCACTCTTTTATGTGTCAGCAACATAGCAAGGAACAAGAGAGAGCTTATATTGTATAGGGAGGAGACAGATAAGAAACATAAAATAAATGAGTCCATGAAATTATTTTAGGTAACGATATGTACTGTGCGGGGGTGGGGGGAAACTAGGGTAATTGGATTGTAAAGAACTGTGTGGGGAATTGAGTATTTTTACTATGAGATCAGGGAAGGCCTCTCTGTGGAATCAATATTTGAGGTAAGAACCAAATGTTGAGAAGGAGTCAGGCATGAAAAGATTTGGGAAAAGAACATTCCAGACACAGGAAATTGCATGTCAGAGGATAAATGCTTGACTTGTTCAAGAAGCAGAAAGAAGGCTAGTGTGTTTGAAGCACGGCAAGTAAGGGGTAAGTTGCGGGCAGGGGTTGCAGAGTGAAATGAGGCCGAAGGTAGGAAGGCTCAGCTGATGGAGTACCTCATAGATGCTGGCAAGCACAGGAAGGAGTTCAGATTTCATTTCATATGCAAAGGGAGGCCACTGCATTGAGTTTTTAGAAGGGGTTGACATGGTTCAATTACTGCTCTTTTGTTTTTTGTTTTTGTTTTTTTTGAGACAGGGTCTCGCTCTGTCACCCATGCTGGACTGCAATGGCGCGATCACAGCTCACTGCAGCCTGGAACTCCTGGGATCAAATGATCTCCTGCCTCAGGCTTCTGAGTAGCTAGGACTACAAGCATGTGCCACCATACCAGCTAATTTTTAAAAATTTTTTATAGAGATGGGGTTCTTGCTTTGTTGCCCAAGCTGGTCTTGAACTCCTGGGCTCAAGCAGTCCTCCCGTGTCAGTATCCCAAAGTGCTGGGATTATAGGCATGAGCCATGATGCCCAGCCTAATTATTGCTTTTTAAAGGTTCCTTTACTGCTTCATGGAGAATAGAGATTACTAGCGTGGTGTGATGGGGGAAAATGGGTACAGAATGATCTGTAACCAAGAATATACTAAATCCTTTGTGAGACCATTTATTTCAGTATTAGACCAGAAAAGTTTCATAAAGGAACTGATCCTTGAAGCCGAGACCTGCTTAGCTAAGTTGGAGTTTGCCCAAAGAAAATTAAAAATTGAAGGGAGAGATGGGGACAGATTCCAAGCAGAGAGAATAAAACCTGTAAAAGATCTCTGACAGATGATAGTCAAAATACAGAGATCCCAAATCCCACAGGGGAAACAGGAGGCGTTTTATCTGAGTCAAAATTGAGATGAAAGCTCCAAGCAAAACACTAAATTAACATTGAGATTCCTGGCAGCCAAAGCAAAAACTTCTGTGGCCGGGCACGGTGGTTCACACCTGTAATCCCAGCACTTTGAGAGGCCGAGGCAGGCAGATCACTTGAGGTCAGGAATTCAAGACCAGCCGGGCCAACATGGTGAAACCCCATCTCTACTAATAATATAAAAATTACTGCATGCCTGTAATCCCAACTACTCAGGAGGCTGAGGCAGGACAATTGCTTGAACCTGGGAGGTAGAAGTTGCAGTGAGCTGAGATGGCGCCACTGCACTCCAGCCCCTGGGTGACAGAGCGAGACTCCATCTCAAAGAAACAAAAAAACCAGCTTCTGCCTTAGTGTATCAGGCTGTAATGAGGTCACCTATTCTCCAGGCCTTGGAAAAGAATCCAGGGTATTTTTTGCCCACGTGCCAAGGATTTGTCTCTAATCTTACCAGGCTACGAGTCTCTCTAGAAATGGTCCCCCAGAGCCAAGGCAAAAACAGCCCCACTCACCAGGCCCCCCAGGCACCCAAATAGTCCCCTTACCATGTTGGTACCACTGTCTCAGGTTTGGGCTGAATCATAGCCTCAATGCAAAATTTCTACTGGCCATTTCCAAAAATCAGATCTACCCTTAAAAAACAAAGATTTGGCTTTCCCTTTGTGAGGAAATGCTTCCCTCCCCCAGCTATCTCCAGTTCCTCAGCTCATGGTCTAGCACTACTGTGAGCATCACCTGGAAGACCACTGAGATGTGCCAAGGAGAGTGGTGGGGATTTACAAACCAGTCCCCGCCCTTTATGGTAGGTGCCCTCCTGTCCTGCAGGGTCGGACCGATACCTGGAGAGCCGGGATGCCTCTCGACTGAGTGGCCGGGACCCCTCCTCATGGACGGTCGAGGACGTGATGCAGTTTGTCCGGGAAGCTGATCCTCAGCTTGGACCCCATGCTGACCTGTTTCGCAAACACGTAGGTGCCACTGCCTGACCTCTCAGTAGGAACATGTGTGGAGAGCCTCACCTGGTGGGGACAATAGGAGATGTTTGGGGAGGAGGGATGCTTAGAGACAAAGGTTGAGGAGAACAGGTAGGCTTCAGCATCACAGCAGGTTAACTGGACTCCATGTGGCGGGCACTTCCCAGGATGGCCTATAATCAGAACCTGGGGTGGTCAGACCAACCAGGACTCTGATGGTGCCTCCCTTCCACTTCTGCCCACCTCCCCACCCCCCAGGAGATCGATGGCAAGGCCCTGCTGCTGCTGCGCAGTGACATGATGATGAAGTACATGGGCCTGAAGCTGGGGCCTGCGCTCAAGCTCTCCTACCACATTGACCGGCTGAAGCAGGGCAAGTTCTGAACCAGGAGAGGCAGCCTAGACAACCAAGTGGCAGCAGGTGGGGGCATTCTTCTAGGAATAAGGGGCATCAGCCCACCCCAGGCACCTCAGTGGGGTTCCGGGCCACCTCAGGACTCCAAGAGGCTGTGTGGAGCCACCACTCCTAGCCACAGCTGCCATGATAAGTCCTTCCATGAAGGACTGAGGAGGGAGAGTGGGGGTCCAGGGCTGGTGCTGCTCTTCCCGCAGCTCTGCCGGGGATCTAAGGTCCCTCTATTTATTTCTCAAGCCTGGCTGGCCTCTCACCAGGAGTTTAGGCTGAATGCCTTCCAAGTGATGGAGGAAAAGGTCAACTCTGTCCTGGTCTTGCTGTGGCACCCCATCGCCCCACAGCTCCTACCTTCTCACCAGATTCCCCTGAATCCAAACTCGTGGTGCAAACCTCTGCCTTTTTTACAAAAAGATCTTATTGTTAATTTATTGTTTCTGACACTTGGGCAAACCCTGTAGTTAATACTCCTCCCACACTAGACACTGGGTTTCAGGAGGAGGGAGACTGCCCTGCCTTGGTCCCAGAGAGGCCCTCTCCAGATAGGCGTGGCCCCTCTTCAGAGGATACTACCCTAGGGCACTTTCTCTTTGAGGTGGAGAGACCCATAAAGCCTTGACCACATCACTCCATATGGGGAGGAGAAGGATCCCTGTCACCTTCTCCTCTCTTCACGGGGCCGTTTTGCAGCCCTAGGCCTCATCTGTGGGAAGGGAGTCCCTGGCTCATACTGCCCCCACCACAGCTCCTTGCCCTGGCCAGAACTGCTGTCGAAGAAGATCAGGCCGGAAGGCCAAGAAGGCGCCAAGGGGGATGGAAGGGCGGGTTTTCCAGGCTGGAGTCGGTTCCACCCACTCTCCTGTCCATATGCTTCCTTGTAAGCAAGTCAGCAGCACAGCTACTCACGCTGCCATCTGGACTTATTTTATGTCAATCTGTTTATAAATAAAAACCAATATAGATACCAGTGTCTTTTTAATCAGTTAACAGCCAAATCACTATGCATTCATTGGACCAGTCATTCCCCTTCTCTTGGTCTTAGTTTTCTCATACATAAAACGAGGCCGAGCACGCTGGCTCATGCCTGTAATCCCAGCACTTTGGGAGGCCAAGGTGGGAGGATCTCTTGAGCTCAGGAGTTTGAGACCAGCCTGGGCAACACGGTGAAACCCCAGCTCTACAAAAAAAATACAAAAATTAGCCTGCTGTGGTGGCGCACACCTGTAGTCCCAGCTGCTTGGGGAGCCGAGGTGAGGGGATGGCTTGAGCCTAGGAGATTGAGGCTGCAGTGAGCCGTGTTCGCACCACTGTACTCCAGCCTAGGTGACAATTTGAGACCCTGTCTCAAATAAAAAAAAATGGAGAGCTTGGAAAAAATGATTCCTAAGCGTCCTTCTAATTCCAGCAGTCCCTAAAGAACAGGTGGTCTTCCGAATGCCCACCAGAGCCCCAGCATCACATAGGCCCCTTGGAATGTGAGTATGTGAATCCAGTCTCCACCCTCAAAGGGCTTTGCTCTGGTGCAGCTAGACAGTAGTAAGCACAGCAGCTATGCAAAGCCAGAGCAGGAGGGAGCAATCTTAGGTCAGCAACTCCTAGGAGCCTCAGTGGCTGGGCATATCCTCACCCATATAGGGTGGGGAAAGATGCAGGCCAGCCCAGCCAGGTCAGGCCTGCACTGTACCCCTTGTGCTGACCAGGGGCCAGCCACACAACTCCAGGGCCACACGTGTTTATAATTGGAGTATAGGGTTTGCAGGAGGAAGAGAAGGCATAGGGGAGCAGCAGGTCAGTGCAGTATAACCTGATAATAACAACCACCAACACTTTTATATCACTGTGTGCCACACGAGCTGCTTACATGAATTAGAACTATCTCACTTAACTATTCACAACAAACCCATTTTATGGATAAGGAAACTTAAGCTCAGGTCACACAGGCAGGAAGTGCCAAAGTAGGCATTTGACTGCAAGGCTGAGGTTCTAGCCAGCCCACCTATGTGCCAGGAAGCTTTGGGTGGGTCATTTCCTTTCTTTGGGCCCATCTGGCTATGGGGTATTTGCATGAGGAGACTTGTGAAGGCCCTTCCAGCTTTCACCAGTGACAAGTTCCAATATCATAACTTACTTACAATATATTTTCTACTTGGCCACTATAAGGTTCTAACCATGGTCACTGTGAAATAGTCAGGGTCAAGGCTGCCAAACAAGTTGACAAGGCCCTCATTTTCTACCAACTCCTTGACACTGGGATTTTTTTTTTTTTTTTTTTTTTTTTTTGACAGCGTCTCTGTCGCCCAGGCTGGAGTGCAGTGGCATGATCTCGGCTCCCTGCAACCTCCGCCTCCCGAGTTCAAGTGATTCTCATGCCTCAGCCTCCCAAGTAGCTGCGACTACAGGCACACACCACCATTCCTGGCTAATTTTTGTAGTTTTAGTAGAGTTTCACCATGTTGGCCAGGCTAGTCTCGAACTCCTGACCTCAAGTGATCCGCCTGCCTTGGCCTCACAAAGTGCTGGGATTACAGGCCTGAGCCACCGCACCCGGCCAACACTGGGATCTTGTAGACTGTGCTGTTCATTCAGGGTATTCCCAATGAGCACCTTGCTGAACCTTAAGAACAAACTTCTAGATGTGACCCTCAAGACACAGAGACTAAAGGTGACACTGGCATATGTAGGCAGGCCAGACATGCTGCAAAGCTGGGCACCCACCCCACCTTACCCTCTTCGCCAAGAGTATGTAACCTCCTACTGAGCATTGTTGTGAGAACTCATTGTGCTGAGTTGTTTTTGTATACTATCCCATTGAAACCTCACAACAGTCCTATAGTATAACTACTGTTTCCCTATCTTACAGGTGCTTAGAGAGGTTAATTCCATAGCTGTTAAGGGGTACATGTCCTACTGCCTGCAACTCCCTCCCGTGGGCCTTTGTCTCAGATCCAGCTACCATTCAGACTCAAGACCCCTGCAGGCTACACTGGGCATGTCATTAACTTTGAAGGCTGTCAGACAGGAAATGGCCTGGCTGCAGAGCAGCGGGAAGCAGCCCTCTTCAGGGGAGGAGGGCAGTCCTCACAGAGCCTCCGGTCATCAGGAGTTATTCTCCTTGGTTGCCCAGGTGACAGCTCAGGTACAAGGGAATGAGACACATCAGGGAGAAGGGGTTGGTTCACTGTGGCTTAGAGGCATCATTCCCCAAAGGAGCTCATATCTTTTTGAACAACTCAATAGGCATAGCTTTCAGGGACCCCATAAGCCACATACCCAATTGAGTCATTCCACATAGGACGCCCAACCTTATGGCTTTTTAACAAGTGTTTATAGTTCACACAGAAAACTCCAAGTGCAGATAATTTACAATTAGGAATCATGTTTACCATAAGTAATGTTGCACTGAAACAGCTAACATACTTTTATCTGGTTTCCAGACAAAAAGAACTAGAAAGGTAACCAAATGTCAAGTTCTGCAGGAAGGGAGAGGATTATTCACGTTGCCATAACCTCTGGGGTCAAAATTAAATGTTTAAGAAGAAAGAAAAAAAACCCTCAACTTTGGAAATTGTTTCAAAAGCCAAAAGCCTTCTAATAGTGACCCAGAATCATTAAAAGCACTTGAACTGGCCTCAAACCCAGTGCACACATGCTGCAGTGTTGGAGAGGCCACTCCATGAACCCCAGCAGTCCAGTAGCCCACCAGGTGGAAAGGCACAGGTGACAGAGGTCTCATGGCATCAGCTTCATGTGCTCACCCTCAATGCTGGGACAAGGAGATGACACTGACTTTGTGCTGAGCTCAGGAGGGAAACACCAAACACTTTGGGAGGTAACAGAGATCTAGGCCCCACCTAAGGCTGAATCCACGGGAGAGTGGGGCATTTTTCTGGAACACTCTGCCCTCCCCAGCCGTGGCTCCACCCTGCCTGCTGGCCGTGGACTGCATTGTCCAGACACTCTTTGTGGGGGTCTTATGGGACTCCTTAAGATCGATCCCTGAGGTGTAGCAATGGTGGGCCAAATGGACACTGTTCCTGCCCTCACACTGGTGCCACACTCCCTCGTTGGGAAGAGCCTGAAGGTGAATCACCCCTCCTTCTTTACCACCAAAACAAAAAGTGTGGGAAACCTTGAGAAGAGGGTCCCGACACTTCTTCCCTCAGCACAGCTTTTTGCAGCCTCTTTACCTAAGTACCCTGAGTCACTGGACATGGTCTTGCCACCACATTCCATCAGGGCAGCGCCACAGCTTCCAGCCTCCAGCCCAGAGGCAGTCACAGCCGAGCATCAGAAATGTGGCTCTGTGCCTACAGTGCCAAAGCCACTGCAGGTGCTCACAGAGGCTGGCAGCCCACAGTACCCAGGGCACAGACACTAGGCTGGAGCCACTCAAGTCAAAGATTCTCTGCAGTAACTGGGGCTGGGCCCTGTCCGAAGCCAGGTGGGGATCTACAGGCTGGAGGCAGCACACTAGGGGAGGGCTTGAGACCGAGGGAGGCTGGAGTGATGTGGGTCCCAGGACCTGGAAAGCTGTGTTTGTAACTCTCCTCCCCAGAGTTCGCTCTTCTTGATCATCCTTGTTTTCTCCTGCACCTGGCTGGGCTCATTCCTCTTCCCTATCCCTCTGCCCCTTGACTGGCCTACCTGGGCAAACAGCACAGATTGTGAAGTGGGAGCTGTGGGGAAGAGGGGATGGCATCCCCGCTGTGGGTTCAGGGATTGTGGCCATGTGGGCCACCCAGTGGACACTGTCCAGATAACATGAAAAGAGGCCGTCCGCAGCGGCTCAGCTCTCTGCCCCTCATCTTTGGGCCCCACCTCACATTCATAAAGAGGCTTAAATTCTAGGGTTTTTTCCTCCAGTTCAAGATGAGGTTTGCCAGTGAGGTCACAGACATCCAGCAAGAGGGTTAACGGGGCTGCTTATCCCCCCACTCGGAACCCACCACTTCAAGCTGCCTGCAGAGCACCTATACTTTCTAATACTATTACCTAATACTAGAGAGCCAGAGACACTGTAAGTAACCTTGTTATCTTATATTTATGTATTTAAAAGATGGTTCATAAATGTATTTAGTGCTTACCATGAAAGACAATTTTTACCCCCATCTCCAAAAAGAAGTAGAACTGATATTCAGCTCACAAGAAGGCTGTTAAAGGCACCAGAGAAATACATGATGCAGTGGCTTAAAGAGACTGCCAGGAAGAGTGGAGAAAGTTGCTGCACTCAAGTCAATTTGGGAAATTTCATGCAGAACAGCCACCCAACTCATTTGTTCAAGGCCTCTAGGTAAGTAGGGAGAACGCCTCTGGTCATGTTCAGGTGTTTGGTCTGTCAAGGTGCCTCTCCTGGACAGCTATTTCTGCACAGTTCAACACGACTTGAGTTGGCCACCTCAAAACAGTTATAGCCTCAGTTGCTGTGAGGGCACCTCATGGATGACAGAGGCAAGAAAGGCTTGAGGGAGAGGGGTTGAGGCAGGGGGAGCTTGGAGCCGTCATTCTCTAACCCTAAGAGCTGTGGACACAGAGCCTAGCCCAACCTGGCTGCTGCCCGGGCGGGCAAGGAGAGGGCACCGAACGCACTCTCCCCAGAGCCTCGCACTGCCACCAGTTGAGGCCTGCGCCCCTCTCTTCCCCGCACACCATAGCCTCTTTAGCTCTACCCAAACTACTGCCTCACCCCCTAGGAAACAAACATTTGGTAACATCTTCAGAAAGGCTGCTTTCAAGGAAGGCAGCTTCTCTACGCTGTCAAACAGCTTCCTTAGTTGAAGCATCTAACTGTGGCACCATCCTTACTGCCCCCAATTGGGGCTTCCAGAAGCAGTGTGGGCAAGTGCTGCCAGCCTTCTGCAGAATGATGAGCACTGGTCAGTCCTGTGCTGATCAAGACTGTGTGTCACCCATGTCTTGGTTTCTCAAACAGCAGGTAACAACCTCATCTTCCCAAAGAGATAGCTATGCCTGACCTATTTTTCAGGGCTCTTCTGGACAGCAGCCTCTGTCTCCAGCACAGAGAAGGGCCTGGAGTCAGAGGGAGCCCTGGAGCCCACCATGTGCCTCCTGCTCCATCTTGGGAGCAGCTGGGCCCTGTCAGTACTCAGTAGAGCCTGGGATTGGTGACTAAAAAGGGAGGTAGAGGCTTTAGGCAGCAGCGCTGAAAGAGGTGGCAACAGGTGACCTGCATGGGAACTGGGGCCTGAAGAGACATCGCTGAGGGGGAAGTGTCTTCAGCTCTCAAATTCTGGAAGCTGTCAGGGGAAGGGAGTCCCACAGCCAAGCTGCATGGTGGGTGGGCTGCTGGGTCTGCTTCCAGTGTGTGGTGGGACCCACAGGGAACTGAGTTTTCCTGTTTGATTTCCCACACCCGGCCTGCCTGTGGCTGGCCAAGAAGGCATTGTTGAACCTCATGAGATCACAGAGGTAGCTGTGCAGGCCCCACCCACTTCCTATAACCCTGGTTCTGGCCGTCCCTGTGCCAAGCCTCCAAGTGCCCTGAGAGCTACCGGCCAGGGGTCGGGGGTTATGGGAGCTCAGGGCAGGCATGTCCCATGCTCCCGCGGGAGCCACCAAGACATGAAGGTCATAGGCCTCTCCTCTCCTCCTCTTCCTGTTTGACCTGAATGCCCCCAGGCCAAGTGCCTCAAGAATTCCATCTGAGAAGATGCAGGCTGGGTGTGTGGGGAGCAGTAGAGGGGCCGGTGTGTGCTCATATGTGCACAGCTCAGGACAGAGGCTCCCTGGACTTGGGGCGGGGGGCACTAGGGCCCCAACGCTAACCCTCGTTCTGCCCTGTTGACCTCTGCTCTCTGGACCAAAAATGGAGGACTCAGTCTAGACTAGTTCTTAGGGTCTAGGAGCCCCCTTAAGTTATATGTTTATATGCAAAGGCCATTTTTCTGAGAGGCCATAGCTTTCATCAGTGTGCCAAAAAGCGTGAGATCCTCTGCTCTAAAAGCCTCTGCCCCAGCGCTGCCTAGTTTCAGAGTCCCCGATGGCCTCACATGGGGAGCAGGCAGAGAAGCTGCAATGGGGCCACCAGCCAGTCCTCAGAGTCCTGGGTTAAGGCCTCTTCTCCAGGAGGCCCTGTTTAAAGGTTTTCTCTGTTGCCTGGAGGCAGGAGTGACCTTCTGGTAGGCAGGAAACCCTGAGGGTACCAAGGAGGCCCCTAGCCTGTGGGTTGGGGAGGGAAGACAGGACCCCTGGGGCCACTGAAATGGTGGAGCTCTGAGACCTGAGTTCTGGTCCCTTCTGCCACTCTTTGGGCAGATCCCCTGTCTTCCCACAGGCCCTGTGTCTTGCTCAGTCCACCTGACTCTGCTTTCTCATCCTAGGCCTCAGGTGGGTGGCAGGCCCTTTCCTGCTTGCCCTCTGCCCTCCCTCTCTCTGGCCCTGCCCAGTCTCTGCCAATCTGTGTGCCTCCCAGGAGCCGGGACACTCCCTGAGTCCTCTGGGAGCCCTTAAGCCACACTGAGAACACAGACCCTGGGAGAAGCAGCCAGCAGTGAGGAATCCTGGAACCCCTTCCCAGGGAGAGCCTTCCCATGATGCCCATGAAGAGATCAGTGCAAACACAGGTGTCAGAGCCCTTCATGGAGTCCTGGGGTGAGGAGTCCCTGCCGGAGCTACCCGCAGAGCAGTCCCAGACGGAGTACTCTGACCTCGAGGAGGCTCCCTCGGCGCACACTCTCTATGTGGGCCATCTGAACCCCCAGTTCTCGGTGCCGGTGCTTGCCTGCCTGCTGCGAGACACCCTGGAGCGGCTGGAGATGCCGGTGGCGCGGGAGCACATTGAAGTGGTGAGGCGGCCGCGGAAGGCCTATGCACTGGTGCAGGTGACTGTCCGCAGGGACACCCTGGCCTCCCTCCCCTGGCGCCTGCAGACGGCCCTGGAGGAGCACCTAATCCTCAAGGAGCTGGCAGCCCGTGGGAAGGAGCTGCTGTTGAGTGAGGCCCAAGGGCCCTTCAGCCACAGAGAGGTAAGTGGGACTTTTCCCAAGCAAGCTCCAAAGCCTCACCCCAAGGGAGAGCCTCTGAGTGGGAGTGGCCTGCAGAGTGGGGACGGAGGGGTGTCTCTGGGGAAGCAGGAACAAATCTGCAAACTTGGGGGCTGCTACTCAAATGACCATGGCTTGCGGCTGGTACTGCCAGCTTTCTCTGGGAAAAACAGAGTTTGCCTCAAGCCCGATGCTCGCGTGAAGAAAGGCCACGAGGGGACCTCCTCTCCTTAGGTCCTTTTACATTCCAGCCTCTGGGCCTGGGAGACCCTAGAAGACACAGGGGCCCTGATTTTCTCCTCGGCCCAACTCATTTGTTCAATTGACAAACATGAACACCCCACCCGCTCTGTGCCAAGAGTAAGGCAGGGATGAGAGGCCCAGCCAGGCCCCCAAGAAGCCCTGCATCTGTGGCCAGAGCTGGACAGCCACCCACAGAGCTGCAAGGTGGCTGCGCTCAGAGCTGTGAGAGGACACAGGAAGGTTTGCCCTGCTCTCTGGGGACAGATTCACAGGGGAAGTGAAATCCAGGCCGGGACTTAGGGAGTTGGACAGGCACTTGCAAGGAAGGACATTCCAGGCAAGGGACACAATATGCAGAGGAACCTGGGGGCTTAGAGGGAGTGTCATGTCTGCAGAAGGGCAAACCATTTGGTGTCCCTGGAGCTCCCACTAAAGGCTGCAGGGGGTGCTAAGGAAGGAAGTTGGGCCAGAAGGTAGGGTAGGGGCCAGGTCACCAAGGCTATCATCCAAGGCAAGGCTGAACCACTGGCTTTATTGGGTGGGACATGGGACGTTAGGATAGGTCACTCCATGAGACAGGTCATTTTGGTTTCTTTTGGTGTGAAAATGATGGTGTTTAAACTGTTGCAGAACTAAAAGGCTCTGTGGCTTACATTTCAACTCAATTTCACATTTGTATGAAGTTTATCCCGTTTCTAAGACTGATAAATTCATCTTCTCTGGGGAGCTGCAGGACTGGTAGGGAGGTGCCTCGGTCTCCTCACCCCAACCCACGCTCATGAAAGGATTGTGAGGAGTAACAATCTGCCTTGAAGTTAGCGTCACTAAGGAGGGTTGGCCAGGCGCGGTGGCTCACGCTTGTAATCCCAGGACTTTGGGAGGCCGAGGCGGGCGGATCACGAGGTCAGGAGATCGAGACCACAGTGAAACCCCGTCTCTACTAAAAATACAAAAAAATTAGCCAGGTGTGGTGGCGGGCACCTGTAGTCCCAGCTACTCTGGAGGCTGAGGCAGGAGAATGGCTTGAACCAGGAGGCGGAGCTTGCAGTAAGCCGAGATCACACCACTGCACTCCAGCCTGGGTGACAGAGCGAGACTCTGTCTCAAAAAAAAAAAGGAGGGTTGACAGGAAAAGGTGAGCCTGGAAGCAGGGAGGTCAGGGAGGGGCTGGCTGGGGAGGCCCAGACTAGGAAGTGGCCCCGAGGAGGCTCACACCGAGCCCTCGAGCACAGCCCAAACCATGAAAGGAGATTCAGGAGACGCAGAAGAAACTGGGGATTAGGGCGGACTTGTCAATAGCCCAGAAAGTAGTGGGCAAAGGTTTGAGATCAGGAAGTGGGTAGGGTACCTGGGAGTCCCTCTCCATTCAGGGTGCTGCAGCTCTGTCACAGGGTGCTGAGATACCTGCTAGAATGATCTGGTTCTGGGCCTCAGGGGCCTGTCTGCAACCCAAGTAAGAAAAAATGGGCCCACACGTGTCCCAGCACCCAGCCCTGGGAAGCAGAAATCTCTTCTTCCCCACCAGGCATCCCACAGCTCACCTGGGAAGGGCCCAGCTTGGCAGGGAAAGGAGCGCTGACTGGAACCCTCGATTCAGCAGGGTTTCCTGCCTCGGCTGCAGGAGGCGGGGCAGAACTGGGCCCCTCGGCCTGGTGAGGGGCATCAGGATGTCCGTAAGAGTCAGGCTGCAGCAGGGGCCTGACTGGGGGTTCTTGCAGTCCTTCTCAAGGTCAGGGCTCCCATTTTCTGGCTGGACCCATACACTCATTCTTGACTCCCACCCTAGGAGGAGGAGGAGGACAGTGGCCTGAGCCCCGGCCCCAGCCCAGGCTCTGGTGTCCCGCTGCCCATCTGGCCTACACACACGCTGCCTGATAGGCCCCAGGCCCGGCAGCTGCAGAGCTGCCAGGGCCGGCCCAGCGGCGTGTGCTCCGACAGTGCCATTGTGCACCAGCAGATCGTGGGCACGGACCAGCTCTTCCAGGGTGCCTTCCTGGGCAGCGAGACCCGCAATATGGAGTTCAAGCGGGGTAGCGGCGAGTACCTCAGCCTGGCCTTCAAGCACCACGTGCGGCGCTACGTGTGCGCCTTCCTCAACAGCGAAGGCGGCAGCCTGCTCGTGGGAGTAGAGGACAGCGGCCTGGTGCAGGGCATCCGCTGCAGCCACCGTGACGAGGACCGCGCACGCCTGCTGGTGGACTCCATCCTGCAGGGCTTCAAGCCTCAGATCTTTCCCGATGCCTACACTCTCACCTTCATCCCTGTGATCAGTACCTCGGAGACCAGTGTCCCCCTCAAGGTGAGCCTGCAGGACAGGAGGGCCTCTGGGCCTGTCATCTGTCATCACTCAATAAGACGATGGCCTGCGCTCCTGCCAGGCAGTGCTGGGGCAGGGACGGGACTGAGGGCCACAGGAGAAGAGGCTGGGGATGGCCCCTGTGCCAGCCCTGCTGGCCTGCCCTGTGGAATCAGCGAGCAATGCTGAGCAGCCTGGCAGGATGGGGGCTGCCGACCGTGAGGGGCGGCGCCTCCAGAGCTGCTGTTGCCCCTACCAAGGTGATCCGCCTGACCGTGCACACCCCCAAGGCCCAGAGCCAGCCGCAACTCTACCAGACAGACCAGGGGGAGGTGTTTCTGCGGCGCGACGGGAGCATCCAGGGCCCACTGTCCGCCAGCGCCATCCAGGAGTGGTGCAGGCAGGTACGGAAGCTGAGGCCAGTGGGTGGGGTGGGGCGGAGCTGAACCCAGGCCCCTTCAGCCACCCACTGAGCAGCCCAGGGCAAGCCACCATGGTTCCCTGGCTCCTGCATCACCCCGTTTAACCCAAGGGGTTGGAATACAATCACACCACATCCCATGCTCCACGGGTAGGTGGCTGGTGGGAAGAAAGAGGCCCAAGCCCTCTCCTTTTAAAAATCTATGCAGTGGCCGGGCGCGGTGGCTCATGCCTATAATCCCAGCACTTTAGGAGGATGAGGCGAACAGATCACAAGGTCAGGAGTTCGAGACCAGCCTGGCCAATATGATGAACCCTTGTCTCTACTAAAAATACAAAAATTAGCCGGGCATGGTGGCGGGCGCCTGTAGTTCCAAATACTCGAGAGGCTGAGGCAGGAGAATCGATCGAATCTGGGAGGCAGAGATTGCAGTGAGCCGAGATCGCACCACTGCACTCCAGCCTGGGTGACAGAGCCAGACTCCATCTCAAAAAAAAAAAAAAAAAAAAAAAAAATTCTATGCAGTATCCCCCTTTCAGGGGTGCCTGAAACCCCTCACCCTCTACTTGGGCAGTTAACGCACTCAATCTTGAGTGAGTGAGGGAGCAGGGAGGTTGAAATGTTGAGATGTCACCAGAAAACCCCAAGGACTATACACTGCATTTTAGGGGAGGCCCTAAAGCAGCAGAGGGGGCAGGACACAGTCCCAAGGAAGAGCTTTTTCAAGAGGGAAACAAGGGAGAATGGAGGACAAGGGACCAACAGTGAGGAGGGACATGGCCTGCCCAACATGGAGGAGGCTCCCTTCCATGGTTGGCAGCCGGCAGCTTCCCTCAGGCTGACATGGTTGAAGGTGTTAGCAGGCCGAGGGGCCTGACTTTTCCCCTAGCTGAGAAAGCTCCCAGGCTCCCGGGCTTTGCCTTCCTCCCTCAGTTCGGCCCCAGGTGGAGGACGGACAGGCCCGAGACCAGGCGGGCTTGGCCACATGCTTTTCCCGTGTCCCCTCAGAGGTGGCTGGTGGAGCTGGGCAAGCTGGAAGAGAGGGTGAAGGCGCTGACGATGGAGAAGGAGCAGCTCCAGCAGCAGCTGCAGCAGCACGGGCCTGTGTCCTGCACCTGCTGTGTCCTGTGAGGGCCCTGGGGAGCAGGCAGGATGGCATGGCGCTCTCCATCTGAGACCCAGGGATTTCCTGTTTGAGTGTAAGGCCGACCAGTAAAGCCCATGCGGGCCGCTGAGAGGCGGACAGGGACTCCTTCAACATGGCACATGAGCAGGCGCCCATGTGGCTTCAACCCTGACAGACCCATCTGTGTAGCCAAGAAACTGCTCTCAGCCCTGTCCCCAAATGACCTTACTTTTAGAAATAATGTGTAAAACCCTGCCCAGAGCTCCCCTAGGGCTGAGCTATAAGGGATTGTCCTTCTCCCTAAAATGCTCATTTGGCCCAGGCTGAGGTCTGTGACTCCAGTTGGCTAGACAGTGTCAGAAAAGAATCTGTCATCTCAGGAAAGCCCCTCACAGATGGCGAGGCATATTTGGTGACTGTCGTTACAGGGCAAGAGGCCACCCTGCAGCCCCTACCCCTGATTTGCTGGAACTTGTGACTGTCAAAGCTCCATTAATAAATTACATGCACCTGGGACAAGAATGGTTCTTTCTAGGACACTGGGTCAGCCGGTCACATGCTGCACGGTCATGAGTCCCCAGGCCCAGCCCACCTCTGTCCAGGAGGCAGAGGACAGACCTGCAAGGGCAGGGAGCCCAGCCCCTCAGACTCCAGTCCAGCTCTGTCTCAGCTCTGTCTTAAAGACCAGGGGCCGTGGGGCAAAGTGCTGTGCCTCTGTGCTTCAGTTTCTTCATCTATAAGACAGTGACAATGGCCAGGGGCATCTTGTCACCATCGGGCCAGTGCCCTGTGTCTACGCCAGCTGTGGCACAGAGCAGCACCTCACACTAAGGGTCTCAGTTCCTTTCCAAGACTCCTCTGGTCCAGTAAGACCGTTAGCTTAAAACAAAAAAAACCAGACTCCTCCAGCTGCTTCCTGCCTCTAGCCATTTCTCCTGCTGTCTCCACCAGCCGAGCCAGAGGCTGTAAAGCCAGAGTCTGATCACACTCATGCCGCACCTGCGCCCATAGCCCTCCAAATTCTTCAAGAGCAAAGCCCAAACCTGATGGCCTACATGTTTCTCCACCACCTAGCCCACCCAACCTCAATGTCTTCCGCCCCTTGTGCAAGCCACTTCAGCCACGCCGGCCAACTTGTTTCATTTGCACTCCTGCCTCGGGGCCTCTGCGCTAGAAAGCAGCCTATTTCCTTTCCTCTCCACCTTCAAGTCCATGCTTAATTTCCCACCCACCCTATTTTAAAGACACCACCTCCCAGCACTGCCACTCCCCTGCTCACTTCCACCCTTGGTCTCCATCTATGAACTGCCACACTCTGTAGCTTATATTTGGTGCTTCCCCCACTGAATACCTGCTCTGGGGGACAGGAGTTTGGGTATGGCTGGCATATGGTAGACACCCAATAAATACCTGCTGGTGAGACAATTAAGGATACTCCTAAATTTGGGGTCTGAGCCACCAGAAAATCACCAAACCTTGTTGAACAGGGTATTTCACAGGACTGGTGTTCCATATGATACACTTCAGTTGATCCCCTAAAACTTGAAGCCCCTGGCCACATCCACAGCAGACACAGATGAGAACTTTGGAACCCCCAGCCCCTCCACTCACCAGCCAGGTGACATCTCCTGGGTGATCACAACTGCTCTGAGACCTGGTTTTCCCACTTAGCAAAGAGCACACAACCCCTGCCTCGGCTGCCATTCATGCTGGTTCTGGGGACCAATGTGATCACGGACACCTATATGGTGGCAGGTTACCAAACTCCTGCTGCTCACCTCCCGAGCTGCCCCAAGGTCACCAAGACTGTTTGAAAACTATACAAATGTGTTACTCAAGAAGGAGGAGTGGCATTTCTGAGCACCTTCCACGGTCCAGGTACCATGCTAAATGCTAGTCCAGGCACCACAATCCTCGGAAATGTTTTCAGGGGGAAAACAGCAGATTTCTACAAAGGAACGGTGAAGTCAGGCTTCAGCCCAGCTGCTCCAGACTGCTAAGAACTGCCCAGATCCTCTGGACTGAAGGGAAGTTCCCTGGACTGAAGGAAGTTACTGAAGGGAAGTTACACATAGCTGTGCCTATTGTTAGGTCACATTAAGAAAGGAATGAGGAATGTGACCAGCTTTCCTCCCCACGAGGGAGAAGCCTCCGGGGACGGGTCAGTAAACACTGGGCACAGGTTGCCCTCCTGTAAATCCAGCTTCAGCCCTATCCTGTCTGCCACAGCCAACGTGGCGGGGCTGCTCGGGCTTTGCAAGCCCTGGAGAGCCATCTGGGATCTCTTTTTTCGGAAACCTTACATATGTGGCCAGCACTTGACAACTGATCAGCCAAAGTGATCTTAAACGTAGGGGCAGCAACTTAAATTACTGGGAGGCTTTTTCACACCACTCGCACACCCAGCCATTGTGGGGAGCCATGATGTCAACAACGGGCGTGTCAGACCCTCAGTTTGGGGAATGTTTGAAAAAAAACGGGCCAGACGTGGTGGCTCACGCCTGTAATCCCAGCACTTTGGGAGGCTGAGATGAGCAGATCATGACCAGCCTGGCCAACATAGTGAAACCCCATCTCTACTAAAAATACAAAAAAATTAGACGGGCGGGGTGGCAGGCACCTGTAATCCCAGCTACTTGGGAAGCTGAGGCAAGTAGAATCACTTGAACCTGGGAGGTGGAGGCAACAGTGAGCCAAGATCACACCACTGCACTCCAGCCCAGGCAACAGTGTGAGACTCCATCTCAAAAAAAAAAAAAAAAAAAAAAAAAAAAAAAAAAGACTATTGAGCAGGTGCAATGGCTCATGCCTATAATCCCTGCACTATGGGAGGATCGCCTGAGGCCAGGCGTTCAAGACCAGCCTGGCCAACACAGCGAGACCCTCTCTATTAAAAAAAAAAAAATTTTTTTTAATTAGCTGGGCGTGGTGATGTGAACCTGTAGTCCCAGCTACTTGGAAGGCTGAGGCGGAAGGATCTTATGAGCCCAGGAGGTCTGCAGCAAGCCGTGCTTATGCCACTGCACTCCAGCCTGGGCAACAGAGTGAGACCCTGACTCAAAAAAATAAATAAATAAATAAATAAAATTTAAAATGAAGACAATCTCCTGGTACCACCAGGTGGGAGAAGAGGTTAGAATCATGCTCAATCAGCCACGTTCAAAGTACCATAACAAGCAGTTCTGCTGGTGAAGACAGTCTGGCCCGCTGCTCACTGGCTGTGTATATGGGGTACCCACATCCAGTGCCTGGCAGAAGAAAGGACCACCTTCCTAAACAATGCTTATCCCTCCCCTTTCTCAGTCATAGATAGCACCATAATAGCACCCATGCACCTTTTCATCTCGCTCTACATGCTGAGAACCTGTATTTGAAGCTTTATGAAAAACTCTGGTTCCTATTAAAAAGAAAGCCTCATTTCTTAGTTTTTAAACAAACTCTCAGGTTGTCTGCTGACTCAAGGCTGCTCACCTGCAGGAGCACCCGGCACTGACAATTCAGCTGACTGCACACAGGCACGCCAGCACCATGCTCAGATGCTTCCCATCTGGCCAATGACATAGAGAGAATGAGAAGCAAAGCATGTCTCTTGTTCTGCATTATTGATTTATTTCTTAAGTTAGAGTACACATTGAGTCTGGCCAGAATATAGTGGCACGTAGCTGTGCCTATTGCTAGGTCACATTAAGAAAGTAACTTCATATTGCCCTTTCAACTGCAGTAACACCAACCTGGAAGAAAAATGGACCCTCCAGTCAAAGCTGTCTATATATGAGAGGGTTTTAGAGGAAGTTTCCCCAAAAGATTCTTTGTTCTGTAAGTGACCCCTTGATGCAAGGAGTGTTTCCCAGCCCTAGAAATAGGAAGCGCAGCCACAGGCATGGGGATTTTAAAATCACGCTTCAGAGACAGACATCTTGGTGTTTCATGTTGACACCAAACTGATCATCCCTTTGGATGAGGACCAGCCACAGTTGGCACTGAGAATCCCCCCAACTCAGGGCAGTATAGAGATTTTGTCTCTGGTTTCATGGCTTAGTGGCAAGCAACACCCTGAGGTTCCCAGCACCAAGTGTTCAAATCCTAGCTAAAATCCTCTCTCCATGCTCGGTAAGTCCATGTGGCACACTTTATAACGGTCTAGGTATCCAAGGGAAAGCGACAGGCAACGCGCTAGCATCTGCAATGACGCGAGGTAGCTGAGAAACAAGGTGACCGATGGGGCACTCTGCAGCCTCACCCACCATCGGTTCCCATCGCGATGTTCTGCCGCAACTCAAGAACTGCAAGGAGAGTGTCACGCAACAGGCAGACACCACGGAGGAGCCAGTACACATGATGGGACATGCAAGTGACAAGTTTCCCAAATACCTTTCCGCATAATAAAATAATCTTAATAAAAACATAATTTAAAGAAAGTGTCCAAAGCCGAGTGTAAAGTCAGAGCTGTAAACTCTACCCAAGTTTGAAGGGTCTCTTGAAGAATCATCCCTGTTTAAAAGAAAAAAAAAAAGTGGGAATTATATGATGTACATTAAAGTAGAAAAGTTAGAATTTCTAGTCAGCTGCCATGGGAAACTAAGCCTGTTTTTCATGGCAGAGCAGTAGAAGGAGCCCACCGGGAATAATAAGACGCTAAATTTATAATTCCTACAGAATCAGACCTTTTCAAGACCTCACATATCGACTTCTACAACCACCCAATGCAAGCATTCTTTCTCCACAGCACCTCGTAAACAGTGTCACTAACGGGCAATTCTCCACTTGCGAGGCAGTCAGAAATTCCATGTAACTGACCAAATATCTGCCTCCTTCACTGGTAACATTTCTTGTTGTATCAGCTCCTTAGACTGTGAAACAGCCTATAGCAAACTCCCTGGTCAGGGGATTAATGAGTCCATCCGTGTTAAACGCTTACCTAGCACACAGGCCCTCCTCCTGATACTAACTTCTCATGCCTACCCACCACCTACTTAGGCTATGCCAGGACAGGGGGTCAACCAGCCAAGGCAGGAGAGGAAACAGCTGGGATCAGCAAGTCAGACCGGCACTGATCCAGCACCAGAGGCCCACTGGTGATGAACACACGGTGCGCAGGATTCAGGGAGGTCTCCCTGCCCAGGCGTTAGGGCAGGAGCGGTGGGACCACACACCCATACCCCTGGTTCTCCTTCCAGACCCCAGATGACTGACACTCCCTCATTTGATACCTCACCAGCAGAATGCGTACTTCTGCGAACACAGTCCACACAGTTATCTTAAAGGACATTTACGTTCCGTGGCAGTGCCCACAGTTATTGCACTTTATGAACCTACAAATCCTGTCACTTAATAGACAAACATTCGACATCTATTTGGCAATTGTTCCAACTTTGAAGGAATTCCAGAATAAGCAGCAATCAACAAAAAAATGTTCTCTAAGCAGTGTCAGTTTTAAAGTACTTCCTGATGAAAACCTGAGGCTCTGCAGAAATGACAAGTGCCACATTGTTGTATCTGTCCCTTCCTTCAAGATGTCCAAAATTCACAGCTACATCAAACAACAGGTTCTAAGAATTCAGACCCTCCCCTCCCCCGTCCCAGAACTGGTCAGACTGGCACCAGAATGTAGTAATCAGTATTGAGACAACTGCCCAGTGACCGTGCTCCCCAAGCTGTCATCCCCAGGGCAGGACTGGGAGGTGCAATGCAACTTGGAGGAAGGACTGCCCATTTGATACCCACACTGACCTCACTACTTTCTTTCTTTTCTCTCTCAACCTTTGGATTATATTCAAGACCTCACCACTTTCATTCCTGGCAGATAAAAATTTTCAGCCCTAAACTTCCATGATAATTCTTGCAATCGCAGTGTGTTATCACCATGTTTTTAAAAACTAAAACTTTAAAGTACCACTTACGCTACAAGATCAGTCATGATTTATTGATGGAAACTTCAGTTCGGTGATTTCAGAGTCAGGGGAGCTGCTTCCACTTCTGTCACTATAGGTGTCCCTGTAGAATTCAGATGGTTTATGCATCATCTCCCACCAAAAACTCACTTTACGTCCCTGTTTTTGTAACCACGGTTCCTACAGGGACACTTGCCTGCACATGGCAGGAATCACAAAGACTGTTTGCTACATAATATATTTAACATGAAACTGCAGAAGGATTTCCTTCTTCCAGCTACAAAAGATATACATTCCATTTATACTTCAGTCACACACCCTACCACCAACTCTGAGTACTGGTTCTGGATAAAGGTGGCAATGGGACATAAACCTACCCGGGTTGTGGCTTACTTCCCAGGAAAAACTAGTTCCCCTTAACATGGGCCAGAGTGTCCTACGCCAAGTGTGATCTGGTCAGCACCACCAGAGCTCAGATGCTGCAGAAAGGGGGACCTGGCCAATATGCCAGGGAAGCACCGTGAGAAAGCTCCGGGAAAGGAGAGGAAACTTTCGCCCCAGGCGCCTGTGGCTTTTTTTTCTTATGACTGACTGTGACGTGTTGCTGTAATGAATCAGCGACCACCTAAAGGACTAGAGAAGACGAATGGATTACTGAAGCAAAGAGTGCGCCTACCTGGGCGAGAGCCTGCAGCCTTTCTGGAGGTAATGTGAGAGCCGCCCCACAGAAGCCAGAAGGAGGCCAAAGTATGGTGGGGAGGGCTTGATAGGTCTGGACAGGAACTCAGGGTGGTACTGAACCCCAACAAAAAAGGGATGATCTGAAATAGAGATCCAAAAGAAACAGCTTCATTGTGAAGGTTATGCACAAAGTGTAAAAGAACAAAATCTGCTTAAATGTTTCATGTTTCCATAGGCCCTAAAATAATTTGAAAATGACTTTCTCATTTGAATCTAGGTGAAGGTAACCTCAAACCATGAGTGATCTGACACCCTTTCTCCAGCACTGTTTGTGCTGTCCCCTCCTGGCTGAAGGTCTCCTGTCCAGGGTCCCACCCAAGACCCTGGCTCCCAGGATTTCTGTAGACTGAGTCTTGCAGTTCAGGAGAGGGCTGAAGTGGCTTTAGTACCAACTCCAAGCATTTTGGAGGAGAAACTGTGGCCAGAAGTTAAATGGCTCCCTGAGGAAGGCCATGTACCAGAAAGAACTTTCTAGAGTCCAGACCCCACGTTTATCAAGACCCCTTCCCTCATGAGACAGTGCTGCTTCCTAATTCTGTTAGGTCAGGAGCAACAAGATAACATTTTTATATTTTCCCATACGCCAAGAAAACTTCACTAAGTTTTCCATTAAATAAAACTGCCCTAATAATCACCTTCTAACTCCACAATTTCCATTCTCTCTCCTTCAACATCTTGGCCAACAAACTTCAAGCCTTGTTCTTCCAAACACTTTTTCCAGACTGGATTCACCTGTTGAGGCATGAAAAATAATTCTGCTGGTCTCTCAGCTCACTATCTTTCCAGAGTACCAGCAAGCTGGAATCCTCACCTCAAATCGGTGGCGGTGCCTCTCTTCCAAGTAGTCTGCGTCTCCATAGAGTTTCCCTGGCAAAACAAACAGGCTGGATGTAGAGAACTTTATCTCACAGGATGATGCGTTCACAAAAACATCTTCCTTCCTGCTTTACTTTTCATCATCTACACAGCCAGGTCTTTTGAGGGCTATTTCTATGAATCTGCTAAGGTCACCTGCTTTTAACAGCACAGTTTAGACTAATTCTTGGGCTTTTGACTCTTTCTGACAACACTACAGAAAGCCATAACAGAAACAAGACTCTCACCACCACCCTCAAACACGATTGCAAAGTATGGGCACTTCGCTGCTAGAAAACTGCCTTGGAAAGCAAATCAGGATGTACGAAACGGCAAGGCCCTGGGAACATGGCGGGATGGGAGGCATTTTAAGAGCTGCACAGATGACCTCTGATGACCATGCAGTTCCAATCACGGTCATCAAAGGCCATCAGCCCTCAGTGGCTGCATGTGAACAAGCTGGACATTTGCAAATGGGCTGCTCTACTGACTCATTTCACAGTTGCCTCGAGATCCACAAATCCACAGAACATCAGAGTTGGTAAGAGAAAGATCCCATACCCAAGTGACTCCAGCTATGCTGCTACAGAACGCCCGGACAGACACAAGGGTGCCTCTGCTAATACATTAAAGGCAGAATTTTCCCAGTAGACAAGAAGGAAATCTGTGTAACAGTCATTTTCTTAACTATTTTCCTCCCAAAATTATCCTAAACCTTCAGCATCTATTAGTACTTTATTAGAACAGAATCTACTTAGGCTGAATCATATGAAATTGCCATTTTTGTGTGACAAAAATTGCCAAACATCAGCAATTGATATGGCTGGTCTTAATAGGAAAGTAACCGATAAGGATGAATGTAACCTCACTGCCTCATTCTGTTGAGGCGCCCATGCCTAGGAGTCTGACTGCACTGCCAGTGTCCTTTCTAAGACCCACACTGCTTCTATAGCTATCACAGTGCATCCTAAAAGGGTATGAATAAGAGAGGAAAGAACGAACTTCAAAAGCAAGAATGAAACGAAAAAAAGCCAGCCTGCTCCTCGAAACCACAGCACCACCCTAAGACACGCGTCCTGGGCGCGCAGAGCCAAAGGCTGGGCCAGCGCGAGGCAGCTCTTACTCATGACTGAGTTCTTGGTCTGGAACAGGGTTCTCCTCTTGCCCAGCCTCATGGTTCCGCCCATCTGCCCTGGGTTGTGTTCTGGCATGTCTACGACCTGGAGATGTTCAGAAAACAGACACCAACTACAGAACTCTGCTTCCACTAGAGAGAAACCTCCCTCGCTGAGTGGGTGGCAAAAGCTTGTAAGTAAGCTCTAATTCTCCAGGCTTTCCTTATGAGACGTTTTGTCACAGAAGAAAATGCCTCCCAGTTGGCATTTGTAACCTCGGTTGGGTGGAGGCTCCGTCCTTCAGCCTGTCCTCCTGATCTGCAGACAGGACCACAGCAGCCCCTCCTCGGGCTAGTCCCGCCCCAGCACTGTGGACGGTAAGCATCACTTCCTTAGAAAGACTGATACAGTAGCACAGACACGGACTGGATGTGTCATAACATGTCTGTCATTGCCCCAGCTAGCCTGATGACTGCTCAAAGGCAAGGGATGCAGGGCTAGCACCCTGCAGCTTAGCAAGCATCTGAGGACTGGGTGGGCCATGCACTGATGGCCCAGTCCACCTCTCAGCCCAGCGTTCCCAGGCACCTTCTGATTCCAGGCTCTCTGTGCCCTGTTCCTCCTGACCCCAAAGCCCCATGCTGCAAAACATTTGCTGGTCCACTCCTGAGGCCTTAGTATCAGCAAAGTTCAATTTCAGGTCAACAAACACATAGTGATGCTAAGTGCCGTGAGATCAAGAACTTTGTCCGTCTCATTTAGCACGGTGTCCTCGGTGACAAGGGCAGTCCCAGCATATAGTACGCATCCACATTTGTTGAATGCTGAAAAACGTAAATAAGTGCCCTTCCCTTTACATCCCTGTCACCCTGGGCTGGGAATTCAAAGGTGATTAAAGGCACCATCCCTCCTCCATGTGCCTAACAGTACAGCGGGCTGAGAATGCCACATGCCCTCGGCATGAAATCTAACGCAAGGTACGCCAGCCTGGAAAATCTTTGGATACGGTTAAGCCAACCAGTGCTCCAACCCAGCAGTTCTCCCAGGACTATGGCTGGGGATCCCATGAATTAATATATAATATACATATGAAAGCAGTGAGAGCAGCGGCTGGCACACAGTAAGTACACATGCCAGGGTCTCATATTAGTATCTATACTGTGTTCTGGGAGTTGAGGGGAGTAGGGATGGAGAAGAATTTTAATCAGGAATCCCCTCCAGTTTCCTGGGCTGGTACCTGTCTTAAAAACTTTCTGTGGTCAATGAGAAAGATTAGGGAGGAATTACATAATGAAAAAGAAAAGTTTTTCCTCTCTGGTAGGTCTGAGTGCCCAAAACCTCAGGGTTCTTTGGGATGGACTCAAGCAGTCTCACTTCCTGTCTCTAATCATCAATCACGTTCATAAATGCCCCTTCTACACCCTTCTAAGCCCTGTGGAGGTTCAAACACTTGACTCACCACAGGATGACTGGTCATAGGGTCAAACTCTGTAGAATTGGCATCTGAAATACCAAAATACTTGTTATGAAAATAGTTACAAACAAAAGCGATTAATAGTTTCATTGCTAAGCTCTAAACACAACTTCCCTCCTCAGTTTAAGATCAGTGATTAGAACAAAAACTAAAGATAGCATTCCCCTGACCTCATCCCCAGAGGAGATCTCACTATGGTCCAGGCTCGAGTGCAGTGGTGCGATCATAGCTCACTGCAGCCTTGAACTCCCAGGTTCAAGCAATCCGCCGGCCTCAGCCTCCCAAGGTCAAACTACAGGGGCACACTACCACATCCAGCTAATTTTTTTTCATTTTTTGGAGAGACAAAGGCTATATTGCCCAGGCTAGTCTCAAACACCTGGGCTCAAGCAATCCTGCTTTGGCATCCCAAAGTACTGGGATTACAGGTGCAAGCCACCAGACTGGCAATAAATAGCATTTTTAAGACATAAAATACTCAACCCACACACACGTGAATTTTTTTACATTAAGTATAACTCTCTGGAAAGTCAATCAGTACAAAATGGGAAAATCAAAACTAATGGCATAACCTAGTAATTTTTAATTAGATACTGCATCTTTGACAGTTTTTTTTTTTTTGAGACAGAATTTCACACTTGTTGCCCAGGCTGGAGTGCAATGGCGTGATCTCGGCTCACCGAAACCTCCACCTCCAGGTTTCAAGCGATTCTCCTGTCTCGGCCTCCCGAGTAGCTGGGATTACAGGTATGCACCACCATGCCCGGCTAACTTTGTATTTTTAGTAGAGACGGGGTTTCTCCATGTTGGTCAGGCTGGTCTCGAACTCCCGACCTCAGGTGATCTGCCTGCCTCGGCCTCCCAAAGTGCTGGGATTACAGGCATGAACCACTGCACCCCGCCTGTGACAGTTCTTATATTGTTTGTGTTTTAAGACAAGAGTCTCACTATGTCACCCAGAATGGAGTGCAGTGGCACAATCTTGGCTCACTGCAACCTACACCTCCGGAATTCAAGTGATTCTCATGTCTTGGCCTCCCAAGTAGCTGGGATTACAGGCACACACCACCACACCTGGTTAATTTTTGTATTTTTAGTAGAGATGGGGTTTCTCCATGTTGGCCAGGCTGGTCTCAACCTCCTGGCCTCAAGTGATTAACCCACCTCAGCCTCCCGAAATACCGGGATTACAGGCCTCAGCCACCATGCCCGGCCAAGTTTTTATATTGTCTTAATGTTTCAGACTCTTGTCTCTCTGAGATAAACAAGTACTATTTCTTCTATACGTCTTTCATCTCAGCAGCTAATACAATGCCCTACTCAACTGTTTCACTCAATAGCTCAGTCAGAAATGAACTGATTTCAACTCAACCTTTCTATCCTTCACTGAACTTACCGTCTAACCAAAGCAAAACCACTAAAGACCAAAAGGCAAAGGACCAAGTTCCTGGTACTATGTGAATGCTGGGCACTGTTCTCCTCCTGGCCTGAACCAGGGTCCAGTCTCAACTGAAGTGTAAGCTCATCACCAAAGCACCTACCCATTTGGGAATTTAAGTGAGAGGCAGAGGTCTGGGGCTGTGAAGGATACAGGGAGGCCAGAAAGCCAGCTCTGGGGTGGCGGGTGATAAGACAGTGCCTCTCAGGACTCAGAAGCCAGCACTCAAGGGCATGCTGTCTACCAAACTGAGCCACACCCCCAGGTCACTGTGAAGCAGCCTCTCAGGGAAAGGGTGAATGAAACCCAGCCCTAAACCATATGCTGGCCACCAGAGTCACTTGTACTTTATAAAGTCAAACTGCTTTTACATTCCTTCAGGTTACTTTATTTTCCACAGAATTTACAAGGTCTTTCTGAAAATCTAGTATTTGTCGGGTGGGCTACAAATAAATGGGCTGCGGCGGACCATTCTATGGGTGGCCCCAGTGCAGCATGCTCAGTCTTCACATCCATGTGTGTTCTCCTCCCCTGCCGGCTCGGGGCTTGGCCACGTGACTTGTTTTGGCCAACGGGACATCAGCAGGCCTGATAAGTGCCTGCATAATAGGCCTGTCATTTTGGAAGCCAGCTGCCCGCCCTGTGTGAGGAAGCTTGGGCTGGATGAATGAATGATGAGCCACTAGGTGGAGACAGCATCTTGACGTCCCTGCTGGGCCGAGCTCACAGCTGAACGCGAGGCAGGAGTGTGCCCCATCTCAGATACTACACCACATGCAGCTGACACCCAGGCACTGAGCCAAACCACAGAATAGTGAGATGAGAAGTCACTGCTGTTGGGAGCCACTGAGCTTTAGGGAGGTCTGTCACATAGTAATACACAGCTAGGCGAAGAGCTGATATTATCTGAGCATTTCCCTATTTTCCAGGCACTGCTAGAGACTATTTACATACATTATCTCCCTTAATCATGTGAAGTACGTACCTTTATTACTCCCATTTTACAGAAAAAACAGAGGCCCATAAAGGCTAAGTAATTTGCTTAAACTCACCCATAAGCGATAAGGTTGGAATCTGAGCCCAGTTTCAATAGCTCCAGAGCCAAGGTTCTCATAATAACTGCCCAAGCCTCACTTAGGACAAGGACTTCTCACCAGGCACCAGCTTCAGGATGGTGGCCACGGTGATCAAAGTGACCGAATCTCAAGAACAGGAACACAGGGGCAGAAGGCAAAGGAGGGAGTCTGGCTGTGCTCCCTCCTTCCTGCGTGGAGGAGCCGTGCTGTTCCTCAAGAGGCAAGGCAGCTCCCTTATGGCACACCATGAGGTGCTAGGAACCCAGGCCTGCCCTTCTCAAAGCTCCTGATCACCCAGGTGGCAACAGGCCTCATATCCTCCAGAAATACGCAAGCGGGAATTGAATGAGTGTCTTAATGCACGCTTACCTCGCCATCCCAGCACGTTTCTTGAGAATTCAACCACTGCCAACTGCATCCCTAAGCACACGCCTTCCAGGCGGGGGGAAAAACAAACAAAACTCCATTGAAAAGGCAGCTCCTACTTTTCCCAGCAGCCTCTGCAATGGCCTTTGTGTCCTTTATTTGGAGAACTATAATCGCAAACTCATAACTTCCTGCTATGAACAAGTACTCTCTGCTGTTACACTTTACTTGTATTAGGTTTCAAAAACTGCATGTAAAGTAGATGAAAATTCTAGATTTGCAAAGTCATCCCATTTTAGAAGTGATATTCTGTTCAGTACTTTTTTCCCCCCAGACAGGGTCTTGCTGTTGCCCACTGTGGAGTGCAGTGGAGAGATCTTGGCTCACTACAGCCTCGAATTTCTGGGATCCAGCAATCCTCCTGCCTCAGCCTCCACAAGTGTTGGGTTTACAGGTGTGAACCACCATGCCTAGCCTCGGTACTTTAAAATTCAAGTTTTCTTACCCTCTCTCATTAAGTTTTTATTTACAATTGTTCAAGTTGAAAATTACTAAAATGTACAGCACCAGGAGGCATGCAAAATCATTTTGTCCAATTACAGTCTGCTGTTGTGCCAAGTGAGCAGATATAAAACTCACATGTGCTGCAAACAGCTGGGCTCATTAAATGGACAGGAATTCACAATTCATTCTCTCAAAATTCCACGACATCTACATGTAGCTCATAAGCATAAATAAGCTTTCCAAGACTGAATTTGTCTCCAAAGAGAAACATGAAGGCTTCTACTTGGGATCCTATCCACAAAGACAGCACGTTTCAGTAATCCCCCCACTTTGTTCATAGGCTCCCACGTGGCACTGTTCCCCACTCTTTCCTACTCTAAGTGAAGACTGCACTGCAGAGCTCCTTACCCAAAAAAGGCTTTTTCTGATTCCGAGCCCAGGCAATTGCTTGGATTTTTCCTTCTGTTCCTCGAACACCAAATCCTCCTGGAACCAGCACTCCACTGCACAAAAGAACAAACCACAAAGGCAACTCCCCTTTTCTACCAGTCCAGCTTGCAATAATCGCCTAACGGGCCATTACCAAGACACTGAAGCCATGAATTAACCCCATACATTGTGCTATTGGGACAATGAATTGTATGCAAACACTATGAACTTAGAAACTGCATAGGAAACTATGGACTTTGCTTAGTAACTTAAGAACATGCTTATTTCAAGTGAAAAAGATGGTATACATAACTGCAATACTGCCACTGCACTATCTTTGGTACTGAGTTGTTCACAATTTTTTTTCCTTGAGACAGGGTCTCACACTGTTACCCAGGCTGGAGTGCAGTGGTGTGATCACAGCTCACTGCAGCCTTGATCTCCCAAGAAGCTGGGACAACACCCAGCTGGTTTTGTTGTTTTTGTTGTAGAAACAGGGTCTCCCTATGTTGCCCGGGCTGGTCTTGAACTCTTGGGCTCAAGCAATCCTCCCACCTCAGCCTCTCAAAGTTTTGGGATTACAGGCATGAGCCACTGTGCCCAGCCCAAAATTTTAAATACATATATTAATATTAACAATTTATTTTACATCTTGGCTTAAAATGCTCCTCTAAGGGGGCCTTTCTTCATCAGCTGTGTGTGCCGTACTAACCAAGACACTCAGAAGAAAGTGTACACCTCCGTAATATTCAACTATTCTAGTGAACCAGAAATTCTTGCTAATGTTTTACTATTATAAATAACAGCTGCCAAAACAATTGATGAGACTCTACTGATGGGTACTCATCAAATGTTCTGGATGAAAAATCGTTAAATGAGCCTCATCAATAGATGCATACGGCAAACAATATCAAAATCAGAACAGCTTTTCAGATCCAATGATATTGACAAGCTGCATTTTTTAAGGATTAAATCAGATAGCATGTAGTCTTTTCAACAATTAAAAAATATTTTAACAAGTCAATTACCTACTACTGGCACATGAAAACAAGAGGACTTTTTCATTAAAACAAACCAAAAGAACTCTGGAAACCCAAGGCAGTGAACTCTACTCACTGAGCACTACAGAGCTTCTGCCAAGCTTCGTGGTAGCGCACAGGCTCTTCTTGCGAGGTGATGGGCTCCAAGTCCGCAGAATCTATGTACTGGATGTTATTCAGACAGGGGAGAAAAGCAGGCTCGTGACCCCAGGCTGTGCTTTCTTAATTTTTAAGTAATATTATCATTTTATCAAAGTTCTGTCTTTCTTGATTCTGGCTTTAAAGCGATCATCTTAATATATTTAATAACTTAAACATTTTTTAAATATGAGGTTTTAAAATACAACAGTTTCCTTCAAAATCATTAAACTCCCAAATCTCTCTCTTTCCGCACTCTACTGTGTTCAGGATCTGGTCTCAGCTAAGCCTCTGCAGCAGACTCTAGCGGGCTTTCTGTTCAATGACACCCTCCTCAGCCCATCTTCCGCCCAGCTTTTGTGAGTTTTTTCTTTTTCTTTCTACCATATTGAAGCATAATTCACATACAATAAAATACAAGCATTTTAAGTGCATACTTTGAAGAGTTTTGTCAGACATACACACCAAGATATAGAATGAGCCGGGCGTGGTGGCTCACACCTATAATCCCAGCACTTTGGAAGGCCGAGGCGGGTGGATCACTTGAGGTCAGGAGTTCGAGACTAGCCTGGCAAACATGGTGAATCCCCATCTCTACTAAAAATACAAAAAAAAAAAAAAAAAAATAGCTGGGTGTGGTGGCATGCACCTGTAGTCCCAGCTACCCAGGAGGCTGAGGCAGGAGAACTGCTTGAACCCGGAAGGAGGAGGTTGCAGTGAACTGGGGTCGTGCCACTGCACTCCAGCCTGGGTGACAGAGCGAGACTCCATCTCAAACAAAACAAAACAAAACATAAGTTACCATCTTCCCAGAATGTGCCCCTCTACCTCCTACCCCAAACAACCTCAGATCCAATTTCTATCATCACAGATTCGTTTTGCCTCTTATAGAACCTCATATAAATGGAGCCAAATAGTATATAACCTTTTGTGTCTGGCTTCTTTTGCTTAGTGTTTTTGAAGTTCATCCATGTTGCTGTGTTTATCAGTAGTTTGTTCCTTTGCTTTTTTAACTTTTTTTTGCAGAGACGGGGGTCTCGCTATGTTGACCAGGCTGCTCTCGAACTACTGGCCTCAGGCAATCCTCCCACAGCAGAGCCTCCCTAAGTGTTGGGATTATGGGCTTGAGCCAGTCAGTGTTCAGCCTGGTTTGTTCCTTTTCATTGCTGAGTGGTTTCTACTATATAAATAAACCATTACAAATTGATCCATTGACAGGCTATAAATATTTGGGTTGTTTCGAGATTTCAGCTGTTATGAATAATTTGTCCATTTGAATAAAAATCTTTTTTTGTGGATGTTTTCAAGTCTCTCAAGTGAGTATCTGGGAATGGACTTATTGGATCACATGTCTCTACCTTGATAAGAAACTACCAGACTGTTTTCTAGTGCGGTGGTGCCATTTTACACCCCAGCAGCAAGTTAAGAGCTCCACAGCCTCTCTAACACTCAGCCGCTCTAGTGGGTATGTGTCACTATCTCATTGTGACTTCATGTGCACTGATTTCCCTGACAACTAGAGGTGGTGAGCACCTTTTCATGTTTATCACCTACATCTTTTTTGGAAGTGTCTGTTCAAATCTTGTGCCCACTTTTTAAATGACGGTGTTCACCGTTTTTCTACAATCTCCTACCTAAACCCTGCAGTTAGTTTCCTGAACCTCACGGTAAGACCCAGATTTGGCCCAGTTCATGGAATTGTGGGCAGGCCCTCACCAGCCTGTCTCCAGACAGCCTCCAATTCACAATTTCCATCCACAGTGTTTCCAACTGCTCCACATCTCCAAGCCCTTGGATGTGCTCTATCTATTCTAACAGGAATGCCCCTTCCGAGCCTTCTCCATCCTACCCACCCCAACCTGGTGTCCCTCCATGAGGAAGTCTGCCTTCCTCATGTGTCTGCCACAGCAGGTTCAGCCTCTATGTGTTCCTTCCTTCCTAAGAGACTCAATATTCCTTAAAGGCAGAGACTGTTGCCTTTTCATCCATCTCTCATCCTCTGCCACCTAACAAACATATGGCAGCCACAGACTAACTCCAAGTGGATAAAATAAATGAATGATGGAAAGAACTAGCAAATAAGAAGTCAGGGCCGTGTAATGGGATTTAAATTCTTAAAACACGTATACAACAGGCCATTCTGCAGGAACCTGTCCAGCGGCACAAAGCAAACTAAATTCTCACGCTGAGAAACACCTGGGAAGTAGAAAGCAAACCCCAATGTGGGGACAGCTATATGGGGCCCGTTTAACAACCTCAGCACTGAGCCCCAAATTTACCTCTGACCTTCATCTCTTCCTGAAAAGCTCCAGCTGATGGGCCGGGAAGAAAAGGAATAAAGGGGACAGGCAGAAGGGAGGGTTTAAGGACAGCTGACGTAGCGCTTACCATATGCCAGGCATAATTCTCAGCACTTTGTATTCACGAACTTCTTACAACAACCCTAGGAGGAAGGCACCATCACCATCCCTTTTTAACAATGCGGAAACTGAGGCACAAAGAGGGTTAAGTAAGTTGTCTAGGTCTCACCGCTTGTAGATGACAGAGCTAGAATCTGAGCCCTGGTCACCAGGCTCAGGCATCCATGCTTTTTTTTTTTTTTTTAAGACGGAGTCTCACTCTGTTGCCCAGGCTGGAGTGCAGTGGTGCAATCTCGGCTCACTGCAACCTCCACCTCCCAGGTTCAAGCAATTTTCCTGCCTCAGCCTCCCAAGTAGCTAGGACTACAAGCACATGCCACCATGCCTGGCTAATGTTTTGTATTTTGAGTAGAGATGGGGTTTCACCATGTTAGCCAGAACGGTCTCAATCTCCTGACCTCGTGATCTGCCCACCTCGGCCTCCCAAAGTGCTGGGATTACAGGCGTGAGCCAACACGCCCAGCCACGGCATCCATGCTCTTAACCATGACACTCTACTGCCACCCACAGACAAGCAGGGCCATGCCCCACCATTCCACCAGCTCAGCTGCTGCCCGCCATGGCACAGACCAGAACACAGTAACTACCATTTACTGAGTGCCTGCCCTGCATCCCAGAGAAACCTCACAGCTCCATGAGGTCAATATTCTCATTCCCACTCTGCAATAAGTGATAAGCACAGGTTAGGAAAGGCAGCCCACATGCCAACAAAGTCTCCAAGAGCCTCCTGCTATCAACTGTGCAGCATGCCTGTGGCCCACCAGTGGTCCCCATTTCCAGAGGGCATTTTATTTGGTTACCTGATAGTCATAGCCAAGAACTCAAGTCTCTCCACCCTCTCCTCTAGCCATCTCTCCCCTTCATTAATTCCTGAAAATGCTCTACGGCCTTCTCAAAGCCACGAAGCAACCACAAATCTTTTTAATCCTTAAAAAGTAATTCCTTAAAAAGTAATTCTGAGCTCCAAAAACAGAAAGCAGATATGACGCAGCACCTACGAGACTACAGACTGCTTCCCTGCTCATCCTTTGGCTGTATCTGTGCCACCCTCCTTACCTTGATTTCCAATTTGTGGTTGATGGCCAGTGCAGAATGCTCCAGAGCCTTAATGACAGAGGCATAGGAGTCTGAGAACTTCGTGTATTTGCCCACAAGGGCAATAGAGCAGGTCTCCAGCAAGCGATCATATCTATCAAATAAACGTCAAGAAAAACCCAGTTACTCAGAAGGTACACGCTATCATGAGACCAAAATAGCTATTTCAAGAGAAAAAAAAACACGTCTGGCCAGGAATGAGCTCACGCCCATAATCCTATAATCCCAGCACTTTGAAAGGCTGAGGTGGGGGGATCTTGATCCCAGGAGTTGGAGGTTACAGTGAGCTGACTGCACCACTGCACTACAGCCTGGGCAACAGTGTGAGACCCTGCCTCAAAAAACCCCCACAAAAACAACAAAAACACATCTGGGAAGAATATAACGGGAATAGCTATTATCTGAGTTCTGTGTACAGACCAGTAAAGAGGAAGTAATTTTCAGATCAACATGGCAGGCTTTGCAAAGAAAGTTTTGTTTTTGTTTTTTTTTTTGAAACTTACAAAGAGTTTCAATATCTCACACAAATTTGCCTACAAAAAATTTTTTTCATACCAAAGGCCAAAAAAAAAACAGACATAAACAGACAATTCACAAGAATCAATGGGATGAAGGCAAGTGTCAAACAAATTATGGGATATTCACAAAATAGAAAAGTCCACACTCATTAAAAGTTTTCATTGTAAAATACAATAACAGAGCAAAATGCTTATAATGTTTTATGAAAAAGGATGATAAAATTGCCATTCTGGTAGCTACATGTAAGCAGACAAAGACTGAAAGGAAAATGTTGAAATGAAAAACGATTCTCACAGAGCAACGGAATGAGTATGCCCTCTCCAAATGCTTCTAGGCCGCCATATTGATCTTGCAACTAAGATAAGGCCTGCCCATTGCTCTAAGACACGAAGTGAAGATCTCTCAAGGGATGTGACAGCATCACCAAGCCTTAAAAGGATGTAGTGGAGTAGGCAGCAACACATCCCCGTCCTAATGTGATCCCTTTCTGGTGTGGGGTGAGACACACATTCCCAAACACAGCTCAGATCTCTGGGGTGGTACCCAGGAGTGCTCCAGCCACTGTCAGCCATTCATGTGGGCTTTGGATATGCACACTCACCCGCTGCCACCAGGACGCCTGTCTGCACTGATTTAGTTGGTAAGAGACAAGCGTGTTAAGACATAACCCGAACTCAGTGTCTGGAGGCCCGGCACCTGGCCCGGCCCTACCAGGATCTCCTCATCTGTGCCACAGCTACGTGACAGCTAAGATCTTTTCTGAACATCTCTTACTATAAAGGCCCTTCTAATGAGTGGATGGCAGAAGTGCAAAAGTGCTAGGGCTAGAGTCGGCTTCACCAGCCCTACAAAAGAGTAAAGGAGGCTACCACTCCCAGCTCCTCATTGCAGGCAAACCTGTCAGCCATCTCCTTCCATTTCATCAGCATTTTTCTTGGCTGCCTCTCAATAGGAAGGTCAAGTCTTCGAAGAAAATAATCTACAACCCCTTGCTCCTCTAACAACAAGGGGACTCGGTAGATGGATGAGACATCGTGGACACAGATCACCTGTTTAGAAAAAAGCAAGTTATTAAATAAAAGCAAAAACTCACCAGGCTTACAGCCCCCTACTAGCTATGTGACCTTGTAAAAATATTATGTATTTGAAAACAGAAAAAAGGACAATTTTCTAGATAAACTACTAAAACAGACTCAAGAATAGAATAGAAAATTAGTGGCCAATCTATTATGAACATGGATGCAAAAGTCCTTTAAAAAAATTCATGGCTGGGCAAGGTGGCTTATGCTTATAATCCTAGTACTTTGGGAGGCCATGGCAGGAGGATTGCTCAAGCTCAGGAGTTCAAGACCAGACTGGGCAACATGGTAAAACACTGTCTCTACAAAAAATACACAATTTAGCCAGGCATGGTGGGCATGTGCATGTAGTCTCAGCTACTTGGGGGGTAGCTGAGGTGGGAGAATAGCTTGAGCCTGGGAGCTTGAAGCTGTAGTGAGCTGAGATTGTGCCACTGCACTCCAGCCTGGGTGACAGAGTGAGACTCTGTCTCAAAAAAAAAAAAAACACCCAAAAAATTAGCTGGGTGTGGTGGCATGTGCCCATGGTCCCAGCTACTCAGGAGGCTGAGGTGGGAGGATCACTTGAGCCTGGGAGTTGGAGGTTGCAGTGAGCCAAGATCGCATCACTGTACTCCAGCCTGGGCAACAGAGACAGAACCTGTCTTAAAAAAATAATAATAATAATTCATGATCCAAACCACAAATGTAGTTTAAAAAAAATCATGTCCACGAACCCATGAATGGCTTGACTAGGAACAGTGGTTCTCAAACTCAGCTGCATACTGGAATCATTCAGAGCTTATAAAAGGTCAAAAGCCCATGCTGCACCCCAGACCACTTGAATTAGGATCTCGCGGGGTAGGAGGCAGGCATCAGTATTTTTAAAGCTCCCCAAAAGTGATTCCAGTGTGCAGTCAAGTTTGAGAACTACTGTGTTAGGAAATTTAACAGTGGAATTCACCACATAAACAGAAAACAGATTAAGGAGGAAAAAAATTCCCTCAGTAGATGTAGACTTGATAAAAATTCAAAACCAAATTCATAATAAAAATTATTGGTAAATTAAGATTAGGGAAAATTTGGCAATATAAAAAACCCACAGTAAACATCACATGGTTTAATATTAATGCTTACTATTTAAACTCCAGAACAACGCCAGAATGGCCACTTTCAGTACTTCTATTCAATGATGTACTGAAGATATTAGCCATTATCATTAGACAAGAAAAAAAAATGAACCAGAAAACAAGAAGCGGTTGCCACTGAATAATGCATACAATATCACTGCTTATCCATAAAAACCAAAAGAATTTACAGGTAAACAATCAGTACTAATAGAATTTTAGTAAGGTTGCTAGGCTGTAGATGAATGGACAGAGGTCAGCAGGGTCTCCTACACATGGGGTATATCTAATCTGAAAATATAATTTTTAAAAATACACGGTAGTAATAAAAATTATGAATAGCTATAAATAAGTCTAAACAACTTTATGAAGATTAGTAAATCTATAATGTACCTTTATTTTTAGAAAGTATAGAAAGTATCCAAGGATAGTCTTTTCCACAAATGGGGCTGAGGCAAGTAGATATCCACATGTAAAAATTTCAACGCTTACCTCACACTACACACAAAAATTAACCTAGAATGGATCATGTAAGACCTAAAACTAACTTTTACAAGAAAATCTTCATGACCTTGGTTAAGCAAGGAGTTCTTAGACAAGACAGTGAAAGCACAATCCATAAAAGAAAAACAGACTGGACTTCATCGAAATTTAAAAGTGTCTGTGCTCTAAAAGACACTATTAAGAAAATGAAGGCCAGGTGCAGTGGCTCACACCTGTAATCCCAGCACTTTGGGAGGCCAAGGCAGGCAGATCACTTGAGGTCAGGAGTTCGCAACCAGCCTGGCCAACTTGGCAAAACCCCGTCTCTACTAAAAATACAAAAATTAGCCAGGCGTGGTGGCGCATGCCTGTAGTCCCAGCTACTCAGGAGGCTGAGGCAGGAGAATCGCTTGAACACGGGAGGCAGAGATGGCAGTGAGCCGAGATCATGCCACTGCACTACAGTCTGGGCAACAGAGCAAGACTCCATCTCAAAAAAAAAGAAGAAAATGAAAAGACAAGGCACAGATAGGGAGAAAATATGTGCAAATCACATACCTGATAAAAGACTTGTATTCAGACTATATCAAGTCAATTCAGTAAGATAAACATTCCGATTCAAAGAATAAGTAAGGCTGGGCATGCCGGCTCATGCCTGTAATCTCAACATTTTGGAAGGCTGAAGCAAGAAGACTGCCTGAGCCCAAAGAGTTCAGGACCAGCCTGGGCAACATAGCAAGACCTCATCTCTACAAAAAATAAAACAGCTGAACATGGTAGCTTCTGCCTAAGGTACTAGCTACTCAGGAGGCTGAGGCAGGAGGGCTGTTTAAGCCCAGGCTGCAGTGAGCTGTGACAGCACCACTGCACTCTAGCCAGGGTGACACAGCAAGACCTTGTCTCTTAAAAAAAAAAAAAAGGCAAGGCCGGGGGTGGTGGCTCACACCTGTAATCCTAGCACTTTGGGAGGCCAAGACGGGTGGCTCACCTGAAGCCAGGAGTTCCAGACCAACTTGGCCCACATGGCAAAACATCATCTCTACTAAAAATACAAAAATTAGCTCGGCGTGATGGCAGGCGCCTATAATCCCAGCTATTCGGGAGGCTGAGGCAGGAGAATCACTTGAACCCAGTGGGTGGAGGTTCCACTGAGCTGAGATTGCTCCACCTCACTCCAGCCTGGATGAAAGAGTGAAAACTCCATCTCAAAAAAAAAGCAAAAAATCTGAAACTTAAACTTAAATGTGGAAATACTTGTTACATTTTTAATAGTGAATATTTTTAAGGCTGGGCACCCTCATGCCTGTAATCCCAGCACTTCGGGAGGCTGAGGCAGGTGGATCACCTGAGGTCAGGACTTTGAGACCAGCCTGGCCAACATAATGAAACCCCAACTCTATTAAAAATACAAAAATTAGCCAGGAGTGGTGGTGCACACCTGTAATCCAAGCTACTCGGGAAGCTGAGGTAGGAGAATCGCTTGAACCTGGGAGGTGGAGGTCACAGTGAGCCAAAGAGATCGCGCCACTGCACTCTAGCCTGGGCGACAGAGCAAGACTCTGTCTCGATTTAAAAAAAAAAGAAATTGAACAATTTTAATGACAACCTATTCTGCTACAGAATTGAATTTCCTTCACTTGCTACGCCAGAAATATCTAAAACCTGGCTAAAGCTACATGCTCAATGTATCACCACAAGAATTTCCATACTAAGCACCACACTTAGATACATTACAGGTTCCAAATTTTGGATTTCCTGCATCATAGGTACAGTAACAAAAACACTAAAATCTCTGTGACAGCCTACAACACCTAGACACCAGGCACCAGAAACATAAAGTTGAATGAGGTGGCCCTTACCCTCCAGAAGCTCAGAGTCTGTGAAGGGACATACACACCACACATGTACACACACACGTGCACATACACACACACACACCAGAAAGATGGGCCCACCAGCAGCATACGTGTGACACCACACAGGAGCCCAGAGAAGGACGCAGTTAACCCTGAAGGCCAAGGGTCAGGAGGTTTGGCAGTTAAAACTTCTCAGACAACACTATGTCTTTGCTAGAACCTGAAGGATGAGAGTGAGTAGGAGACTGCCAGGCCAACAGGAAGAGGGGGACACGGGTTCTTAACAGAAATTAGTCAGTGAAAAAGTACAATCATAGGGAGAGTGGGGGCTACTAGGGGAACTGAAAGATACTCCACCCGGCTGGAGCACAAAGTACAACGAGGCACGGAGAAGAGGCAGGAGGGACACAGGTGTGTTTGGGGAACCAGGAGAGGCAGGGAATGGCCGATGGCGATGGGTTCTTCTGGAACAGCCCACTATCTCTAATTAGAAAGTAACAAGCCTCACTAAACTGATCAAGAGGCTTTAGGACAATTAGAAGCAAAAAACAACTTATTAGAGATGGGAATTTCTACTCACTTGTTCAGGCTCAACATGGCAGAACATTGATATTTTCTCCTTCACTGATGTGTCAAGTGGATTTGAGCACCTGCATACAACCTAGCAGTAGAGAACAAGATGGCTTAGACAGAAGGAAAAGATGACAAAAGTAGGGGTTTCTCCTGATTGAAATTAAAACAGACATCACATTGTTAAGATGAACGAAAACGTTAACTCTCAGCAACAGGCACATAATCCATAAAAATATTATGGCTCGTTTCAAAGCTAAAATCCGTAAACGCCAAACTGGAGAAACATAAGAGAATGGCAGTACAAATGAATACATTAATGAACTACAAGAGCTCTGGGGTTTTCCTCCATTAGTGTTCCCAGGTAGGAGTGAAAATGAGAATAAAAGGACTGAGAGGAAAAATAAGGTCTGGGGAGTACAAGACCTAACACACTCTAAGTATGAACATCCTGCAAACTACAGCCCGGTTCAAAGCACTAATCCTATTTTATCCATCATCAATTATCAAAAGCAAGCCAACAAGACAAAGGTCTTGTCTGTCATGATAGGGTGATCTTAACTAGACATAAAAGATTACACTGCAACCAGTTATCAGGAAATCTTACCAGATCTGGGGAAAGCCCAAGTCCTCTAAGTTCCCGAACACTATTCTGGGTGGGTTTAGTCTTCTGTTCCCCTGTTGAACTTGGCTATTTCACAAAAGGAAAAAAAAAAAAGTTAGTTTCCCTCTGATAAGGAATTTTCAAGTATGACTTCTCCTTGAACCCCTTTTAATAAGGAAATAGATCATTTGGTCACTTACATAATTTAGCTTTTATGTTTGTCAAAGTTACACGTGCATGCATTTGAGAGTCAAATGGTTCTACCAAGCTTGTAAGCAGTATCGGCCCTCACCCACTCTCCCCTTTCCAATCCCTAGAAACAACCGCTCTTCAACTCATAACTGATCTTGCTGGTGCGCTACTTCTTCACATTTACTTGGAGGCATTTTCTATTGATTTCCCTGTTAAATGAGGATCCTGCCCCCATTAGACACTTTCCTGTGCCTGCAGCCCTCTTTTGGGTTTATATACTTTTTAAATATTTAAATACTGTTCCCAAACCATGTGCCACACTTTTCCTTTCTGTACTAAATTATCTTTATTCTTCTCTCACACTTAACAGATACACATGTTACACATGGACTTGTAGGATGGAAATCATTTTCTGTTGGACTTTTTTTTTTTTTTGAAATAGAGACAGGCTCTTGTCACATTGCCCAGGCTGGTCTCAAACTCATAGGCTCAAGCAGTCTTCCCATCTCTGCCTCCCAAACTGCTGAGATAACAGGTGTGAGCTACCATGCCCAGCCTCCACTAGAATTTTTAATGAAATAGCATCACTGTCTTTTAGCTTCCAGTATTGTTGCTGAACGGTGGCGCAATGATTCTTGATTTTTCTCTTTAGAGCCTTCTAGAATTTCTGCCCCATTAGTCTGAACCTTCACAATAATATGCCTTGGTGTAGGTCATCTGTCATCCAATATGATAGGCACCAAGGGGGCCCTTTCAACCCAGAAACTGATGTCTAGAAATTTCCTTGAATTGTTCAGATAAGGGGTCAGAAAATTTTTTCTGTAAAGGCCCTAATAAGTATTTTAGGTTCTGTGGGCCACACAGTCTCTGCCACAAGTATTCAACTCTACTATTCTAGAGCAAAAGCAGCCACAGACAGCGCATAAACAAGTGGACGCAGCTGTATTTCCATAAACTTGATTTCCAAAAACGGAAGGGTAGGTTCATGTGGCCCATAGGCCATCATTTGCTGACCCCTGGGGTTCAGATTATACCTCCATTTCTCTGTTCTTATTTTTTGGAACTCCTATTATTTGGACGTTAGAACTTCTGAGCCAGTCCTCTCATTTTTTTTACCTTTTCTCTCCTATTTTCTATCTCTTGGTCTTTTTGCTGTACTTCCTTGGGTATTTCCTCAACTTACTTTCTCTTAACTTTTTCATTTCTGCTATCGAATTTTTAATTTCCAAGGATTCTTTTCTGTTCTGTTCTCTCAATGTTCCTTTCTTACAGCATCCAGTTCTTATCTAATGGATATAGCTTACCTCCTTTTAATTTTCTAAGAATAGTAATGACAGGTCATTTTTGGTTTTTTGTTGTTTTTTTAAAGTTTCCTCTGCTTGTAGCACCTCAGTTCCCTATGTTTCTTTCTTTCTGTTGTTTGGTCTCTTACCTATCAGATGCTTTCTCCAAGTGTATGGAGGCCTGCTCAAATGCTACCTGTTAAGTTCTGTGTGAGTGGGTAGGCTTGTCATGGTGAAAATTTGGCTGGCTTATTTCATGGGGAGCCCCCCAGAGCCAGTGCCTTTTATCTTGGGCTATCCATACCCCAGAGGACAATCTTACAATCTCCTACGTGGAATGGCCAAGCCTGAACATGATGATTCTGGGAACCGAGTGGTGGAAGAAGGCAAGGAGTGTCAACAGCGTAACATTACACACAACTCCATGTTTGTAGTCGTGTTACTGCCCTCAGCTGTCCCTACTATCTGCTCATCCAGGAACCCTCTCCAGAGAACAAGCCTCCAGTCTTCTGCCAAGGTGGGAGGAGGCTAATGCCCAACTGTGCACTATAGGAAAAAGATGTCAGGGTCTGAGTCTTCCGAAGCAGTAGTTACATGAGGACCACCCTCATCCCACTCCTGAGCTTTTGGGGTTCTGCAGGGCAAACAGGGCTGCTTCTCTGCTTTCATTGCTGCAGGCATAAGATCCGGCACTCAAGGTCAGCTTAGTCAGTTTCTATGCATCCATCTGCTTTCTGGCTGCCCAATTTTTGTTACTATTGACTCCTCTCCACAAGATTTGTCTTTAAAAACAGCCTCTTTACTCTAGTTCCACCATATAGTAAAGACAAATGCACACAGCCAATCTACATCTGCAAATGCAACTGCCCTGATTTTTCAAATGTTTTCTATTTGATCTTTTCAAAAAAGTATGATTGTAACAAATTTAAACTTACAAAGTTCTTTATTCTCTGCTTCCTGCACCTCAAGTGAAAACTACTAGACAAGGAGTGAAAATCATTCCAGTTTACCTTTCCTCCCTCCTCTCCATCTCCCCCAAAGTAAAACTTTCAATGTCTTACTTACCTGGGGAACTAGACTGACATGGATGTTACAAAAGTTCTCTCTTTTGACCTTGAATTGGAACTGACGGAAGGCCTCAATAAAGGGCATGCTTTCTATGTCCCCCACGGTTCCACCAAGCTAGAAGAACAAAGTTGTTTCAGAGGTTAGGCACTAAACCCTTCTCTGGCAGTTTAGTTTTCTAACAACTGTTCTGTCTTCCTGATTCAGTGATCAGTAATTATGTAACACAGACTTTCTAACCCTGTATAATGTTAGTTAACAGGAATTAGACATCTCTTTGTACTAAAAGGTTATTCTTTTGGACAGGCTCATTGTTCCCAAAGGTTATTATGGAACTTTCCACATCATTTCAAGAAAAAGGTCAGATGAGAGAGGTGCCAGGAATGTTATCTGTATCACAGTGACAAAGCAAAAACAAACAAACAAACAAAAAACCTAAATCTTATCTCCTTAGTTAACCATAAATAATTTTTGTAATGAAAAGCATCAGTTGGCTGGGCGCGGTGGCTCACATCTGTAATCCTAACACTTTGGGAGGCCAAGGCAGGCAGATGGCTTGAGCTCAGGAGTTGGAGACAATCCTGGGCAAAATGACGAAACCCTGCCTCTCCCAAAAAAGTACAAAAACTAGCCGGGCATGGTGGTGCGCACTGTAGACCCAGCTACTTGGGAGGCTAAGGTAGGAGAACTGCTGGAGCCCAAGAGGTCAAGGGTGCAGTGAGCCATGACTGCTCCACTGGACTCCAGCCTGGGTGGGTGACAGAGTGAGACCCTGTCTCAAAAAAAAAAAAAAAAAGCATTAGTTATAAACAAAACTGCTGGAACTTTTGAGTCTCCTGTTATCTGAAGAACACTGAGATCCAACAGCTAGGATCAGCACAGCAGGAGTACAGATACTGAAACCAAATGAAGCTCATTCAGAGACGAATGCTCTTGCCAGACGAAAGCAAAAGATCTGCTGACTTGCTCAAGAGATAGATGAAAATGTATCACACTACTCATGGGTACAATCAGTACTAAGTGAATCCATAAATGCTACAAAAAAGGAGCACCGTTTGGGCAAACTACGGTTTTCCCTTGCGTGGCCATTCCACATGACTGTTCCTGTGCCCTTACCTGCCACATTGCAACATACTGCACCAGAGATAGGAAGGCCAAGGGCTCCACTGGGAACTGTCTTATCAGTTGTTGATGGCTGACTAAGGAGATGAGTACACTTGTTCACATGTGCAGGAATCATACAAACCTCAATAACACACACTTGAGGTTCCAGGCCATCTTCATCTACAGGTATTAACGCCTGTCTCATCACCCACTCCTGGATTGCATCTGTGATATGAGGGACAACTGGGAAAGAGAAAACAAAAGGGAACTTATGCTTGTCCATCTACATCGATTGAGACAAATGCACTTACTGTGAAAACAAACTGCGACACTCTTTGCCTGCAGAGAGTAGCAATAGGGTCATAAAAATACTTTTGAGGCCCCCTTTAACTGGCCTCAACAAATCTCTGAGCTCACACTTCCTGCAGCCAGATGTCTAAGTTGTTGCTAGAAGCCCTGCAACAGAGCAAGGCTAAGTAAGAGCAGTCTCCTGAGCCACACAGGCGCACGTGCCCCTGTGCAGAGTCCACCCTTTTGGCCACACACCAGTATGGCCAACCTTATTGCTCATAGCTGAAGGTGGGCACACTACACTTCAGTGCACTTCCAGGAACAGGAGACTTCTGGGACCCTGTTCCGTATGTTTCCAGTTTACCAAAGGGTGGACAATCCACTGCAGTGAGCCAGCACAGCACAGCAGAGTGGTTAGAAGCACAGCACCCGGAGTCAGAATGTCTGGATTCAAACCTCAGTCCCATGACTCGTTAGCTGTGGATCTTTGGGCCAATTATAGAACCATTTTAAGCTTGTTTTCCCCACCTGTTAAGCTGTGGAAATTTTGTGAGACAGCACCTGTAAAATGCTCGGTAAAGTGCCTGCCACGTCAATGCTCAAAGAATGCTAGCGATTGCTCAACACTTCAAAAATCATAGTTGTTGGGCACAGACTGCAAGTTCCTAAAAGGTGAAGATTACTGTTGAACTCCAGGTTACTCCAGTTACAGCAATGCCTCATGCACAAGAATATTCATTTGCCTCACGCAGAAGAATATGCATTATCTACTCCACACATGGTGTCAGTGATCTTTTAAAATTCAAGTCAGAATTCATCACTCCCACACTTCAACTTTTCGGTGGCTTCCCACTCCTCCGAGTACACTCCTAGCTTCTTGCTGCGGCCCAGAGACTGGGTAGAACCTGGCTGTGGCTACCACCCCCGCTCTCTGACCATCTCCCTCAGTCACTTTGCCTTAGCTATGCCGGCCTCCCCTCCATTCCTGGACCAACCAAGCCTTTGTAGCCCTGCGCCTCCGCACTTCTCATTCCACTCTCGCTGTGATTGGCCTCTCAGCTCAGATGGCCTCTCTTGGGACACTCCTCGACCACCTGCCCAAAGTGGCTTTCCCCAGTCACTCTTTCTGTCCTCACTCCACTTGGTTTCTTCACAGCTTCTGACAGATGTCTCATTTTGTTTTATGTTTGTTGTTTGCCTCCCCCACAGGTAACCTCCATGTGGGCAATGACCTCTCTGGTCTTGTTCATCACATGCATTACCAGCACCAGTGAGGGTCTGACTGTAGTGAGCATTCAATGCAAATTTGATGGATGATGAATAAATAAATAGCAAACTGTATGATCAAAACCATTCTAATTCCTAACTGATTCCTTTCTATGTGTCAGGAAGTCAGGGAAACACTTCATTGACTTTTAGTTTCTTTAATCCTCCTAACAACCCAGAGAGGTAGGTGTTGTTATTGTCTCCATTTTACAGAAAAGGAATCCACATTTCGAAGAGGTTAATTTGCCCATGTTCACAAAGCTGGTGAGAGGGGAAGCTAAGATCCAAACATGACCCAATTAGCCCAGAATCTTGCCAGGGCAGCCCCAGACCAGAGCCAGCTGTCAGTGTGACCCTCAGCTTTCAGGCCAGTAAAATCTAAAGCCAAAAGCAGATTTGCTCTCATAAGTCAGATTAAAGCCACTTTTCAGCAACCTCTCCAAATTTGGGCCACTGCCATTATACTAGATCAGTAGTTTTCCATCCCCACCTTTTTAAAGCAGCAAAACATTTACCTTAAATGAATGTTTTGTACAAAACCCCAAAACAGCAAATAGATGTAAGCGAAGCTGTGCCAGTGAAAGCTTGGGAGGACCCAGAAACCCACTTCTCAGGCTCCTCCTAGGCCATATGGCACTGATGAACGGCCTGGAAACCAGTATACACAATAGATGTTCATTTCCTTCTCACTTCTATACATAGTAAGTCCCAGATGCACACATACATGCCATCTGGCTTAATGCCCTAATCGAGTTGCCTTTACCACTTTCACACTCATTACTGTGTAAAAACAACAGCTCTCTGGACTCGTATCATGCTGCCTTGGCAGGACTGACAAGCTTCAATGAAGTAGTTGTTCTTCGAATTATTTTTTTAGCAAACAACAATATAATTCTGATTTTTCAACTGAAGGCATATTTCAGTAACAATACCTTGAGAGTTTCATGCTGAAATCACATACAATGTAAACTTTTGTACTCAAAAGGGAATTATACATTTGTGTAGAGGTGGGAGGGGGAAGAAATTAAACTGGTTAAGACTTTTAAGCTTTAAAGGTAAATCCAGTATTACCTTGGACAGTTTTCCCCAAGTAATCTCCCTTCCGTTCCTTGTTAATGACATACTGGTATATCTTTCCAGTGGTCAGATTATTGTCTTTGGTGAGGCGGATGTCAAGGAACCGCTCATAGTTACCCAGGTCAAGGTCTACTTCCCCACCATCATCCAGCACAAAAACCTCACCTGCAGTGAACAGAGAAACCATTTAAGTGAAAATACCTACACCGTGGCACAACTGCAATCCTGAAATAAAACACTCATTAACAAGGTGTGCAATTACGTAATAGGAAGCACAGAAATTCACTTCTAGAAGACTAAATATGACACACAAAAAGAAAAATTACCAGCTATTCTCTAAAAGGTAACTTCATACTTCTAGCCTGTCAACAAACTCATTCTTAAGAAGAGTTATAAAATAGCATGGGATGGGAAGAAATGACAGCCCACTGGGCTGTGCATATACAGGACCTTACAGTGGTATACAGCATCTGCTGCCTAGGGAAAAAGAACCTTCAGAAAAGTCTCCTAATTGAGCGTAATATGGTTTAAAGTATGATAAAAATATTTGATTCAAAACCTGGATATATGCACATTAAGTTTGTGCTGATTATAAAAATCAGCTTCTGAGCTCTGCTTTTGTTCTAAACAACTTTGTGAAACTGCACATTTACCCCATTCCTTTGTTGCACATTCATTCCATGAAATTTCACTCTAGAAATTTTGCCCAGAATGATTCATTCCTACCACCACAATAGGAGACAAGCTCAAACACAGGAAAGGAAAAAAACGTCTCATTTTCTCCCTCAGAGAGACAACTCATCCTCTGCTCAAGAATTCTGTATTAAATATCACTCAGGTATATGGATCCTTTCCTGATGCCATTTGTTACATGAGGATTTCTGCACTAGTGACACTTAATGCGTGCAGATTTTCACCTCAACGCTAGACAGCAGGAGTATGAATGCAGAATTTTAAAACTTAAGAGGTATGTTTTAACATCTCTCCCAGTTTTAAGCAATTAATCTTTGAAGTAACAGCCACAGTCACATGTCACACCGTTGACAGGTTCTCAATAACAACAAAGAAGTAAAAGGCAGTCGGGCATGGTGGCTCACACCTGTAAAACCCAGCACTTTGGGATTACAGGTGGGAGGACCCAAGACCAGCCTGGGCAACATAGTGGAACCCCACCTCTACAAAAAATTTAGAAATTAGCCAGGCATGGTGATTTACACCTGTAGTCCCAGCTACTCAGGAGGCTGAGGTGAGAGGATCACTTGAGCCAAGGAGGTGGAAGCTGCAGCGAGCCATGATCACACCACTACACTCCAGCCTGAGGGACGGAGTGGGATCCTGTCTCAAAGAAAAAAAAAATTCTGCTTCTTCCTTTCTAGGTGAGAAAAGTATCATTCTGCTATATTAAGGGACCTATTAGAAGGCAGAAAATAAAAGTTATGCAAACTGTGCACATAATTCCCAAGCGCTGACATGTTCTGTCACATGCAATTATTATTAAGAAATCCACTGTGCTTACCATGCTCATAAGGAGAGAATGTTCCTGCATCAATGTTAATGTAGGGGTCAATTTTGATTGAAGTTACATGTAAACCACATGACTTGAGTATTGTGCCCACACTGCTGGCAATGATTCCTTTTCCAATTCCTGATATAACACCACCAGTAACCAGAATGTACTTCATTTTACTCTTTGACCTGAAAGAAGGAAAAATTACAGATGAAATAAATATATCTCAACAAACCAAACTCATCTGGGTTCAAACACTGGCTCTGCCAATTATTAGCTATGAACCCTCTTGAAGCCTCAGTTTCTCTGTCACAGGACTTCAGAAGGTTCTCGTCAGGTTTAAATAGGATCATAACAAACATTTCTTGGATCACTGAATGGCTTTAGTCAAATATGTGTAGAAAAACAACTGCTACTCTAATAACACAGCTTTTGTTTAAAGCCTTGACAACTAATAACCTTCAGAGTCAACCTAATAAAACCAGCTCTAAGCTGGTTGATAGAACACTACATCCCAAATGTTTGCTGACATCACTGCCAGACACTGGGATACCAGGCAGGTGCCTCATTATTTTCCCTACATGGGAAAAAAATTCAAACTTGGATAAGTACTCCAGTTCTCCAGGAAATAAATAATGTCTTTGGCTAAACTACAACATATCATCAAGAAAACACAGCTCCTCTAGGTTATAAAAGATAGTCTAAAAGGAAAGAACATCAACATTTAAAAGTGGTTGCAGCTAAACCAAAATTCCTTTAATTAAAAGTAGTTCTCTGGCTGGGCATGGTGGCTCATGCCTGTAATCCCAGCACTTTGGGAGGCAGAGCCAGGAGGATCACTTGAGGTCACGAGTTCGAGACCAGCCTGGCCAATATGGGGAAACCACATCTCTACTAAAAATACAAAAATTAGCCTGCTGTGATGGCACACGCCTGTAGTCCCAGCTACTCAGGAGGCTGAGGCAGGAGAATCGCTTGAACCCACGAGGCAGAGGTTGCAGTGAGCTGGGATCATGCCACTGCACTCCAGCATGAGCGACAGAATAAGACTACCTCAAAAAAAAAAAAAAGGTAGTTCTCTTCTATAATTTAACAATAACTTGCTCCTTGTCAGAAATCTCTCCCAGGCATGCAATGAAGAGAGACTGTAAATACTGGGGGAGAGGGACATCAGATAAGAAACCAGTCTGAAGCACATGATGGGCAGAGGACTCAAAGAGAGGGGAGATGAGATTAAATCCAAAGAGCAGTGCCACAGTGGCAGGGAAAGAAGAAATAAAAGAAGATATAAGGGCAGCAGAGTCAAGATGCAGGTGAAAACAGCATCGACAAGAGGTGAGGAGACCGTGACAGGCTCACCACAGAGGATTTATCACTGGTCCCCAGCTTCAGAGGTCCAGAATCGTCCATTTGGTCAGCAAATCCAAATGTGACCAAAATGAAAAACACAATTGGAAAGTAGCAGAAAATGCTTACTTTGGCATGGTCAGGACATTTTCCTCCTCAGGAACGTTCCATGTGAAGCCAAATTATGATAAAAATAAACTAAGGAACAAGAAAACTAAGGAGTTGTGCTTGAAGCATTCCCCCGCCCCACCCCCTCCCCAGAGCAAGAAAGAACACACTTGGCAGGGAAGGAAGAATGCTCAGAAGTCTTCCCCGCTCCAGAGGCTCTTTCCATCCTCTGCTGCAGCATTTCCAAAATCATGCTCCCTGGTTTCAACAAAATGCATATGGGATTCTCAAAAAGGATTTTATGGATATAAATCAGAGAAATGCTGATTAAACCAAGTCATTTAACGCAAGAATCCTGGGAGTGTTCAGCAAGTAAACTCGCACTGTGATGACTGCTACACAGTATGCGGTGTCTCCAAGCTTATCTGACCCTAAGTCTCTCACTTTACAGTTCCTTATTGACACATGAAAATCAGACTTAGGTACATTTTAGATATGTTCTAACCAGCCATATCCCTTACTGAGACTATACCCTGGTCTCCCTAAGTTTTGGATGATCCTAGAAATTCCTCTGCCACCGAGTGAGTTACTTCTACAAAAGATTCATCTCATCCCATTACATTTGATTTGTCCCAATTTTACTCTAAGAGTTTAACATCTCTCTTTACGTTCTTTAGTTTCTCTCTTTAGATTCTTGCAGTCTCAGTGCCTGGCAATAAATATGCCAATGTACACAAAGATCAGGCGGGAGGCTCATTCATTCATCCTTACGGGCTACTGACTTACATGACAGCTACTGTGCTTGGGGACTGCAAACATTAATCAGATTTGGGCCCATATCTCAACTTTCTGGCAGTCCAGTTGGAGAGATGAAACATTAACAAATAAATGAGTAATTCAGTGATGGTGGAAGCAGACAGAAAACATGTTTAGACTATAAAGGGGGACGAAGAGAGCAGAAGCTTTCAGTACCATGGCCATCAGAGGAAGGTGAGAGAAGTCCTGGGGGTAGTGGGCGGATCCAGGCGGCTCCTGTTTTGTAGATATGACTTGCAATGGGCCTTGAAGGACTGACTGCACGACTCAGAGCACAGGAAAGGGAACAGGGTGAACAGGCAGGTGCGGGGCAGCTACAGAGAACAGAGGTAAGGCCGTGATGGGGAAGGTGGGGAGGGAGGGATATACAGTGGAAGATAAACTGGAAAGGTAGGCAAGGGCCAGATCATGTGCAAACTGGCATGCCCAATCTGAACTTAATTCTGAACGTGACGGAAGGCGCAAGAAGGTTTTCCCGCACAGAAGTAACGTAAATCAAGACGCATCAGAGAAATTCAACAAAGACTGAGGGAGGAAATGCTTTTTCTTTCAATGTTATAAGATGAAATGCCAGCCCCCATCACTCGTGTGCAGACCTCAGTCATGTCACCTGAGCTGCATGCAACGCGGGTTCTCACCTCGGGAAATGGGGGTGAGAATCTCTGCGCCGCCCGCGTCACAGGGCCGCTGAGGATTCGAAACTGTAACGAGCGTTGACGGAAGAGCGCCACGCAAACGTGGTGAGCTCTATACACCGCCAGCGCCCCAACCCCCGGCCGTCGGGAAGGGAGGAAGCCGTGGGGCCCAAAGGCCAGCCGCGGGGCCCAGGGCCGGCGAGTTCTCAGGCCCCCTAGTCCTACGGCGTGGAGCCGCCCCGCCCAGCAACCGGCGGCTGAGCCCCCGCCGAGGCCGGAGGCCCGAGGCCCGCACCGCCTGAATGGATGGGTGACTGCCGGGCTTCCTCGCAGATGAAGAGCAAGGGCGGGGGACGGGGGGGCGGCGCTCCACGCCCCTACGGCCTTCTCCGTCCGACAAGCCCGGCCGAGCTGATTCGGCGCCGCCGAGCGCGGCGGCGCCGGCCCCACAGCCTCTGAAGCCGCCCCGCGCCCCGCTCGGCCCCTCTCCCCAGCGCCGCCCGGCCACGAGGCCCGCGCGCGGGAGCCGGCAGCTCGCCGGCCGGGGCGCCCGCCCCACTCCCGTTAGGCACACAGCCCATTGGGCAGGACGCCGAGTCACCTCACCCCTGATTGGTAGGAGCGACGTCCGTCACCCCGGCGGCGGGGCTATACGGCGCCGGGCTCAGCTCCCGCCGCTGACTCCTGCGCGGGAGAACAGTTCCCCCCCGGGATCCCTGGAGTCAGTCTACCTGCGGCCGGCTTCAGATCCTCCCGTCAGCGACAGAGCTGGGCCGGCGACGCACGCGGAGCCCCGGACAGCCAGTGAACAACCCCGACCGCATGCGCCCGGCAGTCTTTCACGGAGGCGGGCTCTAGGCTGTGCGCACGCAGAGGGTGGAGGGCGGGGCGGGTCTGGAGGGCGCGGGGCGGGGCGGGGCCTGGAGTGCGCAGGCGCGGGACTGGACCTCCTGGCCACCTCCGCTCAACTGTGCCGCCGGCGGTTCGAGGCCGGGCGGTTGGTGGCGTGTCTGCCCCTCTGCTTCCGTCCCAGCCTGTGGCCCAAGCTTCCTCTCTTGAAGGGGAGGAGGCTGTTTGGGGACTCATGCCTGGCCTATTCGTCGCCTGGCCTCGCGTCCTCCCACAGCGGTCTCCTGGAGTTCTGGGCGTCGCCTTCCATCCCATGGTCTTTCACTGTGGGCTCCTGGCGGTGACGCGCCATCGCATCTCTGCCTCCGGGCGAGGGACGGCTGCTGCGCCACCCCGGCCTCCAAGACGGAAGTGCGGAGGGTCGCGCGGCGCTGGCTCCTCGTCGGCCTCCCTCCTCCCCACACCTGCCCCGAAGGCGGCTGCTTTGGATGGACTAGGATCCCGAAAAGTACGGTTTCATCTAGCGATCGCTCCCGGAGCACCGACTGTGCCACGCACTGTGCTGGGCACCGAGGGACCCTCTCCTTGGACTAACGATGTAGGGAGGCACACTGAGCAGTACATTACACTTCATGGTTGTCATGGGTGCTTGCTGCAGAGATGCTGGTGCCGGGGCAGTGAGTGCTAGCGCGGGGACTGACCAAGTCCGGTGGGGGTTGGGAATTCAGGCGGGAAGCCCGCCCTGAAAAAGTAACTTTGAAGCAGAGACCTAAGTAGACTGGCAAAGATGGGAAAGGGAGAGGCGGGAATAAGAAAGTGAGACGTGCTTGAGCCCAAAAGTTCGAGACCAGCTTGGGTAACATAGCGAGACCCCGTTTCTTATAAAAATAATAATAATAGGCCGGGCCCAGTGGCTCACACCTGTAATCCCAGCATTTTGGGAGGCCGAGGCAGGCGCATCACAAGGTCAGGAGTTCAAGACCAGCCTTGCCAATATGGTGAAACCCCGTCTCTACTAAAAATACAAAAATTAGCTGGGCATGGTGGTGGGCGCCTGTAGTCCCAGCTACTCAGAAGGCTGAGGCAGGAGAATAGCTTGAACCTGGGAGGTGGAGGTTGCAGTGAGCCGAGATGGCACCACTGCATTCCAGCCTGGGCGACAGAGCAAGACTCGGTCTCAAAGAATGAATGAATGAATAAATAAATAAATAAATAAATAAATAAATAAATAAAATAAAAATAGTAATAATAATTTTTTTAAAAAGTAAGGCAGAAGGAAAAGTCTGTGTACAAGCCCAAAGAGGCCGGCACAGCTGAATTGGAAGGCCAGTCTAGCCGAGTCCGCAAGGGCCTCAGGAAGCGAGGTTAACATGAGATTAGGTTGAAGAGTTGGGTAGGGCCATACGGGGAAGAGCATTATAGACCAAGTAAAGGCTTTTCTTTCTCCTAGGGATAGTGGAAAGCTGTAGAAACTTTTGAGAGGCTTTTGACCTTCCTTTGAATAGTGAATATATGTACATGGTTATAATTTTTTCCCCAAACACTACACAAGGGTGTCCATGAAAAGTAAATCTTATTTCTGTACCCCAGTGTTCCTGTTTTGTTCTCTAGAAGCAGTTTGCCACAATTTCTTAACTATCTTCATTGAAGGAGTTTAAAAAAAAAAAGATGTGATGGGATCAGATTTGTGTTTCAGGAAAATCATTGAAACTGATGGATTCCCAGAAACCAGGTCAGGAGGCTCCTGCAGTGGCCTCTTTCAGAGGCTTCTGGCTCCTTCCAGATCTGGATCACCAGTGCTTCAACCCTGACAACCTGCCCATGCTGCATTCAGCTCCAAATCTAAAAAATGTTTGGAATGCCAGGCATAGTGGCTCACACTTGTGATCCTGACACTGTGGGAGGCTGAGGCAGGGTGGGAGGATTTCTTGAGTCCAGGAGTTCAAGACCAGCCTAAGCAATATAGTGAGACCCCCCCATCTCTACAAAAAAATACAAAAATTAGCTGAACATGGTGGCACGCATCTGTAGTCCTGGCTGCTCCGGAGCCTGAGGCGGGAGGAGTGCTTGAACCCAGGAATTCAAGGCCAGTGGGAGCTAGGATCCCACCACTGCACTCCAGCCTGGGCAGAGTGAGACTCTATCTCAAAAAAAAAAAAAAAAAAAAAAAAAAAGTTTGGGTTGTCTTTGAAGTACTCTACAGCCACACCTTCTTTCAAGAAGCATTTGATGTTTATCAAAGTGCCTGGAACATAACAGATGCTGAGTATGTACTTGCTGAGGTAATGAAGATGCTATGGGAGATGGAAAAATGAGCCGTTCACCCAACCACTCCTCTGAATGACCACTTGACATTGTCTTCTTCCTCAGAGCTCTTCCATCTCCTCCCCCATATTCTCTTCAGCTGGTGGTCTTGCTTCCCATTTCACAAGAAAATAGAAGCCATCAGGAGATTTTTCATATCCACCAACCACTTTTATCTGTGCACACAAGCTCTGCATTGTCTCCTGTTACTGCAGACAAACTGCCCACACTCACAGAGGTCAACCTCCTCTTTGCTCCAAGTGCTATATCCATTTGTCAACTAAAGAATGTCTAGTATGCAAGTGCCATATCCTTTCATCAACTCAAGAATGTCTAGTAGAATGTCCCTTCCTGCATCATCAGTCTTTCCCTCTCTAGTAGATCTTTTCCACTAGTGTGATGCAAACATGCTGCAATTTGTTCCATCTTAAAACCCCTCCTGACTATGCCATTCTCTAGCTCCCCCTCCATTTCTGTTTCACTTTTCAGCACAACTCCTAAAAAATGTTTGTACTTGCCATCTCCAATTTCTTCCCTCTCTTGAACTCATTCCAATCAGGATATTTTGCTCATATAATTTCACTGAAACTGATCTCATCAAAAATTAACCTCCATGTTCTCAGACCTCTTCTTTGTACATCAGCCTAGACTCCAATCTCTAATGTCTGTAAGTCCCAAATAAAGACAACAGTGGGCTGGGCGCGGTGGCTCATGCCTGTAATCCCAGCACTTTGGGAGCCTGAGGTGGGTGGATCACAAGGTCAGGAGTTCAAGACCAGTCTCGCCAATATGGTGAAACCCCGTCTCTACTAAAAATACAAAACTTAGCCAGATGTGGTGGCGGGCGCCTGTAGTCCCAGCTACTCAGGAGGCTGAGGCAGGAGAATCGCTTGAACCCAGGAGTCAGAGGTTGCCGTGAGCCAAGATCGCACCACTGCACTTCAGCCTGGGCAACAAGAGTGAGACTCTGTCTCAAAAAAAAAAAAAAATAGACAACAGTGTGGCTGTATGTGCACGGCATGAGTGCATATGTGTGTGTGCACGTGCGCATGTGTATGTATTTACATATTTGGGCTGCTTCTCTCCCCCACCATAGGCCCAGTCTCCTTGTGGGCTCTTAGGTGCAGCTATACAGCCCCAGAGCTGCCCCCAAACTGACCACTTCCCTAAGAGCATTTGTGACAGCTGATCATTTCCTCCTTAAAACATGCGTGTCCTTTACTTGGCTTCTAGGAAACCACTTGCTGTTCATTTTTGCCTATTTCACAGGTTTCTCCTTCTAGATCCTCTTCCTTTTTTTCTATCCTGAACGATGAACATTGCCCCAAGCCTCAGTTCTAGGATCCCTTCTCTCTACAGACATTATCTAGTCATTAAAACCATCTGGCCCAGATGCAGTGGCTCACGTCTGTAATCTCAGCACTTGGGAGGCCGAGGTGGGTGGATCACAATGTCAGGAGTTCAAGACCAGCCTGGCCAACATGGTGAAACCCCGTCTACTAAAAATACAAAAATTAGCCAGGAGTGGTGGCGCAGGTCTGTAATCCCAGCTACTCGGGAGGCTGATGCAGGAGAATCACTTGAACCCTGGAGGCGGAGGTTGCAGTGAGCCGAGATTAGGCCATTGCACTCCAGCCTGCGCAACAGAACAAGACTCCGTCTAAAAAAAAAAAAAACCATCCTTATTCTAACTACTCCCAAATTTATATTCGCAGGCTGAATGTGTCCTGAACCCCAAGTTCTCTTCCAAGCCCAGGTCCTGAGGTGAGTCAGGCACCTCACCTACACGTGGGCCAACTCTTTGATCCCGTTGGTGCTCCAGAGCTCCCCATGGGATCAGGCTGAGGCAAACTTCCTGAAAAGAACCAGTCTGTATTTTAGGCTTTGTGGGCCATATGGTCTCTTGCAATCATTCAACTCTGCCTTCATAGTGCAAAAGTAGCCATAGATAATAATATCGATTAAATGAATGTGACTTATTTCAATAGAACTATAGCTGTGTTCACATAATACTCTTTTTTACAGAAATAGAGCTTGGGTCTGAAGGCCAAAATGTGCCAACTCCTGAGCTAAACACATATCTTTGTCTCACTTTTTCCCCGCCCCATGCTCCCCTCGCTCCCTCACAGTCTTCACCTGAGGTTATTCCTCAGTCACTCGCTGACTCAAGAACCCACCTCCGGCTTTCTTCCTAGGGAACCCAGGCTAAGACAGGGTGCCTCCCGCACGTCCCGTGGCACACCCAGTGCTTCCTCTGAGGCATTTATCACAGCCTGCTGAGATTGCCTGTTCACTTATCTGTCTCCTCCATACCAGATTGGAATCTCTTTGAGGTTACTTAGCCTTTCTGTGTGTCACTTCCCTTATCAAGTATGTCTTGTGGACCTTTTAGTAACCAGCATCTAGCATCTGTAACTCCCACTACTACCCTAAAATGCAAATGCTGTCATTATTACTATATTACAGACGATGGAGCCAAGACTGAACACATGTAAACACCTTCCTGAGAGCACACGCGAAGGTTCGCTTTGGATTGTCTTTCTGTTTCTTCCCCTCATTCTGCCCATCATCAAGTCTTGCTTATTGTTTCTTCTCCAGGACTTCCTTGAGTGACTTTCTACTTTTATATGAATACGCTGTCACTCTAGTCTGGCATTCTAATGGATTATCTGGGTGAGAAATGGGGCAGGAGGGAGCCTACAACTAGTGACAGATTTGTTGTTTTTTTCCCAGATTGGGGCTATTTATGTTTTATTTAGTTTCTAATAGATATGTAAATGGCATAAAATTCGAGTGTTAAAAAGGAATACACAGTAAAAGCCCTCCTTACATACCTGTTCCCCAGCCACCCAAGTTTCCTCCCAGAAGCAACCACTGTGACCAGTTTCTGGTTTATCCTTCAAGCACACTCTGTGCATGTGTAGATATTCTTTTTGGCTGTATGTTATTTTAATATGACTGTATGATGTTGGATTTTCATCACTTGAGCTAGCTGTAATTATGTTATTTAGTGAATTTGTTGGTTTATGTCCTCACTTTGTTCAAGAAAGGATTTAAAGCCACTTGTGTGTGTGTCTACAAAATGTGAGCAAAAAATGAGGCAAAGGAAAGGAAGAATAGGAATTTTCTATCTTAATGACACTCCATTACCTTCAGGATAAAGTCAAAACCACACTATGATGTATGAGGCCATGCACAAATTGGGCTCAGTTTACCTGTCTAGCCACATCACCCACCCCATGCTGCAGCCACAGTGATTCTTCCAGTTCTCTGAACATGCCATGTATTCTTTTCCACATATGAATCGTTGCATAGACCTCTGCTGGCTCTCACCTACCCCCCTGCTTCCTGCCTTTTTCTTGCTAACATCACATCACATCTCAACTTGGTCTTCACTTCCCCAAAGTAATTTTTTTGGGCAGACTCTCCCCCTCATTTGGGGTTAGCACTTCTCTCCCATTCTTTTATTGCTGCTGGGATGTCCCAGAGCATAGCACTTACCAAATTATATTTTAAGGGAGGCAGAGGGGAAGGTGGTGGTTAATGGGTACAAAAAATATATAGTTAGAAAGAATGAATAAGACTTAGTAGATTGGGTGCAGTGGCTCACGCCTGTAGTCCCAGCACTTTGGGAGGCTGAGGTGGGTGGATCGATGGAGTCCAGGTGTTCAGACCAGCCCGGGCAACATGGCAAAACCCCATCTCTACAAAAAGTACAAAAAAATTAGCTGAGCCTGGTGGTGCACGCCTGTAGTGCCAGCTACTGGAGAGGCTGAGGTGGGAGGATTACTTGAGCCACAGAGGCAGAGGTTGCAGTGAGCCGAGATCGTGTCACAGCACTCCAGCCTGGGTGACAGAGTAAGACCCTGTCTCAAAAAAAAAAAAAAGACTTAGTATTTGATAGCACAACAGGGTGACTATAGTCAGTAATAATTTAGTTGTACATTTTAAATAACTAAAAGTATATAATTGGGCCGGGCGCCGTGGCTCACGCCTGTAATCCCAGTACTTTGGGAGGCCGAGGCAGGTGGATCACAAGGTCAGGAGATCGAGACCATCCTGGCTAACACGGTGAAACCCCGTCTCCACTAAAAATACAAAAAATTAGCCTGGTGTGGTGGCGGGCACCTGTAGTCCCAGCTACTGGGGAGGCTGAGGCAGGAGAATGGCGTGAACCACTTTGTTCAAGAAAGGATTTAAAGTCACTTATGTGTGTGTCTACAAAATGTGAGCAAAAAATGAGGCAAAGGAAAGGAAAAATAGGGATTTTCTGTTTTAATGACACTCCATTACCTTCAGGATAAAGTCAAAACCACTCTATGATGTATGAGGCCATGCAAAATTGGGAGGTGGAGCTTGCAGTGAGCCGAGATCGCGCCACCGCACTCCAGCCTGGGCGACACAGCGAGACTCCATCTCAAAAACAAACAAACAAACAAACAAAATAATAATAATAATAATAATATTGGATTGCCTGTAACACAAAGGATAAATCCTTAAGGGGATGGATTCCCCATTCTGCATGATGTAACTGTTACACATTGCATGCCTGTGTCAAAGTATCTCATGTACCCCATAAATATATATACCTACTATGTACCCACAATACATTTTTAAAAGAACAAATTTTATTTTAATAATCCACTTCCTTGCCCAAATCTTCCACTTGTCTACAAGCTCTGTGAGGTCGGGGACCTGTTTATCTGATTTTCTGTGATATGCCCACTGCCTAGCTGCTTGTGGCACACAATAGTCATTTGTTACACAAATAAATGACGCCAGAAATTCAATTAGATCACACACCCTTTCTAGAGGAGAGTCACAAATTTGACTTTTAACTTCCTAGGAGCCAAAGTGAAGAGGATCAATGTGACCATACAACAATTGCTCAGGAGGAATATCACTTCCTCAAATAACCCTTCATTGACCCCAGGTCCCTTTACTGGCTCCAAGTCCTCACTAATTTTCCTAGCAGCTTTATCAAAATTCTAACAATTGATGGAGTAATTGGGTAGTTGTTTTCTGTCTTCCCCACCAGTCTGTATTTCATTTACGAGTATATCCCCAGCAGCTCTCATATGGCTGCATGTAGTAGATGCTCAGTACATGTTTATTGAATTAATTAAAAGGACCATTATTTCTGCTACTGAGCTCAGAAATCAATTCCCCCTGTGAGTCTTCATGGAGAGGATATAGGATGCACAATGTAAGGATGAAAAGTCTCAATAACATTTATACAGCAGACATACAGGCAAGGGTCACAGGCCTGTTCCTTCAAATGACTTCCTTTTTTTTTTTTTTTTTTTTTGGAGACGTAGTTTCACTCTTGTCACCAAGGCTGGAGTGCAATGGCATGATCCCGGCTCACTGTAATCTCCACCTCCCAGGCCGAGTTCAAGCGATTCTCCTGCCTCAGCCTCCAGAGTAGCTGGGATTGCAGGCACCCACCACCATGACCAGCTAATTTTTTTGTATTTTTAGTAGAGACGTGGTTTCACCATGTTGGCTAGGCTGATCTCGAACTCCTGACCTCAGGTAATCTGCCAACCTCAGCCTACCAAAGCTGGGATTACAGGCGTGAGCCAACACACCCGGCCTAAAATGACTTTCAGTAAAGGCTGGTGACAGTGTCACTGCATGTGATTTTGTTGTGCTCCAACCTGAGTGCTGGGGAGATTTGAGGGGCAGTGAATTAAATCCTACACTCTGAGAGATACGTGGAATGAATCTACTCTGAACATCAGATTAAAGTCAGAGGCTGTCAACAAGCAGATGAGCTTGGGGGTAAAATTCATATTCTCCTCAGAACTAATTGATGTCCTTCATAGGGAACATGATGAAATGTCAGAATAATCTGACAGAGACATCTGTTTCATATAGGGCCCATAATAGTGTATATTACTATTATATACGAACATACGGTATAATTATACATGAGTACCTCAATAGCACATTTAAGGGAAAAATGTAGTAAAAGAGAAATAAATGGCTAGGCGGGTACAGGATTACATGCCTGTAATCCCAACACTTTGGGAGACTGAGGCGGGCAGATCACCTGAGGTCGGGAGTTTGAGACCAGCCTGACCAACATGGAGAAACCCCGTCTCTACTAAAAATACAAAATTAGCCAGGCATGATGGCACATGCCTGTAATCCCAGCTACTCAGGAAGCTGAGGCAGGAGAATCGCTTGAACCCGGGAGGCAGAGGTTGCGGTGAGCCGAGATCGCACCATTGCACTCCAGCCTGGGCAACAAGAGCAAAACTCTGTCTGAAAAAAAAAAGAGAAAGAAAAAGCCACTTTTTAAAATATGCTGTCAAACATAAGAAGGAATTCTTAGTTGAAAAATAGACCATAGTTAACATCACCATACAACCCATATTTGGTGAGCTAGTTCTGATTTCTTGGAATGTAGTTATTGTTAATAAAATGTGTACATATGTAACTGTGATTTTGTTATTGTACCCCTATGAGACTTACTGAAAATAAATGGGCTAGGCACATTTACAGTGCCTGTAATCCCAGCACTTTGAGAGACCTAAGTGGGAGGATTGCTTGAGCCCAGGAGTTTGAGACCAGCCTGGACAACATAGTGAGACCTCATTTCTTCCAAAACATTTTTAAAAAGTTTAACCAGGACTGGTGGCAAGTGCCTGTAGTCCCAGCTACTTGTAGACTGAGGTGGGGGATCACTTGAGTGCTATAGTGAGCCATGATCACACTACTGCACTCCAGCCTGGGTGATAGAGCAAGACAAAAAAAAAAAGAAAGAAAGAAAGAAAGAGAGAGAGAGAGAAAAGAAAGAAGAAAAGAAAAGAAAGAAAAGAAAAAGAATAAGGAAATAAATACTTTTTAAATCATATATTCTGACTTTGGGGTTCAAAAACACATGGCAAACAAGACTTGTTTCAGCAGCCCCATCTGTGGGAACCCCTCCAAGCCTCTCTGGCTAGTTAGGTACCCCTCACCTGATCTCCAGAACTGCCTCTTTTTTTTGAGACGGAGTCTCACTCTGTAGCCAGGCTGGAGTGCAATGGCGCGATCTCAGCTCACTGCAATCTCCACCTCGTGGGTTCAAGCAATTCTCCCACCTCAGCCTCCTGAGTAGCTGGGACTACAGGCATGCACCACCACGCCTGTCTAATTTTTTGTATTTTTAGTAGACATGGGGTTTCACCATGTTGGCCAGGATGGTCTCGATCTCCTGACTTTGTGATCCGCCCGCCGCGGCCTCCCAAAGTGCTGGGATTACAGGCATAAGCCACCACACCCAGCCCAGAACCGTCTCTTTATTCCTTTGCCGCAAGATTTAAAACATCCTATTGAGATGATCTGCACTTGCCACTTTCTAGATCAAGAGAAAGAACTGCCCCTTTTCAGCTTCACTAGCCCCAAGAAGGGGTGGTAAAGCCTCCATAAAACTTCCATAAGCCAGGCCGGGCGGGGTGGCTCACGCCTGTAATCCCAGCACTTTGGGAGCCCAAGGCGGGCGGATCACGAGGTCAGGAGATCGAGACCATCCTGGCTAACACGGTGAAACCCCGTCTCTACTAAAAATACAAAAAATTAGCCAGGCGAGGTGGCGGGCGCCTCTAGTCCCAGCTACTCGGGAGGCTGAGGCAGGAGAATGGAGTGAACCCCAGGGGGCGGAGCCTGCAGTGAGCCGAGATCATGCCACTGCACTCCAGCCTGGGCGACAGCGAGACTCCGTCTCAAAAAAAAAAAAACTTCCATAAGCCCTGGGAGAACCACCTCAAACATACAATCAACATAAAAACTGCACTCATTATGCAAACAGAGCTTCAAGCTTCCACCACCCGCTTCCAACCAGACTGTAGTTGGAAAATCTTCAGAAAGATTTTCATCCAGCAAGCACTTAATGGAGCCATAATATGTGCATAAAACTCAATAGTTATCATTTCAAAATCTAGGGCCAGCCACAATATGTTTTTAAAACTCAATAGTTACAATTCTGGGTCTCCAGATATCTCTATCCAAGATCTATCTAAGAGATATTGCTGCCTCCAAGAGCAACAACTCATGCCCCTGTCATGAGTACGATGATCACGTGAAAAACACCTTTTAACTCTGTGAGAAAATATGGACTCACAGGGTATCCAACAACTCCCACGTTTATATAATTAGCACCTTGATTCCTGTTGTACATAATGAGAGGTTTTTGTTTGTTTGTTTTGTTTTGTTTTCGTTTGTTTGTTTTTTTTTTTTTGAGACGGAGTCTTGCTCTGTCACCCAGGCTGGAGAGCAGTGGCTCGATCTTGGCTCACTGCAACCTCCGCCTCCCGGGTTCACGCCATTCTCCTGCCTCAGCCTCCCGAGTAGCTGGGATTACAGGCGCCCGCCACCATGCCCGGCTAATTTTTTGTATTTTTAGTAGAGACGGTGTTTCACCGTGTTAGCCAGGATGGTCTCAATCTCCTGACCTCGTGATCCGCCCGCCTCAGCCTCCCAAAGTGCTGGGATTACAGGCATGAGCCACTGTGCCCAGCCCATAATGAGAGTTTTTTAAATGACCCAACCTTTTAAAATAATTGCATTCAATATATATTTAATCTGAACCCAAGAGGATATGAAAAAAAACCCAACCATCTGTTTGGAGATTTAAAGACCTGGAAAGACTGACAAGCATGATGTGATAGAGATGATGTTGTTCTGGAGAAAGAGGTTTAGGAATGGTTTACGTGGTAGTTTTGCCATTTAAAAAATTTTATATTTTGTAAACTTTTTTTGAAGTATAACAGACATACAAAAAGTGTAAAATCATAAGTGTACAACATGATGAATTTTTATATATTTAGCCACACTCATGTAACCAGTACCCAGGCCAAGAAACAGAACATTGCCCACACCCCAGATGCTCCTACTAGTTCCCCTTCCAATTACCACTTCCCCAAGCATAAACACTACCTTGACCTTGAATACCATAGATTAGTTTTCTCAAGGCTCTTTTTACAGCTAAACTTAGAATATTATGGTCATCTATTAAAGTTCTGAGAATCTTTTTTTTGGGGGGGGGTGATGGGGGATGGAGTCTCGCTCTGTCGCCCAGGCTAGAGTGCAGTGGCACAGTCCTGGCTCACTGCAACCTCCACCTCCCAGGTTCAAGTGATTCTTCTGCCTCAGCCTCTTGAGTAGCCGGGACTACAGGCGCACACCACTACATCTGGCTAATTTTTGTATTTTTAGTAGAGATGGGGTTTCACTATATTGGCCAGGCTCCTGAACTTGTGATCCGCCCGCCTCTGCCTCCCAAAGTGCTGGAATTACAGGTGTGAGTCACTGCGCCCGGCTGAGAATCATTTTTTGAGAATAATAAAATTCACAACATTTTACTTGGCTCCTTTAAGTTGTACATGTTTCCTCTCTCCCTCCTGCATGCCAGGTCCTCTTCCTTTTTAGGTAAATATTATCTTCCTCTGATTCTTATTATGCAAACAAAGCAAAGGAGCCTGCAGAACGGGTGTCTTTTTCGTTGATTCATTTACCAAACATTTATTGGCATTGCTCATATTCCAGGCATTGTTGCAGCCACCAGGGTTACAATTACGGTACTGAGAAGGGAGCAGTACAGTAGTGGGGGAAAGTGGTGGGGTGCTTTAGGACTCATAGGAGGGGCACCTAACACAGCCACAGCACCAGAAAAAGCTTCCCAGAGAACTGTCTCTAAGGATCGGCAGGCATCAATACAGGGAAGAAGGGAGGCCAAGCTGGCAGGGTAGGGGTTTGGGGGGTACAATAGAGGGAGGGGTGATCATGTGCTGAGTCACAGAGGCAGGAGGCTCAGTCTGTTTAGGAAACTGCAAACAGACTGGGCCTGATGACTCTCACTTGTAATCCGAGTACTTTGGGAGGCTGAGGTAAGAGGATCACTTGAGGCCTGGAATTCAAGACTAGCCTGGGCAACATAGCAAGACTCTGTCTCTGCAAAAACATTAAAAATTAGCCAGGCATGGTGGTGCACGCCTGTAGTCCTGTAGTCTGAGGTACTTGGGAAGCTGAGGCAGAAGGATGGCTTGAGCCCAAGAGTTTGTAGTTACAGTGAGCTGTGATGGCACCACAGCACTACAGGCTGGGCAACAGAGCAAGGCTCTGAAAAAGAGCAACTCTAAAGAAATTTAAAAACTTTTTTTTTTGAGACAAAGTTTCGCTCTTGTTGCCCAGGCTGGAGTGCAATGGCATGATCTCGGCTCACCGCAACCTCTGCCTCCCAGGTTCAAGCGATTCTCCTGCCTCAGCCTCCCAAGTAGCTGGGATTACAGGCATGCGCCATCATGCCCGGCTAATTTTGTATTTTTAGTAGAGACAGGGTTTCTCCATGTTGGTCAGGGTGGTCTTGAACCCTGACCTCAAGTGATCTGCCCGCCTCAGCCTCCCAAAGTGTTGGGATTACAGGTGTGAGCCACCATGCCAGCCTTAAATTTTTTTTTTTTAACTTAAAAAGTTAAAAGAAAACTAACAACTGTAAACAGCCTATTGCATACGAAGGAAGACAGAGTGTTGAGAAGACTTCTGGGTTAAGATGGTAGACTGAACAAACATTGAATTTCCCTCCCCTCTGAAACCTCACTAAAACTATAGCAATGTTTGAAAAAAACATAGATCTCTAAAGGCAGGGAGAACAGGAAAGGTGACAGGAGTAAAACTTCTGGAAGCAAGAAATTAGATGAATGAATGAAGACTGAGTAGACTCAATAAATAAATAGCCAAAACCCAGCCAGCAGTGGAGAAAACTGAGGACCACTTTGATTTACATGGCTGGGATGAAGGATTGATAACAGGAATTAGACTTTGCGCAGCTGAGGAGATGACAGTCTGGAGTGGGGAGATGGGGGATCAAAGATGGGGTGAGTCACAATCCTGAAGAACTATCATGGTGGATACATTGGAGCTTGCTGGGAAATCTAAGAAGCCAGGTGCATTCAGTCACTGAAAGGGGGAGCTTGTGGAGAGGTCTTTGGGAAACTGTAGCCCCTGTGTAGCTACCTCTTCAGTGAGTCCAAGCCTCTGGTGGCAGGCCTGGGGCCACTGTGGTCAGCAGGCCCAGAATTGGGAAAGAGGTGCTGAATGTGGGGCAGAGGAAAGCAAGGACAAGCTGGAGCCCACCAAGCACCTCTGCATCTGTCTGTCACCAAATCTCCCCTTCAGGGGACAATGACTGTTCCTTCACTTCCACCTCCCCATTCTCATCCCAGTTCCTCTGTGGGCCAGATCCCACTACATAGGGAGGGAGCTTCTGACAAATATAGTTCCTGCTTAACCAAGTGGAAAATAAAACTTGGACCAACACAAGCAACAAGACAGAAGCAGCTCAGGCCCTGCCACCAAGGAGCAACCATACCAGACCCAGACTCTGCTCACATGTGGACACTTGGGCAAGAGAGAAATAATTTCTACCTTGCTTAAGCTACTGCAAGTCTGGGTCTCTGTTTCTTCAGCTGAATGCATATCCCAACTAAAACACCATCCACATTTCCACTTGTAACTATCATGTTAAATTTCCAGTCCCTCCAGTTTGTAGATCTGCTACTTGCCTTTCATTCTCTGGCAGCTTCTGGGCTTCCCACTCTGGTTGGCAGTCCCACATCCACAGCCAGTGATAGACCGAGCCTTGCTACTGCTCACTCTCAGGGGCTGCCGCAGCCCTCACCTAGGTCTTTCTTGCAGGCAGAAGAGAAACTGCTGCCCCTGGTGCCTTCCCTCAGGGCACTGTCCTCATCCGCGTGGTCAAGGCTGGGTTCCTGCCATGTCTGCGTTTACATCTCCGCAGGAATGAGGAGAGAAAGGAAACAGAGGAAGGACAATTTCCTTTGAAGCAAGTTAGGGAGAAGTTTTCCACTCCCCTTCTGTCACATTTAGGCAGAGGGCCACATCTCAGCTGCAGGGGAGGCCATAAAATGTAGTCCCTAGCAGGGCGATCACCTCCCGAGGTTGGGTCTATCGGTATGGGAGGAGTGGACAATAGATTTACTGAGACAGCTAGAAGTCCGCTGCAGCCTGACCCCACCTCAGGCCTAGAGGACAATCACTCTTTTCTGCTTGCCACAGCCCACTTCTGATAACAGTCCCTCCCCATCCAAGATTCCATTTAGGGTCTAGCCAGAGATTTCTCTCCCAAAACGTAAGTCAAATTAGCTGGTGTGGCGGAGGCTGTCGTCTCCCTGCCCGTGTCCTCAGTCCTCCAGGGCACATCACCCTGTCCAAGTCCATTCCTGAAATCTTCACCTCTGGCTTTCTGTGGCTGCCAGAGCCTGCTGTTCCCACAGGACAGGCCTGATGAGCTAGGCCTGATGAGCCCAATTCACTTCTGTTCATCTCCACCAACCCAAATGCAGGCCCACCTGTTCAGACTCTGTGCCAGGCACCCAGGAGGCAGACTAAGCCTCAGCTCCCTTGAGCACATGCTGTATGCCAGATGCAGTCCTGGATGCTTTACCTATGCCCATCGTTTAATTCTCTTGACAGCCCTTTAAGGTTGTTTCTCTCCTGTCCATTTCATGGATGAGGAAACTGAGGCTTAGGAAGGATAAACACCTTCCCAAATCCCCAGCTTATAATCAGCAGAGATGGGGTTTGAACCTCCATCTATCTGTCTGTCTCCAAAACTGCTGCTGTTTTCAGCTGTCTAATGACAGATGCTACCTGACCCCAGAGCCTCTAGTCTGGGAACTGGGAAATAACAATACATGTCAAATGCAACAATAAAAGTACTCAAAACTACAGAGATGATGGTTTCTTTTGCCTTCTGCTGGCCGGATGCAATCTAGTGATGAGCTACAGAGACACGCACTCATCCCGGGACCACTTAATAGTTGTATTGTGACCTGAGAGGGAAATAAAATTCTGTTTTGTTTTTTGTTTTTTGAGACGGAGTCTCACTCTGTCACCCAGGCTGGAGTGCAGTGGCACGATCTTGCCTCACTGCAACCTCCACCTCCTGGGTTCAAGCGATTCTCCTGCCTCAGCCTCCAGAGTAGCTAGGATTACAGGCGTGCACCATCACGCCCAGCTAAATTTTTTTTTTTTTTTTTGAGACAGAGTTTCGCTCTTGTTGTCCAGGTTGGAGTGCAGTGGCAATCTCAGCACACTGCAACCTCTGCCTCCCAGGTTCAAGTGATTCCTCTGCCTCAGCCTCCCGAGTAGCTGGGATTACAGGTGCCTGCCACGCCCCACTAATTTTTTGTATTTTTAGTAGAGACAGGGTTTCATCATGTTGGCCAGGCTGGTCTCAAACTCCTGACCTCAGGTGATCTGCCCGCCTCAGCCTCCCAAAGTGCAGGGATTACAGGCATGAGACACCACGCCCAGCCGCCCAGCTAAATTTTTTTTTCTTTTTCTTTTTTTTTTTTGTATTTTTAGTAGAGACAAGGTTTCACCACGTTGGCCAGGTTGGTCTTGAACTCCTGACCTCAAGTGATCCACCCGCCTCGGCCTCCCAAAGTGCTGGGATTACAGGCGTGAGCCACTGTACCTGGCCATAAATTCTGTATTTTTAAGCCACCATTATCTTGAATCTTTTTACAGCAATCAAACTATTTTAACTCAGTGCTTTCTAACATTTTTCACACCATAGGACATGTGGAAAATGGTAGTGTTTATACAGCACATTAGGATAAACTCAAGATTTGAGAATGTCTATAAAACATTTGGCAAAGGCCGGGCATGATGGCTCACACTTGTAATTCCAGCAATTTGGGAGGCTGAGGCGGGCGGATCACAAGGTCAGGAGTTCGAGACCAGCCATGGCCAATATGGTGAAACCCTGTCTCTACTAAAAATACAAAAATTAGCCGGGCGTGGTGGTGGGTGTCTGTAGTCCCAGCTCCTCAGGACACTGAGGCAGGAGAATCACTTGAACCCGGGAGGCGGAGGTTACAGTGAGCCGAGATCGTGCCACTGCACTCCAGCCTTGAAGACAGAGTGAGACTCCGTCTCAAAAAATAATAATAAAAATTAAAAAAAAAAAGATTTGGTGAAAAGACTAATTACATTTTCTGTCTTTTTTTTTTTTTGAGACAGAGTCTTGCTCTATCACCAGGCTGGAGTGCAGTGGCATGATCTTGCCTCACTGCAACCTCTGCCTCCTGGGTTCAAGTGATTCTCCTGCCTTAGCCTCCTGAGTAGCTGGGACTACAGAGGCCTATGCCACCACATCCAGCTAATTTTTGTATTTTCAGTAGAGACAGGGTTTCACCACGTTGACCAGGCTGGTCTTGATCTCTTGACCTCGTGATCCACACACCTCAGCCTCCCAAAGTGCTGAGATTACAGGCATCAGCCACTGCGCCCAGCCTCTGTCTTTATATTTTTAAGAGACTAGTCTCTTTATATTGGCCAGACTGGTCTCTTTATATTGGCCAGACTGGTCTCAAACTCCCAGCCTCAAGCAATTCTCCCACCTTGGCCTCCCAAAGTGCTGGGACTACAGGCATGAGCCACCACGCCTGGCCTACATTTTCTTTATAGTATATAACCATGAAAAGAAATAAAGTACAAAGCATTTAACAAGAGAGTAAACATTTAATTAGAATACCACTTCCAAATAACATATTTTCAAATTTTATATGAGAAATCAGCTTTCTTCCATGAACATGCTTTTTTTATCTTAGATTTTTTTTTTACTTGAAATGGCTACAAAATTCCTGATTTTGTTTTTCTAATTATGCTCTATTCAAATTCATGATTATCACCATCAGCAAGAAACTCTGCACAAGTAGGTGCTGCAAAGGACAGTGATATCTACCATTTTCCTCAGTCAAAAACTCCTTTCTTGATCGGGCACGGTGGCTCACACCTGTAATCCCAGCACTTTGGGAGATGAAGGCGGGTGGATCACCTGAGGTCGGGAGTTCGAGATCAGCCTGACCAACATGGAGAAACCGAGAAACCCCATCTCTACTAAAAATACAAAATTAGCCGGTTATGTGCCTGTAATCCCAGCTATTCTGGAAGCTGAGGCAGGAGAATCGCTTGAGCCTGGGAGGTGGAGGTTGCAGTGAGCCTAGATGGTGCCATTGCACTCCAGCCTGGGCAATAAGAGCAAAACTCCATCTCAAAAACAAACAAACAAACGAAAAACAACTCCTTTCTTGTCCTTAATAAAATAAGGATCCTCTGAATTGCACTTTAACCATGCAAATGTTGTCTAAATCTAATAGCTCTGCTTTTTTTTCTCTTTTTTTTTTGAGATGGTTTCTCACCCTGTCGCCGAAGCTGGAGTGCAGTGGCGTGATCTCAGCTCACTGCAACCTCCATCTCCCAGGTTCAAGCGATTCTCCTGCCTCGGCCTCCTGAGTAGCTGGGGCTACAGGCGCACACCACCATGCCCAGCTAATTTTTGTATTTTTAGCAGAGACAGGGTTTCGTCATGTTGGCCAGGCTGGTCTCGAACTCCTGACCTTAGGTGATCCATCTGCTTCAGCCTCCCAAAGTGCTGAGAGCAACAAGATGTATTGTCAAAGTTTCTTGTAATAATGTAAAGGGCTTTAGAATACAATAGCATTTTTTCCATGTCAAGTATTTTCAAATCATGATGAATTTTTTTTTCAACCATATGCAGATATTGCTCTAGTAGCCTTAATAATTTTTATTTAGGATTCAAATAATAAGTTCAGCTTGGTTCACTGGTAAACCATTTGTAATTTCACTTTTGCAAAGGTGAATTTTATTCTTTAAATCCATAAATGCTGTTGGCACATATTAATATTGTGTGAGGGGTTCCCAAGACCATCCTCAGGCTTAAGGATTTGTTAGGACTCACAGAGCTCAGAAAAGCTGTTATACTCATGGGTTAAATTTATTACAATGAATGGATACAGATTAAAATCATAAAGGGGCTAGGCTCGTGCCTGTAATCCCAGCACTTTAGGAGGCCAAGGCAGACGGATCGCTTGAGGTCAGGAGTTCGAGACCAGCCTGGCCAACATGGCAAAACGCTGTCTCTACTAAAAATACATAAATTAGCCATGCGTGGTGGCACATACCTGTAATCCCAGCTACTCAGGAGGCCGAGGCTGGAGAATCGCTTGAACCAGGGAGGTGGAGGTTGCAGTGAGCCGAGATCGCGCCACTACACTCCAGCCTGGGCGACAGAGCGAGACTCTGTCTCAAAAACATAAATAAATAAATAAAATAATAAAGGGAAAACGTGCCTGGGAGAAGTCCAGGAGAAACCAAGCTCAAGGTTCTCATTGTCCTCCAGTGGAGACACATAGATAGCACCTAATTCTCCCAGCAACGATATTTGAAAACATGGATGAAGTGTTGCCGACCAGGGAATCTCAGCTAGCTTTGGTGTCTAGGATTTTTATGTATTTATTTTTATTTTTTATTTTTAAGACGGAGTCTTGCTCTGTCTCCCAGGCCGGAGTGCAGTGGCATGATCTTGGCTCACTGCAACCTCCGCCTCCCCGGTTCAAGCGATTCTCCTGCCTCAGCCTCCTGAATAACTGGGATTACAGGCGTGTGCCACCACTCCTGGCTAATTTTTTGTATTTTTGGGAGAGACAGGGTTTCATCATGTTGGTCAGGCTGGTCTTGAACCCCTGACCTCAAGTGATTCACCCAAACTCCGCCTCCCAAAGTGCTGGGATTACAGGCATGAGCCACCACACCCCACCGTGTTTTTAATTAAGGGTCAGTCACACAGGAATGCAGAACCTGCCGGGCTGATCTTAGCTCCTCAGTTTCCAACCCCCAGAGGTCGAATTGATAAAGTGTTGTTCAAGGCCTCAGCATACGAAAGCACTCTTATCCGACAGGATATTCCAAGGGCTCACAGGTGATCTTCCAGGAGCTGGTCAAGGGATGGGTCCTGAAGACCTTTGGCATGTGTAAGATTTGGGAACCCCAGGCAGTTAACCTTTTCTGCACAAATAGACTTTCATATGATTTTAAACTTTTGATTAGGATCATTCAGAGCATCAAAAATGCCAACTAAGTATGTCAGATTTTGAAGCCAATTACTATCTTTCAAAGAAGTTGCAAAGTAGGTTGGGTGTGGTGGCTCACACCTATAATCCCAGCACTGTGGGAGGCCAAGGCGGGAGGATCGCTTGAAGCTGGGAGTTCGAGACCATCTGGGGCCACATAGGGAGCTCTCATCTCTACAAAAAGTAAAAATTAGCCTAGCATGGTGGTATGCACCTGTAGTGCCAGCTACTCCAGAGGCTGAAGTGGGAGGATCACTTCAGCCTGGGAGGTCAAGGCTACAGTAAGCCATGATCATACTACTATCAGCCAGCCTAGGGTAACAGAGCAAGACACTGTCTCAAAACAAACAAAAAAACACTGCAAAGTGAGGGTGACTCACAATTTTTTAATTTTATTTTTATTATTTTTTAAGCTCATAACTCCTTATTTTTAAATTATTATTTCTTAAACTCATATACTCTAGACAAAACTGTCCCTTTGGAGGATCATCCCATTTCTGTAGGACACAGCAGAGAATAATTTTATCGTCTTATTTCTTCACACAAGGTTGAAAACATACATGGCTGAGAGGCTTGGATTTTAATTCAACATTTTTGATTACATCATCTATTGTGGAATTCAGATCTTTAAGAAAACCTTTATATTCAATAGCATGTCTGTGAATAAAAGAATGTGTGGTGAGGTTTGGGCTTCTGGTTAAATTTTTTTAAAAAAAGAATGTATTGCAGCTGGGTGCAGTGGCTCACGCCTGTAATACCAGCACTTTGGGAGGCCAAGGCGGGCAGATCATCTGAGGTCAGGAGTTTGAGACCAGCCTGGCCAACATGGTGAAACCCCGTGTCACGCGCGTCTGTGTGAAGAGAGTCCACCAACAGGCTTTGTGTGAGCAACAGAGCTGTTTATTTCACTTGGGTGCAGGCGGGCTGAGTCCGAAAAAAGAGTCAGCAAAGAGTGGTGGGATTATCATTAGTTCTTATAGGTTTGGGATAGGCGGTGGATTTAGGAGCAATTTTTTGTGGACAGGGGGTGGATCTCACAAAGTACATTCTCAAGGGCGGGGAGAATATTACAAAGTACCTTCTTAAGGGCGGAGGAATATCACAAAGTGCATTAGGAGGGTGTGTTGTCATAAAGTCAATCGATCAGTTAGGGTGGGGCAGGAACAGATCACAATGATGGAATGTCATCTTTTGTGGTTCCTCAGTTGCTTCAGGCCATCTGGATGTATACGTGCAGGTCACAGGGGATATGATGGCTTAGCTTGGGCTCAGAGGCCTGACATCCCATATCTACTAAAATACAAAAATTAGTCAGGGTGGTGGCGCGCGCCTGCAATCCAAACTACTCAGGAGGCTGAGGCAGGAGAACTGCTTGAGCCTGGGAGGTGGAGGTTGCAGTGAGCTGAGATGGCACCACTGCACTCCAGCCTGGGCGACAGAGCAAGACTCCGTCTCAAAAAAAAAATGTATTGCTTAAATCTCAGGATTTTTTGGAATGATCTTGTGAAACCTTGATACCTTGTTGTGGTAGCCACCTGCTGCAAACACAGACTCATCCATTGTAGACACAGATCTTAGTCTATTCAAAATGCTCATTTAGGCCAGGCACAGTGGCTCACACCTACAATCCCAACACTTTGTGAGGCTGAGGCGGGAGGATTGCTTGAGGCCAGGAGTTTGAAACCAGCCTAGGCAACATAGCAAGACCACATTTCTATTTTATAGATTTTTTTTTTTTTTGCTAAAACAAAAAAGTACCAGATTCAAATAGAGACAATTTCAATCCTTCCACAAGGTGACTTAACTTCTTCACTCATAACCACTGATCTGACTTTTATCACTGTGGGTTAGATTTGCCTGTTCTAGGACTTTGCATCAATGGAATCATATAGTACGTACTATTTTTTTTGGCTTTTTTCTCTCAGTATCATGTTTGAGAAATCCATCTTTGTTGTTGCTTATGGCTAAAGTTTATTTCTTTTTATTGTTAAATAGTATTCCATTGTATGGATATACCACAATTTCTTTATTCATTCACCTGCTGAACATTTGGGCTGTTTCTAGTTTGGGGCTATAATGAATAAAGCTGCTACACACATGCTTGCACATGTCTTTTTGTGGGCATATGCACCAGTTGCTATTGAATGAATAGTTAGAACTGGAAACATTGGGTCAGAGTAGGTATATGTTAACTTTAGAAACCTTCTTTTTTTTTTTTGAAACAGGGTCTCATTCCCATTGCCCAGGCTGGAGTGCAGTGGTGCAATCACAGCTCACTGCAGCCCCAACTTTCCAGGCTGAAATGATCTTCCCACCTCAGCCTCCTGAGGAGCTGGGACTACAGGTGTGCACCACCACACCTGGCTAATTTTTGTATTTTTTGGTGGAGACAGGGTTTCATCGTGTTGCCCAGGCTAGTCTCCAACTCCTAGGCTCAAGTGATCTGCCCGCCTCGGCCTCCCAAAGTGCTGGGATTACAGGCGTGAGCCATCACACCCAGACCATTTTTTCATTTTTAAAAGCAAACAATAACTCATCCTGAAATTCCATCAAGAATCAAACTGTAGGTGTCCGGGTGCAGTGGCTCACACCTGTAATCCCAACACTTTGAGAGGCCGAGGCGGGCAGATCACTTGAGGTCAGAAGTTTGAGACCAGCCTGGCCGACATGGCCAAACCCTGACTCTACTAAAAATACAAAAATTAGCTGGGCACTGTGGTGCATGCCTGTAATCCCAGCTACTTGAGAGGCTGAGGCAGGAGAATCACTTGAACCTGGGAGGTGGAGGCTGCAGTGAGCTGAGATCATGCCACTGCACTCCAGCCTGGGTGACAGAGCCAGACTCCATCTCAAAAAAAAAAATAAAAAAATAAAAAACAATCAAACAGTGTTCAATGTTAACATTAAAAATCAACAGACACTCCCCCAATCAAGAAACAGCAATTGAGAAAATTAACAACATAACTCATTTTCTTTTCTTTCTTTTTTTTTTTTTTTGAGACAGAGTCTTGCTCTGTTGCCCAGGCTGGAGTGCAGTGGTGCGATCTTGGCTCACTGCAACCTCCACCTCCTAGGTTCAAGCAATTCTCCTGCCTCAGCCTCCCAAGTAGCTGGGACTACATGTGTGTGCTACCATGCCCTGTAATATTTGTATTTTTAGTAGAGATGTGGTTTCACCATGTTGGTCAGGCTGGTCTTGAACTCCTGACCTCGTGATTTGCCTGCCTCGGCCTCCCAAAGTGCTGGGATTACAGGCGTGAGCCACCATGCCCTGCCCAAAATAACTCATTTTCTATAGGGAAACACATAACATTAAATAATAATATCCATACTTTTATGTTAGAAAAATAAGAGAAAATTATTAAGTTAAAGAAAAGCCAATATTTTATATGTACTTGCAAAACGAAGAAGAATTTATCAGTTGCAACTGATAAACAGATAAACAAATCATGACTAGGATCATAGTCAGACTATTCTGTGGAGTGTGGGACAATGTGGCCATGACAAAGTCTTTCTGGCGGCAAGTGCTTTGAATAAAATCTTAACCACCAAAATAATTATTACCTAATTCAGGAAGTTCATAGAGGAAGCTACCTAATAGTGTTCAAATATGTTTTGACTCTTGTCAATTTTTGAGTAGTTGAATAGGTCAACATGCTTGCGGCTCATTTATGGCATGCCAGTTAGAAAGCTCAGTCCTAACTAATAGAAATAGGGTTTCCAAGACAAAATACGTTATGTGGTCAAATAATTTTGGAGAATTCCGTGCTAAAGTTAAACTGCACATTGGATGCTGCAGGAATTCTCAGAACCCTTAAGATGCCAGTGCCCACTGGGATTTTTTTTTTTTTTTTTTTTTTGGCCTTCAAATGGAAGTGGGCAAGGCACAAAAACATGTAGTTTCACGTAAACACAAATGCACGAAAAACATATATAAATACTCAACCTCACTCATAACTCATATTCACAATAAAATAAGATAGGCCGGGTGTGGTGGCTCACGCCTGTAATCCCAGCACTTTGGGAGGCCGAGGTGGGTGGTGACACCTGAGGTCAGGAGTTCGAGACCAGCCTGACCAACATGGTGAAACCCTGTCTCTACTGAAAATACAAAAATTAGCTGGGCGTGGTGGCGCGCGCCTGTAATCCCAGCTATTTGAGAGGCTGAGGCAGGAGAATCACTTGAACCCGGGAGGTGGAGGTTGCAGTGAGCCGAGATCGCGCCATTGCACTCCAGCCGGGGCAACAGAGTGAGACTCTGTCTCAAAACAACAACAACAACAACAAAAACCAGAAAGAAAACAAGATAGGATTTGTCACGTGGAAGATTGGCAAACTGGAAAAAGCTTTATAACGTCCAGTGCATTTGAGTGGGAACAGGTGCTCTCACAGAATGTAGGAGGCTGTGTAGGTCTATCTCTTTGGAGGGAGTATTGGTTAGGGATGATGCCCACTGGCATGTAACAGAAAGCCAGACTTCATCAAATAGAGATTTGTTAACTTTCAAAAAAAGATATTAAGTCTAGAGACAGGCGTCCCAGGCTACTGCAGCCTCTCTGCAACATCACCAGGGTCTCAGGCCCCTCCACCATGCTTAGTACGAAGCTTTTACTCTCACATTTGCCTCATTGTGACCTCATGGTTACAAGATGACTGCTTTACCCCCAGCCTCGGGTTCACATTCCAGGCAAAAAGAAGGGAGTGGAAAAGAAGAAAATGTGGTGCCTCTATCAGGAAATGAATGCTTTCTTAGGTGCCTCCAGCTGACTTTTATTGACATTTGAGTATGTGGAACTGGCCACCCCTAGATGCAAGGAGAGCTGTGAATTTTTTAGCTCAGCACATTGCCTATTTGAGTGAAATCAGATATTGGTTTACCTGATCTGACCTCAGCTGACTATCTCTTCTCTTACGATTCTACTCCGACTTCTGTTCTTCAACCTCACTGACTTTCACAGGTACTGTTAGCATTTTACCCAGATCCTTTTAAGATCCCCTTTTCCTTCATGTTGTGTGTGCCCCCAACTTTGCTAAGCTTTTTCTCTTAACACTTAGTACTTAGTACCCAACACCTAGTACCTAGTACCTATGGCTCTTTGGATAGGGCGCTACTGGAGCCCACTTTGCCCAGAGGAAGTGCCTGAGAATTTACTTGAAAAAGCTCCCTGGGATGACCCTAGCCAGATGTTGATAGGAGGAGAGTTTGAAAGTCTCAGCAACATTGCCTTAGGTTGGAACAAACACTGAGGTGTAACTTACATGCCAGAGCTCCCCTTCCTACCCGACTCTACTTTACCCCAACCCGCCCCACCCCCGTGGGATCAGGCTGAGACTACCTTCCTCCGGATTTTGCATGAAATCACACGCTTGCTTGGCTTCCTCCTCTTCCCTGCCCTGCTTGCCCTACACCCTTGCTGGTTATTCCCCACCCTACCCCTAAGGGAGCACTAATCAATCACTTATACAGGAATCCTCTCAGAGTCTGCTTCCGGATCGCCTGACCTAAAACACCAGCCAACTTGCAGTTTCTAGAGCATGCTAAGCACGTTCCTATCACAAGGACTGCACGCTGCAGGAATACCTCCCCCCAGACACATGCACGGTTCACATCTGCACTTTGTTTGTGTCTTTGCTCAAATGCCACCTTATCAGTGAGTATTTTCTTTTTTCCTTTTTTTTTTAGACAAGTCTCGATTTGTCACCCAGGCTAGAGTACAGTGACGCTATCTTGGTTCACTGCAACCTCCACCTCCCGGGTTCATGCGATTCTCCTGCCTCAGCCTCCTGAGTAGCTGGGATTACAGGTGCGTGCCACTATGCCCAGCTTATTTGTGTATTTTTAGTAGAGAAAGGGTTTCACCATGTTGCCCAGGCTGGTCTCGAACTCTTGACCTCATGATCCACCCGCCTCGGCCTCCCAAAGTGCTGGGATTACAGGTGTGAGCCACTGCACCCGGCCATCAGTGAGTATTTTCTTAATCACACTGCCTGAAATAGAACCACTCCATCAACTTCTATCCTTTACCCTGCTTAATTTCTCTATGCCATTTAGCACGGCTTGTCTTAACAGTATTTAATACACAGTATTTTGTTTATTGTCATTCTCTTCTACCATAATATAAGCTCAGAGGCCAGGAACTTCGTCTTGTTTTATTCTCCTCTGTATCACCTGCACTGGGATTGACTAATGCCTGCCAGAAGAAAGGCCTTGACCAGGTGTGGCGGCTCACCCAGAACTTTGGGAGGCCGAGGTAGGTGGATCACCTGAGGTCAGGAGTTTGAGACCAGCCTGACCAATATAGAGAGACCCCGTCTCTACTAAAAATACAAAATTAGCCGGGCATGGTGGCGCATGTCTGTAATCCCAGCTACTCAGGAGGCTGAGGCAGGAGAATCGCTTGAACCCGGGAGGCAGAGGTTGCAGTGAGCTGAGGTCATGCAACTGCACTCCAGCCTGGGCTTGAAACTCGATCAAAAAAAGAAGAAGAAGAAGAAAAAAGGCCTCAAGTATATTTGCTGGTTGAATAAATGATTGAATATCTAAAGATCTATGCAGACTTAGGTAGTAGACAGTGGGTTTTAGCTTTGAAGAGGGAAAACAGCTTTGTAGATTCCAGCATTTATTGATACACCAAAGCTGAGCCAGGAGCCCGAAGGAGCTCATAGTCTCAAGGAGGACCCAGACCCCATTCCGCAGTGGCCTGTGCACTAGGCTATACAGACACAAAGGAAGAAACAATCACTTCTGCATGGGAGAATCCAGGAAGGCTTCATGGAAGAGGCCACATTTGACATTAAAAAGGATCAGTTTCTCCAGAGGAGAAGGTGGGGTTGCAGTCCTGTTAGGAATAGCTTGTAAGAAGGCATAAAGTCCATGACATGCCTGGTGTGGACAAATTAAAGAGTGCCTGAGGAGAGCCACAGGATACTGAAGGACAGAAAGCAAGAGAGTCACCAGAGGACAGCCAAGGACCTTGAATGCTGAGGTTTGTCCAGAAGGCAGTGGAGAGCCAAGTGCGGGGCTGAAGGTGGGAGAGGGGCAAAGGCGAGTAGGGTCAGAGCTGGGCTTTAGCAAGTTACTCCTGGTGGTGACATGGACGAGGTTGAGAGGGGAAAACCAGGGGCTGGGAGGTCGGTTGGGGTCTGCCTTGATGTCACCCATCTAATTTCAGCTCCAGGTGCAGAGTTGAGATGTTGGCACCAGAGGGCGCTCTGACCCAGAGCACGGCCCTCCTGCCATTCCCGGACTGCTCCTGCTGGGCACTCGCCTAGCGCTCTCGGAGACAGTTCCACCTCCAGTCGGGGCACGACCTGTGTGCTCAGCACACAGGCCTTGGGAAATCTTGTACATTACGTCTTGTTATTTGACTTTGTCTTTCCATGTAATGGCTGAGACTGTGAGGTGCTGCTGGAGGTGCAGTGGGGGAACAAATAGGCAAGATCCCTGCTGTCCTAGAGCATGTGGTCTAAGCCAGCGGTTCTCAAAGTGTGTTCCCCGGGTCAGGAGGCCTGGCATCTCCTGTGAATGTGTAGACTCAGATTCTCGGGACCCACTGCAGACCTGCTGAATCAGACACTGGGGCCCGTGGCCAGCGATCTCTGTTCTAACAAGCCCCTCTGGTGATTCTGATGGTGTCAAGGGTGAGAGTTGCTGGTCTAAGAAAACACTGCACACTATAGCAAGTGCCTTCAAAGGACGATCCAGCAAGCTGCCGAAAGGCACTGACTCAAGGGAGCCAAGGGCCAAGCACAGAAGCCTTCCTGGAGGCAGTGTCTAGGAGTCAACCAGATAAAAAAGGGAGAGAAAGTCATTCTAAAAAGACAGAACAGGCTGGGTGCAGTGGCTCACACCTGTAATCCCAGCACTTTGGAAGGCCAAGGTGGGAGGATTGCTTGAACCCAGAAGTTTGAGACCAGACTGGGCAACATGGCAAGACCCTGACTCCTAAAAAAAAAAAAATTTTTTTTTTAAATTAGCCTGGCAGGGTGGCTGGTGTCTGTGGTCCCAGCTACTCTGGAGGCTAAGTTGGGAGGATTGCTTGAGCTCAGGAAGTTGAGGCTGCAGTGAATCATATTCTCACCCCTGCACTCCAACCTGGGCTAACAGAGTGAGATCCTGTCTCAATCAGTCAATCAATCAGTTCAAAAAGAGAGAACTGTGCCAAGACCCAGAAGTAGGAGAGCTTAGTCTCTTATTGAACTCCACCTTGAAGGGACCTGACACAGGGGCTCAGCCTTTGTCCTACAAAGTTCGCTCTTGTGACTTCTAAGTATGGTCTCATGTTTTCTTCTCTTTAAATTTTTTTATTGTTTTTAGTTGACGTTAAATACTCTCCTATCCAAGAGGTTTCATGTTTTAAAAGACGTTGTTATCCTGGGCAATCTAGTGAGAGCCCGTCTTTATAAAAAACAAAAATTAAAAAAAAATTACCTGGGCGTGGTTGCTTGCACCTGTACTGCAGATACTCAGGTGAGGTAGGAGGATTGCTTGGGCTCAGGAGGTCGAGGCTGCAGCCTGGGCAACAAAGCGAGACTCCATCCCTATTTGAAAAAAAGACATCGTCTTCCAAACAAGCTGCCTTAAATAATTAATCATTCATTTATTTCCTACTATTATGAATCTATCTATCTATCTATCTGTCTATCTATCTATCTATGTATCTATCTATCTATCTATCTATCTAGCTCCTATCAGAGTTTTTGATTAGCATGAGATGTTCAGACTCCCTATTCTGCATTAATCATTATAGCAACTACTATTTGCGGAGGGCTGACTCTGGGCCAGCCTCCGTGCCAAGTGCTTTACATGTGCTAGCTCATTCAATCGCCACTAGAAACCTCTGAGTGGGGTCTTATCACCCCCATTTTACTTAGGAGAAAACTGACACCCAAAAGAGGCTAAGTCACTTGCTCAAAGGCACGTGACTGACTGTGGTCTAACCCTGGCCCGTCTTCCTGTAGAGTGGACTTGATTCAAACGCTTCTCTGTTCCTTGGGAGTGATGGAGTTCCAGCCCAAAAGAAAGATACCTGGTCCATCAGCACATAGAGTTTCATCCTGAGCAAATGCTTACGCATTCTTGTTATGCATTTAGAAGTCCTAATATAGCTCATGGTACCCATTCTATCTTGAGAGTTCCCTAGGGTTCTGGGTTCCAGGTCAGAATCACTAAGCTAGTCCAGCCTTTTATCTCTCCTCCTGCCATACTCAACATACAGATAAGAATGTGGAAGCCCAAGGAGGGGCAGTGAAGTCGAGGCAGCCTTCCAGGAACCCCCTCAAAGGATCCCCTCATGTCATAAAACTAGAAAAGACCTTCCTCAGCCAGGCACGGTGGCTCACGCCTGTAATTCCAGCACTTTGGGAGACCAAGACGAGAGGATTGCTTGAGCTCAGGAGTTCAAGACCAGCCTGAGCAACATAGTGAGACCCCGTTTCTACAAAAGATTTTTTCTTTTCTTTTCTTTTTTTAAAAAATTTCCAACATTTATTTTAAGCTCAGGGATACAGGTGCAGCATGTGCAGGTTTGCTACATAGGTAAACGTGTGCCATGTTGGTTTCCTGCACAGATCATCCCGTCACTCAGGTATTAAGTCCAGCATCCGTTAGCTTTTCTTCCTGTTGCTCTCCCTTCTCCCACCTCCCACCCTCCGACAGGTCCTAGTGTGTGTTGTTGCCCCCCCACCATGTGTCCATGTGTTAACATAATGCAGTTCCCACTTGTAAGTGAGAACATGCAGTATTTGGTTTGCTGTTTCTGCATTAGTTTGCTGAGGATAATGGCTTTGAGCTCCATCCATGTCCCTGCAAAGGACATGATCTCTCTCTCTTTTTTTTTTTTTTGTTTGAGATGCAGTCTCACTTTGTCTCCCCGGCTGGAGTGCAGTGGTGCGACCTCAGCTCACTGCAAACTTTGCCTCCCGGATTCAAGTGATTCTCCTGCCTCAGCCTCCCGAGTACCTGGGATTACAGGTGCCCACCACTACACCCAGCTAATTGTTTGTATTTTTAGTAGTGACGGGGTTTCACCATATTGGCTAGGCTGGTCTTGAACTCCTGATCTCGTGATTCACCCACCTCGGCCTCCCAAAGTGCTGGGAGTAAGTACAGGCATGAGCCACCATGCCCAGCTGATCTCATTCTTTTTTATGGCTGCATAGTATTCCATGGTTCTACAAAATATTTTTTAAAAATTAGCTGGGTATGGTGGCACACACCTGTAGTTCTAGCTGCTTGGGAGGCTGGGACAGGAGGATAGCTTGAACCCAGGAGGTAGAGGCTGCTATGAGCCATGATTGCACCGGTACACTCCAGCCTAGGTGACAGAGCAAGACCCTGTCACAAAAAAAAAAAAAAAAAAGAAAAAGAAAAAAGAAAAAAAAAGAAAAGAAAAAGGAAAATAAAGAAAAGAGCTCCTTGGTCCTTGCGTCATTTTCCCTGTCTCCTCCCTTTGCCCTCCCTCCTTACCTCAGTCCCTGGCTTCCTTCCTTCTCAAGCTTCTAGTGAGCCCCTGCTCTGTGCCAGGCCCCTGGTGCTGGGGACACAGGGACAAACAAGTACTTCTTGCCATTCTTTCCATTTCTTTTGGGCTGTAGCACGGTGCCGCACATGCTATATTATTATGTTATCTCCACCACAAATGCTGTTTCCACCAGATGTCATCAGTGGCAACATGATCTACAGTCTCACCCACTGGCATTGCAGGATGTATTCTATACAGCATAGCCCGCACCCACCTCCCCACCCCTCCAACCCTACCTACCTCTGCCCTCCTTCCTAAAAAGGGCAGATGCCATTTCCATTAGCCCTGTAGGGGGCACTCTCTGCCTTCTCCCTTTCTAAAAAAGGACCAGCTGGTAGACAGACTTCGTGTATCTGCCTTTTCTCTTTCATGCTTTCCTGCCATTGGTGACTCATTGCTAATCAATTTTCTCTCTTCCTTGTGCCAGTTTTATAGCCAGGCTTCGCCATCTGCCTGGTGGGCGAGTTATGTTAGTCTGTGTTTGTGTTAATAAATTAGCTCGGGTAACATTATCTGTGCTGGCTGCTAGGAATACAGACAACAGTTAGCCCTGGTGTCTGCCCTAGGGAAGCTCACAGTATGGGGTGGGAAGGGGAGGCTGCTATTCCCGCACTCTGCAAAAGGGCTGCTGGATAGTGTCGCTTTATTGTTAAGGGTGGGCCTGCACTGCATTTAGGGCATGTTTACTATGCTGCAGCGAGCCCTGGGCAACACAAGGGCCCCTTTGGCTCTCTTAGCTCTGAAAGGAAGCCAGGAGTCTTGGTGGGAAACCTCTAATAGCCAGGGGAGGGAAACGTGGTCCGGGAGAAAACCCTGTTTGTTAGCAGTCTGGGAGTCATCTGTCCTTCCAGGCCGACTTTTAGTAACCATAACATCAGTTAAAATAATTTTTTTTTTTGACACGAAGACTTGCTCTACCGCCCAGGCTGGAGTGCAATAGTGGGAGCTCGATCTACTGCAACTTCTGCCTCCTGGGTTCAAGCAATTCTGCCTCAGCCTCCCGAGTAGCTGGGATTACAGGTGCGTGCAACCATGTCCAGCTAATTTTTGTATTTTTAGTACAGATGGAGTTTCACCATGTTGGCCAGACTGGTCTCAAACTCCTGACCTCAAGTGATCCGTCTGCCTTGACCTTAAAATAATTTTTAATAAAGATGATTTTTAACATTGTTACAAAAGTAGTAATGTGCTCAATGAAAAAATTTCAGTGATAGAGAAATAAAATGAATTTCAATCTTTGCCTTCAGTCTATCTCACTGTTAACACTTCAGTATGTTAATTTCCAGGTATACATAATAGATATTATAATCATATAGATACATATGTGTATGTGTTTTTATATACAAATGTATGTGGAAAGAACTAGAGAGATTATTTTCTTTCTTTTTTATTTTTTTATTTTTTGAGACGGAGTTTCACTCTTGTTGCCCAGGCTGGAGTCCAATGATGTGATCTCAGCTCACTGCAACCTCTGTCTCCCGGGTTCAAGCCATTCTCATGCCTCAGCCTCCCGAGTAGCTGGGATTACAGGCACGTGCCACCATGCACAGCTAATTTTTGTATTTTTAATAGAGACGGGATTTTGCCATGTTGGCCAGGCTAGTCTTAGAACTCCTGACCTCAGGTAATCCACCCACCTCGGCCTCCCAAAGTGCTGGGATTACAGGCATGAGCCATTGTGCCTGGCCAAGAGATCATTTTCAAAATATAAATAAAAATATAATAAAATATTAGGCCGGTCGTGGTGGCTCACACCTGTAATCCCAGCACTTTGGGAGGCTGAGGAGGGTGGATCACCCGAGGTCAGGAGTTTGAGACCAGCCTAGCCAACATGGTGAAACCCCGTCAAATCCTGTCTCTACTAAAAATACAAAATATTAGCTGGGTGTGATGGCACGCGCCTGTAATCCCAGCTACTTGGGAGCCTGAGGCATGAGAATCGCTTGATGAGATGGAGGTTGCAGTGAGCTGAGATCGCGCCCCTACACTCCACCCTGAAGGTTAGAGCAAGTCTCTGTCTCAAAAAAAAAAGTATATATATATATAATATTAAACATATAAAAATACCTGTTATAACATGTTATCTATATAATAATATATCTTATAGATATATAATATACCTGTTATTCAAATTGCTTTGTCTTCCAAACGGAGAACTAAGATGTGCCCGTCTTTCCATGTTGGCAGGTGTAGATGGATCTTCCTCATTCTTTTTATCAGCTGTATAGTATGGACATACCATGAAGTACCCAATTCTCTGGCGATACACATGCAATTCCTGTCTTTTGTTATTATAAACAATGCTGCAAAGAACCCCTATATATTTCTCTTTGCTCACTTTTGCCATTATTTCAATAAAATAAATTCTCAAAGGTGGAATGGATTTGGTCAAAGGGCACATAAATATAAAGTTCTGATGAAATAGATGAATTTCTTTCCAAAAATAATGTTGCAATTTGCATTTGCCCCAGGAGTGATGAGAGACCAACTGACACTCTCCCCAGCACTGGGTGCCTTTTAATTTTTGCAGTCTGATACATGAAATATATTATCCCATTGTTGTTTTCATTTGGATTTCTGTGGAGTCAAACATCTCTTCCTGAGTTGATTGGCCATTTGAATGTCATCTTCTATAAAGTGTATTTTCCCATGTCGTTTGTCTATTTTTCTTTTCTTTTCTTTTTTTGAGACAGAGTCTCACTCTATTGCCCAGGCTGGAGTGCAGTGGTGTGATCTTGGCTCACTGCAACTTCCTCCTTCCAGGGTCAAGTGATTCCCCTGCCTCAGCCTCCCAAGTAGCTTGGACTACAGGCGCCCACCACCATGCCTGGCTAATTTTTGTATTTTTGGTAGAGACAGGGTTTTACCATGTTGCCTAGGCTGGTCTTGAACTACTGACCTCAACTGAACCACCTGCCTAGGCCTCTGTAAGTGTTGGGATTACAGGTATGAGCCACCACGCCTGGTTATATTTTTCTTACTCATGGTTTTCTTCCTTCCTTTGTACTTTTTAAATCTTTTAAAATAATTAATCAATTTTTTTTTTTTTTTTGAGGCAGAGTCTCACCCTGTTGCCCAGGCTAGAGTACAATGGCGTGATCTCGGCTCACTGCAACCTCCACCCCCCAGGTTCAAGTGATTCTCCTGCCTCACCCTTCCAAGTAGCTGGGGTCACAGGTGTGTGCCACCACACCGGGCTAATTTTTTGTGTCTTCAGTAGAGATGGGGTTTCACCATGTTGGCCAGGCTGGTCTCGAACTCCTGACCTTGTGATCTGCCCGCCTTGGCCTCCCAAAGTGCTGGGATTACAAGTGTCAGCAACTGCACCTGGCCTGTACTTTTTTTTTCTTTTTAAGTTGATTTGTAGGAGGTCTTTGCATATCAGGTTATTAGCTCTCATCTGCCATGTGGAAAGCAAATCAGTATTTTTTATAGTTTAGTGTTTGTCATTTGCCTTGCATATGTTTTTTCCCCCTTCAGAAGTTTAAAAATATTTATGTAGTAAGATCTGTCCATCTTTTCCTTGATAACTTCTGGGATTTGTGTCATATTTTAGAAAGATTTTCTCCACTCCGTGATTAGGAAAACATTCTCTGATATTTTCTTCTAGCATGTTTATGGTTTTGTTTTTTACCAATGCATACTTAATCCATCTGGAATTTATTTCAGTGCATGCAGTAAGTTAGAGATTCAGTTTGCTTTTTTTCCAGATGGCTCATCAACCTGTAGTTTCCCCTTACATATGTGAAATGCCACCCTTATCATACACCAGATTTTCTTATGTGTTTTGGTCTATTTGTGAATTCAATTCCACTCTACTTTTTGTCTTCAGTGTCTGAGCTAACACGCTTTAATTATCGTAACTTTGAACATGCTCATAATCTTTTCCAAACCTTTCTCACTATAATAGCAACAAATCTCCTGAGAAGCTGCACACCCTTTCTTTGGCTCTGTTAATGTCTCTACAATGAGGTCAAACCGTCTCCTCAAGGTGACTGTAAATCTTTCTGCCCACTTTCCTTTGTTTATTCCACACTGCGCACCTGCTCTGTGTCTTGGCTGTGTGGGATCTGGAGAGACAGAGGGAACAACACAGATGCAGACCCAGCTTTACATGCTGACTTCAGTGATTAACCCTCAAGGCCACTGCAATTTTCATGATGACAAGTTCAGGGACACTGAACTTGCTCCCAGGGACTCTCCTGGAAACCATGCCCAGATCTCATTGCTTTCGGATGCCCTCGAGCCATGGCTCAGCCAAGGCCAGTGGTAACAGAGCCAAAAGAAGTTAAATTTTAAATAAACCTGACTTCCTCTCCAACATTGTTAGAGAAACCCTGATCCAGTTCATTCTGTTCCCATTAGATAAGAAAAAGCCAAAAAAGATGCAGTCATTGGGAACTGTGGTATGCTGTGAGCTTTTGGAAATAGATTCTTTCTTTCTTTCCTTCTTTCTTTCTTTCTTCCTTTCTTTCTTTCTTTCTTTCTTTCTTTCTTTCTTTCTTTCTTTCTTTCTTTCTTTCTTTCTTTCTCACCTTTGTTTTTTTCTGGAAGGGAAAAAAATGGAAGAAAGACTCGTGAGAAGGCTATCTTGTCTGGAAATGGTCTTTGAAGCTCAGCAGTGAGAAGACAGCATAGTATGGGTCTGGTCCTGTGACCTTGAGCACGTCATTGAACGTCTCTGGACCCCATTTCACAAACATTCAGGCCCAACAAATAGGTGTTGTGCCAGAAGCTTTATTTATGTACAGTCTTATTGGATCCTCAGAACATTCTTATGAGGTAGAATCATTACTCCCTGGTTTACGCACAAGAATACCAAGATTCAAAAGGGAAATAGACAGTATGCCTGAGGCCACTTATTTGGAAGGAGCAGAGCCAGCACAGGGTGCTTCTCCCTGTTACTGGGCAGAGTAGCGGGGGTGGGGTGGGGCAGGGTTTGTCACCCCTGCCAGGAATCAGGACCCACGATGAAGCTACAGCCATTAAGACAGTACGGTATCCACATAGGGACAGACACATTGACCCCTGACAAGGAGTAGAGAGACCAGAATCAGATCCACATATATGTGGTATATATATATGTGGCAGGAGTGGCCTATCATAGTGAAGAAAGGGAGGATGGGCCAATAAACAGAGCTGAAAAAATTACTTCACAACATAAACAAAGGTCCACACTAGATGGTTTAAGGACTTAAATTTCAAAAATAAAACTTTAAAACTATTAGTAGAAAATATAGGTGGAGTGCCTGTGGTCCCAGCTACTCGGGAGGCTGAGGTGGGAGGATGACCTGAGCCCAGGGAGGTTGAGGCTACAGTGAGCCATGATCATACCACTGCACTCTAGTCTAGGGGACAGAGCAAGCCCCTTAAAAAAACAAAACAAAACAAAACAAAACTTCTACAATTCAGTAAGAAAGAAAAATGGACACAAAAGGTATGAGCAGGAGTTTTTTGTTTTTGTTTTTTGTTTTGAGACAGAGTTTTGCTCTTGTTGCCCAGGCTGGAGTGCAATGGCACAATCTCAGCTCATCACAACCTCCACCTCCTGGGTTCAAGTGATTCTCCTGCCTCAGCCTCCCAAGTAGCTGGGATTACAGGCACGCGCCACCACGCCTGGCTAAGTTTTTGTATTTTTAGTAGAGACGGGGTTTCTTCATGTTGGTCAGGCTGATCTCGAGCTCACGACCTCAGGTGATCCACCCCCCTCAGCCTCCCAAAGTGCTGGGATTACAGGCGTGAGCCACCATGCCTGGCCGAGCAGGCATTTAAGAGAAGAAACACATATAGCCAGTAAGTTTAAAGAGATGTCAAACGTTGTTAGTGATCAGGAAAATGCAAACCAAGGCTCAGTGAAACACCATTTTACATCCATTCAATTTGCAACAGTTTAAAGTCTGATAATATGGAGTGTTGGAAGGATGTAGAGCTCCAGGATCTCTTGCACATTGCTGGTGGGAATTTAAATTGGTGACACCATTATGGAAAAGTCTGGCATAATCTTCTAAAACCAAACATTCTTATAGCTTATGACCCAGCAGTTTTACCCTAGCTGCGCTGTCCATTCAGTAAAACTGGAAACCATCTGGGATCAGTTGCATTTGCTCATAATTATTAATTCCCTCTTCACCTTGCTAGGCCTCTTTGTTGGAAAAAGACCCTTTCCTAGCAGAGCTGCAGCTGACTTTTGGCCTCACAGAATGAGAACTAGAAATAAATGTTTGCTACAATAAGCCATTAAAGTATTGGGGTTGTTTTTTTCCTGTAGGAAAGGATGAAAACACAAGCTATGCTAAATGGGATAGGACAGTGATGAATAGACCTTGATACGCTCATGTATGGTACACAATAGACAGCAATCAAGATGAATGAACTGCACGGACATGCCTCAGATATGAATTAATCTTGCCAATCTAATAGTAACCGAGAAAAGTAGATCTCAAAAGATTATAGGCTGGGCACAGTGGCTCACGCCTGTAATCCCAGCACTTTGGGAGGCTGAGGTGGGCAGATCACAAGGTCAGGAGTTTGAGACCAGCCTGGACAACGTAGTGAAACCCCGTAGTCTCTACTAAAAATACAAAAAATTAGCTGAGCGTGGTGGTGTGCACCTGTAATCCCAGCTACTCGGGAGGCTGAGGCAGGAGAATCGCTTGAACCCGAGAGGCAGAGGTTGCAGTGAGCTGAGATTGTGCCACTGCACTCCAGCCTGGGTGACAGAGCAAGACTCCGTATCTGGGGGGGAAAAAAAGATTATATTATTTCGCGAAGTTAAAAATGACTAACATTAAAAGTACTCTTTTGAGCCTTTGAGCAACAGCAACACAAGATGGTAGCCAATTTATGAAAATAGAATATGCAGCTATGAAAATAGAATATGGACCTAAATACTCCACAGCACCTCCCTTTGTAAGATTTGTAACAAAAATTAATAAGAATGGAGTTAGTAGTTCTAATGGAGTGGTGGACCAAGAACCTTATTAGTGCTAGCAAAATGGCAGAATCCATGTAACATCAAAGTTGTCCTGCAAGAGCTTCAGCGCCTAAAGATGTCTAGTGAAAACATGAAACTCCCTCAAGCCGCCTGAAGGACAGCATTACAGCAATTATCCAAAAGGAAAACGACAGGCCCTCTTCCTTCCCCCTGGAGTTTGCTTTAAAAGACTTCATTTTCCACAGTAGTAAATTTTCTAGATACATCTCGTAGACCTGAAAGTACAGGAAAAGAAGCTCATTCAAAGGAAATTTATCTTAAGATACCGTAAAAGATACTAATTTTTGTCCATTTGAAACATATAAGTTGTGCTATAACCAAAAATGTACTCTTAAGGAATACATATTATTGCAAGAAATTATAACAAGGAAAATGAGAATGGTGAGCGGACAGGACCCAGGCTGATGGGGACCTGGTGCCAGGGAAGGAAGGCTGACTCATCCATGAAGCACCATAGGCACCGTGCCTAGGGCCCACAATACTTTTAGGGGTCCATGAAAATGTGTTTTTTGTTTTGTTTTGTTTTGCTTTTTGAGACAGAGTCTCACTCTGTCGCCCAGGCTGGAGTGCAGTTGTGCTATCTTAGCTCACTGCAACCTCTGCCTCCTGGTTCAAGCGATTCTCGTGCCTCAGCCTCCCGAGTAGCTGGAACTACAGACACGCGCCACCATGCCCGACTAATTTTTAATTTTTGCATTTTTTGTAAAGACGGGGCCTTGCTATGTTGCCCAGGCTGGTCTCGAACTCCTGAGCTCATTATCCACCTGCCTCAGCCTCCCAAAGTGCTGGGATTACAGAAGTGAGCCATCACACCCTGCCATTATTATTATCTTTTTAATCAGAAGAAACTAATGAACTTTTTGGTTCAAAGAAAATGTTTTACTATATAACATCATATTCTTTATTACCAATGCAATCATAAAATATATGTATACATATATATTTTTGTACACGTGTGGTATACATATATATTTTTGTGCACGTGTATATGTGTGTTTAGGAAGAGGCCCACAAAAGCAAAATGTCCAGGATCTATGCTGCAGGGGATGCATGTATGGTTATTTGTACCTAAAAAGTCAAGGTACTAGCTTTGGTTTGGGGTGAGATGTTACATTATTATTATTTGTTTGTTTTGGAGAAGTGGTCTTGCTCTAAGCCCCAGGCTGGAGAGCAGTGGCACAATCATGGCTCACGCAGCCTTAACCTCTCAGGCTCAAGCTATCCTCCCACCTCGGCCTCCCAGGTATCTAGGACTACAGGCCTGTGACACTCTGCCCAGCTAATTTTTTCTGTTTTTTGTAGAGGGGAGGATCTCTCTATGTTGCCTGGGCTGGTCTCAAAATCCTCAAGCAATCCTCCTACCTTGGTGTCCCAAAGTGCTGGAATTATGGGCATGAGCCACTACCAGGGCTGGCCTCTTTTTTTCTTTTCTTTTTTCTCTTTTTTTTCAGAGACAAAGTGTTTTTAGAGACAGGGTCTCACTTTGTCACCCAGGCTGGAGCGCATTGGCACAATCACAGCTCACTTCAGCCTCGAACTTCTGGGTTCAAACAATCCTTCCATCTCAGCCTCACAAGTAGCTAGGAATATAGGCTCATGCCAACACATCCAACTAATTTGTTATTATTTTTTGTAGAGATAGGGTCTCCCTATGTTGCCCAGGCTGGTCTTGAACTCCTGGGCTCAAGCCATCCTCCTGCCTCAGCCTCCTAAAGTGTTAGGCTTACAGGCATAAGCCACCGTGCTGGCCCTGGACCTGTTATGAATGTGCCATTGCCCGGGCGTTGTGGCCCATGCCTGTAATCCCAGCACTTTGGGAGGCCGAGGCAGGCAGATCACTTGAGGTCAGGAGCTCGAGAACAGCCTGGCCAATGTAGTGAAACCCCATCTCTACTAAAAACACACAAAAAAATTAGCTGGACGTGGTGACGCGCACCTGTAATCCCAGCTACTCGGGAGGCTGAGGCAGGAGAATCACTTGAACCCAGGAGGCGGAGATTGCAGTGAGCTGAGATCGCACCACTGCACTCCAGCCTGGGTGACATAGTAAAATACTCTGTCTCAAAAAAAAAAAAAAAAAAAGAATGTGCCATAAACCAAGGATTATAATCATCTAATTTCATGGGCCTGGGATCCCCCTGAAAAACAATTAGCAAAGATATTAAATGTTGAATTTGGAAATACTTCCAAATAAAATCTTTTCAAAAGTTTTATTTAGAGATCTGAGCTTCCTTCTGTGCACATCAATTTTTAGATTTTGTGTTTGAAACAGCTACACAAAATTCCTGAGCAAAATTTTAAAATGAAATTGAAATTTTAATGAAAGACTCTAACAGTACTTGCTTTTCTGGCATGAATGAATGAAATTGCTTGAAATGATGTAAGTGGACTTTGAACTCGATTGAACTTTGTTGTGTCAAGTATTTCGAAATACTCACGATTTCAGAGAACCAAGCTCTGGAGCCAGAGTGAGTAGGGAAGAGACACAGCAGTTGTTGGCCGAGCACTGTGGAGAGTCTGTGGGCCAGCACCAGCACTGAGCAACTGTCAGTGGCCACAGAAGCATGTGGCCTGTGTGCAGCAGCCAGCTCGGGCAGGTGGCATCATGGATGAGGTGTTCTCCAAGGAGCTGGACCAGTGGATCAAGCAGCCGAACCAGTGAAAGTAGCTATCCAAGTCCCAGGTCAAGAGCCTCTGCAAGGAGGCTAAAGAAATCCTGACAGAAGAATCCAATGCACAAGAGGTTTGGTGTCCAGTCACTGTCTCTGGAGATAAGCATGGGCAATTTCATGATCTCATGGAACTGTTTAGAAAATTACCAGATGGCCGGGCACAATGGGTCACGCCTGTAATCCTAGCACTTTGGGAGGCTGAGGCGGGTGGATCGTTTGGGGTCAGGAGTTGGAGATCAGCCTGGCCAACATGGTGAAATCCCATCTCTACTAAAAATACAAAAGTTAGCTTCCCAACTACTCAGGAGGCTGAGGCAGGAGAATCACTTGAACCTGGGAGGTGGAGGTTGCAGTGAGCCGAGAGCGTGCCACTGCACTCCACCCTGGGTGATAGAGATCTCCGTCTCAAAAAATAAAAAAAAATAAAAAATAAAATAAAGAAAATTACCAGATACAGGCTGGATGTGGTGGCTCACACCTGTAATCCTATCATTTTCAGAGGCCAAGGCAGGTGGATTGCTTGAGTCCTGGAGTTCAAGACCAGCCTGGGCAATATAGCAAAAAAAAAAAATAATAATAATAATAATAGAAAATTACCCGATACAAATTACTTGTTTACAGGAGATTATGTTGACAGAGGATATTATTCAATTGAAATAGTTATGCTGCTCCTAGCTCTTAAGGTTTCCTACCATGAATGCATCACCATTCTTCCAAGGAATCATGACAGCAGGCAGATCACACAAGTTTATGGTTCCTATGATGAGTGTTTAAGAAAACATGGAAATGCAAATGTTTAGAAATATTTTCCAGATTTTTTTTTTTCCAAAGACTGGGCCACCCAGATTGGAGTCCAATGGCACAAACATGGCTCACTGCAGCTTCAATCTCCTTGGCCCAAGTGAGCCTCCTACTTCAGCCTCCCGGGTAGCTGGGACTACAGGCGTGCACCATCATGCCCGGCTAATTTTTTGTATTTTTTTGTAGAGATGAGTTTTTCACCATGTTGCTTAGGCTGGTCTTGAACTCCTGGGCATAAGTGATCCACCTGCCTTGGTCTCCCAAAGCACTGGGATTACAGGCATGAGCCACCATGCCCGGCCTTTACAGGCCATCTTCCTCTCACTGCCTTGGTGGATGGGCAGCTCTTCCGTCTCCATGGTGGCCTGTCGCCATCTGTAGATACACTGTATCACATCAGAACACTGAATTGCCTACAGAAAATTCCCCATGAAGGTCCAATGGGTGACTTACTATACTGAGATCCAGATGACCATGGTAGCTGGGGTATATCTCTTTGAGGAGATGGTTACACCTTTGGGCAAGATACTTCTGAGACATTTAATCATGCCAATGGCCTCCGGTTGGTGTCTAGAGCTCACCAGCTGGTGATGGTGGGACATAACTGGTGTCAAGACTGGAATGTAGTAGCCATCTTCAGTACTCCAAACTATTGCTATCGTTGTGGTAATCACGCTGCAATCATGGAACTTGATAATACTCTAAAATACTCTTTTTTTGCAGTTTGACCCAGCACCTCACAGAGGCAAGCCACATGTTACTCATTGTACCCCAGATTACTTCCTGTAATGAAATTTTAAGCTGGGCGCGGTGGCTCACGCCTGTAATCCCAGCACTTTGGGAGGCCGAGGCAGGAGAATCACCTGAGGTCAGGAGTTCAAGACCAGCCTGGCCAACATGGTGAAACTAAAATACAAAATACACTAAAATCTACTAAAAATACAAAATACACTAAAATCTACTAAAAACACAAAATTAGCTGGGCATGGTGACATGCGCCTGTAATCCTAGCTACTGGGGAGGCTGAGGCAGGAGAATCGCTTGAACCCAGGAGGCAGAGGTTGCAGTGAGCCGAGATCGTGCCATTGCACTCCAGCCTGGGAGAGGAGACCAAAAATCCATCTCAAAAAAAAAAAAAAAAAGAAAAAGAATTTTAAACTTGAACAGGATTGCCATGAATTGTATATTGACTTAATGGAAATGGGGACAGCAACAGTAACTCCAAAGTGTCAGAAAATAGTTAACATTTAAAAAATTTGTTTTCACGTGGACCAAAAGCTGTGCCATATAAAAATACAAAGCTTTTTGTCACCAAGCCGTGATCACTTTAGAATGAACCAGTTCATTGTATGCTGGAGCAACATGGTGTTTGCAGTTACTTTTGCTTTCTTTGAGAGACCGCAGATAATAAGATGTAAATTCACTTTGTGAATACAATTTAACATCTATCTAGCTATAGCTTTACTCAGCATGACTGTACATAGGGGTAGCAGAAAACAATCACTGGATCACTGGAACTTAATGAAATTAAAAAAAGTAAATGCCAAGCCCTCCCCTCTACTTAAGAGTTTTGAAATCATTCTGTTTATTTTCAGGGATACCATTTAATTTAATTATAAGACTTGCCTGCACTCAGTTTGTCCCCTTCTCAAATCTGAGCCCCATGCCATTCTTTGTTATTGTCAGAACCTAGTGAGTGGTTTTGAACAGAGCTGTTTTTGCCCCTTCCTGTAAAATGATGTTTTATTGCACAAGAGCACTGCAGACTTTTCATAATAAACTTGCGAGCTCAGAAAAAATTACTCATGAAGCTCTTATTTGCAGTGTTTGTTATTAAAGCAGGCACCCTAAGAGTGTAGCCAGCAGGGACAGATCCAGGTTTTGTGAAAGCCTGAGGTTTATATAAGTGTGTGTGTGTCTGTGTGTGTGTGTGTGTGTGTGTGTGTGTGTGTGTGTGTGTGTGTGGTGAGGAGGGCTCTTTATGAAAAGGATTGCAAAATTCTAAGTACAAAATTAGGTACTACAGGAGATTGCATTACTGGACCCAATACTTCACCCCTCCTTGGGTCTACATCTTTGCCATATGACTTTGCAGTTTGGGCCACTAAAGGGTCAGAGTGTATTTCTACTCTTCTTGATTCCGGCCTTGGCCACGTAACTTGCATTGGCCAATGGGATTGAGTGGAAGTGACAGCATGTTACTTCTCAGTCTGGGTCTTTCTTCTTTGTACCTTGTCTTCAACACGAGGGCATTCACTGGTTAGCACAGTGGTCCCAGGAGGGAGATGAGGGATACAGGGAGCAAAGCCATCCAGCTGACCCAGCCTAGATAACCTAGCTCGCAGCTGCTGTGGCCTAAAGCATCCCAGCTGATCTGCAGATCTATGCCAATAAATACTTGTAAGCCGCTGAGTTTGGGGGCCATATGTTACATAACAGTACTGTACCAGTAGCTAACAAATGCAGGTATAAACATGAAGGTTTATTTGTAATGAGAAAATAAATCACAACAGATAAGATTTTAGCAGCTGACAAATAGCTCAAAAGTCACAGAATCCAGAAAAATACATAAATTTTCATTAATTGCCGTCTGACATACCTCTATAATATCCTATATGTTGGCTACATTTTCTTTGGTTGCCTCTCCAATATAACAACTTAAATTTTTTTTTTTTTGTAATTTTGTGTTTCTACAGAGAGGAGGGAGAGAGGATTCTCTCTTTCTTCTGAAATGGTTTATTGAAAAATACTTTTTAATTGGTAATTTAGTAAAGTTTCGTCTAGCATCATAACTGACTTTAGGTCATGTTGTTTCAATTTTTAAGATTGTTGCCAAAGTTGTGAAAACCTCCATCAAGTTTCTTTCAGGACATTTTCAATTTTCTTGTGCAACAACTAATCGTAAATCTTCTTTTAATTGATTCTCATTATCCTGTTTGTCATCAATGTTCTTTTGTAGTGTCACATTGTAAGTTTTATGCTTTCTTAGTTCAGTAATGTGTGTCAACTCAGCAAAAATGTAAATATTTTTTCCATTGTGTCCATGATCTACTCCTTTTTATTATTCATTATTATTATTTTGAGACAGAGTTTCACTCTCCTTGTCCAGGCTGGAGTGCAATGGCCAGATCTCGGCTCACTGCAACCTCCACTCCCATATTCAAGCAATTCTCCTGCCTCAGCCTCCTGAGTAGCTGGGATTACAGGCGTGAGCCACCATGCTCGGCTAATTTTGTATTTTTAGTAGAGATGGGGTTTCTCCATGTTGGTCAGGCTGGTCTCCAACTCCCGATCTTAGGTGATCTGCCAGCCTCGGCCTCCCAAAGTGCTGGGATTACAGGTGTGAGCCACCGTGCTCAGCCTATTATTGTTATTTTTAGACAGGGTCTCACTTTGCCACCCCGGCTGGAGTGCAGTGGTACCATCATAGCTCACTGTAACCTCTAACTCCTGGGCTCAAGTGATCCTTCTGCCTCAGCCCCCAGAGTAGCTAACTGGGACTGCAGTGCATGCCACAATGCCTGGCTAATTTTTTTTTTTTTTTTTTTTTTTTGCTATGGGGTCTTTCTGCCATATCTTATGGGCTAGAAAAAAAATTTATTTAAAAATAAAATAAAATAGAGTTGGGAGTCCTTGCTATGTTGCACAGGCTGGTCTCGAACCGTTGGGCTCAAGCAATCCTCTCACCTTGGCCTCCCAAAGTGCTAAGCTTACAGGCATGAACAACTGTACCCACCTATTCCTTTTTAGTAATTGGATTACCAAAGACTCCAGAAGGCTATTTATACCTGCTTTGCAAATTTATCTTTTCCTCTTACTGAGTTACTGCTTTTGGAATGATCTGAAATTCTTTTGTTACCATTTTCTTCCATTGATTTTCTGTTGATTTCTACTGGTTTCATTGTTCATTTTTATGGCCTTTATTTTATGCTCTATTAAGCTTTAAATATTTTTGTCAGCTATTTAATATATACATTTAAAGATAACAAAAGGAAATATGTAATTTCTTAATTGTTTTATTGGAAATCAGATGTCTGTCCTTGAGAGAGGCCTTGACCACTCAAATCACGGAGCTCTTCCCAGCACTTTTTAACCCTTGATCTGACTTTCTTTTCCTTTACAGCAGTTGATCTGATGTTAAATTATGCACTCACGTGTTTGTTGTCTGTCTCCTCCAGTTAGAAGCTAAGGAATTAGCTCCTTGAGCCCTAGAACATTGACAGATAAATAGATATTTGTAAAGTCAACGAATGAATGAGTTCCCTAAGTGGCAACCAGTGTCCACACTGTGATTTCTGTCCAGCTGCTTGATGCACTTCCAGGACTGGTAAGAGTCAGTGACTGCTGAGAATCCACTGTGCCCTGAACCCTACCAAAACGCCCCACCCCCATCTCCTTTGTACTAAACTGGGTTTCCATTTGTAACATCTTTTCCATTAAAAAAAAAAATGTGTGTCCTGGAGTGGTGACCCCAGCACTTTGGGAGGCCAAGGTGGGAGGATCATTTGAGCCCAGGAGTTTGAGACCAGACTGGGCAACATAGCGAGAACTTGTCTCTAAATAAATAAATAAATAAATAAATAAAAATTAAAAAGGGACAGACTCAGACTTTTTTGATATATTATACAAGTTATTTCTCTCTCAACCCAAAGTCTCTGTTCAACCTATAGTTACTTTGCCTACTTTTATATTCTTAATATAGCATGATTTGACTTTCTGTATTATTCTTACCTCCCTTAAATGAGTAACCCCATTTGCAGCCTCCAATTCAGCATATCCTAAACTGAATGCATCACGTCTCCCTGCATGTGAGCGGGTTCATCTTCAGTTGCTCAGCTGCTCAGGCCATGAGTCCAGATGCATTCTCAGCAGTTCTCTCTTCCAATTGCTGCCCATTCTCCATCAGTCACTTATTTCTGTCATTTCTTTGATCTCCTCACCCTTTCTCTCATGCTTGCATTTCTCTCCTTCCCCACAGCCAACGCCCCAGTCCAAACCCCTGTCTTCTCTCACCTGGATCAGTCTCCTACTGGTATCCTCTACCAGTCTCTGAAATGGTTTGTTAAGATGCAGATATGATCTGGTCACTGCTCTGATTGAAACTTTCAAAGGCTTCCCAATGCTCCTGGGATAAAGCCCTCAGTCCTTACATGCCCTGCCAGGGCCTGCATGGTCTGCCCCCCTCTGCAAATTCATCTTCTACCTCTGCCTTCTCATTCCCTGCACTTTTGCCACTCTGGCCTTCTCTGAGTTCTTCCAAAATGCCAAATTCTTTCCTGGCTCAGTATCTTTGCACACTCTGTTCCCTCTGCACGGAATGCCCTTCCATCGCCTCTTGGCCTGGCAACTGATGCTTATCCTCAGTCTTAGTTTAAATGGCATATCCTCCAAGAAGCTTTCCTTGAACACTGGTACAAGCCTGGGCCATCCGTTTTATTCTCCCATTGTGCACTGTACTTTTCCTTCTCAACATTTATCAAAAACATAAATAGGAAAGCATAAATAGCGCCAGGCACAGTGACTTATGCCTGCAATCCTAGCACCTGGGGAGGCCTTGGCAGGAGGATTACTTGAAGCCAGGAGTTCGAGACCAGCCTGAGCAACACAGTAAGACTCAGTCACTACACAAATTTTGAAAATCTTGGCCAGGCATGGTGGCTCAAACCTGTAGTCACAGCTACTTGGGAGGCTGAGGCAGGAGAATGGCTTGAGCCCAGGAGATTGAGGCTGCAGTGAGCTACGATTGTACCACTGCACTCCAGCCTGGGCTACAAAGCCAGACCTCGTCTCTAATAAATAAATAAATAAATAAATAAATAAATAGTTACTTGTATAATCGGTCATTCAATGTCTGTCTTTCCTATTAAACTAAACTCTGTGAGGCAAAGCTGTCTATTACAATAACAATCGCTGACACATCTATAGCTCCTCCTATGTGTTTGGGTCTGTTCTAAGCACTTTTTATGTATCATCTTGTTGAATCCTCACAGTAACCCTTTAAGACAAATACTTTATCTTTCCCTGTTTTATGAGTAGGAGACTGAAGCACAAAGAGGTCAAGTAACTTGTTCAGGGATGCACAGCTAGTAAGTAGCAGAACCAGGATTCAGAAGCAAGCTGTCTGTCCCAGAATCCTAGCTTTTCCTACTTCCTTTATTGCCTTCCAGGTTTGTTGTGTTTCCCATTATGCTCCCAGCATCCAGCACAGGACACATGATAGGTGTTCAATAAATATGGTGGAATGTATGTCTAAGCACGCATTTACTGAGAACTTACTAAGTGCAAAGCACTGTGGAGAAACCAAAAATATGGACCTTACCCTTAGTGACCTTTAACTAAAATCACGAGGAAAACAGATTTTTTTTTTTTTTTTTTTTTGAGACACAGTCTTGCTCTGTTGCCCAGGCTGGAGTGCAGTGGCATGATCTCGGCTCACTGCAAGCTCCGCCTCCCGGGTTCACGCCATTCTCCTGCCTTAGCCTCCCGAGTAGCTGGGACTACAGGCACCTGCCACCACACCCGGCTAATTTTTTTTTGTATTTTTTAGTAGAGACGGGGTTTCACCATGTTAGCCAGGATGGTCTCGATCTCCTGACCTTGTGATCCGCCCGCCTCGGCCTCTCAAAGTGCTGGGATTACAGGCATGAGCTACCGCGCCTGGCCGGAAAACAGATTTTTATTTATTTTTTATTTTTTACTTGACTAAGGAATACAGAAAAGATTCTCAGAGGAAATGTTTTTTGGTGGTCCCCTGGGAACAGATAGATAGGACTCAAATGGATCTCGGGAGGGGCAGGGGAGCAAGGGAGGCCAGATGCTGGGGAGGCGAGAGCGAGGGCTGGCAGCCCTGCAGGAATGCTCACGGTGCCTGCCGGACTGGGAGAGCAAGGGTAGGGCAGAGGACACAGACTGAGGGAGCCCAGGGGAGGGAGTCAGCTCTACCAACTGGAGGAGGGGTCGGCCAGTCTGGGCCTCCTGTGATGAGTAAACAGGCGTTGGGGAGGAAGGGCTTTGTGGAAAGAAAGACCCACCTGTGCAGAGCATGCAGGCAGGAAATTGCAAAGGGTGTTCAGGAAACGAACGCATGTCCTGTGGGATATTAATGAGATTCTATGGTCAAACTCACTTGGGAAATTCTGCACTGAACAGGGGTAAACAAATTTCTTTCCTGCAATGTTTCTCAGAACACTTAATGTGTTAATGTGCATTGGGTCTACAAGGCAGGGGTATATGAGTGACATTTCCAAGAATGGCTTATTAACTTGACAGCACATTAGTTAGAAAAGGGTGGCACAAAAGCTGGCGGGACAAACAGCTTGGGGCAGGTGAGGAGGGTCCAGGATGCCAAGCCAGAGAATATTCACGTTAGCTTAGAGAGCACTGGAAGAATACAAGATTTTTTAAGCAGGGTGGTGACGTAAGCCCGGCTGAGAGCTAGCAAGCTGCCTCCAAAGTCAGTGTGGGGATAGATGTGAGGAAGGAAAGAGATTAACATGTTGACATAGTTTGGATCTGTGTCCCCACCCAAATCTCACGTTCAATTGTAATCCCCAGTTTTGAAAGTGGAGCCTGGCGGGAGGTGATTTGATCATGGGGGTGGGTTTCTCGTGAATGGTTCAGCACCATTCCCTTGGAACTGTCCTCTCAATAGTGAGTGAATTCTCCTGAGCTCTGGTCATTTTAAAGTGTGTGGCACCTCCCCCCGACCTCTTCCTCCTGCTTCGGTCATGTGACATGCCTGCTCCCCCTTTGCCTTCCGCCATAATTGTAAGTTTCCTGAGGCCTCCCCAGAAGCTGAGCAGGTGCCAGCATCATGCTTCCTGTACAACCTACAGAAATGTGAGCCAATTAACCCTCTTTTCTTTGTAAATTACCCAGTCTCAGGTACTTCTTTATAGCAATGCAAGAATGGACTAATACATGCGTATTGTTGACTTACTCTGTTCAGCTACTGTGCTAGCACTTCATGTATATATGTGCATTTAATCTTCACAACTCTGCAAGGGTAAATGCTATTGTCCCTACTTTAAAAGTTGGGAAAACTGGCCAGGCGTGATGGCTCATGCCTGTAATCCCAACACTTTGGGAGGCCGAGGTGGGCAGATCACATGAGCTCAGGAGTTCAAGACCAGCCTGGCCAACATGGTGAAACCTCATCTCTACTAAAATTACAAAAATTAGCCGGCTGGGTACCTGTAATCCCAGCTACTCGGGAGGCTGAGGCCGGAGAAGCGAACCTGGGAGGTGGAAGCTGCAGTGAGCTGAGTTTGCACCACTACACTCCAGCCTCAGCAACAGACCGAGACTCCACCTCAAAAAAAAAAAAAAAAAAAATTGAGAAAACTGAGGCTCTGAGAGGCTGTGGGGCCACCTGCCCACCACTTATTGAAATGTGTGTGTTAATTCACTGTGCCTCAGCATCTGTCTACTTGTGGAAATGAGCCAGTTCCTGAATCTAGGTCAGCCAGGGAGCAAAAGTGTGGGCCTGGCTGGGGAATGAGTTCTGGGTGTGGGAAGAAGAGCTGGCTTCTGAGACCCTGAGCATTATGGCCCTCTCCAGGACCTAAACCCTGGAACTAGCTGGGGCCTGAAGGAGCCGGGCATGTAGAGCTCCCCAGAGAGGCTGGAGAATTCATCCATGGATGACACGGGCATCCTCACCCCAACTCCCCATGAGAACAGAATCGGAGGCCCCATGGGCTGGCAGAAGGGACCTTGGCCTTGAAGAACCCTTTCTTTGGTTCTCTCCCCTGCAGTGCACTGCCTGAGAACTGACGAATGGTCGTGGTTCCAGCCAGCTCTGCCACCAACTTGCCAGATGATTACTTCATGTGTCAACAGCATGATCCGTTTTGCTCCTCCCGGCTCTGAATGCCCTCTTCAGAACTCCTGTTCACACAGGTGCCATGTTGTGGAATCCTGGCTCTGGTCCTTCTTTCAGAAATTTTGGGAACTGGCTGTCATGTATCTGACAGATCAGCCTCGTCTCCTCTCATCTCTCACAACTACTCCATGGTGCATCTGTTCAATGAGTATTTACCAACTCCCCACCCTTTGCCAAGGGCTGTCCTGAGAGCTGTGCTCACAGAGGTCCATCTTATGAAGCAGATATTGTTATGAACCCCATTTTTCTGATATGTTTGTTTATTTTAGAGACGAGGGGCCTCGCTATCTTGTCCAGGCGCATCTCAAACTCTTGGCCTCAAGCCATCCTGCTCTCCAGCCTCCCAAGTAGCTGGAATTACAGGCATGAGCCGTCATGCCCAGCTACCCAGTTTTCCAATATGGAACCTTGCCCAAAGTCTTGCCCTGGGTAAGACTTGAAATCAGGTCCATCTACACCAACATCCCAGCTCCTGACCACCCTGTGTCACTGCCACCCATGTAAGCCCGGGCTCGGGACTGGAGCCCATGCCTGCCGGAGCAGGGATGGTGAGAGAGAAGGGGGCACGTTATGACCTCTCTGTGCCCTGGGGTCATTCTTGGTTCTGCTGCCTCCTAGCTGGGTCACATGGGGCAAATCACCTCACCTCCCTAAGTCTCAGTTTTCTCATCTGTGAAGTAGCCCTACAGTACTTACCCCAAATATTTGTTGGGAGGATAAAATGACATCATGAATATCAAGCTTCTTAGTACAGTCAATATTAGTTTCTCCATTTAAAAAATTTAATTTTCCCCGAAATAACCTGCCCCTTCTCATGCTCATTTCCAAAGGCTTGCAATGAGTGATCCAGAAACAAATGAACAAATAAAGGGATTTCCTGAATTCCCTGAACTCTGGTGTTGAAGTTGTGCAGCCTCATGTATCTTTATATGGCCTGCATGACATTAATGATGACTCACATTTCTTGAGCATGTAATATGCTCTAGAAACTTTTCTGGGTGTTTTACACACACAGCTGTTACAGACCAGAGCTAGTTGTTTTGTTGTTGTTGTTGTTGTTGTTGTTGTTTTGAGACAGGGTCTTGCTCTGTCACCCAGGCTGGAGTGCAGTGGTGCCATCTTGGCTCACTGCAGCCTTGACTTCCTGGGCTCAAGTGATCCTCCCATTTCAGCCTCCTGAGTAGCTGGGACCACAGGCACATGCCACCATGCCTGGCTAATTTTTTAATTTTTTGTAGAGGTGGGGTCTCACTATGTTGCCCAGGCTGGTCTCAAACTCCTAGGTTCAAGCAATCCTCCCAACTCAGCCTCCCAAAGTGCTGGGATTATAGCCATGAGCCACTGAGCCCAACCAGAGCCAGGATTTGAACCCACAAAGTCTGACTCCATGGCCTGTGCTCTTAACCACTCTGCTACTTTGTTCGGGAGGTCCAATATAAACTTCTGTGTATTAAACTGTGAGATCCCAGAGGTCACAAACCATGCTTTATCTGGGATCCAGCATAGGCCTGGCCCTGAGTGAGTTTCAGAAGATTGTTTCATTCATTCACTCACATTCACTCAACCGGTATCTCTGGAGGACCTTTGCAGGTCCGACTCTGTTCTAGGAGTTGGGGATACAGCAAGGAAGAAGGTAGAAAAGACCCCTGTTCCCATGGCAACTACTTCCAGTAGAGATCCAGGGTTGCATGGCATTGAGTGACTCGGTGGCTGCTCTTATTGGGTGGTCAGGATGGCCCCACCAAGAAACGGATGCTTAGCTAGGACCTCAGTGATAACAGGGAACCAGCCATCTGAAAATCAGAGGGAAGAGCATCGAGATAGAGGGAACAGCAAGTGCAAAGACCCTGGGGTGAGAAAAAACTGGGCATATTTGAGAAACAGAAAGAAGCCCATTGTGGAGTGTTAGTTGGGGAAGGGAGACAGCAAGGCAGGGGCCACATCATGGGGACTTCATGAGCCAGAGGAAGGAGTTTTATTATGTTGTTCAAAGTGCAATAGGAAGCCGTTGGAGGTTTTAAACAGGAAAATGACATAATCTGATTTTTACAAAATTAATAGACTTGATTTTTAGAGTAGTTTTAGGTTTATAGAAAAATTGAGCGGAAAGTCCAGAGTTCCCTCTCACCCTCTACTATGCACACATGCACACATATCACAAATTCCCTTAGTATTAGCATCCTCCATTTGAGTGGTACATTTGTTACAGTTGATGACCCAATACATTATTATTAACTAAAGTCCACAGTTTACATTAGAATTTGCTCTGTACTGAACATGAGTTTTGAATAATGTATGACCTGTGTCCACTACTATAGTAGCATACAGATTAGTCGCACTGTCTTAAAAACCCCCTGTTTTCCACTGATTCCTCCCTCCTCCCAAGGCCTTGGCAACTACTTTTTTTTTTTTTTTTTTTTTGAGGTGAAGTCTTCCTCTGTGGCCCAGGCTGAAGTGCAGTGATGCGATCTCAGCTCACTGCAACCTCTGCTTCCCAGGTCCAAGCGATTGTCGTGCCTCAGCCTCTCAAGTAGCTAGGATTACAGACACGTGCCACCACGCCTGGCTAATTTTTGTATTTTTGGTAGAGATGAGATTTCACTATGTTGGCCAGGCTGGTCTCGAACTCCTGACCTCAGGTGATCTGCCTGCCTCAGCCTCCAAAAGTGCTGGGATTACAGATATGAGCCACTGCACCTGGCCACAACCACTGATTGTTATACTGTCTCCATAGTTTTTGCCTTTTCCGAAATATCATAGAGTTGGAATCACACAGTATGTAGCCTTTTCAGACTGGCTTCCTCCACTTGATCTGATTTTTTTTTTTTTTTTTGAGACAGCATCTTACTCTATTGCCCAGGCTGGAGTGCAGTGATGCAATCACCGCTCACTGAAGCCTCAACCACCCGGCCTCAAGCAGTCCTCCCACCTCAGCCTTCTGAGTAGCTGGGACTACAGGCACATGCCACCATGACTGGCTAATTTTTAAATATTTTGTAGAGATGGGGTCTTCCTAAGTTGCCTAGGCTAGTCTTGAACTCCTGGGCTCAAACAATCCTGCCAAAGTGCTGGGAGCACTTTGGGAGTGAGCCACCGCACCCAGGTTGATCTGATTTTTTAAAGGATCAAATTGGCTGTATCGTAGGAACAGATTGGAAGGGGACAAAAATAACAACAGGAAGACCAGTTAGGAGACGAAGCAGTCATCCAGAGGCTCGAAGAAGTGGTGGGCCAAGCTGGTGGGGAGAAGTGTGTGGACCCCGGGTGCACAATGGAGACCCAACTTTTGGGAGCTGCTCACTGAGTGAGTGCAGGGGAAGGTCAGGGATAGGAATGATTGATGATTACATCACCAGGGTTAAACCAGGCCTGCACAGAGTGGGGTTTTAAAGTTTTCATAGATATTGCTGTGGTTTTTAATCCCCTTAAATACTCTTGTTGTTCTCCTAGAAATTGAAGAATCAGGTCCAGAGAGATCTCCTGGAGGGCCTAGGATCACAGAGCAAAGCAGAAACCACAGCTGTCTCAGAGGATGCAACTCCAGCTCTTCACCCAGAGATAGTCGTGGGCTGGTGGCCTCACGGCCCACTAGGGCCTTTGTTACGAGTTTTCTCTTCCCAGCGGTCCTTTTATTGCATAATCAATAAACCACTGACAGAAATAAAAGGCTTCCAGATATATATGCTGCTGATTCCCTGCCTGGAAAACCTTCCCCTCTGCCCTCCTGAAAACCTCATGGCTTCTTATTGCACATTGCACGCGGGGGGAGGCGGGGGGAGGCGGGGAATCCACTTAGAATTGAATCTCAGTGAAACTGCTTGTTAACTTACCCTGACCTCTGAGTTAGTTCAGCTTATTTTGGTCTCAAGTAACTACCTTAAGGCAAAAACAAACAAACAAACAAACCTGGGAGGGAGTGGTGGCATGGATATCTTGGGGAGCTATGGAGGCACCGCACAGACTGAACGAAGAGGAGTTGAATCAATGATCATCTGAAGAACGGGTCTAACAGGTCTCCAGGGATCACTGCAGTAGAAGCCTGCTGCCTTCAGGGGACAAGTCTACCGTGACTCCAGATGCTGCTTCGCTCCACTCCATTCAAGCTCCCAGCAGGCCTTGGATGATTCCAGCTTGGTCAGGAGTGCCCCTTACCCCCTGCTGAGATCAGTTAAGTCTTGGTGGGAGCACAGCACCACGTGGTACAAATGGAGTGGGATGGGACCGTTCCAGGCAAAATCTTCATGGGAGATGAAGCTGTTCATGGCCCCCCAGCCAGTGTTGGTCATTCTGTCCCTGGTAACCCTATAGCTCAATCACAGCACTTCACAGATTGTCTTATAATTATTTGCCCAGGCTGGAGTGCAGTGGTGCAATCATAGCTCACTGCACCCTCTATCTCCCCGGCTCAGGCGATTCTCGTGCCTTAGCCTCTGGAGTAGCTGGGATTACAGCACACACCACCATCCCCAGCTAATTAAAAAATTGTTTTCCTGTTGCCCAGGCTTGAACTCCTGGGCTCAAGCGATCCTCCTGCCTCAACCTCCCAAAGCTCTGAGATTACAGGTGTGAGCCACTGCACCCAGCCAATTTCTTGACAGTGTATGTCACTTTCACTGGGCACTGGGTTCTTCCAGGATTGTGGCCTTGACTTACTTAATCTGTTATGCTGCAGGTGTGCCCCTGTTGCTGTTCTCCCTTCTTCTGCAGTAATTGGGACCTATTTTTAGCAAGGCTAATGGCCTCCCAAAGTCCTGACATGTCTTAGTCTAACTTGCAGCTAGGGGTGTCCAAGTGACAAGGTTCTGGCCAAGGCATAAGGAGGGAGGTGGTGTGAGCAACTTCAGTGAGACCTTTCCTGGAAGGGGCATGCCCTCCGCTTCTCCTCCTCACCCTGCTGGCTGGAACATAGACATGGTGGTGTGCCCCATAGGACCATGTGGAAAAAGGTAACTCCCTAGAAATGCCAGAGCCACCCCAGAGAGCGAGCTGTGGTCCCTGACACCCTGAAGCTGCCACATCAGCTTTGAACTGCTTCCCCGCTGAATGTTCTGAGGGGCACTAAAACCTCTTTTCTCTTTAAGTCTTCCAGCAGCCTAATATAATCCACACTAATAGCCATGCCTAACATGCTGACCGACACTTAGTAAGTGCTTAATAAATAATGGTTGAGTTATTAAATCAATGACAAAGAGAGAAACCCTCAATGCCAGCATTTAACACGTCGACACTGCATATTCTCTCTAGCTCCTCTCTACATACGGTTGATATTTTAAGAGGTATAATTAGAGCAGAAATAGAATTTTATATCCAGCATTTCCCCAGTAATAGTAATTACATAATAAACATTTTCCATGTCAAATCCTATTATCATCATTCTAAAGGAATGTGTCATTTTCTTTTCTTTTCTTTTTTTTTGAGATGGAGTCTCACTCTATTGCCTAGGCTCGAATGCAGTGGCGCAACCTCAGCTCACTGCAACCTCCACCTCCTGGGTTCAAGCGATTCTCCTGCCTCAGCCTCCTGAGTAGCTGGGATTGCAGGCATGCACCACCACACCCAGCTAAGTTTTGCATTTTTAATAGAGATGAGGTTTTGCCATGTTGGCCAAGCTGGTCTTGAACTCCTGACTTCATGTGATCCGCCCGCCTCGGCCTCCCAAAGTGCTGGGATTACAGGTGTGAGCCACTGATCAACCATAATTTATGTAACCACCCCGTTATTCTTTGGTATATACATTTTCCTCATTTTTCCTAATTATAGAGAATGCTGTAAGAAAGTTACTTATGACTTCATGACTATTCTTTTGCCTCTTCCTTTTGACAAGTCCCTTGAGAATGGGATTGTTGCCTTTTCTAATATTTTAGAACACTCTCTACCTTCACCGGACACTCCTGTTTCATAATTGCCAATTAAATTCTGAACAATGGTCATGATGAGAATAACAATTACAGTAACAACAGCTGCTGGTTACTGATCACTGACTGTGTAACCATATCATGCTAGGCACTTTTCATCTTTTCGTTTCACGTATCTGCATATAGCTATACATACTTTCTCTCTCTCTCTCTCTTTCACACACACACACACACACACACACACACGCATGGGGAGTGGTAGTTAAAAGTGCGAATTCCAAGGTCAGACTAAATTCAAATCTTAGTAAAACAGCTTCTTCACTATGAGACCCTGCGTAAATTACTTAACCTCTCTGTGCCTCCATTTCCTCATCTATAAAATGTAGATAGTAATACTTTCTTCATAGGGTAGCTATGAGGACTAAATGAGATAACACAATAATAGCTGGCATTTCTTGAGCACCTACTAGGTGCCAAGCACTATGCTAAATAAAGGCTTTATGTTAATTCACTTATTTCTTGCCAGATTATAGGAGCTAAGTATTTTCAGCCTCATTTTGCAGACAAGGCACCTGAAGCTCAGAAGATAAAGACATACCTGCCCAACCTGCAGGGAGCTGAGCAATTCTCACCTGGGTCACACTGACCTCACAGTCCTAGGCTCCTCCCAAAAGGATTCTTCTCTTTAAACAGTCTCAAACGCTCAGTTTCTCCAGCATAATCTCTCCTTCCGCCCCTACTCCCATCCCACAAGGTGCAGCCTTCTTTCAGGTGTCCCCTCCCCGCCATCACTATTGCAGCATGGAATGCCACAGAAGCTCAGTTAGGAACAATCCCCATTTATCAAGCACTTCCTCTGGGCCAGACCCTGTGCTTGGTGCTTTATATCATTATCTCATTTAATCCTCAGACAGTCCTGGAACATAAGCACCATTACCCCCGTGTTACAAGTGAGGAAACCCAGGCCCAGAATGCTGGAGCAAACTGCCCAGTGTTGCAGGGCCATTGCATTCAGGAGCTGAGACTCCCAGTCAGGCTGAGAAATGCAAGTCTAGCATCTTGCCGCCTTCACCCACAGCTGCCTGGGATGGTGGTTTCCAGGGGTTGGGGAAGATCGTGTTGTGATGGTTCCAGATGGCCTGATGGTTCCCCCTGCCTGAGGGCAGCCATGCAGAGAGTGCCAGCACAGAGTCCACTAGAATCTCCCCGCCTCTCAAGGCCCAAGGCCCAAGGCAGGGCCGAGATCCAAGGGAGAGCGGTCGGACGAGCTTTCTGTGCCACCTCTGAAATAGCCAGCTCAGCTCCCCAGCTCCTGCTCTGCAACTGCAGGCGGATCCCGGAATAGCTCTTTCCTCCTGCAAGGTGACCTAGTTAGCAGGTTCCTCTTGTCATGTGAGGTTGGCTGAGCAAGACATTTACCTAACTCTGTCTACCCAGAGAAAGCCTAATCCGACACTTTCCTCTCCTCCTTCCCCCGATGCTGTTCCTGATTCTCCCACTGTTCACTCATTCTGGAAGTCCAGGGAATGGATGATAATGCACTAAGCGTGGTGCTTCAAGGCCTCAAAGCATGTTCACAGACATTATCACACTTCCTTCTTACACCAGGCTTGGAGGGCGAATCTATTATCAACCCATTTCACAGCTGAGGAAATGAAGGTGAGGAGAGGGTAGGCAACATGAGCAAGGGCACACAGCTGGGAGGAGGCAAAGCCAGGATCTGGACCCAGGCTCCTGACACTCAGACCAGTGTCCCTGCAGTGCTTTGAGCTTCCCTGGTTTTATGCACCTCTCTGAGGAGCCCCAGTCACTAAGCCTTCCTCACCTATCCACTGCCTGTGATGGACCTCCTGAACACCTATCTGGTTGTGGAACTGGGTGCAGAGGTTGAGATCAAGGACTTGGAGGTCCACCAGCCTCAGGGTGGAGCTGGGATTTGAGTTTCAGCATTTATCAGCTCTGTGGCCTCAGGCAAGTTGCTTTGCCTGCCTGAGACTCAGTTTCTATATCTGTAAAATGGGCATAATAATCATACCTGCATCCTATAGGTTGCTAAGATGGGTACATAAAGTGCCCAGCAGCTTCCTTTCATTTTGCATATTTTTGATAAAATAGCTATTGTTGGCCAGGCACAGTGGTACATGCAAGTAATCCCAGCACTTTGGGAGGCCCAGGCAGGCAGAGGATTTGAGCCCAGGAGTTTGAGATCAGCCTGGGCAACATGGCGAAACCCCATCTCAGCAAAAAATACAAAAATTAGCTGGGTGTGGTGGTGCATGCCTGTAGTGCCAGCTACTCAGGAGGCTAAGTTGGGAGGATCACTTGAGCCTGGGAGATTGAGGCTGCAGTGAGCAGAGATCACTTCACAGCAATCCAGCCTGGGTGACAGAGTGAGTTCTGTCTCAAAACAAACAAACAAAAAAACTATTGTTGTTATTATTATTGACATCCTGAATTTAACCCAAAAAGGAAAAGCTTAAGATGGGCTGGTGCCAGTGAACAGTTGCTGTAGTAAAGGCTGTTATGACTATTCCCATGCCATGAAGCACAGGAAGAAAGAGTCTTATTGACAATAACACAACTCTAGCATGTGGCAGTTTCTTCTGAAGCGTTGGCCCCTAGTTCCACTGGATGGCTGCTGGCTCCCTGTAGGAACTCACTGCAGGAGAGGAGAGAGGTGTGGGCAGCCTTAGCTGTCACCCTAGGGGTGCTTATTCACTCTGCAAGTGTCACATCCCACTGGCAGGAGGCATAGAGAAGTGCAGGGTGCCTACTCCGGTGATCACTGGGTGCTGTGGGTCGTGCAGAAGTGAAGATGTGGAAGGAGATTGGGGCAGGTCTGGGGACCCCTGAAGACCATGATCAAATTATGTAAAGGCAGAAGTGGCTGAGGGCTAGTGAGAATGAAACTGGACTTGGGGGATCAGATGCTGCATTCAAATCCTTCCTCCACCACTCCTTATATGTGAGCCCACAGATAAGTTGCTTAACTGCTCCAAGCCTCAGTTTACCCATCTGTAAAAACTGGGCATAATATGAACCTCATGGGAAGGTGGCGAGGCTTGGATGAGTTACCTACGTGTTGCACCAGCACAGTGATGGGCATGACATGGGGGCAGAGTACATGTTTGAGAATTGGAATTTGAAGTCTAGTCAAGCCCCAAGACCCAAGGTGCCATCTTAGGAATTTGGAAGAAGAGATGAATGTGGTCTGGGGTAAACAAAGAAGGCTTCAGAATGATGGCATGACTGGCCTTGGGTCCTGAAATCTAAGTATAACAAGGATGCTGGAGAGGCTTGGGGAGGTCATTCAGACAAGAGGCCCAGTGGGACAAAGCTGGGAGGAATGGACATGGCACACAGACAGGACAGTAGCTTTCCATCACACCCCACGGAAGGTTTTTTTTTTTAGAGAGAGTCTCATTCTGTCACCCAGGCTGGAGTGCAGTGGCACAATCTTGGCTCACTGCAGCCTCAACCTCCCAAGCTCAAGGGATCCTCTCAACTCAGCCTCCCAAAGAGCTGGGACTACAAGCATGCGCCACCATGCCTGGCTAATTTTTATATATATATAATGTATATGTGTGTGTGTGTGTGTGTGTGTGTGTGTGTATATATATATACACACACACACAAAATTGTAGAGACCAGCTTTCACCATGTTGCCCAGGCTGGTCTCAAACTCCTGGGCTCAAGCAATCCACCCGCCTCAGCCTCCCAAAGTGTTGGACCATGGCTGTCTCTCAGAAAATTCAGACTCTTCACCATGGCCTTTCCTCTGTGACCTCGATTCCAGCCCTTCTGGTCACTGCACTCACTCTACCTCAATGGCCTGGTCACTGCACTCACTCTACCTCAATGGCCTGGTCACTGTGCTCACTCTACCTCAATGGCCTGGTCACTGCGCTCACTCTACCCCAATGGCCTGGTCACTGCACTCACTCTACCTCAATGGCCCGGTCACTGTGCTCACTCTACCTCAATGGCCTCCTCACGGTTCCCACACACACCCTCTTCATCACACCCTATTCTCTTGACTTGTGTGATTTTCTTCAGAGCACTTAACATACTCTGATACTATACAGTTTGTCATTTGTGTACATGTTTATTGCCTGTCTGCTCCAAAGAGACTGTGAGATCCTTGAGGGAGGGGGCTCCACCTCATTCACTGGAACATCTTCAGTTCCCAGAGCAATGGCGGCACATAATATAGGCTCAATAAACAGGGTTAAAGTAGGTGGATGGATAAGCAGTAGAGAGTCCAGCAGAAGGAGGGGTCACATGAGACGCGGTTGGGTAGGTTGATGCCAAACGGAGGGCTGTGAAGTCCAAGCTAAGGAGTTTAGGTGGCTTCCAATAAGAACCAGCAGAGCTTATAACCAACCCAGTATTGGGTTGGTCAGGATCCAGGCCTGAGTGACTGGGAAGGGGGTAGTGCCATTCACAGAAATCGGTTAATTTGTTCCTTGAGACTGGGACATGCCCCTCTGGACCTATTTCTGGGTTGGACACAGGTGTACAGCCTCATCTGGGCAGGCTCCCATTCTAGCAGGGCTCCATGGAACAGTGGGCATTTGAGCGGGACCTTAAGTGGGTTTTAGCACTGAGAGATCTGGGACTGGACCTCCCATGAGTAATGACCGGGTAACCAGGGTGATGGGCAAGGGTGCCCAAGCTTGGGAAACAGCAGAGAGGAGAAGGGAAGAGGGTGGGATGTGGAGGCCTCCTCTGGGAGCTGGAGTGGTGTTCTGCCCCTGCTTTCCTCTTGGGTCCCTGGGGAAGGAGCCATGGCCTGCTGCTTCCTACCTGAACTCCTCTCCTGAGGGCAAGGACACGGGGAGGGGGAGGGTGACATGCTCAACAAAGGGGCATTCTTCTAGCCACGATGGAGAATCAATAAAGGCTTGTTTGCCATGCTCCCTGGGGAGCAGCCAGGCATGCTGACGGGGGACCTGGGCAGCCCGGGAGGAAAGGAACGCCGAGTCCGGCTGTGCCAGCCTGGAGCATTGTTTTGACCCCAGAGTAGCCACACCTGTGGCTTGGAGTGCTAAGCCCATGGCTGGAGGCAGTTTGGGGAGGAACTGGGCCACCTTCTTGGTCTCTCTTCCCTACTAGCCCTGCCCATGTTAGAGGAGATAGTCCCCAGATTTGCCCCTGCCTAAGGAGTGAATATCACAGAGTACCAGCCCAGCATTTTATTAAAAAGGGAGGGTCAGGACTGAGTTTTAAAAAAAATAAAATAAGGCCGGGCATGGTGGCTCACGCCTGTAATCCCAGCACTTTGGGAGGCCAAGGTGGGTGGATCACCTGAGGTCAGGAGTTCAAGACCAGCTTGGCCAACATAGTGAAACCCCATCTCTACTAAAAATACAAAAATTAGCTGGGCCTGGTGGTGCACGTCTGTAATCCCCGCTACTCAGGAGGCTGAGGCAGGAGAATCGCTTGAACCCGGGAGGCAGAGGTTGCAGTGAGCGGAGATCGTGCCACTGCACTCCAGCCTGGGTGACAGAGTGAGACTCCATCTCAAACAAACAAACAAACAGGGAGGAGGCCTCCAGATGGCATGAAGTTCATCTTCACCTGCAGGCAGAGCTTCTAGGGCTCAGGATGGTGATTTTCTCACGATCAATTGACAAGTTTGTTATGGGGCCTAATTTACCTAGAGGAGCAGCAGCAGCTTGGATTCATTAGGAGCATTGATTGGATCAGGAATAAGAGACCTGAGCCCGCCAGGCCCGGTGGACCACACCTGTAATCCAGTACTTTGGGAAAAGAAGACCTGAGTCCCAGCTCTGCAACCTCTCCCAACTCAGTTTCCTCATCTGAAAGAGGGAAATAATTATACCTTCACCACAAATAAGAATTGTTGGGTGGGTCCAAAGAGGCTTTTGTGTGCAAAATGCTTTGGAAACTCTAGAGCGTCTGCACGTGTTAGGAAAGCTGGAAAGATAGGCTCCATGGGAGGACTCTGCAGAGAGGGTGACAGTCTTGTCCAAGGCAGTGAGGTGGCCAAGTGGCAGAGTGTGTTCACATAGACATGACTCATGCTGAAAGCCCAGTGCTTTGGGGAAAAGAGCCTCACCTTTAACCTGCTCAGCAAGATGGGCTGCCTCAGACCTTCACTTCTAGCCCCATCTCCTCTCTTTGCCCCAACCAGTCTCTGATCAATGTTCTTTCTTTCCTACACTAGCTATTTCAGACTGAGATTTCTTCAGGTTGCAAAGAAGCGGCAAAAGCTCCCACTACTGAGAGCTCACTGTGCCAAGCAGTGAGGACATGAGCTCACTGAATCCCACAGCAACCTTAGGAGCTGGGCCCCGTCACCATTCCCATCTTACAGAAGACGAAGCTGAGGTTCAGAGACATGAGTGGACTTGGCTGATGTCATCCGCTAGAGTGTGTCTGAGCCTGAAGTGAAAACACAGATCTGCAGACTCCAAGGTCAATGAATGCAGCTCCTCCCCAAACCAAAAATTGCCCCTTTCTCCCTAACACCTCTTCTGAGTTGCTGCCACATACCCCAGGGAGAGAAGGTGGGCTGTCTCCTCTCCTAGGTCAGCCTGTTTTACTATTGAATGGCTTTTTTTTTTTTTTTTTTTGAGATAGAGTCTCGCTCTGCACCCAGACTGGAGTGCAGTGGCATGATCTCAGCTTACTGCAACCTCCACCTCCCGGGTTCACGCCATTCTCCTGCCTCAGCCTCCCAAATAGCTGGAACTACAGGTGCCTGCCACCACACCCAGCTAATTTTTTGTATTTTTAGTAGAGATGAGGTTTCACCGTGTTAGCCAGGATGGTCTTGATCTCCTGACCTCGTGATCCGCCCACCTCGGCCTCCCAAAGTGCTAGGATTACAGGCATGAGCCACCGTGCCTGGCCGGATGGCTTTTTTAAAAATAATTTGTTTAAATGTACTTTTAAATAATTTTTTTTAGAGATGAGGGTCTCGCTGTGTTGGCCAGGCTTGTCTCAAATCTCAAACTCCTGGCCTCTGGTGATCCTCCTACCTCAGCCTCCCAAAGTGCTGGGGTTACAGGCATGAGCCACTGTGCCAGCTCTGGATGGCTTTGTTTTAACTCTTTCTTAGCTGGAGCCGAAGTCGGCCCCTAGAGAATAGACTTGGCTCAGGTTTGAGGCAGGACACAGGATGGACGAGGGGACAGGAGGAGGGGAAGGGGTGCAGCTCAGGCTGGCAGGGCCCATAGGAGTGCTGGGAGGGTGCGCTGAAGATGGTCAGGGCGATCTTTGACTGTCCAGTTGCTACAGAAGCACCCTGCCCAGGTGGTGTCCTCTTCTTCCTCCCTAGACAACGGGGCCCTTCTGGAAAGCCAAAAACAAGAGAGAAGGATGTGAGGTTGGACTCACCCATTCTGTCATATGTTACTGTATTTCATGTTTGTGCTCCCCAAGTGGGCCCTGGCATGCTGGCAATGTCATGATACATGACATTGGCTCACTCACCCTCCCAGGTGACTATTTCCTACCTTCTTTTCCCTCCTCCATCCTCCACCCTCCTGCCCAGCCTCCCTTGGCTCCCAGGTCTCTGTGAAAACAACAGCTAACAGCACTGGTCCCATGATCAACAACGGGACAAACAGGGAAATGCATTGACCTGGGGGCCGCCCCCTGGGTTCCCATCTGCTGCAATCATTCAGGACGACTGAGACCAATCACTTGGCTTCTAGAGGCCTCAACTTGATACTCTAGAACTAGGAACAGTCCCATCTCCCCTCCCAGGTTTTGGGAAGGGTTGGCTAGAATAAAAGGCTTTATAATAATGGCGGCAATTTTTACTCTTGTTGACAAAGTGATGACTTTCTCTGATGCCCACAGGAGACTTGCCCTGGGAAGACTAGGGGCCTCAGTGTTCGTGCAAGTTCAGTGGGATCCCCTGGCCATCCTAACCATCTCCTCCATCTCTTCCTAAAGCACTAACTCCAGAAATCAGCGTTCTTCCATGCCCCATGAGCAGAGCAGCTGGCTCAGATTCACTGTATGAATTGCTCATTAAAAGGTAGGTTTCTAGGTCTTCACCCAAACTTGCAGAACCCAAATCTCAGGGCATGGCTCAGGAACCTGCCATGTGGGGCCTGCCGAGGCTGAGAACCACTGCCATAAATCCTTTCCCACCACAGTCAGAGACAAGGAGTGGAGCCAAAGTCTGGCAGAAGGAATGAGGATTGAAACTCACATTCAGGTGTAAATGACTATTCACTGATCCTTTACCCAGACAGGATCTTTTCTTCCCCCACTCTACACCGATGTAGCAGACAGAATCTTGTTGGATTTGGTGAGGACAGATGGAAAGGAGACAGAACCTGAAGAAACTAAGAAAAAATGAATCAGGATGCGAAGAAAGGGGGTGGGAGGTGGTCATAGCCAAAGGCTCCTAGTCCTGAAGACTCAGGCAAGGATTTTCTTTCTTCATACTTTCTTGGTGCCTTTATGCCAGTCAACTTACCTAATCCTCATCATAACTTTAGAAGTAGAGGGAAGAGATTATTGTCCCCTTTTTTCTTTTCTTTCTTTCTTTCTTTTTTTAATAGAGATGGGGCCTCTCTATGTTGACCAAGGGGGTCTCGAACTCCTGGCCTCGAGCAATCCTCCCATCTTAGCCTCCCAAGGTGCTACGATTATAGGCATGAGTCATCGCACTCAGCCCCCTTTTTTCAAGTGAGGAAACTGTGGCTGAGAAGCAAGCCAGCTGGCCTGCCCAAGAGCATTTGTTCATCAAATATTTGTGTGCATCTAATCGGGCACCAGTCCTGGGACACAGAACTGAATGAGGCTTGGCCCAGGGCTTAACCCAGGTCAGCCAACCAAAACCAAGAGCCTACCCCACCGCACACCCTGCTGCAGCCCAATGGTGTCGTGTCTATGCCTGCCAGGTCCCACTTGAGATGAGTTCGTTCTCCAACCTTGTCTCTTTAGCCATTCTCTTCTGCCTTCAAACTCTAGAGACTCTGTTTATGTTTGATGAAGTAGGGCAGGTGGTATCTTTATTAATGTCCAAAAAAAGGGCATAGAAAACGAATCTCCATGAGAGGGAAGCATTATTTCTGTCTCCCACAGGCAAACCCAAGAAGAGTAGAAGCGAAGGTGCCTAAGGACAATGTTTGGTTTGGAGGGAGGGCTGATGGGCCTGAGGTAGGAGGAGCCGGGCGGTCCCTGCATCACTCTGCCCAGGGAGAAGGGGCAATGGGAAGGCATGATGAGAAAGCTGGGCAAAGGCAGGTTGAGGGGTAATAGGAGATGGGGGGTTGGCAGCCAAGAAGGAAATTCTGGGGCAGGAGGAGAAAACAGAGGTATCTAATCAACATTTTTATTAAGTTTTACTCTGCAGTGTGCAATGTAACTCTGTCTTTCCTCTTCTAATGAAATCTTCAGTAAAACTGGCTTTATGGCCTTGAATTAACTGTCAGGGTGTTGGATAATGTGCTAGGCCCTCCTTTAGGACGGGTGTCGGTTGCCAACAGAGGATGTACCTGGGGCTTTCAAAACTGGTTTCCATCTCCAAATAATTTTAAAATGTTTCAGCATAGAGCAGAAACAGAAAGACCTTTTGTCTCGAAACACAATGAATAATGAAAGTTCCATGTGTCATATGAGCGATACTCAAAAGTGATACTGCTTTTCCATAAGACCAGAGCTTTTTGGTGGCAGGTTATTTTTCCTCCTAGTTCTGTTTTTCCTGGCTCCCACCTCATCAGTAGAAGTGACTCTCTGTACCCTCTGCTTGCTCAGAGGACCACACCAGCCCAGGCCCTTCCAAATACCCAGATGCTCTGGCTCACCGCACACAAAGGGGCTTTGTGGGTTCCCAAGTGAATTAAGCATGAATGGGTGATGGGGATGAAGAAAAGCTTGGTGATTTGGTGTGCCAAGTCTTGCCAAGTCCCCATTCCAGATGTCACTGTACCCTGGTGGGGTGATACAGCAGAAGGTCATTGTTATATGCTTCTGCACTGAAAAAGAACTCTCAAAGTACCTTTCTTTCTTCTTTTCCTTCTCTTTCTTTCTTTCTTTCTTTCTTTCTCTCTTTCTTTCTTTCTCTCTCTTTTCTTTTCTTTTTTTTTGAGACAGAGTCTCTGTCATTCAGGCTGGAGTGCAGTGGCACAATCTTGGCTCACTGCAACTCCTGCCTCTCTGGTTCAAGTGATTCTCATACCTCAGCCTCCTGAGTAGCTGGGATTACAGGTATGTGCCACCGCTAATGTGCCCAGCTAATTTTTGTATTTTTTCAGTAGAGATGGGGTTTCACCATGTTGGCCAGGCTGGTCTCAAACTCCTGGCTTCAAGTGATCCTCCTGCCTTTGCTTCCCAAAGTCCTGGGATTACAGGCATAAGCCACTGTGCCTGGCCTCGAAGTACTTAAAAAGATTTCTTTCTTTCTTTCTTTTATTTATTTATTTATTTTTTTTTTGAGACGGAGTTTTGCTCTTGTTGCCAAGGCTGGAGCGCAGTGGCGCGATCTCGGCTCACTACAACCTCCACCTCAAGTGATTCTTCTGCCTCAGCCTACCGAGTAGCTGGGATTACAGGTGCCCGCCACCACGCCCGGCTGATTTTTGTATTTTTAGTAGAGACAGGGTTTTACCATGTTAGCCAGGCCGGTCTCAAACTCCTGACCTCAAGTGATTCGCCCGCCCTGGCCTCCCAAAGTGTTGGGATTACAGGTGTTAGCCACCATGCCTGGCCAAAAAACTTGTTTTCAAATACATATTTTTAATTGAGACAAGGTCTCTCTATGTTGCCCAGGCTGGTCTTGAACTCCTGGCCTCAAGTGATCCTCCTACCTTGGCCTCGAAAAGTGCTGGGATTACAAGTGTGAGCCACTGCTCCTGGCCTAAAATTGTTCTTATTCAAATTGAGTTTAAAGTGTTGAGCAGGGGACTGTGGCTCACACCTGTAATCCTAGTGCTTCCAGGGCCAAGGCAGGAGGATCACTTGAAGCTAAGTGTTCAAGACCTGGCTGGGCAACATAGAGAGATCTGTCTCTACAAAAAGCAAAAACATTAGTCGGGTCTGGTGGCACATTCCTGTAGTGCCAGCTACTTGGGAGGCTGAGTTGGGTGAATCACTTGAGCACAGGAGCTTGAGGCTGCAGTGGGCTGTAGTCACGCCACTGCACTCCAGCCTGGGCAGCAGAGTGAGACCTGTCTCTATTTTATTTATTTATTTATTTTTTAAAAATAGAGACAAGGTTTCACCATGTCGCCCAGGGTGGTCTCAAACTCCTGGACTCAGGTGATCCACCTGCCTCGGCCTCCCAAAGTGTTGGGATGGCATTACAGGCATGAGCCACTGTGCCTGGCTGAGGGACCTGTCTAAATATAGTACAATTTAAAAATAAATAAAAAGGCTGGGCATGGTGGCTCACTCCTGTAATCCCAGCACTTTGTGAGGACAAGGTGGGTGGATCACCTGAGGTCGGGAGTTCGAGACCAGCCTCACCAACATGGAGAAACACCGTCTGTACTAAAAAAAAACAAAATTAGCCGGGCGTGGTGGTGCATGCCTGTGTAATCCTAGCTACTCAGGAGGCTAAGGCAGGAGAATTGCTTGAACCCAGGAGGCAGAGGTTGCGGTGAGCCAAGATTGCACCATTGCACTCCAGTCTGGACAACAAGAGCGAAACTCCATCTCAAAAACCAAAATAAAATAAAATAAATGTGACTTGAGTACCCCCTGGCAAGATTGGCACAAAGTTCAGGATCATCCTTTGTGGGCTGTGCCTCTCCTCTCTCAACACTCTGACAATTCGGGTCATTCAAGAACAGCCAGAACTTCTAAAATCCAAGAGAAGTGGACCTGCTCTTTCACTCCCAAAATGGGCAAAAGAGTCTTAAAGCCCATGGGGCAGTCATCTGATGCCACCTTCACTGCCAGGGGGCACGGCTCTGGCTCTCCAGTGTGGCCCTCCTCGCTCTGGTGAACTCTCCATCATGCTCTAAGCAGCGAGAACCAGCAGGGCATCAGCCTGGGCACCACGCTGGGTCCTGGCTGGGCCTCTTAGTGTCCCAGGACCCATACTGTGGGAGTGAGCCTCTCATTCCCACCTTCAAAGGTTTGAGCAACTCCTCTTAAGCAATAGATCCTGAGTTGCCCCTAAGCAGGGCCCAGAACTTAGAAACAAAAAAGTTCACTTGTGGGGATGGAGGTGGGTCATGGAGGATCCACCTTGCTTTCTGCCTTACCCTTGGTGGGAGAGACAAGGGGGAGTTTTTGGAACCTTTTATGCTAAACTAGAAAAAAAAATAAGTTCTTAGCAGATTACTCCCATTTTCATTTTTTATGAAACAGAAGTCCTGATTTTTTCTTTTTTATGTATTTATTTTTTCTCTTTTTTAAAAAAGTTTCTTTTTGTAATGATTTGTTGTCTTCAGAATTTTAGGAGGTTTTGTGACATCAAGGAAAATAGACGAGACAGTAATTCTCAAATGGGGATGTTACAGGAAAGGGGTCCCAATCCAGACCCCAAGAGAGGGTTCTTGGATCTTATGCAAGAAGGAATTCAGGGCAAGCGCACAGTGCAAAGCAAAAGCAAGTTTATTAAGAAAGTACAGTGGCAAAAGGACAGCTACTCCATAGAGTAGGATGTTCCTGAAAGTAAGAGGAGGAATGCATCCACCTTAGGTGCCATGCTTGCATATATGAGGAGATGTGCTCTGTTATAAGGGTTTGTGATAAATAATTAATTTTCTTAATTACTGTGTTTTGCAAGAATCGATTTTATTATCTTTAAAACAAAATTAGGAATGCCTTCATTCTCCAGATATCGAGATATCTGCACACTCCCAAGTCTGGGTTTGTTTTAGTAAACATTGTTAATTTGCTCCCTTAACCATAAACATCTAGAGGCTGGGAATGCCTGATTTTCTGGGAAGGCAGCCCAGCAAGTCCCAGCCTCGTTTTCCTCGCCCTCACTCAAAATGGAGTCACTCTGGTTTGAACGCCTCTGACAGGGACCCTGAGACAGTGTTTTGGGGGAAAGTATTGTCCAGTGACTTACTATTTCTGAACAGTTGTACCTTGTCAGCCAAATATCTCTGTTTCTGGGTAACTGCATAAATCTGTTTTGTTTGTTTTTTTTTTTTTTGACCTGTCTTCTTCTTGCTGTAAAGTTAGAAAAATAACTATCCAACCCTCCTGGTGTCAGAATGTTTCATTAAGTAGCCAAAGGCCTCTGTCAGGTCTATAGCAGGAGCTCCCAACCTGCAGGCTGTAGAATTCTGGAAGGCTTAGAGTTGTTGCAAGGGATTAGAGGGTGCTCACGTTTATTGCATGTTTGAGGTGCTGACGCCAGGCCGCCTGGGTTTGAATCTCAGCTCCACCAACATTGTATCTGTGTGATCTTTGTTTGTTTTGTTTTGGTTTTTTTTGAGATAAATTCTCACTCTGCCACCCAGGCTGGAGTGCGGTGGTGCGGTCTTGGCTCACTGCAACCTCTGCCTCCCGGGTTCATGTGATTCTCCTGCCTCAGCCTCCCAAGTAGCTGGGATTACAGGTGTGTGCCACCACACCCAGCTAATTTTTTTTGGTATTTTTAGTAGAGACGAGGTTTCACTATGTTGGCCAGGCTGTTCTTGAACTCCTGACCTCCGGTGATCCTCACACCCCAACCTCCCAAAGTGTTGGTATTACGGCGTGAGCCACCGCACCTGGCCTAGTTGTGTGATTTTTTTTTTTTTTTTTGAGATGGAGTCTCGCTCTGTCGCCCAGGCTAGAATGCAATGGCACAATCTTGGCTCACTGCAACCTCTGCATACTGGGTTCAAGCAATTCTCCTGCCTCAGCCTCCCGAGTAGCTGGGATTATAGGCATGCACCACCATGCCCAGCTAATTTTTGTTTTTTCATTAGAGACGAGGTTTCACCATGTTGGTCAGGCTGGTCTTGAACTGACCTCGTGATCCACCCACCTCGGCCTCCCAAAGTGCTGGGATTACAGACATGAGCCACTGCGCCCAACTGTGTGTGATCTTAAAATGTGTTACTTGAATTCTCTGAGCCTCAAGTTTATTATTTGTAGAGTGGGGGTGATACTAAAGGCATCTAACTCATAGATTTAATGTGAGAATTAAAATAATTAACATATGCAAAGTGTTTAGCTCTGTGCCTGACATAGCAACTAGCCAATAAATGTTTATTACTACTATTTTTATTATTAATAGTACTACCGTTTATCAAATAGCTATTATTTCCCAGGGACTGTGTCAGAAACTTCACATTTATGATCTCAAATCCTCATGACATCTCCATTTTATATAAAATGAGCTTACGCGACTTGCCCAATGCTAGACTGTTCCAGAACTTGTATTCGATACTGGTTTTCAAAACCTACTCTTGCTGGCTCTAAAGACTGCTTTCTCTGAACCAAATCAAACTATGCCTGAACCAAACTGTAGACTGATTATTTAATATGTCTCGTTTTGGCCAGGTGTGGTGATTCATGCCTGTAATCCCAGTACTTTGGGAGAATGAGGCAGGAGGATCGCTTGAGCCTGGGAGTTCAAGACTGGCCTGTGCAACATAGTGAGATCCTGTATCTACTGAAAAAAAAAAAAAATAGCCAGGCATGGTGGCGCATGCCTGTAGTCCCAGCTACTCAAGCAGGAGGATCGCTTAAGCCAGGGAAGTTAAGGCTGCATTGAGTTCTGATTGTGTCATGGGACTCCAGCCTGGGTGACAGAGAGACCCTGTCTCAAAATAATAATAATAAAGGACCAGGCACGGTGGCTCATGCCTTTAATCCCAGCATTCTGGGAGGCTGAGGTGGGCAGATCACCTGAGGCCGGGAGTTCAAGACCATCCTGACCAACATGGAGAAACCCCATCTCTACTAAAAATACAAAATTAGCTGGGCCTGGTGGCACATGCCTGTAATCCCAGCTACTCGGGAGGCTGAGGCAGGAGAATCACTTGAACCTGGGAAGCGGAGGTTGCGGTGAGCTGAGATTGCACCATTGCACTCCAGCCTGGGCAACAAGAGCAAAACTCCATCTCAATAATAATAATAATAATAATTAATATGTCTCGTTTTGTGGATACCCAAAATTTGGACACTAGTCAAGTAATTAACAACCTTTCCAGCACAGGGCTGACCATCAGAATGGAGGCTGGCCCAACCCCGAGCTAGGGGTGAGAGGTGGGCAGCATTCTGGTCCTGAGCCAGGCACTGCTGCTTTAGTAGTCTGGATCGTGGGGAATACACAAAATAGTGCCAAAGCCCACGTTCTTGCCTTAATGATATAGGGTGATATGTTCTTTTTCTTGTTCATCTAATAATAATTATGCCGGCCATTCTCTTTTCTCATAAAAGGTTCCTTCCAGGAGTGAATCTTTGGATTGGCCCACTAGAGACCTTTCCCTTTGCAGCAAGATTGTAATAAAACTCTGATATGTACCTGTGTTGGAAAAAAAACTCTATCCAAACCGTGTTTTTCTCCTACTCTCACACACCACAACAATCAACACAGAAGACTTCTGTGATCAAATGTGAGGGGAAGTTTTCCTGAGACACCAACCAGCAGACAGCAGCTGGATATCCTCCAATTCAATTCCAACACTGTCTCTTTGCAGATAACGTGAGATCCCACAGTTGAGAGCTCAGTCCCCAGGACGGTCCCCCTATCCCTAGACACTTCTCTTCTCTTTTTCCCTAGTCCCTGGGAAATAGCTGCAAGTCCAGGCCTCCAAAACTTCTTCAAGCCAGTGCAGGGATTGGCTTCAAGTTGTGGTCCCATGACCCCCTTTTTGGGTTGGATTAATTTGCAGGAGTGGCTCACAGAACTCAGGGAAACATATTAACTGCTTTATTATAAAGGGTGTTAACAAGGGATAGAGATGAAGAGACGTGGAGGGCAAGGTATGGGAGAAGGGACTCAGAGCTTCCATGTCCTCCCTGGGCACATCACCCTCCAGGAACCTCTGCGTGTTCAGCTACCTGGAGCTCTCTCAACCCAGTCCTCTTGGGTATTTTTGTTTTGTTTTGTTTTTTATTTTCTTTCTCTCTCTTTCTCCTTCCTTCCTTTCTCCTTCCCTCCTCCCTTCTTTCCTTCCTTCCTTCCTTCTTTCTTTTCTTTTTTTTGACAGAGTCTCTCTCTGTTGCCCAAGCTGGAGTGCAGTGACATGATCTCGGCTCACTACAACCTCTGCCTCCCAGGTTCAAGAGATTCTCCTGCCTCAGCCTCCCAAGTAGCTGGGACTATAGGTGCCCACCACCACGCCCAGCTAATTTTTTATATTTTTACTAGAGATGCGGTTTTGCCATGTTGACCAGGCTGGTCTAGAACTCCTGACCTCAGGTGATCCTCCTGTCTTGGCCTCCCAAAGTGCTGGGATTACAGGCTTGAGCCACTGTGCCTGGCCATGTTTTCTCTTTTTTTGTAGACAAGTTTTTGCTCTGTGGCCCAGGCTGGAGTGCAGTGGCGTGGATCACAGCTCACTGCAGCCTTGACCTCCTGGGCTTAAGTGATCCTCCTACCTCAGCCTCCCAAGTAGCTAGGACTAAAGACTTTTACCATCATTCCTGGCTAATTTTTTAATTTTTTTTTTTTTTTTTTTTTTTGTAGAGGCCAGGTCCCACTATGTTGCCCAGGCTAGTTTCAAACTCCTGGGCTCAAGCCTCCCACCTCAGCCTCCCAAAGTGCTGGGGTTAGAGGTGTGAGCCACCACACCTGGCCCTTTCGGGTTTTTATAGAAGCTTCATGACATCAGCATTCCTTCCCTCAGTGTGTACAGGGTCTTAATACCCATAGTCAGAAAGGTGGGGGTAGATTAGAGGCCTGCCTTGGGGCAGATGAAAGGAGGGCAGAAGAAAGAGATTCTGCTTCCTAAGGCCTGCCCCTGAGGCCTAACACACCCAACATTATAACAAAAGACTGTAACAAGGGCTATGGGAGTTATGAACCCGGAACTGTGCACAAAAACCAATATATGTCATAATACCACAGTACACTCAACAGAAATGTCTAGAAAGTTGTTTTTAACTGTGGAGAGGTTTCCCAAGAGTTGGGCAGAAATGGGACTTACAGAGTATGGGCAGACGTATTTCAATAATTAAACTAATATGGCCACAGGTCCCAGCTCTGAATCAGCCCTGAATACAATACATTTTAAATTCATCTAGACCATGTAGATTTTATTGTGGTTAGTACAATACAAGACCTGATTTCACAATAGCTTATTGACATTATGTATTTTGTCAAACAATGGCTAATGTGACATTATTTATGTTAAAAAGGCAAGATCCACTGACGAATGCTAAAAGAGTGAATGAAATGTTAAGGAGCAACAGAACATTTGGATAGCCTCAAAGCATTTTCTTCAAAATATTAACGACCATGGTGGTTTTAACAGATGTCCACAAATTCTTTGATACATCTCCTCTGGGAAGTGGGACTTAATTCTTTTCCCCTTTGGTGCGGACTGGACTTAGTGACTTGCTTCTAGAGTATGGAAAGAGGAAAAATGGCAACTTCACAACGGAGAAACTTGGCAGACATAACCTTAACCAAGTGATTAAGGTTAACATCACCAGTAACAAGTTACGCTGATCTCATATATCCCCAGATATTATTTAAGGTGAGGGATGCTTCCCCCTCTGTGGTAGTCCCCAAAGTCCGTGACTCCAGTCTAGTGAGAAATATCAGACAAAGCCTCAGGGACATTCTACAAAATTCCCAACCAGTACTCTTCAAAAGTGCCAATGGGGCTGGATGCGGTGGCTCACACCCTCTAATCCCAGCACTTTGGGAGGTTGAGGTGGCAGATCACTTGAGGTCAGGTGTTCGAGACCAGCCTGGCCAACATGGTGAAGCCCTGTCTCTACTAAAAGTACAAAAACTAGCTGGGTGTGGTGGTGCATGCCTGTAATCCCAGCTACTCAGGAGGCTGAGGCAGGAGAATCACTTGAGCCCAGGAGGTAGAGGTTGCAGTGAGCCGAGATCGTGCCACTGCACTCTAGCCTGGGTAACAGAGTGAGACTCTGTCTCAAAAAATAAATAAATAAATAAATAAATAAATAAATAAATAAATAAAATAAGATAAAATAAAAAACTGCCAATGAGCCAGGTGCAGTGGCTCACATTTGTAATCCCAACACCTTGGAAGGCCCAGGCAAGAGGATGGATTGAGCCCAGGAGTTAAAAACCAGTCTGGATAAGATGGAGAAACTCTGTCTCTACAAAAAAAAAAAATATATATATATATATAATATATATATTTTTTATAAATATATATAATAGATATATTTTTTATAAATATATATAATATATATATTTTATAAATATATCTATTATATATATTTTTTATAAATATATATTATATATATTTTTTATAAATATATATAATATATATATATTTTATAAATATATATATATATTTTTTTTAATTAGCCAGGTACGGTGGCAGGTTCCTGTAACCCCAGCTATGTGGGAGGATCCCTCAAGCCCAAGAATTCTAGGCAGCAGTGAGCTATGACTGTGCCTCTGTACTCCAGCCTGGCTTATAAATTGAGACCCCCATCTCTAATGAAAAAACAAAAACAAAAAAACACCAAAGAAAAGTGCCAAGGTCATGAAAAAGCAAGACCAAGAAATTGTCACAGATTGGAAGAGAGTAAGGAGACATGATGGTTAAATACAACATGGTATACTGGATGAAATCCTGGAACAGAAAAAGGACATTCATGGAAAAACTGGCAAAATCTAAATAACATTTGTAGTTGTGTAGTTAATAGTGTTGTGATAATGTCAATTTTTTTTTAAGAGAGTCTTACTCTGTTGCCCAGGCTGGAGTGCAGTGACACAATCATAGCTCACTGCAATCTCGAACTCCTAGTCTCCAGTGATCCTCCCACCTCAGCTTCCCAAAATGCTGGGATTACAGGCAAGTGCCATTATGCCCAGCTGGCAATGTCAATTTCTTAGTTTTGATTTTCCTGCCGTGGCTATGTAACAAAAAGGGAAGATGGGTGAAAGTTACATGGGAACTCTCTGTACCTTTTTACAACTCTTCTGTAAATCTAAAATTATTTCAAAATAATAGGTTAAAAATACCAACAGGAAGCCTGGTGCGGTGGCTCACATCTGTAATCCCAACACTATGGGAGGCTGAGGTAGGCGGATTGCTTGAACCCAGGAGTTTGAGACCAGCCTCGGCAACATACCAAAACTCTGTCTGTACAATAATAATACTAATAATAATACAAAAATTAGCCGGGTGTGGTGGTGCTCGCCTGAAGTCCCAGCTGCTCAGGAGACTGAGGTGAGAGTATCTCTGGAGCCCAGGAGGCAGAGGTTGCAGTGAGCTGAGATTGCACCACTGCACTCCAGCTTGAGTGACAGAGTGAGACCCTGTCTCAAAAACAAACAAAAAAACCAACAAGAATAATAAAATCACAAAGCCTTCAAATTTCCCAATTAAACAAACAAGCAAACAAAATGTTTTCACAAATATTGGGAACTGCAGTTTACACAACATGCAAATAGTTAGATGAAAGAATCCAACAACACTACTAACAAAAAGCAGGAGGTCACGCAGATGTTTTCAACCATCCCAATGCATGTGCAGTTGAGTGCAATGGATGTCCTCCTTCTTTTTTCTTGAGACAGGGTCTCACTCTGTCACCCTGGCTGGAGTGCAGTGGCATGATCTCGGCTCACCGCAACTTCTGCCTCCTGGGCTCAAATGAGCCTCCAACCTCAGCCTTCTGAATAGCCGGGACTCCAGGTGTGCACCATCATGCCTGGATAATTTTTTTTGGTATTTTTTGTAGAAATGAGGTTTTGCCATGTTGCTCAGGCTGGTCTCAAACTCCTGGACTCAAGTGATCTACTCACCTCAGCCTCCCAAAGTGCTGGGATTACAGGTGTGAGCCACTGCATCCAGCATGAATGTTCTCTTCTGGGCTGGCGTTATTCACACTCAGAACTGTGATCTAGGGTTAGAGGGCAGCATGGACAAGTCCAAAGCTTGAGGTTTCTCAGTGGGTCAGGGTGGGAAGATGGAAGATAGGTCTGTGTGTTCCAGCAGGAATGGAGGGAGACAGTGGATTAAAATAATTAAATTAAATAATTAAATGGAAATAATTCACACATGAAAAGTACTTAGCCCTGCGCCTGGCATAGTAACCAGTCAATAAGAGTTAATTCTTATTATTATTGTTATTTTTGAGATGGAGTCTCGCTCTGTAGCCCAGTCTAGAGTGCAGTGGCATGATCTCGGTTCACTGTAACCTCCACCACATGGGTTCAAGCAATTCTCCTGCCTCAGCCTCCCATGTAGCTGGGACTACAGGTATGTCCCACCACGCCCGGCTAATTTCTTGTATTTTTAGTAGAGACGGGGTTTCGCCATGTTGGCCAGGCTGGTCTCGAACTCCTGACCTCAGGTGATCCCCCATCTCAGCCTCCCAAAGTGCTAGGATTACAGGCATGAGCCACCGCGCCCAGCAATAAACATTAATTATTGTTATTAGTAGTAGTACCATTTATCAAATACCCATTTTTTTCTAGGCACTGTGCCCAAAACTTTACATCCATTACCTCAAATCTTCACGACATCCCTGTTTTACATAAAGTAAGCTTACGTGACTTGCCCAAGTTAGACTGCTCCCGAACTTGGATTCAATACTGATTTGCATAGTAGCCTCCTGAGCCTCAGTTTATCAGAAGGTAAAAGGCTAGAAATGGCCCCAGAAAAGTGGGATAGCCCAGTGGGGAAAACCTAGGGCTTTGAAGTCAAAGAGACCTTCCTACCTTCTTCACAGGAATGTTGGAAGGAAAAACATGGCAATGGCCTCCGTCCTTAACACATCCAAGCACATAGTACTCAGTTCACAGCAGTAGAGCAGGATCATGTTTGGAGCTTCTTAATTGAGCCTTCTTCTTCCTCACCAACTTTTTTTTTTTCTGTTTAATGGCCCTTCACCCATTGTCTGAAGGGGCACTGGAGTATAGCCTGAGAGAAAGAAGTCATTGTTCAGCCTTGAATGTCAAATGAGACTCTTATAAAAGTCCAAAGCGGAATTATTTTAAAGATCCAGGCACTCAACTACAAAGTCAATATATATAGGAGAGACACATTTTTTTCAAACTCTTCTCTTTAAATATCAAGAGATTTATTAACAGATCAAGGAGGATAAAAAGAAAAAGAAAAAAAATCAAGAGATGAAACTTGGATGACCTAAGGAATAAAAGTTTCCCTGAAGTCATCGAGTAGGTAATTTCTCAGGTCAAGCAAGAAACTCCTCCTGGATGGACTGAGAAACACAGAAAAGAGAGTGAGTGCCTGGGATTCGGGTGTCACCTGCTCAGGGTGAATGCCCAGTGGAAGGAGTAGAAGACCAACGAACTAAGGGGCGTATGCCTCCTTCCGCGGGTGGTGGAATGGCTGTGAGGCCTATTGAGGGAGAGAGAGAAGCAACGTTCTCTCTGGTGCAGCCCTACGGCTCCCCATCCCCTCCACATACCAGTTCTGAAGCTATCAGCCCTTGTCCCTAAATCTACCCCGGTATATGCCGTCTGGTGATGCTGGGGCTGGCATTGGGGCCCACCCTATTTCTGTTCTGTTAGCTATTTCCAGGATAGGCTCTGCCAATAGGGGACCCTAGAAAGTGCAAGGCGGTCCCAGGAAGAAAGGTCTCAGCTTGCTGTTCCATCCTGTCACCATCGCCTCAGCAATGGCCCTTCATTCACCCTGAGAGAGGAAATTGGTTCCAGCAGCAAGTGGTTCTAGTTTCTAGGTTTTCCCCACATTCCCAGAACCAGCCCACTGTGGCCCCTCGGAGACACCAGCACCAGTTACAGCCATGCCCTCCTCCAGGTCTGGGTCCCAGCTGCTAGGTCCTGACACCTAACTTCCTCCCTTGTTCTCCCTTCCCTAGGGGTGGTGTCTGTTTCCTGCAGTTACTACCTCCGCTCTCATGCCGCCGGCTTTTCCACCTGTCAATTAATGTTTAGTCAGTTCTTTTAAAAACATTTAAATTTTTTTGTTTTTCTTCTTCTCCATCAAAACTCCTGTTGAAATAGTCAATTATTTCTATTCAATTCCCTCTCTTAAAGCAACCAGTCTGCTTTCTGTGTTTCTGATGAGACTGACTCATACAAACGTCTGACTCCCCTGAGGCCTTTGTGGGTCATGGGTAAGCATCAGAAGTTTCCAGTAGGACACATCTAAGCCCTGAGGAACCTGTGAGAGGCTTGGGGTCAGGATGAGGAGGGCTCAGAGCACACAGCTTTGGCAACAGACACCGTGGCTGGAGGCTTCAGGAGTGACGTATGCCCAGGCCCAAAGCCAGAAAGGACCAGTGACACCAGCAAAGAAGCAATGGGGAGAAGCTGGCACCAGACACCACAGACGGCAAGGCAGCCCATAGGGCCATCAAGCCCAGAAGCCTAGGCCCAAGCCCATAGGCGTTAGGTAAGGCTCCTCTGCCGCCCGATGTGATCCTTGGGCAGAAGGAGAAGGCACCGCCGAGAGACGAGCAACCCTAACAGCAAGTTCAGATCCTGAGCTGACGATTTTTCCAAACAAGACTAAATATTTTTGTCTAAATTTTTTGGTATTGACATAATTTCAGATTTATAGAAAAGTTGGAGGAGTAATGCAAAGAATTCTGAATCCCTTCATCCAAATTCCCTAAATGTTAACATTTTACTACACCTGCTTTATTCTTCTGTGTTTGTGTGCACATGTGCATGTGTATTTTTTTCTGAAATGTTTAAAAGTTGTCCACATAGTGCCCTTTTACTCCTAAATACTTGAGTGTGTATTTCCTAAAAACAAGGACGTAACCCTACATATCCACAGTACAGTTATCAAACTTGGGGAACTGGCCGGGCATGTTGGCTCACAGGGCGTGTTGGCTCACACCTCTATAATCCCAGCACCTTGGGAGGCTGAGGCAGGAGGATCACTTGAGGCCAGGAACTGGAGACCAGCCTGGCCAACATAGTGAGACTCCTATCTTAAAAAAATTTTTTAGGCCGGGCGTGGTAGCTCACGCCTGTAATCCCAGCACTTCGGGAGGCTGAGGCAGGCGGATCACCTGAGGTCAGGAGTTCGAGACCAGCCTGACCAACATGGTGAAACTCTGTCTCTACTAAAATACAAAAATTAGCTGGGCGTGGTGGTGGGCATCTGTAATCCCAGCTGCTTGGGAGGCTGAGGCCGGAGAATCACCTGAACCTGGGAGATGGAGGTTGCAGTGAGCCAAGTTCGCGCCATTGCACTCCAGCCCAGGCAACAAGAGCAAAACTCCATCTCAAAAAAAATTTTTTTTAACACAAAAATTAAAAATTGGAGAATTAACATTATACAAGACTACTATCTAATCTGTAGACTTATTTCAGATTTTACCAATTGTCCCCAAATGTCCTTTAAAGCAAAAGAAAATGCATGCTCTCCCACTGCATTTAGTTGTCATGAAAAAAATACATTTTAACCCAGAAATAAATCAGGGGAAGAGGAGTTGTGATCGAGTTGGGTTCAGTTGTGGAAGGAAAGTTTTATTCCTGCAAATCTGAATCATACAGTATAAATGCTGACCTTGCTATGTTAGCAATTAATAATAGCGCTGATGATAATAGCAATAATAGTTCATGACCCTTTCTGTCCTGGATCTTTATCTGTTTGAGATAGGTTTGTAGTCATTTGGCATCAGCCAGTTGCTCCATGAGAAAAAGGTTTATTGAGACAATGTAGCATACGGCAAACACAGGAGTTGCAGGGTTAGACAGACCTGGGTTGAAAACTGGCTTTGCCTTGCTGGTGGTATGACCTTGGACGTGGTTTGAACCTTACTGAGCCTCCGCTTCCTTGCCTTTAACATGGAGGAGAGGTAGGATCTGGAGCCCAACAAATCTAGGCTCACATCTTCTCTCTGTGCTTCCTAATTCTGGGCCCCTGGGCAAGTGCTTTCATCAGGTTGCATTTTGGTGTACTCATCTGTAAAGTGGGCACCTTGCTGGGATATTGGGAACAGAGATGATTTTTGTATGAAATCGACCTGGTTCATAGCAGGTTCCTGGTTCATAGTAGTTCTTAGTGAATGGTTATTTTACTTTATTTTTTATAGGATCTAATTCTGTCACTCAGGCTGGAGTGCAGTGGTACCATCATGGCTCACTGTAGCCTCGACCACTGGAGCCCAGGTGATCCTTCTGCCTCAGCCTACTGGGTAGCTGGGACTACAGCCAAGTGCCATCATGCCCAGCTAATTTTTGTATTTTTTGTAGAGTCAGGTTTCACCATGTTGCCCAGGCTGGTCTTGAACTCCTGGGCTGAAGTGATCCACCCACCTCGGCCTCCCAAAATGCTGGAATTACAGGCATGAGCCACCACATCTGGCCATTAAAGGTTAATTGTATCAGCCCTTCCAAGTTTGGGCATGTGATTCTTCCTCTGTGAGCCTCAATTTCTTCATCTGTAAAACAGAGCCAGTGGGACCCATCTCTTGGTGTGAAGAATGAGAAGTGAAGGTGGAAGGGCTTGGTGCTCTGAAAAGCCTGGTGCCTTGTGGCCCTGGCAGAGTATGTGATTGGTGGGGCAGTGACAAAAACAGAAAGTGCTTTGGAATCCTGGGGCCTGCCAGGAATGTGGGCAAACCTGTTCCATCCACTGCTGCCCCAAGCTCCAGACTCTCCCATCCTCTCCCCCAATCAGGTTCCCTCCCCCATCCTTTGGGTGCGTCTTGGCTTGTCCTGCCTGTCTTCTTCTAGGAAGCCACTCAGTCCTGCCTCAAAGAAGGGAGGAAGGATGTCACCTTGTCCTGGGCAAGTTATTGGGCAAGACCAGGCAGCTCCAGTGCTAATTTAATGCTGGGAAGAGAGCCGGGGAACCTGCAGCTCTGGCCAGCTTTCCCCCAAGGAATCCCAGCCCTACCAGCCTCCTCCCTGTCTCTGGCACATACCAGTTCACAGCCAGATCAGCAGAGCAGAGGTGCACAATGGGGAGGCTCTGGCCTGAGAAGAGGAAAGCCCCTGAGAGCATTCCAAGGGTCAAGAGAGGACTGAGGCAAGACCTCTTGGGTAAGAGGGCCCCAGAAAGAGAGCCAGCCCTGGGACCAGCCAAGGGAGGCAAGAGGTGGGTGTGTTCCCAGAGCGGACAGACGTCCATTCGACCTCCTGCCTTGACGGTGGAGCCGTACAATGGGCCAGGCCCCGTGCCCAGCTCTTGACATGATACACATTATACTTACCTTATGGAACCCTCATATGTCCTAGGATCCCAGGGCATTATCCCCCTTGGATAAAGGAGAAAACTGAGGCCTGGAGAGTGAAGCTTCCATTTCCAGTTGGTGTCTGCTCAGGGGTTGGAACCTGAATTGGCTCAACTCCAAAATCCACGTTCAGCAGGTTTGCTGTAGGATGGAGAAGGATCAGGAGCTAGGCCCAGGGCTGCCCCTACCTTCAAGGGCTAACGTTTTTCTGGGTGCAGCCCTGTGACCTTGTCAAGTTACTTATGTATTCCTTCCCCTGCACTGACACATTCTGGGGATCCCGGAGTGGGCAGGGACTGTCCATATCATCTAGCCCTTCTTAAACATATCTGTAATTACAGGCCCTTATGTGCCTTCTCCCCACCCCACCTGACTGTGGGTTTTTCCAGGTACTGAATCCAATTACTGTATTTATCTGACCACATACCAAGCAAATGCCAGGAATGCATTTGGTGTTTATTGAATGAAGGTACGAATGAGGTGGAGTTAAACCTCCTTGCTTCTCAGAGGAAGCAACTAAGACCCAGCAAAGGAGGGAAGGGGCTTGCCCAAGGTCACTGTCCAACTTCCACCCAGGGTACTTTCCCTTCTATGACTCAGTCCTGGCATGGGCCCAGGGTTTTGCCAAGAAGGGCTGCCTTTGGGGAGCCCCGTGGGAAACCAGAGACCCCATCTGGCCCTTAAAGTTCCTCCTCTCTGTAAGATTAGGAACAAGGTCATAGCAACCCAAAGGAGGTAGGGCAACTGGAGTTCAAGACATTCACCTTAAAAGGTACACTCAGTTGCCCCTGAGTTTGGAGTTTGCTGACCTGGAAAAAAGAGAACTTCACGGTAAACCATTTGTGTTCCATCTCGTCAAAAGTATAGCGCCTGTGGGGGCTGGGCTGGTGTTTCGTGGGATCACGATGATTCGCTGACTTGAAGTTCAAGGACTGGGAAATAATTCCATGTCTGTAAGAAAATGAATCCTAAAGATTTCAGTGTTGTACCTTATCCATTGATTTATTCATTCCTTCATCCATTCACCCACTCATTCATCAACGTAGTATTTCCCAAATGTCACTCATTCCTGTACTACTTTCATCATTTTTTATAATCTGTAAGATATTTTTGCTTTGTGTTTTTCTTTACTGGACTATTTTACTTAAATAAATTTAGCCTCAGCCTAAGCAATAGTACAGTCTGTTTAAATATAGCTATTACAATAACAAAATGTTTGTCCATGTATCACCTAAAACCCTCTTCTGTGCCACCTTGGATGTATCTGCATTCACTCATCCTCTCCTCTCTGCACCTCAGGTCCCACAAGTGAGCAGTGGAGGGCATTCGGATGCAATGATCTTTCAGCCCTAACATTCTGGAAGTCTGATTCAAAGAGTCACACCCAGCAAAGGAAAACACAGAGACTAGACGGAATCAGTGAAGAGGTGGCTGGTCAAAAGCAGCACATGTATCGTGTTTTCAAGGCTCAGCAGTGACTCAGGAAGGCAAGACAGGAAGTCCCTTGGGAATGGTCTGTAAACCAGGGCCAGGGACTAAGAAAAACAGGTAGACAAGTCCCCAGGAGCCTTAAACAGCCCCCAAAGCATGAGCTACACATACGTCACTAGACTCTGTCAGAACCTTTCAGAGCTGGCCAGGCATGGTGGCTCACGCCTGTGATCCCAGCACTTTGGGAAGCTGAGGTGGGAGGATAGCTTGAACCCAGGAATTTGAGACCAGCCTGGGCAACATAGCGAGACCTCGTCTCTACAGAAAATAAAATAAATAAATAATTTAAAAAGAGGCCGGGCCCTCTCCCTCTCCCTCTCCCTCTTCGGTCTCCCTCTCCCTCTTCGGTCTCCCTCGCCTTCTTTTTTCGGTCTCCCTCCGAAGCTAGACTGTACTGCCGTGATCTCGGCTCACTGCAACCTCCCTGCCTCGGGCTCCTGTGATTCTCCTGCCTCGGCCTGCCGAGTGCCTGGGATTGCAGGCGCGCGCCGCCACGCCTTACTGGTTTTTGTATTTTTGGTGGAGATGGGGTTTCACTGTGTTGACCGGACTGGTCTCCAGCTCCTGGCCTGGAGTGATCTGCCCGCCTCGGCCTCCCGAGGTGCTGGGATTGCAGACGGAGTCTCGCTCACTCAATGCTCAATGTTGCTCAGGCTGGAGTGCAGTGGCGTGATCTCGGCTCGCTACAACCTCCACCTCCCAGCCGCCTCCCTTGGCCTCCTAAAGTGCTAAGATTACAGCCTCTGCCCCGCCGCCACCCCGTCTAGGAAGTGAGGAGCGTCTCTGCCTGGCCGCCCATCGTCTGGGATGTGAGGAGCCCCTCTGCCCGGCCGCCCCGTCTGGGAAGTGAGGAGCGCCTCTGCCCTGCCGCCATCCCGTCTAGGAAGTGAGGAGCGTCTCTGCCCGGCCGCCCCGTCTGGGAAGTGAGGAGCGCCTCTACCTGGCCGCCCCGTCTGGAAAGTGAGGAGGGCCTCTGCCCGGCTGCCCCATCTGGGAGATGAGGAGCACCTCTGCCCGGCCACCCAACGTCTGGGAAGTGAGGAGCGCCTCTGCCCGGCCGCCCCGTCTGGGAGGTGAGGAGCGCCTCTGCCCGGCCGCCACCCTGTCTGGGAGGAAGTGAGGAGCACCTCTGCCCGGCCGTCCGGTCTGGGAGATGAGGAGCACCTCTGCCCGGCCGCCCTGTCTGGGAGGTGAGGAGCGCCTCTGCCTGGCCGCCACCCCCTCTGGAAGGAAGTGATGAGCGCCTCTGCCCGGCCGCCCCATCTCGGAAGTGAGGAGCGCCTCTGCCCGGCAGCCCCGTCTGGGAAGTGAGGAGCGCCTCTGCCCGGCCGCCCCGTCTGGGAAGTGAGGAGCACCTCTGCCCGGCCGCCCCGTCTGGGAGGTGAGGAGCGCCTCTACCCGGCCGCCCCGTCTGGGAGGTGAGGAGCGCCTCTGCCAGGCCGCCCCGTCTGGGAAGTGAGGAGCGCCTCTGCCCGGCCGCCCCGTCTGGGAGGTGAGGAGCGCCTCTGCCTGGCTGCCACCCCGTCTGGGAGGAAGTGAGGAGCGCCTCTGCCCGGCGGCCCCGTCTGGGAGGTGAGGAGCGCCTCTGCCCGGCCGCCCTGTCTGGGAGGTGTACCCAGCAGCTCCGAAGAGACAGCGACCATCGGGAGCGGGCCATGAGAACGATGGCGGTTTTGTTGAAAAGAAGGGGGGGATGTGTGGGGAAAGGAAGGAGAGATCAGATTGTTGCTGTGTCTGTGTAGAAAGGGGTGGGCATAGGAGACTCCATTTTGTTCTGACTAGGAGAAATTCTTCTGCCTTGGGATGCTGTTGATCTATGGCCTTGCCCCCAGCCCCCTGCTCTCTGAAACATGTGCTGTGTCAACTCAGGGTTAAATGGATTAAGGGCGGTGCAAGATGTGCTTTGTTAAACAGATGCTTGAAGGCAGCATGCTCGTTAAGAGTCATCACCACTCGCTAATCTCAAGTACCCAGGGACACCAACACTGCAGAAGGCTGCAGGGACCTCTGCCTAGGAAAACCAGAGACCTTTGTTCATGTGTTTATCTCCTGACCTTCTCTCCACTATTATTCTATGACCCTGCCATATCCCCCTCTCCGAGAAACACCCAAGAATCATCAATAAATACTTAATAATAAAAAAAAAAAAAAAAAGGAGGCCGAGAGTGGTGGCTCACACCTGTAATCCCAGCACTTTGGGAGGCCGAGGGGGGTGGATCACCTGAGGTCAGGAGTTAGAGACCAGCCTGGCCAACATGGCAAAACCTCATCTCTACTAAAAATACAAAAATTAGTCAGGCATGGTGGCAGACGTCTGTAATCCCAGCTACTCGGGAGGCTGAGCTGGGAGAATTGCTTGAACCTGGGAAGCAGAGGTTGCAGTGAGCCGAGATGGCGCCACTGCACAGAGCAAGACCCCGTCTCAAAAAAAAAAAAAAAAAATTAAAAAAGCAAAAAATATAAAGAACCTTCCAGAGTTTCAAGAGGCACTAAGACACTAAAATGCCAGAGAAAGCCATTTTACCCCTGAAGAAGCTCAGCACTGGGAAATGACTGGGCAGAAACGTGGCCCACCTGGCCTCCTCCTAGTCCCCAGGGCAGGCCAAACTGAAGTAGATTTCTTCAGTTTTCTTCAGGTTTCTTCAGTAGGTACCTGCTCAGCCCACAAGCCCAGGGAGTCTCCTGGGTCCTTGGTTCTTCTATGCAGCCCAGCCTCCTTGTCCAGTTAATTGGGGCAGAAGTGGGCACCTGACTCACAGGCAACCACTCCAGAGGCCAGGCTGGGCCAGTCAGATTCCTGAACTTTGGAATTAGGACAAGGAGAGGCCAGACTGTTTGCCACAGGTCCTGGTTGGGTAAGGAAATGTAGATTTGCCAAGGAGGGCTGCTTGGGACACGTGTCTGAAAGACCGAAAGGAAACTGGTGTTTTGAGAGAAGTGGAGGGAAAGGTGGGCATTCCCCCAACACCAGTCCTGAGTGTAAGGTCCTTGTGTGACTTGCCTGCCCTTGAGATCTATGAGATAGTTCTAACGCCTTATATTTAATTACATTTTTTGCCTAAACTAGCTGGAGTGGGCTTCTATTTCATGTAAACAAATCAATCACTGATATAGTGAAGCTCGTCCTTCAAAGTTTCCCAAATTAGACTTGGCAAGCCAGCATAATGGTAATGATGCTAATGACACCCCTGACATTTGATTGGTGTTTTATAATTTAAAAGTCCCTAACATAGGGATCATCACTCCAGCCTGGGATGACTTGCCCCAGACCTACTCATGCTCCAGACTCTCGGGAAATGGCATCACTCCTAAAACTCTCAACGTCTTCAACAATAAAGTGGGGTTAATAAAGCCTGTTTTAAGTGGTTGTTGCAAGGTTTGAATGTGGTATGCAAAGTGTTTAGCACTTTGGCACACAGTAAAAGTGCTCAGTATGTGGTAGCCATAATAGTGATTTATTATATAAAGTACCTAGATGAGGCTAGACACATAATTACTAATCAAAAATTATGTAATATAAAGTGCATACTGATCAGTGCAGAGGGTTTGACTTGACCAGACTTAACAGGATCACTTGTAAAACAAAGGAGTTTTAGTTGATCACAAGCTTTATGTGAGTCAACAGAAACCATCACACAGCTAATGTGATCTCAGGCCATATTAAGAAAAGTTTTATTTCTAGAAGATGGGAGATGTTAGTCATGTCCACCTCAGTCCCTATCAGACAACACCTAGTGGTGGGGAGGGGGCAGGCTCTGGGAAGAGGACACGTGACCTCACAACTTTCCAGGAAAAATAAAATTTCTTTCTTGGCAAGTGCGCTTGCACATATAGATACTCAAAAAACATTCCTCTATTTTTTTTTCCTTTTTCACTTATGCCTTTGTCTTGGAGTAGTTAGAGAAAGCCATTGCAATCAAGACAGTGTTGTATTGGTATAAAGATGAATAAATTTAAAATGTCTGCCCTTTGGAAGACACAAGAGAATGCAAATACAATCCACAGACTGAGAGAAAATATTTGCAAATGATTTATGATGTGGTTTGGTTTTGTGTCCCCACCCAAATCTTATCTCAAGTTCTAATCCCCACATGTCAGAGGAGGGGCCTGATGGGAGGTGATTGGATCATGGGGGTGAATTTTCCCCTTGGTGTCCTTGTGATAGTCAGTTCTCATAAGATCTGATGGTTTTAAAGTGTGGTTCTTCCTTCCCTTGCTCTCCCTCTGTCTCTCTCCTGTCACCATGTAAGATGTGCCTTGCTTCCCCTTCACCTTCTGCCATTATTGTAAGTTTCATGAGGCCTCCCCAGTCATGTGAAATTGTGAGTCAATTAAACCTCTTTTCTTTATAAATTACTCAGTCTCAGGTAGTTCTGCATAGCAATGTGAAAATGGACTAACACAGAAAATTGGTACCAGGAGTGGGGTACTGCTGTAAAAATTCCTGAAAATATGGAAGTGACTTTGGAACTGGGTAATAGGCAGAGGTTGGAACAGTTTGGAGGGCTCAGAAGAAGACAGGAAGATGTGGGAAAGTTTGGAACTTCCTAGAGACTTGTTGAATGGTTTTGACAAAAATGCTGATAGTCATATGGACAACGAAGTCCAGGCTGAAGTGGTCTCACATAGAGATGAGGAACTTATTGGGAACTGGAGCAAAGGTCACTCTTGCTATGCTTTAGCAAAGACACTGGTGGCATTTTACCCCTGCCCTAGAGTTACGTGGAACTTTGAACTTGAGATAAATGATTTAGGATATCTAGTGGAAGAAATTTCTAAGCAGCAAAGTGTTCAAGATGTGGCTTGGGTGCTTCTAACAACATACAGTCATATGCATTCACAAATAGATGGTCTGAAATTGGAACTTATGTTTAAAAGGGAAGCAGAGCAAAAGTTTGGGAAATTTGCAGCCTGACCAAGCAGTAGAAAAGAAAAACTCATTTCCTGGGGAGAAATTCAAGCTGGCTGGATAAATTTGCATAAGTAACGAGGAGCCAAATGTTACTCACCAAGACAATAGGGAAAATGTCTCCAGGGCATTTCAGAGGTCTTCCTCAGTCCCTCCCACCACAGGCACAGAGGCCTAGAAAAGAAAAATGGCTTCATGGGCCAGGTTCCGTGTCCCTGCTGCTCTACGCAGCCTTGGGACATAGCACCCTGCGTCCCAGCCACTGTAGATCCAGCTGTGGCTAAAAGGGGCCAAGGTATAGCTAAGACCGTGGCTTCAGAGGGTGAAACCTCCAAGCCTTGGTGACTTCCGTGTGGTGTTGTGCCTGCAGGTGTGCAGAATGCAAGAGTTTAGGAGACTCCACCTAGATTTCAGAGGAGGTGTTGAAACATTTGGATGTCCAGGCAGAAGTCTTCTGTAGGGGCAAAGCCCTCATGGAGAACCTCTGCTAGGGCAGTATGGAGGGGAAATGTGGGGTTGGAGCCCCAACACAGAGTCCCCACCAGGGCACTGCCTACTGGAGCTGTGAGAAGAGGGCCATTGTCTTCCAGACCCCAGAATGGTAGATACGCTGACAGCTTGCACCATGTGCCTGAAAAAGCCACAGGTACTCAATGCCAGCCTTTAAAAGCAACTGTGGAGGCTATACCCTGTAGAGCCACAGGGGTGGAGCTGCCCAAGGCCTTGGAAACCCACTTATTGCATCAACGTGCCCTTGATGTGACACATGGAATCAAAGGAGATTATTTTAGAGCTTTAAGATTTAGTGACTGCCCTGTTGGGTTTTGGACTTGCATGGGGACTGTGGCCCTTTTGTTTTGGTCAGTTTCTCCCATTTGGAACAGGAACATTTAACCAATGCCTGTACCATCATTGATTTTACAGGCTCATAGGCAGAAAGTACTTGCCTTGTCTCTGATGAGATGTTAGACTTGGACTTTTGAGTTAATGTTGCAATGATTTAAGACTTGGGGACTGTTGGGAAGGCATAATTAGCTTTGAAATGTGAAAGGACATGAGATTTGGGAGGAGCCATGGGCCAAATGATCTCATTTGGCTCTGTGTCCCCACCCAAATCCCATCTGGAATTATAATTCCCATGTGTTAAAGAAGGGGCCTGGTGGGAGATGATTGGATCATGGGGGCAGGTTTCTCCCTTGCTGTTTTCATGACAGCGAGTTAGTTCCCCTGAGATCTGATGGTTTTAAAGTGTGGCAGTTCCCTACTTCACTCTCTCTCTCGCCACCATGTTAAATGTGCCCTTGCTTCTCCTTTACCTTCTGCCATGATTGTTAAGTTTCCTGAGGCCTCCCTAGCCATGTGGAACTGTGAGTCAATTAAACTTCTTTTTTTTCCTTTCTTTTTCTTTTTCTTCTTCTTCTTCTTTTCTTTTTTTTTTTTTTTTTTTTTTTGATGGAGTCTCACTCTGTCACCCAGGCTGGAGTGCAATGGCATGGTCTTGGCTTACTGCAACCTCTGCTTCCCAGGTTCAAGTGAGTCTCCTGCCTCAGCCTCCTGAGTAGCTGGGATTACAGGCACCTGCCACCACGCCTGGCTAATTTTTGTATTTTTAGTAGAGATGGGGTTTCACCATTTTGGCCAGGCTAGTCTCAAACTCCTGACCTCATGATCTGCCCACTTCAGCCTCCCAAAGTGCTGGGATTACAGGCATGAGCCACCATGCCTGGTCAACTTTCTTTCTTTATAAATTACCCAGTCTCAGGTAGTTCTTCATAGCGGTGTAAAAATGGGCTAATACAATATATTTGATAAAAGTCTTGTATCCAGAATATAAAAAGGACTTCCAAATGCAATAATTAGAAAATAAGTAATGAAATAGGGGCAAAATATTTGAACAGACACTTCACCAAAGAAGATATCTAGGGACAGGGCATGTTGGCTTACACCTATAATCCCAGTGCTTTGGGAGGCTGAGGTGGGAGGATCACATGAGCCCAGGAGTTCAAGGTTACAGTAAGCTATGGTCATACCACTGCACTTCAGCCTGGGCAACAGAGCAAGACTGTCTCTGAGCAAAAAAAAAAAGGAGGGGGGATAAACTAAACAGACCCTGAACCAGACTCTGTTCTCAAGGAGCACCCAGGTTGGTGGAGAAGACAGGTGGGTCATCAATCAGTTCATTATGATCCAGAAAACCAAGGGAGAAACAGAAAGTGACAGGACACAGGGTGGAGAGGAAAAAAGCCCAGATCCACTCTCCAGCCCTGGACTCGGAATTAGTTAGCAAATAATATATGCTAGGTGCTGTACATAATCTGCCTCCTTTAAATCTTACCACAAACCCACATGTCAAGTAGCTACCTTTAGTCTCATTTTACAGATAAGGAAAACTTAGGCTCAGAGAAGCTAAGTAGTCCAGGGTCAGACCATTTGTTAAACCTCAGAATCTGGATTCCAGCTCGTCTGATTCCAAAGTCAACCATGCTCTCCTGCCTCCCATTATAAAGTGTTGCACACTATAATTATATTTCTGAACCTTGACTGAGGGAGAAAGTTTATAATTTTCACTCTTTCCTTCTCAAGAGTGATTCTTTTTTAAGTAAAATAGAGACGAGGTCTCACTATGTTGTCCAGACTGGTCTTGAACACCTGGGTGCAAGCCATCCTCCTGCCTTGGCCTCCCAAAGTGCTGGGATTACAGGTGTGAGCCACCATTCCCAGCCCCAAGTGTTATTATTCTTTAAAAATATATATACTTTTACTTTATTATCAGCTTCAATAAAGCCCCCTAAATAAGCAATGCATCTCACCCTCCAGAAAGGCTTCTCAGCATCCCCAGTCCCAGTCCCCCGAGCTTACCCCAACACAGCACCAGCCCACAGTCAGCTACTAAGTGCCTGTTGACTGGTCTGGTTTCCTGATGTGAGTTCCAAGAAGGCAAAATCCATGTCAGGGACTAGTAGGTCCCAGTAAATATAAGTATTTGAGGAAGGGAGGAAGAGAGAACAAACTGAAGGCAGGGAAGAATTTTTTTTTTTTTTTTTTTGAGACAGAGTCTCACTCTGTTGCCCAGGCTGGAGTACAGTGGCACAATCTCAGCTCACTGCAACCTCAGCCTCCCAGGTTCAAGTGATTCTCCTGCCTCAGCCTCTCAAGTACCTGGGATTACAGGCGCCCGCCACCATGCTGGGCTAGTGTGTGTGTGTGTGTGTGTGTATTTTTAGGGGAGACGGGGTTTCACCATGTTGGCCGGGCTGATCTTGAACTCCTGACCTCAAGTGATCCACCCGCCTCAGTCTCCCAAAGTGCTGGGATAACAGGCATGAGCCACCGTGCCCAGCCTTTAAAACCTATCATCATAAATAGCATTGACTGAATATTTGCCCTCTGCCAGGCTCTAGCTCAACACTCCACTATACGCATGATCTCCTTTAAACCTCTCAATTTGATGAGATGGATGATATTTTCATCCTCGATTTAGATTTGAGGACTGAAGTTCAGAGAGGATGTCTCCTGCCTCGGATTGCGCATCCAGGAAATGTTTGCTCTTAACCATTGCAGTGCATCTTTGGGGCCACTTCCTCATACCCTGGTAGGAGCAGAGGGATTAATTCATGACATTGTTGCAAAACATTCTAAATTGTGCCATCCCAAGTCCTCTCAGGCTCTTTGGGAGAAAATGCTCAATCTTTCACAGCTTCTCAGCCCCATCTGTCCCTTCTTCAGGGTGACATCTGAAGGGGAATGGAGTTGTGGGCTTGGATAGTCTCATGGTTGGGGAAGGGGCCTCTGACCCAGTACTGCTTCCTCCTTCAAGTGTCTGCCTTCTGCAGGGTGGCTGAGGCACACGTCCCACCTGTCCTCTGGGCAGGTCCCCTGGCCTCTGCTGCCCATAACTATGTTCCTGGCCACAGCCTTCATACCCTCTCCTCTGACCCCAAACTTCTTCTTGCCTACCGTCTTCCTGAGCATTTCCATACACCCACCCCCACCACCTCCTGGGGTTCCCTCTTCACACCTCCATCCTGGAGGGCATGGGCTCTGCGAGGCTGCCCCTGGGACTGAGAACAACCCTTACATCAGGGCTATTCAAAATGTGGTTGGTATTGGAGCTAGGCTCGGTGGCTCATGCCTGCAATCCCAGCATTTTGGGAGGCTGAGGCAGGGGGATCACTTGAACCTAGGAGTTTGAGACTAGCCTGGGCAACACAGTGAGACCCCGCCTCTACAAAAAAAAAAAAATTAGCCAGGTGTTGTGGCACATGCCTGTAGTCCTAGCTACTCCAGAGGCTGAAGCAGGAGGCTTGCTTGAGCCCAGGAGTTTGAGGTTGCAGTGAGCTGTGATCAGGCTACTGCACTCCAGTCTGGGCGACAGAGCTAAACCTTGGCTCTTAAAAAATATATATATATATGTGGTTCATATCACCTAGGAAGTTGTTAGAAATGCAAATTCTCCAGCCCCGCCCTAGAGCTACTGAATCAGAACCTCTGCAGGTGGGGCCCAGGCAGCCATCCCTGTTGAAACAAGCCCTCCAGATGATTCTGATGCACACTCAAATTGGAGAATCACTGCTTTGTCTCCTACCTTCCCTCCCTCCAGGACTCATAGTAAAAAGTCCAGGCCCCAAGTTGGCCAGACTCCAGATCTTGACGTTGATTTTATTTTTATTTTTAGAGACAGAGTCTCACTCTAGCCCAGGCTGGAGTGCAGTGACGCGATCTCGGCTCACTGCAACCTCTGCCTCCCGGGTTCAAGTGATTCTCCTGCCTCAGCCTCCCGAGTAGCTGGGACTACAGGCGCATGCCACCACGCCCAGCTAATTTTTGTATTTTTAGTAGAGACGGGGTTTCACCATGTTAGCAAGACTGGTCTCAACTCCTGACCTCAGGTGATCCACCCACCTCAGCCTCCCAAAGTGCTGGAATTACAGGCATGAGCCATTGCGCCCAGCCCAGGTCTTGACATTTAAAAGGAAGTTTTGGGGTTCAGGAAAAAAAAAACTCTTTATCTCTCCCAAGTGTGTAGGCCTTTACATTGAAATTCTGGATTCTGACACTGTTAGGTCTCCTCTACTCTTTTTTTTTTTTTAACTTTTTAAAATTTTATTATTATTATACTTTTTTAATTTTATTATTATTATACTTTAAGTTTTAGGGTACATGTGCACAATGTGCAGGTTAGTTACATATGTATACATGTGCCATGCTGGTGTGCTGCACCCATTAACTCGTCATTTAGCATTAGGTATATCTCCTAAAGCTATCCCTCCCTCCTCTACTCTTTCAAAAAAATCCATTTAGAAAGGCAAAGCTAAGGATGAGCTGCTCATCTGCTGCTGAATCTGCCCCCCACTGGAAGCAACAGATGCCTCAGCAGCAAGGGTGGAGAAGGCCAGGAACATGGCTGGGAATTCAAAATTCATGGAATAGTTTTCTTAAAATCTCTTTTCCCTATATATACAATGTGTTTTCAAGTCTCAGCTCATTTAAGCTTCATGTCAACACCCAGAGGTCTCACAATATCAGCCTCACCCCCTGGTGCAACATCAGCCCATGGACCTGGAGCCCATCTGTCAGGTCCTTGTTTTCTTTCATTCTCTCCTCTCCCCATTCTCTGCTGTCACTGCCTATATTCTGAGTTCATAATCCAAATCCAGCTACTTACTAGTGTGTCACTTTGTGCAAGTTTACTTAATCTCCTTGTGCCTTAGTTTCTGTAGCACATGGATTCCATAGTCAACATTCAAAAGAATTTACTGGGCACCTACAATACTTTAGGCACTGGGGATATGGCAAATAAAGAAAAATCTCTGTCCTCGTGGAGCTGACATTCTAGTGGGGTGAGGGGAGGGGAGGGAAGGGGAGAGGAGAAGAGAAAGATAATAAACCAGAAAGTAAAATATAATTTATAAAATGTTTCAGATGGTGACATGTGGTATAAACAATAAACAGGGAAGGGGATACAAGGTGCCTGGGTAGGGGAGGAAGGTGAGGTTTTGTTTTGTTTTTGAGACAGGCTCTCGCTCTGTCAGCTAGGCTGGAGTGCAGCAGCAGGATCATGGATCACTGCAGCGTCCACCTCCTGGGCTTAAGGGATCCTCCTGCCTCAGCCTCCAGAGTCACTGGGACTACAGGCACGCATCACCACACCTGGCTAATTTTTTAATTTTTCGTATAGATGGGGGGGGGTCTCCTTATGTTTCTCAGGCTGGTCTCAAACTCCTAGCCTCAAGCAATCCTCCCACCTCAGCCTCCCTAAGTGCTGGCATTACAGGTGTGAGCCACTGTGCCCAGCCAAGTTGTTATTTTTAATGGGGTGGTTAAGGAGGATCCCACTAGTAGGATGACATTTGAACAGAAAGTTGAAGGAGAAAGTGTCACGGATATCTGGGAAGATGGCATTCCAGGTAGAGGGAATGGCAAGTGCAAGAATTCTGAAGTTAATGGGAAAGCTGGCAAGGGGGTCAGTGTGGCTGGAGTAGAGTTGGGGGGAAGCGTGTGGGAAGAGGTCTGACAAGGGGCTGGAGAGACAGGGACTAGATCATGTTGGGATCTCTCTGCTATTCTCAGGACTTTGACTCTAGGGAGCTGGGAACAGGTTTGAGCAGAGGAGGAACCTGATCTAGCTTTGTATGTTAAGGTCACACCAGCTGCTGCGTGAAGAATAGGTTGAAGGGGCAGAGGCAGGGAGCCCATCAGTAATGGGGCCGCTGCAGTAATCCAGGTAGGAAACAGTGGGGGCTTGGCCCACCTGGCAGCAGTCTGGAGGAAAGGGGTGAGCAGACCAGAAGGTATGTACTGAAGTTAGAACTGACAAGATCTGCAGATAGATCAGATATGGGAAGTAAGAAGGGGAGGGTGGACAGGGATGACTCCAACATTTTTAGCCTGAGCAACTGGAAAAGTGAAACTGCTATTGACTGAGTTGGAGAAGACTGAGAGAAACAGGTTTGGGGAGATTGTTTTCGGACTCGTTAGGGTTAAGATTCTATTAGACATTCAGTAGAGAAGCCAACCGGCTATTGCACATATAGATCTGGAATTCAGAAGGGAGGTTCAGGCTGGAGATAGAAACATTGGAGACTTTAGTGTATTGATGACATTTTAGAAGGAGCTCATGAGAGAATCTACTTCAGATGGGTGTTGTGGGAATTAGACGAGTTAAGCACCTGGAACATAGTAGGCATTCAATAAAGGTCGGCTATCACCAAGATCACTTTATGTCCCTTCCACTCCCCCACCAGCTTCTCACCATGGCCATCTCCATGCTGGCCTCCACACTGCTGGTCAGAGTGAGCTTTCTACAGCACAGAGCTGACCATCTCTCCCTGCCCAAACCTGCAATAGCTCCCTATTGCTTACAGAATAAAGTGTGCATACTTCATAGACTTCACAGACTGCCCCTAAAGCCTTCCCTGATCTGGACACTGTCACCCTCACCAGCCCCAATTTCTGCCACCACCCCCCACCTCCCACCTCATTCTCCAGCAGTAATAGGGAACCCTTTGTTCACAGCTTGTTGTCTTTGAACATGTGGCCGCCTCTGCCTTGACTTTTCCAGCAGCAAATCCAAGTGATTCTCACATCCCCTAAGAAGCCTCCCTCTCCACCCAGAGGCTGTTCCCTCTTCCCTGCAGACCTGCCTCCTACCCTTACTAGTGTTCCTTGAGGGGAAAAATGTGTTCCTTCCACTCCTGTTCCTGCAGCACCAAACACTGAGCCTGCCACAGGCAAGGGGCTAGGGCAGGGTAAATGAACAAAGGAAGAAGAGCTGATTCTCCATGATGGGTTTTTTATTGCTAGCATGTTTGAGTTCATGAAGACCCAGAGAGGTGCAGGCACTTGCTCAGGTCACTCAGTTGATGAACCCTGTGGCCAGAAGTGGACTCCAGGCTTGTCTGATTCAAGGTTCTTGGCTCAAGTGCGTGTGCATGCACGGGCGCGCACACAGGAAAACACACACACCCACACACGCACACACGCACACACACAGAACAATCTCAGGGCAATTGGTGCTTGGGGGTTCTCTTGATCTTCCAATTGTTCCCTTCTTGGGAATGGATCCAGGGAGAGGATTAAGGATTTAGATTCAGAATAGGTATTCACTTGATTGTTTAAAAAAAAAAAAATTGTAGAGACCCAGTCTCCCTATGTTGCCCAGGCTGTCTCAACCTCCTGGGCTCAAGTGATCCTCCTGCCTCGGCCTCCCAAAGTGCTGGGATTACACACATGAGCCACTGCACCTGACCAGTATTCACTTGTTTATTCAGTAAGTCATTCACTCATTCATTCTCTCACTCACTCATTCACAATCAATCATTTGT